>NC_090923.1:105242717-105867717 GCF_040938575.1 Ambystoma mexicanum
GCAATCTGAGTGCCTCTACAGGCCTTCACAAAGCACTATGAGCTTGACACTTTTTCTGGCGATTGGTGAAGATGCTCGAATATGGCACTCTACGGTACAAAACTTGCTGGTTCAAGGCAGATTTTCAGCACTTTTCCCCTAATCCTGCCATTATGCCTATGGAAGTCTTTCCATAGATGAGGAATCTGTCGGAGTAAGCCATCGATTAGAAGAAGTTACTTATCTTTGGTAATCCTGTTTCTGATGAATATGTATTCCTCTCACAGATTCCCCACCTGCCTCTCTGTGTGATTGTTCATAAAGACTATTTTTCCTTGGGCCTCATTAGGGGTTTGCCGGTGTAGGAAAATTACTGGTACAATTGACAGTAATTCCGGCACACAAGTTTACCATTGGGGTCACGGATTTACCTCCAGCTTAGAGCTGGAGGTAAATCATGCCACCACTGGCAAATAAACTCCAGAATTACCGGCACTGGTACTAATGGTTCAAGTAGTTCCGGCAATCCCCTCCAAGGAGTCCTGTAGGACTCCATGGAATGAGGATTTACAGCCGTTGCCTGGACCTGTAATATCCCGGTAATACTGGGATATCGGGTGCCCGGTAATGGTAGGTCAGTTTGTAGCAAGGATGTTATCTCTAGTGCAAGCGGTACCACTGAGGCTGTGATGGAGAAGTTGCAAAGCCACATGATGCTACCTAGTCATTGTGAAAAACCATGTTATTTATCCTTCTGTAAAGCTTCGCTGTAAGAGTTTTTTGGAATCTCTTTAATGTGCCCTTTTTATTGTTTTGGGAATTAACAGACAGTGGGCATGGTTTGAAAAAGCATTTAAGCCTGCCCGGAACCTCCATTGTTATTTTACAGGGAGGAGGATGCCGATATGCCGGTATATCTGTTATTGTGTGGGGAGAGGTGTCAGGGGCTCTTAGATTGGAAGCTTGTTAACCAATTGTTGGGTGGGGGTTGTATGTAAGGAACAGGTACTGGTGGAAGATGCAGAATGGACAGTCACTGATGTCTGAGTGTGGAGGAGAGAATTGTCCCGACAACTGCAAGGGTCCCCTTACACGAGGAGGGCAGTGGCCAAGGCCTGCATGGGGTTATTGCTGTGATGGGGGAAGCTCCACATCTCTAGGGGTTCGAGGCGGAAAAAGGAAGCTGGATTACCCTGAATGGGAGAGCACATATGTAGCTGAGGCGGTGTAGGCACAATGGGCCTCATTATGGATGTGCGGAATGGGTTTAACGGCGGCGGTAATGGTGCCGGCGCCGTTAAACCCACTCCGCAATATTACGAGGTTCCCTCGTGGGACCCGCTGTGGACGTCTGGTTTATCCAGACGTCCATAGCGGGTTCCTCGAGGGAACCATGGAGCTAACAACGGGCCCATTATGAGTGGGCCCATTGTTAGCTCCCTCCCCATTCCCATTGAGCCCTATAGGGGCTCAAATGGGAATGGGGAAGGACCGGGCCCGGGTTCCCTGAAGGAGGAATTACCGGGCCCTCCAAACTCTGAATGGCCCGGTAATTCCCCATTCAGTGAACCCGGACCTGGACACGATTTTGAAGGCAGCCATGGCGCTAACAGCGCCATAGCTACCTCCAAAGTCGTAATGAGGCCCAATGTCACTTTCAGTGGGGATGGCGGTAGTTTGGATATGGAGAAGACAGCCAAAATCTGAGCCAGGATTTTACCGGTTGGAAGGATAATCCTTTGGGTTTGAACTGGAAACCTAAAAGGAGCGAGGTAAAGGTGTAGTGCAACAAGGAAATCAATATAAAGCACAGCAAGGATTGAGTGGTATGCTTGATATGTTAATGTATAGCCCTACCTGCCGTACACATGCATACATTTACATCAGCATTGCTACCAACTTTTCACTAAATATGGGAACTTACCATGACTTCTGCTTTGCCACTATTCCCAACAGACCGATGCTACCTACCAATGGACGAGGGCACCTGCTCCAAATACACGCTCAAATGGTACTACAACCAAAAAGTTGGGGAATGCCGGCCTTTTATTTATAGCGGCTGCCATGGAAACCTCAACCAGTTCAGCAGCCAGGAGGATTGTGAAGATCGGTGCAAGTATAAGACAGCCGCAGGTAAGTGCCCATCAGAGCAGGAAGACACTCAGCCCTGAGGAACATGTTTTCAGATATTATTGACAAACTGTGGAAATGCATCTATGACCATGAAGCATCAGGTTTAAATGCAGCTTGTAAATGATCATGGAAACATAGAACCTTAAAATGAGAGATACAGCAGTATTATGTAACTATTACCAGGGGTAGCGTTAGCAAGAAATATGTCATTTGGTAACCCCAAGCTCCCTAGGAAAGAAATTGAGACTGTCTGTAGTTGGGCAGCTGACTCTCATTAATCACGTCTAATCTGTATCGTAGTTCTTGTTTCATCAGCTGAATGAATACTAATGTTGAACAAAGTTAATACCAATGCTATGGGACCTAGTAATATGGAAACAGTTTAGTAAAAGTTGATAAAAAGAAATAAAGAAATGGTATGACCCTCTTTAGCTTCTTTCTCAATCACATTCTTATTCTGTGATTTATTAATCCAGCTTCTTATTCACAGGCTGAAATAACTATTGTACAGAGAGCTTATTATTAAAATAACTTTTTTTAACTGAACATTTTGATTTTGAATGCTCTGCATAAAAGGAGACATATCCCCGGTTAGGTAAAAATGCTGGAAAACTTGCTGGTAATACCAGCACAGGCATTTTTTCCAGACCGGGGAAACTCGAGTTTGCAAGTGAGGGCTCCGATCTACCGGCACGCCTGACCAGGCCCCTACCAGCAAAGAAATGCCAGAAGCACTGGCACTGGTACTACCAGTGCCGGTCATTCTGGCAATGCCCTCCCATGGAATCCTATGGCACTCCATTGAATATGAATTTACCGCTGTCTCCACCGCCCGTAATATCCTGGTAATATCGGGTTATCAGATGGCGGAGACAGTAGGGGCAGTTTCCCGGCATCGCGCTGTTATTACTGGCAGGATACTGGGAAATTTGTAATGAGCCCCATTACCGGGAAAGCGGGGGCCAGAGACAGCGGTAAGTTCCCATTGCATGGGGACTCCATGGAATCGGATTGCCAAAATGACAAGCATTTTTACCAAACCGGTGACCACGTAATGAGGACCATTGTCAAAATAGCATCCTTATCTAATATCAAGATCTGTGAGCAAATGAGATGTTCACATGAAAAATACAAATTTTGCTAATTCATGCTTACCCACGTGAAAATGCAATATGATGTGAAGCAACGGGGCTCTGTGCAATAAGGGGATACAGTGAAAAAACACAATAATATCGATACAATTCAAAGGATAGATTATTAAGGGTACTGTGGACTGGTCAGCATCAGGACTCAGATGATTAGGGACTTAGTCAAGGATTTTTATTTCTGTCAAATGCTACTAAACATTCCATACATTTACAGGCACATGCCCCATTATAAAACAAAAAAGTAAAGAGTACTTGTCAGGATGTCTGAAAGTAATACAAGTCCTCCGCCCAGAATACTACTCTAACCCAATCACTTTCCCTACCAGCTAAAACACAGGAAAACAAAACAAACACAGACTTGTGGAACTATTACTGGAAGGGATTGCTGCTGGATTCAGGGCCTAATCCTGTCCCCTTCTAGTAAAGACCTTTTCCCACAGTTAAACTTCAACACAATATATTCTTGATGGGCAGGAATGCTAGCCGGGTGTTCCAGCACAGTGTCTCCCGGTCTCCCCCCACTCTGGGATCCTTTTAGTCTCTCCCCACTCTGGGATTCTTTCCATCATTCCCCACTCTGGGATTCTTTCAGTTTCTCCCCACTCTAGTGCTTCTTCCCCACTCTGGGGGTTTCCCAGTCTCTCTCCCAACTCTGAGGCTCTTTTCGTTCTCACTTCCCACACTGGAGCTTTCCTTTTTCCTCCACACCCTGGGGTTTTCTGTCGCTCCCAACTCTGTGGCAATGGGTGGTGTGAAAGGCCTGAGGGTATCCTCACTCCTACTCCCCCTGGATCCTTTGCTTAGGTGGCCATGGAAAGGACATCGGTCTTGGATCCCGACCCAGGGTGTGGAGAAGTGAGTGAGGATCACTTGGGTAGAAGGTCCTAAAGCATTGGGAGTGGAGTGCCCACAGGAGAGCCATGGTACCCCCATTTCCCTATTGAAGACCAACCCAACCCTCCCCCAGCCTTTATAGGCTACTGTAAGCAAGCTCTCCTCGTTTTTCCACATTTTGCATCTGACAGTACTGGGACAAGGAAGAGGCGACTGAGAGTAATGAACACTAAAAATACTTTTCACCGCTCTAATACTGGGATGAAGAAGATGCTTGCAGAGTACTGTGAGGGTCAGGAATGTCCCGTTAATTACAGCCAGGCAAGCCCAATTGAGGATCCACATCTGCAACCTGTCAAGGGTTTTCAGGTGTATAAATGGAGAACCAGAGAACAGCAGAGAGAGCAACCGGGAGGCCTCTGTGGGAGAGACGAGCAGGGTTGCCCTTTCTGAGGGGAGGCAGCCGTGGTGGAACCTTAGAAGGAGCCAGGACGCCAGCCAATGTTGCAGAGGACCTGTGGAGCCCAAGTCGAGAGAGGCTGTTACGCTGTCATCACAGATGTTAGAGCCTCCGGCTGCGAGAATGAGCAGCAGGAGCTGCGGGTGAGCAGGTCAGAGGAGAGTACGCTGGCTGCGTCCCTGCTGTGGAGTTGCCGGCATGTGCAAGACTGCACCCGGTGTGCAAGAGGGGCACACGGAGGCCGGCACGTCGACCTCAGAAGCAGAAGGAAGCAGCAGGAGCTGCCGGGGAGGAACGCCGAGGACCAGTGAGAGTCGGAGGAAAGCCCCTCAAAGTCTGGGCGCTCCAAATGGGCTGCACATAAGTAACTAAGTATCCAATTGAATGAACACTTGAACTAATTTGAATTATGCATCTCGATTACCAAACTGAATGAAAACAAAACCAAGCCGAAATATGCATATTAAATATCAAACTGAATGAAAACTTGAAATTTAGCACATTGAATACTAAATTGAATACAACTTTATGTGCAAAGCAAATAGCAGATGACAGGCAAAGGGAAAATGCCCATGTGAAAGTAACATAAAGAAAAGGGTTCAAGTGTGAAAGAGTGCCATAGAGAGATGGGGCATGAGTAAGACAACTTGAAGGTGAATTTTATGAACGGATGTAGTACAGCAAGACTAAAGACTGGCAAGAGGTATGTGATACATTGTGGCAAAGCCAAGAGGCTAACTAGGAGAAGCCAAATGAGTATAAACCTGCACATACAGCCAAGAGACCAAAAAAGAGGAGCTAGGTGAATGTGACTCTGAACACAGGGCAAGTACAGAAAGACCTGTGTGGGCTGAAGAGCCCAGGGATCCTGGTTGCGCGACCTGTGATGGGTGGTCCATGTGGTCTGATAACCACACCTAGACTAGTGAGTCCTAAAGTATTAAAACCAAAGACATTGTGAAACAAGCCAAGGAGAAGCATTATAAATGAACTGGCGAGGCAATCTTATAGAAGGGTCAGGTTGACCTAGAGTTGTGTTGAACCTTTTGAAAAGACTAAAACAAGTACTGAATTAAGGTCTTGGGGAAGGAAACCCAGAGACGGGAGGAACCGCAAGTGTTGTCTTGAGAACAAAGCCTCAAGAACCTGTATTGCATTGAACTTGGGAAAGGGAACCCCGACAATTGTGTGGAACTATATTACCGGGAGCTGAAGAGGAAGCCAAAAGCTGGAAGAAGCTCACAACTTTGTGTTAACCATCATATATGTTATTATTGACATCCCTACGCATTGGTTAGCTTTAGTTGTGAGGGCAAGGATAGATTTTGGGCAATGACAGACTTTTAAATCTTTGACTCAGACTTTCCTTAGTTTTGTTCAGGTAGTGAAATCCCACCTTAACATAGGGCAAGTTAGGCCTTCTACCACCTGACATTTGAGTTAATAAATTAGTTCTGTTGGCACTTTGAATCTGTTGTCTGTGTCTTGCTTCATGATGCCTTCACATTGGGTTTGGGGTGTCTCTAAGGAAGTGGTGGAGAAACAGGAGGGAGCTGAGCAGGACCTTGTGGGAAACAGGGCGTTACAGGGGTGGTCCCGCAGAAGAGGGAAGAGACAGGAGAGGGTTCCATGTAATAATGTCCCCACAAAAATATCGCCATGCAAAGATATCGCAGAAAAATTGCTGTTTTTTGTGAGGACATTATTGCATGGAACATGCGGGGGACACCCCCGCAACTCCCAAACACTTTTTTTAATTTATCAATTTTTTGTTTATTTATTTATTTATTTATTTATTTATTTATTTATTTATTTATTTATTTATTTTAAACTAAACTAAACTATTTATTTATTTATTTGGCTGCCGCTATGCCCATGTATATGGTCCCCCATATAATATCGCCACAACCTTTTCCCGGCGATATTATGTACGGCGACCATATATATGGGGATATATTAGATGGGTGGAGAAGTGAAAAAGAGTTGTGAGTATCCCCTGCAGAAGAGCAGATATTGGGAAAGGTGAGTGTGCCACAAACAATGTCTCGTTACAGCGAGAAAGCCTAGCACAGTAACACAGGATTTGACGAATCAGGACTATGACGCAACCTCATGGATCCATACAAATAAGAGACTGTCCAAATAAGAAGATATATGTGGTTTAAAGGCTGGTTGACTAAGAATCTGTAATTTGTATTGTAGAAGGAAAAGACCTAGGTATCATGCCCCACTTTTTTGTGTTTCAAGTGGGACATTTTCAGATCTACCATAACAATGCTAACAATGCAAATTAACACAGTATTGCGGGAATGTGCAAAAATCTGCAAAAATTGCCCTGTGAGCCAAGGACTTATACCGGACAGAGGTGAGATACTCATTTGCTGCATTTAGATTAACAGAGTTGTAATGTCTAATTAGAGTTTACCTTTAAGAGCATGTTCTGTTTGTATTTTTGGGAGCAGTTTGAGTTTCAGCGCAGTTTACTTTTCTAATCGAATCAGTGTTCACTTGTTAAGCAAAGTTTATTTCTAATGTATTGGGCCCTATTACAGAATCCTCTTCTTAAATATACATCCTGTAGTGACAGCAGTCATTGGAAAAATTTCACAGCAGGAGGCATGGTGTAGCTGAGAGAAAACTTGACTTAATAGCTCACCTCCATGGCTCAAAAGTGATGCCAATATTACTGAATATAGACAACACCACACTCTATGACAACAGTTCATGCTTTCCAAGTGCTCAGCATGCTGTGTCAGAACCTAACTCCCTATGAGATTATTTGCTATAGGGACTGCACTTAGAAAAAATGTTGGTCGCGTACCCCCATTAAATTTGCATCTGGTGCTTAGGGTGGACTCACGATGTGGAAGAATGTGGTTCCCATCAGGTTATGAATCTGAAGACCCTTACGGAATGGGCGGCGAAGCCAGAAGTCGGGGTTGACCCCTCATGTTTGACATTCGGTGTCTGGTTCTCCACCTATTAGGCGTGCCGTCAATATCAATGCATCCCTTAGAGCGAAGGTTGAGGTACACTTCAAAACCGATTGACAGTGGGACCCATTACAAGTTCGGCTGTAGCCTTGCTGATAAAACCGGTAGGCTGCCGCCGAACTTGCAAATTCTTCCGCGCCTGGTAATTGCCCGTTCCTGGGCGCCGGAAAAAATTCTTCCCCATTCCCATTTGAGCGAATGGGGAGGCCGGATGCACCGGCACCATTCGTGAATGGTGCCGGTGCATCCGACATGCTCTGCTCGCGGGTGCCGGTCCGCCCGCCAGGTCCGACATGGCGGGCGAAAAGGCATCCGAGAGCAGAACTCATAGTTTGCCGGTCCAGTTACTACAGTACCAGCAAACTTACCGGTACCGTAGTTGCCGGACCGGCAAACTTGCAATGAGGCCCAGTTTCTTTAGGCCCATGCAAGCCATGTTACATGAGAAGGGGGACCCCATCATAGTTGCCACTGATTTGATAAATGTGAATGGGCTGGACACCTGACCTAACCTAGACATCATGCCGGTGAGTCTCTCCGAACACCTGAATGCTGGCTTTTGACCTACTATGACAAAGGCTGCAGAATGTCATGGGTTGAAGACCCAAATAAGGACTATTGTGCATTACCACCTTGCAGATATTCTCGAAAAAAGCCCCTTCTAAATATTCAGTTTTGTTTTTTAATGTAGGTTTAAAAAACCCATTTATCAACCACTGGCAGAGGCCATGCTCATTGCTAGTGTATGGGATGACCTTAAGGTTCTACACTCTAAAATAGTCAACCTCTTAAAAAGAAGTGAATGCATGTTGCCATTAAACCAAGTCCATGGCCATTGGGAGAGAGGCTAGACAACTCCTTTCAGATTGAAGTAACCGGAGTCTTTCCTCAACCAGAAAACAGATGCAGCATATATATTTAGCGAGACCATCTGTTTTATGCGAATTTTATGACAAAATGTCATTTTGTAAAAATCTATTGATTAAATAGAAAAAAAAAATATATATATATATATATATATATTTACAGGAAACTTATCACACACACACATTTCCTTCATTTTCCCTTAAAAGGCATTAGCCAAAATACAAATGGGTTGGCCCTATACAAGAAAATCCAATCTCCACAATCTTATTGCCTGGCTTTCACTGCAGCACCAACACCATGAATACACATTTTTCATGACATTCCAAATGCAAGCCCAAACCTCTTCTTGGGTTTCTTCCTGCACGACATACAATCCTATCATGGAATACAATACATTTGTAGTACACCTTAAATGCTAAATCTGACACGCATGCTTTACGTATGGACATTTTTGTACGAAACTCTGACCATCTATTCACTTTATGTGGCCTCTGTTCCTATTATGATCTTTTTCTTGCTAACCCATTTAACTTTATTATAGGCCCACGGTCATTCTCTGCTTGCAGTCACCCTGTACAAATGTAGCCACTTCCCCCAGAATGACAGTTACCTGGTGGCCGATGCTTCTCTGGCCACTGATTAACAATTTTCCAGGCCAAAAACCCATTCTATTTCTGATCCAAATAGCTGTCCCCATGTGGTTTCAGCTATCACCCTTCCAATCTTATGGCCAGCTAGTTAGGACAAAAATGTGTGCACGTTTATTTTCATGTACGTGTGCTAAAAACCTACTGCATGTGAAAACCCTTATGTTCTCCTATGTTATATTCACATGATTTTATGTTGCTACATGTATGTAAATCTAAAATGTATCACATTAAACACAAATTAACATTAAAAGTAACCCTTAACCCTCGATTAACTATCCTAGATACACACAAAACTGCAACAGTATAACAATCTTTCATCCATTCTTAATGTAAATATGGTGTGCGTATTATAAACACCTCTCTTCTATTTAAATAAAATGTATCTACCCCATCACTAGCTGTCAACAAGGAACTTCAAATAGTAGTAACCACCACCTTCAACTCCAGACGTTCTATCAAGACACCCCACCCTAGTGGTGAAGGCAGTCATTGTAAGTATGAAGTCTGCAATTTTCCCAACTCTAGCTGCCGATAGGGATGGAAAAAGATGGAAACGATGGCTAAAAAGGTTTTTGCCTCGAGGTGTGTGGCTCTCAAAGTCATTAATGCCCTGTGCGCTCTTGCCAAGTTATTCTAAATCATATGAGCGGTATAATCTGAGGCTACCTCTCATCTACCTGACGGCATGGTAAGACATGGCTTTAATTACATTGTTTCATATGGTAAGTAGGCAGGCTGCCAGACCCCAGAGCCTGCAACTTGGAATGGATGTTGTGGATTGTGTAGCACTTTTGATGGGCACTAGTTTGGTTTTCAGGAGGTTTTTTTGGTTCAGGCCATTCGAGATCTCTGCTAGATATCCAAGCTAATCTTATGGACATGCCCTTAGAATCCAGCTATTTTGGTCAAAGGCTGCAGAATCTCTGAAAGAATTACAGGCTTTCAAAGCTACAGCAACATCACTAGGGGCAGTGATGAGGCAGAAGTCTGGACAGTTTCTTCAACCCATGTGGAGAGGTCAGACGTGTTGTTACTTCTTGTCTCTAACCCAAAGGGCCAGAGGCCAAACAGGAGCTAGGCAAGTGCAACAGTGCTATACAAAGCTGGGAGAGGTAGGGGTGGAAAAGGAGCACAGTCTGTATCTGCTACCATCCCCTCCAACCCCTCTTCTGCTGCAAAGCAGCTTTGAGAATTTCCTCAACGGTTCGCCAGAGGGAGGCTGGCACAGTGTTGCAGGGAATGGTTCACCATAACTTCAGGTGTATTGGTCCCCCAGGTGGCAACTCCAGAATTTTGCCTTCCCTTAATAAAAAGTCCATCAAACTCCCATCAAGTCCTTCTCAGCCACCAGACCACCTTCACCTGTAGGAGAAATACTTTCTGGTGGTGAATGCAGCCATAGAGCTGGTGCCACTGGCAGAAAACGGCCCATGGTTTTTTTCACATTACTTTCTGATGCCAAAGAAGGACGGAGGACTACTAGGACCTGAGTTGCTTGAACAAGTCCCAAGACAAATTCAAAATGGTCACCTTACCATAGACCCTCCAAGCCCTCGAATCACAGAATTGATTGGTGCTGCTGGACCTCCAGCAGCACCAAGCTTATTTTTAAGTGCTGATACTTCCAAAGCACAGAAAGTATCTGACGTCTATGATTGGCAGCACCCAGTACCAGTGTCACAGATGGCCTAAGAATCACTCCCAGTTTTAAGAGGCCGTCCAAGAGTTTTGATTAAAGGTTTTGTGGGGGCTGTGGCCGTCCCTCTCAGGCTCGTAATCCCAGGATAGCAGATATAGAATATTGACCTCTGCTGTCTAAATTCTTGCGCTAGTAAAGACTTGTCACCTTATCTTAATAAACTCCCTCAGGGACTTCCTGAGTTTCCTTACACTACCCAGCGGTCAGTGTTAGTGTTCTAACATGAATGGGATGGCGCCCTGCAATTACCCTGTTTAATTCAGGTCATGTCTACCACGCTGACTCTCACCTCTCCCTTTCTACTGGTTCTTCTACGCTCCTCCTCACTCCCCTTGGTCTTGCTTTCACCCTGTGATGCTGCTCCTCCTTCTACAACTACTGCTCCAAACTACTACTCCCCCTCCACACAACTACATCCTCCTTCAGACTTCTACTCCCTTGTGCACACTGCTTCCTCCTCCACTCCTCATGCTAATCTTTCTACACACCCACCACACAAACATGCGCACTCACACTGCAAAACCACTTTCCCACACTATCAAATACCTCACCTCCTCAACAATTCACAGCCATAGTCCGTTGATCCTTCTTCCCTCCTGCTGGTCTCTTGGTCATCGTCCAGCTCCATGTCTGACCATACCTGAATAACCAACACTTCTAATGGATTCCTTCCTCCAACGGATTCTTCATCTATGATATCCCATCAGCAGCGCGGTTAATCCTTGGAAACTTCCCCACCACCAGGGGACGCAGGACAGCTCTACAGGCAGTGTGTGCTGTCCCTGCCAGAGGTCTCCATGTGCCAGATTGATGTTGGGGCCACCACACACTGCTTTGCCGCGCCCCATGGCCTCAGTTCCTTTTTTCCATGCACTTTTTATGCTTTGGGAACATGCCACTTTGTTCCAATGACAAAAGGCCCAACCACGCTAAACCCTAGAGTTTTAAATCTTGCATGGATTGATGCTGGCGGTTGTCAGTTTTGGATCCGCATTGCGTATGTTAATACTGTTTGGGCTTAAGGGCAGCAAAATTCTTCACTACCTCCACAAGGATGCGGTTAAAGGCACGCAATCTCGGTCAAGGAAGTGTGGCACGGAAAGCCTCTCTGAGGACAGGTCTCCCATGAAAAAGGATAAGAAGAAGAAGCACTATGAGAGGTCTAACTCGCCGGGGGGTTCCTTGTGGCATCATTCAAACGACTCCCCAGAAACGGTGCTGCAGGTACTGTTTCCCACCCAATCATCCACCCCGGAGGAATGGAAGGACTTCCGATTGAAGATGCTTGACATTTGCTTAATTTGGAATGATTGGTCTCCAGAAAGGAGGGAGCATTCCTGGAGGAATTCTATAGGGAAGGTGAAGAGAACTAAGATTTGGCCACAGATCTCTTGGAGGCCAGTGGTCTGGACACCTCCCCTGGGCTATCTATTAATACAGGCCCCACTCCAGTAAGCCTAAATCATCCTTCCAGAAGTTAATGACCAAGTCCCCAATTTGGATCATATACTGAATGAAGGACCCCTGAAGGCGACTTTGCTGTCATTAAACATAGCAAACGGATTCTCCATTGCTAAGGGTGTAGGAAAGGCCCAACTCTGCACCTACAAATGATAGGAGGCTTGCAAAGAGCAACACCCTGTTCCCTCGGACCCAACTGTTTTCTCTATCCATACCTCCCCGGTGAGCCTGGTGGTGTAGGCCACAATTACAAATTTGAAGACGTCCACCTTTCCTTTTCCCACTCTCCTGATGGAGAGAATAAGAGACTAGATGCTGGGGGTAGGAAGGTGTTTGCCTCGGCCAGCTTGTAACTCCGGGCATTAAACCCCTCCTGTGCCTTGGTGAAGTTCTCTTTTGATCTATGGTCAGCAGTGTTCAACAACGGGCTATCACGTATTTTTTCTTATCGGGGGGGTTTGACCCGGACAATAGGAACCATAACATGTATCAAAAAAACATGCAAGTCTCAAGCTACCCCTCCCTCTTATGTGAATAATTTTAGCCACTGGTGGACATAATGCAGGTATATTCAAATTACTGCAATGGACCTAAAATCCTATTTTTTCTTAAATGTTTTCCTTTCTTTCTCATCTATAAACTTAATTCAAACACATAATGTACACAGAATTTGCGGGAAATCAACAATTACAAAATGATCCATGTTTTGCAGTCTATCATAGATGAGAAATCTGTGGGAGGAAAGAAATCTATTATAAGAACAAATTACTTGCATCTCAGTAATGCCACTCGTCTGGTCCGGACGTCACGTCGGCCACCCCTACCTCAGTTCCTTTTTTCCACATGCTCCTATTCAGAACGTTCTAGTGAGAGAAATATTTCAGTTAGTAAAACTGTCTAAATTCCATCGACTTTCGTTGATATGTCCGCTGAGAAGGTGTCAAGACTGTAACTCCAAGATGTCAATCGACCGACCTGCATGATATCTGCATGTGGTGTCTCAGATAAGATCACGAAGTCGAGGAGTGCGGCTTGTGCCAACAAATTAATCCCAACTCGCTAAAGCGACCTCCCTCGAAGTCCCCAGCTTGTTCGACCGTTAGGTCATCAGGGCAAGAGACAGAGGGATCCACGCCTGAAAAGGAGGAGAGGCATCGTTAAAAAGCAAAGAAACGTTCACAATCTCAAAGCCATTCATCCTCCTCGTCCTCCCATAAGAAAAAGAGGCGCCATTGACGCAGGCATGACTCTGATTCATCAGAGGAATGCAGTGAGGTCTGCTTGAATCAGGCGCATCGAACGAAGAGTGGGAAGCATTGAAAGAGCAAATGCCCCAAAAGTTTAAGACGGCCGGAGCAGGTGCGACTCCAGTCTTGATGCTACAGGTGCTCACGGCATCAGTTATGCCCGGAGGTACCAGCATCAAGGTAGTCAAGTCTGGTCCTACACCCTTGTGCTCAACCACAACTACCAGAAAACCAGACACAGCAGCAAAGGGCCACGAGTTACTGGCACAGTTAGGCCTGGTGGGAAAGACATCGACCTCTGATCGTTACTCTATCCCCGATTCATGTTTGACATTCTTCAACGCAATGCAGTTGATTTTCGATGACAAAGGGGGTCAGGTGCCTTTTGACCTAGAGCCTATGGGCGGAGCATCTGGAGGGGACCACTATTTTAACGACCAGGCAGATTTTATTGCCCTGGCTGAAGGGTTACACGACGCAAGTGGGTTGGGTATGTCTCCTGATCTTGAAATCCAGCAGGCTGCTCCTTATGGTCACCCTAATGCGCAGTACAGAAGGACTGCAGAGAGGGTTGTTGCAGTTTTCGGTCTGGGCACTCCAGCAAAGCCCATGTCGGCCTATGACCTCACAGACGTTCTTGATAAGGGTCTACAAATGGAGAGGGCATTGCCTTTTTTTTATTTTTTTTATTTGATTTTATTAGTTTCAAACAAAGGAAATTCACATTGCATACGTAATTACAAGTTCTTGGTTACATGAAAAGAACAGGATTTTCGGTTCTTTTTATACATTAAAACAACTCTTATTTGCGTCACCATTCTTTGGTTGTAACAATTAACAAAACATATCCCTCACCCACCCCCCTCACTCCCGTTGGTTGAGCAAACATCTTAAAGGCATATATTTTATGTGTGGGTCAAATAAGTCATAGTTCTACCGTTGTGGGGCTTTCATGAATGCGGGGTCTGAGCTGTCTCACCAGGTCATCGTGTGAGTTTTGGCTTACATTAGGTCCTTGAAGGTTCTTCAGGTTGGGAGTCTGTAATCGTTTGGAGGTGTTAATTTTTAAAGTCCGACCAAGTTCCTTGTAAGGGAAATAGTATCGATTTGGTCCTATTCACTTTGAACCCAGAGAGTTGGCCATATTCTTCTAGTAGATGGAGGGCACAGTGGACAAATACCAAAGGATTAGTTATGTGTAGCAGTATGTCATCTGCGTAAAGTTCTACTTTGTATTCTGTTGTTCCCAGCCCCATACCTTCTACCCTGGGGTCAGATCTCATGTTTTGTGCCAGGCGTTCTAGGGAGAGCGCAAAGAGGATTGCAGAGAGGGGGCATCCCTGTCGGGTTCCGCGTTCTAGTTCGAACCATCTGGAGTATTCTCCATTTACGAAGATTGATGCCTTGGGGGATGTGTATACCGCTTGCACTGCCTTTCTAAATTTCAGCCCAATTTCTACTTTTCGCAGGACCGCCCTCAGAAATTCCCACTCCACTCTGTCGAAGGCCTTCTCTGCGTCTATCGACAGTAGGGCAGGGTCACCGGGTAGGGTGTGTGATGTGTGGATTAAGTGGAGTGTTTTACGCATAGTGTCCGCCCTCTGTCTGCTCAGTATAAATCCAACCTGATCATTGTGTATAAGATGAGGCATCAGTACCTCCAATCTTGAGGCTAATACCCTGGTATAGATTTTAGCATCTAGGTTGAGTAGGGAGATGGGGCAGTATGATCCACAATATTTAGGGTTTCTCCCTTCCTTGGGGATCACCGTTATCAATGCCCTCGTGAATGAGTCTGGGGTGTCTCCTGTCTCTATTATCTCGTTGAATAGTTCTGTCAAGAAGGGTGTTAGCTGTGCACTAAAGGTTTTGTAAAAGCCAGCGGTGTAGCCATCTTCCCCAGGGGATTTACCTATGGTTAGCCTTTTTATTGCATCTTGGACTTCTAGTTCGGATATTGGGGCGTCTAAATGTTCGGATTCTAGGTATGATATTTTGGGCATGTAGATTGAAGATAGGTAGTGTTCTGTATTCGATTGGCTGGGACTCACTTCCGAAGTGTATAGTGTTTCAAAGAAGTTGGGGAAACTCTCAGGGATGGTGTGGGGGTATGTGCTGTGGGGGAGTTTTCTTCAATTATCTCTTTTACTTTTCGCTCTGCCCTTTGCTCTCTCTTCAATTTGATTCCTATTAGAGGGTGTAGACCAGGGTCTTGTATCTCTTGATAGTGGGCAGGAAGTGTGAAGGTTGCACTTGTGTATTGGGGTCACCAACAGTTCTTTTGATTGTGGGGGGTTGATTCTCAGACCTGCGGGGGTCACAAGTGAGCTTTTTTGTCTTGTTCTGTTCCTTTCCTCTTCCCTGCCCTCCTTCCCTCTTCTCTGTCCGTCCTTTACTCCTTTGTTCGGGTGCTTTTTTGCCCTTCTTGCGCTACTCCCTAGAGTTTAGAGGTGACTGGGTCTTCAGGGCATGCACCCCTCTCCATGCGCCGGCCGTCGGCCCAGTTTAATCAGGGTTGCCCCAGTCTCACACGGCCTTTGGTGGGGGAGGGGAGCCGTGGCGCTTCGCCGGGCCCTCTGCAAGAAAGGGTGCCGGCAGTCGTGCGGTGGCGCGGGACGAACACTCGTTGAGCGTGGTCCTGCAGGCGGCGGGAGGGGGACATTTGCCTACCTTTCTCCTGTGGCCCGCGTAGTTCGTGCTTCAGTCTGACGCGGGATCCAGCGTGGGCACGGATGATGTAGAGCTGGCCACTGTCTGGGTAAGTGCGGCGAGGTTCTGGGGGGAATGAGGGTGTTCTCACAGTGGGCACGAAATTCGCGGCTTCGCTTTGTTCCGCAGGCCCGGGGGTTCTCCTCTAACTTTCACGCAGGCTTCGCCGGATATGGAAGGGCCGCGTAGCCGTCGCACGCAAGGTATCTTTGAGAGGCAGGTTTCTCAGGTTTCCAGGTTTTCTTTCGGATTTTTTGCCAACTTGGGGGGGGTCTTGAGCTGACTCCACAGCAATTTTGAATCTTGGGGGGGTCACAAGGTGGGGGCTCAATTCACCTCAGGGACCCAGAAGCACGGAGCTCACACGGAGTTAGGACTCATCCGTGCGCCCCCTGGTGGCCGTCCTGGGGCATTGCCTTTTAATGCGGCCATCTCAGACCCCATTTCGACATTATGGCTGAGACCTTGCTCCACCCCAGCTATGGATGCAGCGCTTACAAAAAAAATACAAGCCGGCTAGAGGGGATTTATCCTTACTGTCTTCCCACCACATGCCAGAAGGCCTAATGGTACAAGCCGCTACGGTAAGCTCCAGACCAGCCACGTCAACCTGTAACCTGCCTACAGACAGGGAATCTAAGAAAACTGATGCCCTAGCTAAAATGTTATTTGAGTCGAGCAGTATGGCCTTGAAGGCAGTCAATGCATCATGTACATTCGCTAAATACTCCCACTGGCTGTGGAGACTGACAGTGGACGCAACAGAGCACATCCCAGCTGGGGAGGCATGGGTTTCTGCAGATCGTTGATGACGGCAAAGAGGTGGCATGCCAAGCACTGCATTCCGGCCTGGAAACCGTTGATTGCGTAGGACGTGTAATGGGGTCATCAACTGTGCTGAGGAGGTCAGCCTACCTTCACAGCTCAGGTTTCTCGCTGTGTGTCCAGGCTAAGCTGTTGGACATACCTTTCGATTTCAGCGCCTGTTCCGGCCCGAAAGCTGATGAATCCTTGCAGAAATTCAAGGATTCTAAGTTAGCTGCCAAGTGGCTATGCTTATCTGTGCAGCAACCTGCAAAGCAATCCTATGGCTTGCCCTCTAGGGCAAGAGTGTTAGGACAGTTTTTCTGAAGTCCAACTAAGGGCTTGATAAAACCATTCAACTGAGACAGTACAAGACTGCACTCTTAGTATAAAACTGTACCACCTGAGTTCATGGTAGTGTGGACAGAGAAATCAGGCTTATATTAGGAGGGAGAGAGGGATGTAGAGTCAGTACAAAGAAATTGTATTATACATATGGTCCAAAGAAACACTGACACACTATGGGCCTCATTACGACCCAGGCGGTAAGGGGTTAACGGCGCCGTAAAAGGTGTCGCGCCATTAAACCCTTACCGCATAATTACAAGGTCCCTTTGCGGGTCCCGACCTTAACGGATGGTTTTACCAGCCGTTAACGAAGGAACCCGCAAAGGGACTTTCGAGGTAATTACGGTACCGCAATTTGCGGTACCGTAATTACCGCCTTCCCCATTCCCATTGAGCCCTATGGGGGCAAAAATGGGAATGGGGAAGGGCCAAGGGTGAATGGGGAATTACCGCCCCGCCAACCTTGGAATGGGGCGGTAATTCCGCCATTCACCATGGCGGAGTTGGTAAAATACCGGCGTCAACCATGGCGCTAATAGCGCCATGGTTAACATCAGGGTCGTAATGAGGCCCTATGTATAGTAAAAATAAAGGGTTTATTTTATATACAAGCAGACCAGGAGATTCTTGGGTAAGTAAGTACTATCACATTATATCACCACAATGATAAAAACACAACACTGGGCTTTATAGTACACAGACCAAAGCATAGACCTTGTTTAGAACACTAACAGTATTTCTAGGTAAGCCAGACGTTATCATTCACATTTAGTATAGGTGACACCTATTCTTGGGGAGTAAAACCACAAGTTACTTTCAGATTACTTTACAGTAATTCAAGGGTAGTAGCCCCTGTCAGTTATACAATGACACTCAACAAGGAAATCACATAGTCAACCAACTTGCAAATATACTTTTCTGAATAGTGGAACACACATTCAAGGAACATTAGATACCTCTACTACAGTTATACTAGGTGAGAAAGACCTTTTTGGTGTAATATATAATTACAGTTGCTTTTCAGCTCAGTGGAACACAGTCTAAGATAAGCAAGAACTCTACACTAGTTTTGGATGCTCCAGGCAACCCGAGGTCAGCTACACCTAAAGGAACACTTTTTAGGAATGGCATACAGCTATTCTAGGCAGGTAAAACCTAATGTTGTAACATACCATTACCGCTGCATTTTAAGATCAGTGGAACACAGATTGAGATAAGAAATAATTCTAATTTGCTTTAGGGTGGCACACAGCTAACACAAGTTAAGTAAAGCCTATATCAATGCCTGATCATGAGAACATTATATTTACCAACTACACGGATGACACTCAGTGTGTCATCCCGCTCTCTGGAACCCACAACTTAGACGAAATGGCCATTTACAGAGTTTTTACTCTAATCGAAACCTAGAGGGTCCATAATAAGCTAGCATTGAACAAATCAAAAACCGAATTGCTGGTAATAGGTTCACCACATACTATTAATAAACTTGGTCCACAGTATGATAACTTCCAGTTGGAAGAAGAATCTATCAAACCCCTAAAAAAAGTGAAAACTCTAGGAGTGACCTTTGATCAACACATGACAATGAAACAGCACGTCAGTAGTCTTGTCTCATCATGTGCATATTACATTAAACTTCCAGCACATTTAAGGCCTCTTATTTCACAGGATAATGCAGAGACTATTGCGAGAGCAATAGTAGGCTCAAAAATAGATTACTGCTCTAGCCTCTTATGGGAATCAATAAGTCTGACTGTAACAGGCTGCAAATATGTCAAAACGGGGCTATCAGAGCCGTCATGAAACTTAAATATAGAGACCATGTTACGACAGTGAGACGTGAGCTTCACTGGTTGCCTGTGGCCTCTAGATTCCTATTCCGCACTCTGACTATCATACACAAGTGTAGATCTGGGAATATGCCTGGATATCTACAACAGCTATTATCCATAAGAATTAACACGAGAACGTTAAGGTCAAATAATCTGCACCTCTTATCTGAACCAAAGTGCCACACTGTTAGAGTAGCCAATTCAGCCTTCTCCTCCAATGGACCAAGAGCTTGGAATGCTCTTCCTTTGGAGATGAGATCCATTGACTCCCTAGAATTGTTTAAGAAAAGATTAAAGACCCATCTGTTCAACTAAATGACTCTGATATGCTCTTCGAAATACTTTCTCTGTGGCTTTGCCTCGTGGTTACTTCTTTTTGTTATTTGTTATATTTGTCATGTAGTGCCCTCACGCCTTCGGGTCTATGGCCGCGCTATATAAATGTATTAAAGTGAAGTAAAGTAAAGTATATACTTTTTAAAAGGGGCTATCAGCAACTTAAAGTTAAGTATAACCTTAGGCAGACTTATTCTGGACAGGCTAACAGCAAGTCAGGTGAAGCAAGACCCAACCCATCTATCCTAACAGGAATAGTAAAGTGAAGCCAACAGCAGGCCTCCAGATAAGGTGCGTACAAGGCCTTTTTACGCATGGAAATCTTGTAAATACGACAGCTTTATTATTTTCCTGTGTACATTTACACACAGGTTTAGAGCAGTGGGCAGTGCAAAGGTCCGGTTACTTGACAGAAACCAGAAGGCTTCTTTTGATTTTTATCTACATGGATGCAATTGCAAGCCACCTCTGAAACAGAATGTATTTTATCTGAAGCCTTTCAAAAAAAGAAACTGCACACTGTGATAAAATGAATGGTTTCTTTCCATTCAGCTTCAGAAGCACTGTGCATATTTTCCTAGAATTTTAGGATTGTATGATTAATAAGATGGAAAACTAAGTAGCAATTGAGAATTAATATTTTGTAGCTAATGATGCTTTTCTTTTTTTTTTACGGTGAAAGCAAACCAGGATTGCAGTTATAATTTAATTTACACTCTAATTATAAAAACAGTGTGTAAAATGATGACTATGCACAGTATAGTTTACATCCATTCAACCTTGCAGTCAATGGGGTACATTACTATAGATGGTCAGTGGCAGCAGAGTCTTTGCTCAAGTGTGAGTGATTGTCATTACACCAATCGCAGGTGTTCTAGCCTCTCAAATCTTCAAGACTAAAATTAAAACATCTAAAACCTAACTCTCCAGGAAGTGCAAGCGCTGTTCATAAACAAACAAAGGAAAGTTACATTGGTAATTGAAATAGAAACTCAGCAAAACCTACCCATTGATAATCCTGATAGGTATTTAAATTTATGTAGCGCTTCATAAATGGTTCGTCCAACCTCTAGGTACTGTGATTATTATACCTCAGTCGATACTCAGTTAACCGACCTCTGAAGGATGTTAGCCAATAAGATAGCTTAGCCGGTTGAGTACTCATTGCTGCAATCTATGCATGATCTGTAGGTTGCAGGTTCGAATCCCGGCAATGCCTACTCAGTCTTCCATCCTTTCGAGGTCGATAAAGGAGTACCAACTTTGGTTCGGTGATTATTGTGAAAAAAATATGTTCTATGTACAGCGCTTTGCCAAAAGCGCTATTTAAATAACCATTTGACCATTAGATTAGATATGGAATTTAGCACAGAGTCTTTGCCTCTCTGCACTGTTGTATCATAACATCGGCATACCATTAGGTAGTAATAACTCCAGGAAATGAGGACTTTCATTAAACATCAAAAGACAATTCTGTTATCGAACCTCCAAACAGACAATAAAAATCATGTTTGTTTTACTATGTAATTGGCTAGGTTTTTGTGTTTTCAACATTTAAATATATACAGGAGAGATCAAATGGCCAGACATTAGAGAAATAAGGAAAGGTGTATTCTGTCAATGCAGAAAGCTGCCGCATAGTAATGATGTCCATATAGTTTTGGCACACGTCGGCTGGATGTTCAGGAGCACAGAAGAAGACAGAATATCGCTGGTGAGATTCTTGTCATTTGGAAGCTTCAGCACTCTGGTGAAAGGACTTTTCGGACATGAATCGTGCCTCTGGAGAACCAGCAGGATGCCCACAAAGTTTCAGTGAGATTCGAAATTTGGAAGACCAATGGCTCAAGGTCCCAGGGTATCAGGCTATTGCAGCCCCGCAAGGTCGCAGCACAATGCAGGATGGATCAAAATGCAGATCTTCTTGAGTCTAGTGGGTCTCACCAGGCTCTGGGTCGGGTTGTAGTTTATGGAGTCCCCAGTTCTATTGGAAGGAAGGGCTACAGCAGGCTCCAGTTAAACAGCAGGCTTTCCGGTCGCTGGATCTTGTCTCAGCTGCAGTGTCTTCATCTTCCTCTTCTGTTTTGGTTCCAGTGGTCAACTACCTCTGCAACTTCCAGGATCAGACTTTTATGCAGGACTCCATCCAATCAAACAGCCATGCAACATTCAAACTCTGTGTCAAGGAGTTCCCCCCTTCTCACCTGAGTTCGATCTTTGCTGGATTTCTTGATCGATGCCTTCTTGCGGACGGATCGAGTCTTGAATAAGGCTGCACGAGTCTCTTCCAACTCCAGCGTGCGTTCAAAGTCCCGGGATGCAAGGATCCAGGAATCCGGGAAATTTACAGAGTGCGCTACTAGCACACGAGTCCAGGAATCAAGAAAGGAAGGAAAGGGTCTAGGAATGGGGTAGGCTGGAAGAAGCAAGGAAAACAATACCGCGAGCTACGGAGCACACGTTTGGTCACTACTTGGCAATAGCATTGAGACGCACAGAGCCACGGGATGCGTGGCCTATTAATAGAACACGCTACGTCTAAGGTGTAGAGCGAGGAAGGTGTTTCACAGTGGACGGCCATGTAGGAAGTACAAGGGAGTGTAAGCCCCGTTGAGACAAGGACCAGGAAGTCCAAAAGGGGTGTGTTCTGTAGTTCATGACAGCATGCCTCCTCCGAAGACCCGTTCCTCCGGGTTTGCCCGGGTGTATAAGGTGAAATCGTCTGAGCAGTCGAGGGGCCTTGAGATAGAAAGTGGTTCCCAGGTTCTTTCACTAGGAGGATATCCTTTCCATTCAACCAGGTATTGAAGCTGACCCCGTTTATACCTGGAGTCACATATTCGGGAAACTTCATATTCCAATTGGTTGTCGACCAGCAGAGGAGGTCGGCAGGATTTCCGGGAGGATTGGGTGTAGGGTTTTAATAAGGATGTGTGAAATACTGAGTGAATTTTCTTCCAGGAGTCTGGTAGCCTGATCCGGTATGAAACTGGATTGATAATTTCCTTGATGAGAAATGGACCATAGTACCAAGGGGCCAACTTGTTTGGCCGTAGATGTCGGGGTAGTAATTTCGAGGACAACCAGACTTGATCACCAATTGCATAAGAAGGACCTGGTCTTCTTTTGGAATCCGCATACCTCTTAGTCTGTGTTCTGGCCCTCTCTAAGTTTTCTTTGGCATCCTGGTGTACGTTGATGAGGGTTTCTATCCAGGAGTCGACAGTAGGTACTGGTGTAGGATGAGGGAGAACAGAGGGTAGAACCGATGGATGGAAACCTTGGCTACAATAAAAGGAACTGGTCTTAAGTGCTGAATGATCGGAATTGTTGTAGGCGAATTCAGCCACGGGTATCAGGAGCGACCAGTCACCCTGAACCTTGGTGGCAAAACATCAAAGATACTGCTCCAGGGTCTGATTAGCACGTTCTGTGGCCCCGTTGGTTTGGGGATGATAACCAGATGAGAGGGCGCGTTGGATTCCCAAAATGCGAAAGAGATGTTTCCAGAATTGAGAGACGTATTGAGTTCCTCAATCAGATATGATCTTGGAAGGAAGTCCATGTAAACAGAATATGTGTTCCAGGAAGATTCCAGCAAGCTCGGACGAGGATGGTAGCTTACACAGTGGTGTAAAATGAGCCATATGAGTGATAAAGTCTATGGTAACCATGATGGTCGAGTATCCTCGGGAAGGTGGTAATTCCACAATGAAGTCTGTAGCAATGAATTCCCATGGCCTTGTTGGCAGTGTAGGTTGCAGTAGAAGACCCGCCGGTCTCTTGTTATCATGTTTATTTTGACTGCAGATAGTACAAGCTTTGCTGTACTGCTGTACGTTGGTCTTCATTCCAGGCCACCAAAACTGTCTTTGTATGAAACGGAGGGTGCAGGTTATGCCACGATGTCCGGAGTGAAGGGTATCATGACAGAGGTTTATTATTCTTTGTTGTAATTTCTGTGTAGGAATAACCAGTGCATTGTCCTTGAATAAATATCCTTCCTTAACTCTTAGGTTCCATGGATTCTTCCTTGAAATATCCTTCCAGAGGTCAGAGGATTGGGTTTGCACTCGAATTTCTTCAAGGAGGTTGACTGCTTGAGCTACAAAGATCGTGTGGGGAAACATCTTAGGATAGGCCCTGTCTTCAGTAGTTACATAGTCAGGACTTCGAGATAAGGTGTCAGCAATCATGTTTTGTGATCCGGGAACATGAGTGATTTGGAATTTGGTAGTGGGCAAAGAAGTAGGCCCAATGCGCCTGACGACTGTTCCTGCACTCCACCGACTGTAGAATTTGAAGATTCCGATGGTCCGTGCGGACCTGAACTGGATATCTAGCACCCAGAAGTAGATGTCGCCATTCAGTGAAGGCTTGGCGGATGGCTAACAGTTCCTTTTCCAGGACGGAGTAATGTGTCTCACTGGGAGTCAGGGTTTGTGAGAGGTAAGCAATGGGGTGTTCCAGCTTATCCTCAAGTTCCTGCTTCAAGACCGCTCCTATGGCGTAGTTAGAGGCATCCGTTTCCACTAGGAATGGCCGATTTATGTCGGGTTGGGCCAAGATGGGGGCTTGCATGAATTCTTTATTTAAACGTTGGAATGCCTTATCTTGCGGTGTAGACCAGATAAAGGGGGTGTCTTTCTTCAAGAGGGCGACGATCGGCTGAACGATCTCGGAAAAGGTAGAAATGAACTTCCGGTAGAAGTTGCCAAGCCCCAGGAAGGATTGAACTTTTTTCACGGACGTGGGAGCGGGCCATGCCAGTATGGCCTTTACCTTTGAAGGGTCCATACCAATTCCTTCTGGGCTAAGGATGAATCCTAGGTAGTGAACAGAAGTAACGTGAAACAAGCATTTTTTGGGTTTGGCTAAAAGTTTGTGTTCACAGAGTTGTTGTAATACTGCCTTTACATGTTCTTCATGCTTTAGAGGATCCTTGGAAAAGATCAATATGTCATCCAGATAGACAATGATGAAGAGGAATAACATGTCAGAAAATACCCTATCCATAAAACGTTGAAAAACTGCAGGGGCATTAGCTAGTCCAAAGGGCATGACTAGATATTCATAGTGACCAAAGGGTGTTCTAAAGGCTGTTTTCCATTCGTCTCCTTCCCGGACACGGATCAAATGATAGGCACCCTGGAGATCCAACTTCGTGAATATTACGGCGCCTCTCACAGCTTCCAGGATATACGAGATCAGGGGCAGTGGGTACCGATCTTTGAGGGTGCATTGATCTAAGCCACGATAGTCGAGGCAAGGTCTGAGTTCCTTGGTGTCCTTCTTGGGAACAACGAAGCACCCGCTGGAGATTTTGAGAGTCTTATGGTGCCGTTTTCAAGGTTGGTATCCAGGTATTCTCAGAGGACCCTTTTCTCTGGTTCGGAAAGGATGAACATTCTGCCGAGGGGAACCACTGCTGAGGGATCTGTATCTATGGCACAGTCTTCAGGTCTGTGAGGGGGTAAGGCCTGGACTATGGCAGTTGAAAATACATCAGCATATCCTTGATAGGCCTCTGGGACTTGTATGATATTGGAAACCATGAGTGGTGTTTGCAGGTCTCTTAGTGGTTCTTTAGGGAGTGTCGAGGAGGGATTCAGGAACAGACAGTGGGACATACAAAACTCTGAGCCTAGGAATAGTGATCCTGCTGTCCAATTGATATACGGATTGTGCTTCTGTAACCAGGGCATACCCAATACCATGGGGTAATGAGCTGACTTAATGATGTCGAATATAATCCGCTCTTGGTGATGGTTTATGGAAAGCTGGATCTCTTTTGTCTGCAGGCTTATGGGTCCTAAAGTGAGGGGTCTTCTGTCGATTGCTTCCACCGGCTGCATGGTGCTTCGTGTCTCGTATGGAATATGGTGACTAACAACCCAGTCTTGATCAATGAAAATTCCCATAGCTCCACAGTCTACCAAGGCCAGAATGGGATAGGTCTTATTCTTGGAGGGCGACAGGAAGGCCTGTAGTATCACCAAATTGTTTTGTCCAGGAGATTTCAAGGATGGAATTGATGTGGAGCAAACATCTCTTTCCCGAAGCTCTGCTCCATCTAGGATCAGGAGCTGACGTTTCCCGAACGCCGAGGAGGGGCTAGAGGACACTCCCTAACCAAGTGTTTGTCTGAGGCACAATACATGCACAACCCCGTATGAATCCTTCTCATCCTTTCTTGCGGGGGTAAAGGTCCACGGAAGGCTCCTATCTGCATGGGTTCTGGTTCAGAGACTGAGCCTGGGTTTGTGTCCATCTTGGTGGTACTCTCAAAGGACAGCTTCGGAGGATTACCTCTGGATTTCTTCTTCTCTGCCTTCCTTTCCTGTATACGGAAATCTATTTGCATGGCAAGGTCCATTAGTGCCTGGAATGAGTTTGGACGAGCCACTCTGGCCAACTCATCCTTAATCTCCTCATTCAGTCCTCTCCTGAAAAGGGTAAAACTCGCCTCAGGGGACCAATCAGCTTCCTTGACTAATTGCTTGAATCGGGTAACATAGGTGAGCATATCCTGGGATCCTTGCTGAAAGTCTAACAGGCGTCCCTGGGCACTATAGACCTGCTCTGGACGCTGAAACATGGTCTTAAGGGCTTGTATAAAGCCATCATAGTCATCTAGGAGAGCATCGCCGGAATTAACGAGGGGCGTAGCCCAGGTTAAGGCGTTTCCTGAAAGGTGGGAAATTATGAACCCCACCTTAGCCCTGGGAGTTGAAAAGTAGCAGGACTTAAAAGTAAAGTGGACCAAACATGAATCCAGGAATCCGCGAAGGGTTTTTGCCGACCCATCGTATTTGTCCACTATGCCGCCCAGCAACACACTTTCTTTTGTGGCAGAATCACAGGATAGAACTAATTGCTTGAGAGCGGCGTTTTCCGCCTTTAGATTCTGCACCTCGGTTGATAGCTCTTGCATGCCGCGCATCAGGTCCTGGACGGCCGCTCCCATGAGTTCGGTCGGTTGGCGTCTCAAACTGTCAAGGAGTTCCCCCCTTCTCACCTGAGTTCGATCTTTGCTGGATATCTTGATCGATGCCTTCTTGCGGACGGCTCGAGTCTTGAATAAGGCTGCACGAGTCTCTTCCGACTCCAGCGTGCGTTCAAAGTCCCGGGATGCAAGGATCCAGGAATCCAGGAAATTTACAGAGTGCGCTACTAGCACACGAGACCAGGAATCAAGAAAGGAAGGAAAGGGACTAGGAATGGGGTAGGCTGGAAGAAGCAAGGAAAACAATACCCCGAGCTACGGAGCACACGTCTAGTCGCTACTTCGCAATAGCATTGAGACGCGCAGAGCCGCGGGAGGCATGGTCTATTAATAGAACACGCTACGTCCAAGGTGTAGAGCGAGGAAGGTGTTTCACAGTGGACAGCCATGTTGGAAGTACAAGGGAGTATAAGCCCCGTTGAGACAAGAACCAGGAAGTCCAAAAGGGGCGTGTTCTGTAGTTCACGACACTCTGGGGTGTGACAGTCCTTTCAGGACAGCCAGTCTTCCAGTTTGAACTGTATTCTCGCAGTCGGGTTGTAGTGTTTTGGACTCCTCCCTCGCTTCCTGCTATCACAGACACTCACATTGTATGTCATGGGAAGGATCAAGAAAGGACAAGAAATGCTGAAATGGCGAAAAAAGAACACAGGGGCCATTTTGGTAAAATTAGCACCCATGGGTGCCTGTGTAAACAGCCTGTGGTAAAGGTGCACCAAATGAATTAAAAGGTTACATTTAAAATGAGGATGGGGATACTCCGTATCTCCCCAGCACTCCACATAAGGTAAAATGTAAAAGGGATCCAAAGATCCTTTCTACCCTTGAGAACTATAGTTCTCACAGGGTTAGCCAGAGAAAGTTAAAGGGGGAGCCCCTAGGGCAACCCAGCAACAATAAGCACTTATTGCTAAAAGGTGGTCAAAGACGATATGTTTTAAAAGACACTATGGAGAGTCTTAAAAATGACACCCAACAAAAGAGCAAAAGATTCTGTGAGTGTAGAAAAGGGTTCCCGCTCACTGAGCTATATGGAAAAATAATCTACAAGTCCAGAAAAAAGTTCTGGGGTTCACACAGGTCAGGAAGAGTTATCACTGATATAAAAATCTTTCCTAACAAAGAGGCTATAGGCAGTACATTCCGTTTGGAAAGAGGGCACAGCTCCCGCAAGCCAGGCAAGAGGGGTTTCTCGCATCCCGCACGGGGCAGAGGGGCCTCTAGAGGCCAGCAGACAGCAGCAGCTGCAGCAGGGGTGTCGGCGTCCGCTAAGCCACTTTGAGTTCTCACCAATTATTTCTCCGGTTGGAGGGAGAATTTCTGTGCACTTGCATCGGTAGATGCAGAATGGATATCTATCAGGAATCTGCGAGAGAAGAATCCATAGAAAGAACATTATTGCTAAGTAATTTCTCCTACAGTGTTCTTCCCTCCCCCTCTTCCCCTTTACCCTAAAATAGCCTTGTGCTTCTATATGGCTAGGACTAGAGAGTTCAGGTAAGAGGACCCACTTTTCAGAGGTTAAACAAGGACAACATTTGGTGAAGCAGTCACTAAACCGATTTTAGCTCATTGGATTAGGCTCTGTATTGTGTGGTGGTAATCTCTGGGAGGGAAAGGTGGTCACTGAAGCCCTTAGAGCCCATTCAACCTGATGAGTATCTGCTAATTATGTTCTTCAGAGAGGAATCCTACTCTTGGACATTTGTCAAGCTGCAACATGGTCAACATTGCATACCTTCTCCAAAAACTTCTGTTCTGGTGAGGACACCTAATTTGGCAGAGCATTTATGCAATAATCTCTAGCGTGATCAGCTTCTATCCGGTTTCACTCTACCCAGGTCGTTATAATAAATTACTGCTATGGGAGTCTACCAAAGATGATAAATCTGTGGGGAACACAATCCATTAGAAGAACAAATTACTTGCCATTGGTAATATTCTTTCTGATGGATTTTCCCCCCACAGATTCTTCATCGCCCTCCTGCCCCGCCCCACTGGTGGAGAGCTTGTTAATTTCCCTTAGAAGTCCTTAATGAAGCTGAGCCTGGGGAAAAATGTAGTCACAGGGTGCGGTACGAGGTGTATATGGCTGCCCGGTGTCATCTCCAGTGTTGATGTAAGATCATGTCTAGGGAGCTCAATGCTGGACTTACACTGCGCTCCCTGTAGGGATAACGTTTTCTAGTGATCTAGCTGATGTTGTCGGATATATCTAAGATGAGGAATCTTCGGGAGGAACACCCCTCTGAAAGAACAATACCATGGGTAAGTAATTTGTTGTTCTTAATAAATATCAGCATACATCAAAGCACAAATGGCCTGATTTTAAACCATGTTTTAGTGTGGGTGGTACTACCAATCCATGAATCATGGGAGAACACGGATATCTGTATTATTGCCTACTGCTACCTTCCAGCACAGAATGTTTGAAAGCAATTTGCATCCACACTCTAGGAAGTAATTATATAGGGAGCCTTTTTGGCCATGGATGGGGTGGGCTACTGTGGATTGGTAACAATGATACTACTGAGTAGAGCAATGCTTCCACCTTGGCAATAACACATGGTTCAGTGGCACCGTGAGGGACCTTTAAGATGGCCAACCTAGTTCTTCTTCAGGCTTCTTTTTGGTGTAGTATGTAGTCCCTGGGGTACCAGTCCATATGATTTAATGTCATGGCATAAGGGCAAAAATGTGAATAAATGGGAATCGTACCACCACTTCAAAAATGGAGTGGCACCACTATAATATCCATAACTGCTAGTCTTCCGTCATATTCTACTCCGCCTGAAATGCTCACATCCTTACCAGAGGAAGCATTTCAAATTAACACATATTAATCCAATCATGTGCATTTTAAAGGTCTTATTCATGAATAAAAGTACATTCCCTGTCTGATAGAAAAAAACATCACCCGCAATTGATTTTGATTTTTTACATTTAGGAGGCAGTTTTCACAGTTTGTCTACACTCTTACTTCGATATTACATAACAGCTAGTCAATCTGCATATGTAGAGCTCGAAAGGCCTGTTGAGCTGTGTTTTAACCCAGAAGTGCAGTTGAAGTTACACCGAATTTTCCTATTATTAGAGTAGTCTTATGTTTTTTTTATTTTTTTTGGGCAAACAGCCTCAGTAGCTCCCAGCAATGGCAGACATAATGAATCTTAACTAGAGAATCGTGAACAAATTTACCATCAATTACTGCATCCATATTGTTTCCCTAAGAAAGTAAAATGTTCTTTCTACTTTTTTTTACTCTTTTAGACTCGCCACACATAACTGGGAGTTAAGAAGACAGAACATAAAGAAAAATATACATATTTTAATATTTTTGAACAATTTGTCCCAGCTTTTGTGGGGAGTGGCAGAAAAGAAGAACCTCGGCCTATGGCTTCAGTGAAAATTCATTGAAATCCAAATGTTTGAAAAGTCAGCCCATAACAACGCGAGGCCCAGGGCCAGGAAGGAGTCTGTTCATGAAATATTTCTACATCTGGGAAAATAACCTTGTCTTCACTGTAATGTTATTTTGATGATTGTAAGAATTGGTGCATGAATATTTGCTGTAGCAAAGAAATGGTGCTATTTTTATACTTTGTCAGTTCTTATTTTTTGTAACTTAAGGTGAAATTTGTATCAAATGAAAGCAAAAAGGTCTGGTCACTTTCAAACTAGAGTTGTTTCTTATTTATTAAAGCTAACAATTAAAATGTTGACAAAAAAATCAGTCTATGAGCAAAACCGTGTCAGACTTAAAAGATGCATACATGCAGATTTTCCAATGTCTTAGCCTTTGAATTCAATGAGATTGAGTGGGTCCCAAAGGTCGTCTATGTATCATTGACAATAAAGTGAGAAAGTCGCTGAAGAATAATTTTTACCATTTGTTGTAAAGTCTCTGAATTCCTCTCCAACCCCTACATTGACATTTGAAGGGGTCTTTTCATAAAGCAGAAGCACATATGGCAGTACTTCAAGTGGTCAATCCAACGGCAGCGAACATAGTGTCCTATTTCTTTATCAACTATAGACCTGCTGTTAAAGTGTATTCTAGAAGGAACAGTGTTTCAAACTGATACATTTCTCCCGGTTATACGTTATTTCGTCGACCACTTTTTCATTGTGGGACTTTTCATCGCCGACCCTTTATCGCCAACATTTTTTTTATTTTTTTTATTTATTTATAGGGGGGCTGCCTCCCCCCAAACCCCCCTCTTACTTAAATAATCATACCCCAACCCGCACAAACACCCCCCCCCCTAAAAAAAAAATGTTTTAAAAAAATGTTGGCGATGAAAGGGTCGGCGATGAAAAGTCCCACGATGAAAAAGTGGTCGACGAAATGCGTGTATACCATTTCTCCCATGGATTTCTCTCCTGTGGAAGTTCATCCTGACGCAGCCAGCTCCGAAATGTATTTTTCATCATGCAGCAGGTGGTACCACACTACTACTACAATGGTTCTCTCACATGGCCTAGGTGCCAATGCGTTCTAGAAGTGAAGGCAGACCCCTATGTAGTCTTAGCAGAAGTTTAGCTATAGTACACAGGGGTGGAGTTCGATTCCCCGGGAGAAGAAATAACTCTAAAATCTATTTTTTGAATCTCGGTGGGTGTTATTTTCAGGGTCTGGTTTGGGAGAAGCTTGGGATTTAGATGGGTTCTTTGCTTGCCTGCTTATCACAGAAATTGGTTTCTTCCTCAAGCCAAGATTCAAGGATTAATTTAAACTCAGAGTGAATTGGAAGTATCAGACAGTAAAAAACCGTGAAGGCTCTCATGCCATTCATTCCAAAACCTCAATAGAGCAGGCCCTATCTCAAATGGGTTCCTTTTGTGAGTGACCAAAGCCTTGAAAAAGAAGAAAGCCAGAATTCAAGTAAAGCTGCTGAGTAACTGCATTAGACATCTTCAGATTTAAAGCAGTGCCCAGGACTTCAGATGAATTGATGAAGCAGTTGCTGGCAAACACGCCTTCAGCCCAGAGCTGCATAATCTCCAGATTTGGCTCTCCAGGAGACAGAGGGAGATCAATGCGATTTCTGGTGTAGGGCAGAGGGGTGACAAAAAAGCCTACGTAGATCCCCAAACAGGATTCGAAAATATGTTTTGCACCATGTTATCAAGAACATGCAACTCACTGAGCTATACTGCAAGAGCGTGGTATAATGGGTTTTCTGTTCCTACATCTGACGCTGCCTTTCACAGTCATGCAAATTTAGGTATGTAGGAATGTTCCCGACATACATGTAGCACAGTGTTGGGATGCTTAAATAGTAGGCCCTGACTTCACAGCTGTGTCGGTGTAAAGTAAATCCATACCCAACACATATTACTTTGCATACTGGTAGTTGCAGTCTTCTAATCAAGATGGTGTGTGGGATTCCATTATACTCCATTTGCTTAACTTATTTCTAAAGGGGTTCACAGATTAATCATGTTGGCTTATTTTGATGTGTGTGCTCTTCCAGTCATTACCTACGCATCCCTCTTCCTCGTTCCAGTACTTACGTGTGAGGTGTCCCACCTCCCCAGGCATCCTTTCTTTCTAAACTCTTAGTCCTGCTCCTCCCTAGGGGATATTAGGCATTGGCCACCTGACCGGCCTCGGTTACAAAATGTCCTGCCCGCACAGGAATTTACCTTAATGATGAATCCAATCCTCCTCTTGCCATGCTTGAAGGGGTACCGTTCTGGCACCTGGAGGCGGACCTTGCTGCCAAGCTTGCTGAGGTACTCCTTGGGCGGGCACTCCAGGGTCCCTGCTGAGCACCGTATCCCGGTGGTACAGTAATGTCCTGCTGAATCGGGATGCAGATCCCTGCAGAGCTCAGGCCTCAGAACCCGGTATGTGCCGCGGCTGTTGCTTGGTGGTCCATGGTCTACATCCAGGGACAAGGTGAGGAGTCAGGGGGCTTAGGGGCCCTGCCCTGGCTTTCGATTGGTGGGGGTTGCCATGGGAATGGTCTGAAGCAGAGGCCGTTTCCATGGTGCCCTTTGGCACTTGCAGCTCACCCAAGTATTTTTCCAATGGCTCCGCAGGGTTGGCTCTGAGTTGTTGTGGGTGTGCTACTCGCCAAGGTCCTCCTCCACGTCCTCTCCTGAGAGGCCTTCCCAGAGAAAGGCAGAATGGGCCAAGGAGAAGCTGTTGCAGAGGTTTAAAAAGGCTATTCAGGAGGAGAAGTACAGAGGTAAGAAGAGAGCCTGGGCATGCCCTTCCCCTTTCAGCCCTTCTTCCTTCTCCTCTCATACTCACTCTTCTGTCTCCCCTCAGTCCGCGGAAGGGGATGTGAGAAACCTGAAGGTGTCTCAATAGCTAGTCCTCAGGGATCTATCATCCAAGTGGCCAGGACAAGGCCATCGCTATTGGATCCAGTTCCTGGGGGTGGACCAGTGAGGGAGGATCACCTGGATGGAAGGTCCCTGTGGAGTGGGACACCGATGGATGAGACGCGGTATCCTCCTTCCTTTTACACCTTTTCCCCCCATCTTCTCACAGAGGACATTCCAAACCACTGCCCCCCCCTTTCTATCTCTAACACTTTCGCACAACACAAAGGACAACGGACTAACACCAGAGCCGTTTATCTGACATGTCCCAATACAAGGGTCAGGCAATTGAACAGAATCACACACACATGACAGCCCTTTCCCTTCCCCGCAGGGATAAAAGGTGGAGCCAATGAGCTCAGTATGAGCAAGGTGAGCAGGGCAGACAGCACAATGAGACGTCTAACACGCAGCAGTTCATGAGAAGGAGAAAGGCAGCAGGAATCGAGAGGATGGTGAAAGGGAGCGTCCCCAACCAGCACGATCCTCCCCGCAATGAGAGACAATGATGGACTCTCCCAGATAGGGAATAAAGCCAAGACAGAGTGCGGGTGAGCTTAAATGGGAGTTTATAAATCAGAATAGGGCATGCAAAGGACTCTGCAAAACTCCGAGAGCGCTCTGCCTGACAATCGCAAAGACAGGCGTATATAATTACAAAAAACGTCATCAAAAACCTACATACTATAGGGGGCACAAGTTAAATGGGATTGGGTGGCGATGACTAACTATAGGTGCTGCTGCGAGGTGGTTGGTCGTGGCAGAAGAACGTCACTGGTCAGCCTCGTGGGTAGGGCTGGGCCTGACAAGTTGGCAGAGGTCATCCGGGCGGTGTCGGTGTCCCTCCGTGGCCAGTGTCAGAGATGAATGTCTTTTCCTGACTTCTTTGCCCTAGGCCATGCACACCGCAATCATTCAGGCATTGTGTTATTATCTTTTTTCAGTAAATCTTCCAATAGGTTATTCTACAGGTCAATGCAACACAGGAGGAATGCACCTTGTAAGAGGCCTGATGGTCATTCATCAGGGCATGGTTACCAGCGTCCTGTTGACCGGTATCATAGCTTGAGGGGCTAAGCTTCGGGGCATGGGACGGATGGTACAAGTCTCCCTGTCTTGTTAGATGTGTTTATAAATGTGTCTCTGTGTGTTGCCACAGTGTTGGGTGTCCTCATTGCACAGGGCCATAAGTCTAGGGTGATCTGGTGGGTTGTGGGGTTTATGAGGGGGCGCCTGTGGATGGGTGGGTTCAGACCGAGGTTTACTGGTAGGCTGTAAATAGTTAAGGTGACGTCCCATGGCCTTCGGTGCTGCTAAGGGGGGCTGCGCATCTGTGGAGCGGTTCCAGTCTGGTAGGGGGAGGTGGGGCAGCGCGGCGCGGCCCTCTGTTCTCATGCTTTTGGCAGTCTTCGCGGGGTGGGAGGGGAATGGCCTTGCATATTTCTTCAGAGGTATCTTCCTCCCGTGTTGCTGGTCCTTTGGAGGTGCAACCATTTACAATCGTTAAAACACTGTATAATATTTGTATAGATTACTTGAGAATGCACATTTTAACTTTACAGAACGTGTTCCAGTAATATTCAGTCGGAGTGCCTTATTAGTACACTATATTTCAATAATCACAACATTTAACTATATGCATAAACATCTTGCAATAAATGAGGTAGCATTACGGTTGATGCAGCACACAAAGAATGGGCCGCCGCCGTATGGTGACGGTGGCGGTTATGCAAGGGGCATTTGAACAAACACACGTGGTGAGTACATTCTTGCACACCTCTCACAGGTGCCCCCTGCATGGTTACGCTCGTCTTCTTGTGTACTGTAGCAGCATTAGTTCAGGCATGGCGCAGGACCGCGGGGTGTGCGGGTCCCTGATGGCTGGTGTTATGTACACTAACTACACAATTCTACAGGTATCTTTGGCATGCATGGTGTGTATGGGGAGAATACAACAAGTAGTTTCTTTTACATGTATATCTGGGTATTTTTCCTCTTCCATCCGAGACCCGTTCTGCAGACCTTCCCTTCACCTAAGCCCTGCCAACCGGGTCATCCTGGGAGCAGTGATGTCCTGCGGACGGTGAAATGTTACAATGTCAGTATATTGTGTTAGCTCATGTCCGCCCTTCTCGTGGGAACATGCTTGCAGCGGATCTGCCAGGGAGCTGCGGCAACAGGGATAGTTGAAATCCTCCGAGGGCGGGGGCCGCGCTACAGTGCGCTGAGCTCTCCTCATCCTTGGTGGCCGAAATTGGTTTCTAGGCCTAACTAATTTCAATACATATGTGGGTAATCGATATGTGTGAGCCATGTCGTCAGCAGGTGGACCCTCCACCACCTGGGCCCGGGTGGTATGAGGGGACGCCCAGTGAGCCAGGGCCCTCACCTGGGGAGGAGACGCGGGTGAGGAGGGTCTTTTGGACCAGTCCTCCCCTCCATTTCCCCCCTTTCGTTACTAAAGTAACGAATTCTTCAACTCATTCAGTTTTCTGCACTCTTCTGCGTTCATAACTGCCTCATCCCATGCTGGGGTGCCTTTTATGGGCATCCAGGCTCTGCACACCCCCCTTAAGCTCTCACCCCTCCTGGCGTACTCATCTGGGGTACAGGTCAGGTATATACACCCGCTGTCCCCTTCCAAGTCTACCCATACTTCCTCATACCATTCTAGTATGCGTGGTTCTCTGATGGTGGTGTGCCATAGTTTGTCTATGATGTCCTTATCGTGGTACCTAGGCACTAGTTGATACCTAGGTGCGTCATCATTTCCCGTTTGTACCTGTACTTCTTGTGTGGCTTGCATGGTACCCCTGGTGTTGCCCATTGTCACCATCATCATTGCTCCATTAGGCACTGCGTTAGCACAACATCGAAGACCCACCTGACACAGGCAAAAAATGAAGAGGAGGAACACCACCGCTGGCATCAAAAATTTCATAGTTACTCCAAGCCATGAGGGGACCCAGGAAAAAAGATCATTGAACCATTTACTGTCTTCTGCTCCTCCTTCCATCTTCATTTTTTCTCCTAGGTTATGCACTGCTTCGATCACATGGGACAGGGAGCCGTTTTCCGCATCTTCGGAAGGTACGAAAGTGCAGCAGGCACTTCCGATTTTTCGGCAAACACCACCGTCCATCGCCGTCAACAGGTCCAAGACATACCGGTTCTGCATTGTCATCAGCCGTAAAGCCCTTAGTTCCACCTTGATAACATTAAATCCTTCTTCAGTGTCATTGGCCAGTTGTATCAGTTCCCATCGCGTTATCTGGAGCCATTTTGCGTTTGCTCTTGCTTGGACACTTGAGACGAGTGAAGCGAAGAATGTTTCTGCTGAGCTGAATAATCGGTATCTGTCTGGGATTTGAGCCAACAGTTCGGATGATGCCTTTGATATGTAATTCGATGCTCTTTTGTTACGGGTCAGCACCCCTTCCTGGTTTCCGGAAGACAAGACATACATGTGTTCTTCTGTAGTCGGCTGGGCTGCACTTGGTTGCATGCGTTCCTGTGCCCTTTTGCTTCCATCAATGTGGCTTTCTGGTATTACCATTAGGGCTGAGTGCAGAGTGGCCATTGAGCAGCTGCCACTCCAAGACGGGGGGAGATGCAGGTACGCCTGGTTGCCGCAGACCCAGTACATATCCATCAGGGCCGCTGTTCCTTTTCTCAGATCTGGGATAGTGAGGGTCTTGTTGCAGTTCTTATTTGTTCCCATTGCAGTTTTCCCCTCTCCTTTGAAACATAGTTCATAGTCTATTTCGCTTTGGAGTTTGAAGGGTTTTTCGATGGCAGTTACCCAGGTTAGTTTTGAAATGTGTTCCTTCCATACTGGTGTGCACGTTTCTTTTATCCACTGTAGTTTTTCTGGCGCCACACCTCTCAATGCTTCAACTTAACACATCACTTCTTCATCCTTCCATTTGTTGTCTGAAAAAAGTGTCCCTTGTATCACAAAAAATGGTTCCTCCAGGCATACCACCCCTGCGGGTTTGGAGTAGCAGGTTTTTTCGTTCTGTAACATTTTAAAAATAACTTCATGTGCCTGGAAGGTGTTCTTAATTCTGCATAACGTTAGATGAAGGAGACATTGGGCGTTCACCATTGGCAATTCTTTGGGCAATAGTACTTTGGGTGTACCTGAAGCATGGGGAATGAGGGAGCACACATAACAACTTTCATTTGTTGTTTGTTTTGCGGTGGCACTCATATCTGCATACCACTTATTTGTCTGGTGGGGGTGTCGTGGGTCTTCCATTTTGTCTAATCCTAACCCATGATACTCATCATATCTCCCCCTCCCGGTGTCCCTTCTCCGTCTGTTGTTCTTATTCCTCATGTACTTCCCAGTTTCCTGGGCGAGGGAAAGAATAGACCCCCCTTTCTCATTCCCGCCCCCCTTGGCCCAATCCTCGTATAATATTTCGTGTGCTGCTAGCATTTTTTCATTTTCGTCTTTTACTTTATCTTGCAGGTTGTTTTTTGAAACGGGGGCTGGTTGACTGGTAGGCGTATTGTACAGCCATGATATAGCAGATGGGTTTCTGTCATTTAAACTGTCAGCATTATACTTTGGCATCCCAGGTGGGGACATCGTGTTGTTTTGCACTTCACCCTGTGGCTCCTTCTTTTCAGATATGACAGTATTGGATGGTGTGGTGTAGTAGCCCCATACGAGTTTAGTACCATCCCATACCAGAAAATCACCTTCCCTTATATTGGCACTTGCAGTTACATTGGTCCCAGTGGTGCTGTTAATACCAGTGCTGTTAATCCCTCCCCCCTCGTTCATCTCGATAGAGATGAACGCTACAAACCAATATGTGACCAGACCAAACAGTATCATAAAAAATAAATAATACACACAGATAATCCGCACTCATACGAATACATGCATCTCTCAGTTATTAATTCTCTCATTCTACTAATTCTATCCGTTGCAGGCTGCCTGTTAGATGCCATGGTAGTTCCTGTTTGAGATATAAAAGTGCATTAAGTCCATTTGTGTAAACAATTTGTGTAAACATTGTGGTTGGCACCGTTGGTACCAGAAAACACGTTGACGGGGAAGGGAGGCGGGGAGGGTTGCAGGGGAGGGCTTTGACAGATAAAGGTATCAACATCTCATATTTTGATCTCTTCATTAATTACTTTTAAACAAAGACCCCCCCCCTTATTATCATTCCATTATATATTGTTTTTTTTTTTTATATATATATAACCAAAGAAAAACAAAACAAAAAGAAAACCCACAGGTATATTTTATCAATCACTTTTCCCATTTACGTCCATTGCTGACGCACATACACATAGGGTAAAAAATCATTCATTTCATTCAGTTGCAGTTGCTGCTGTTGTTTGTGCCTCCTCATCTACCTCCTCTCGCACATTGCTATATGCTCTTCGCACATCTGTCAAGTGGATCCAGTACCGCAACCCCTTAACTTTTACAGCGGTGGGCGTGCAGAACACTACTTCGTATGGGCCGTGGAACCGTGGAGCATTCCATCGACGCACAAAACTCCTGACATATATTAATTCTCCCGGCATTAGCTGTAGCTGTTGCTCGGGTTCTGTTGCAGACCCTGTTATGCTTTCCTTCTCTCTAGTAATGGGTGGGGAGAGCTGCTTTGATATTGCGCGCGCTGCCCTTGTCAATTTTTTCAAATAGTCTGTGAATTCTTCTCCCAATATCGCTGCGCTCCTGTGTGCATCTGAGTGTTCGCGCAGTGGAGAGTGTGCTGTGTGCATTCGTCTCCCAGTCACGATTTCGTGCGGGGACAAATGGTGATCTTTACTTAGCTGATTTCTCAGTTCAAATAGTGCAAGGGGCAGACAGTATATCCAATTTTTCTTTAATGAGAAGCATAGTTTTGACAGCCTGCCCTTCAACAGTCCGTTCATCTTTTCCACAACGCCATTACTTTGGGGATGATAAATCGAACACAATTTATGCTTTATTCCCAATAATGTTGTCACCTCCTTGAATAGTTCATTCACAAAATGTGTGCCGTTGTCCGAGCGTATTACGTCACAAATTCCCCAGCGCGGGAAAACTTCCCTCACTAAAAATTTTGCTGCGCTCTTGGCATCCGGTCGTGCGCACGGGCCTGCTTCCACCCACCTTGAAAATGGGCACACAACCACGATCATGTACCGCGCACCGTTACACCTTTCCCCCATGTCTGCATAATCAATATGCAGCTCTCTGAATGGGCCAATGGGTTTTGGGATAGTTCCTTGCAGTGTGCGTAATGTCATTCCTGAATTGTAAATCTGACATGTTGTGCATTCCATGGCTAATCGAGACATGTGTTCCTGGAGACAGGGTACGTACCATTCTTCTTGTATTTCAGCTGCAATGTGCTGTTTTGTATTGTGCGCAGGGAAGTGTAGTTGCTGGAACGCAATTTCTAGTAGTTTCATTGGCATTACTACCTTTCCTGAGTTATTTTGCCGCCACAATAAGTCTGTTCCCGACTTGCTGCACCCTCGTTTTGTCCACATCAACTTTTCGTCCTCACTAGCCCCGTCCTGCAATTCTAGTATTTGGGATATGGGCATCATATTGTACCCTTCTGGGCGCTCTTCGTTTGTTTTGTGCTGCATCATGTACTCACCTGCTTCATATTTCTGAAAATAGGAAGCCTCCTTGGCGGCAGCGTCCGCTGCCGCGTTCCCCAAAGACACAATGTCTGTATTGGATGTATGTGCTTGGCACTTAACTATGGCTACTGCAGTAGGATTTTGTAGGGCCTCAATTAATTCTTTCAACAAATCTGCATGCTGTACTGGTGTTCCGTCTGCCCGCCGAAATCCCCTCCGCCCCCACCTTGCTAGACCTCCATGCACTGTTGTTGTCATGTAAGCTGAGTCCGTGTATATGGTTACTGCGCAACCTTTTGCTGCATGCAATGCTTCTATGAGCGCGATCAATTCAGCGGCTTGTGCGGAGTAATGTGATGGGAGGCGGTACTGCACTAGTGTTTCATACTCACCATCTTCTAATCTTACCACCGCCATCCCAACATGCTTTTCTCCTGTATCTACATCAATTGATGCAGACCCATCCACGAAGTACACTTCCCCCTCGCTCAGAGCGTTCTCACATACCACTGTGTTCCCCTCTCTTTCTCCTGTGTAGGTTGCGCAATCGTGGTCTTGCATGTCTTCTAATGTGCAGGTCTCTGAAATGAATGTCGCGGGGTTTACTGTTTTGCATCGGACCACATGGATGTTGGTACTGGACAATATTATTTCATATGCTGTTGCCCGCTGTGTTGTTAGTGTGCTTTTTGACCTCTCAAGTATTGCGAACAATGAATGTTCCACAAACAATGTTACTGGGCAACCCATTACTATTGTGGCGCTTTTTTCAATCGCGAATGCGGCTGCAGCGAGCGATTGCTCGCACGCGAAATGGCCTTGCATTACGGCATCCAAAGTGCCACTATAGTAAGCCAAAAGCTTGTGTCCTAAGGACGTCTTTTGTGTCAGAACAGCTGTCATTAGTGTTCCCTTGCAGTGTGAAAATAGGTAAAATTTGCGTCCATAATCAGGGTTGGCTAGCACTGGAGCGCTTGAAATTAACTCTTTTAATGACTGAAATGACGTACTCATTTCTCCTGACCATTCGATTTTTTTATTGTCCTGTTGTGCTTCTTTAAGTGCTTGCAGTAGGGGTCTGGTGTATGCTGCATAATCGAATATCCATACTCGGCAATAGTTGCACATTCCCAAAAATGTCTGCATCTCTTTTACTGTTGTGGGTTCCGCTACTGACCTTATTGCTTCTGCCCTGTCGGGAATTATTCTTTTTCCATCTTTGGATATCAGCTGACCCAGGTATAAGACCTCTGTCAGGCAATATTATAGTTTCTCCTGATCTACCTTGTACCCCTTATTGGCCAATAGTGTCAGGAGCGTTGTTGAATCCTTCCTACATGCCTCTTCATCTTGTGCACATACTAACAAATCGTCTACGTATTGAATGACTGTACTCGCAACTGATAGGTTTCGCAAGTCTTCATGCAATATGCGGTTGAATATGCTCGGGCTCTCACAGTATCCCTGTGGCAGTCTGCAGTGTTCATACCTCTTCCCCCCTAGTGTGAATGCTGTAAGGTATCTACTCTCTTCAGCAAGGGGTATTGAGAAAAAGGCATTTTTCAAATCCACTACTGTGAAATGTGATGCTGTCTTTGGAATGCTGCATAATATGGATGCAGGGTTCGGGACCAAAGGGAATTCTTTCTGAATTACATCGTTTAGGGGGCGTAAGTCCTGTATCATTCTCCAAGACCCTCCTTTTGCTTTTTTAATTGGATAAATGCATGTGTTACATGGGGAGGTCGAGGGCACTATGATTCCTTGTGCTAATAGTGCATTGATGGTCTCTTTTATCCCTTCTTCAGCCTCACGGGACAATGGATACTGTTTGACTCGGGGTAAAATTGCTCCCTGCTTTAGTTTTATCACCACAGGTTGTACTCCATGCAACAGCCCTACATCATGGGGGCCTGTTGTCCACAAATTATTTGGTACGAGCCTCATGTCATCGTCAAAGAATGACGGTGGTGCTCCTACCACTGCCATCAGTTGGACGGGGGTTTCCCTGGCTTGAATCAAAATGTCACAGGGCATCGCTATTTCCATTACTATCTCACCATCCCCTTCTGCATCGGAGAAGAGATCCTCATCTGTTACCTCTCGTAGGGCGATGTTGGCATTTGTACATAGTACTGTGCGCCATTCACATCCTTCCTTATCCATTCCAATCACAGCAATTCTTTTTGCTGACACCTGTACAGCGTGCAGGTCTAACGGTACCACTGTTCCGGGTGCGGTATCAGGGTACACTATGGGGCGGAAGAGGAATTCCGCTGGAATCCTCCAGTTCATTCTTCGTAGCTCTGGAATTATGAGGGCTAATGTCTTTAGTCCTTCAATAAATATTTCTTTATTTTCTGGTACTCCTCGTACTTCCAGTGTGGTCGTGTAGGCTTGCACTACCAGCATCGCCCGCAAGGGGCATATCCCGGGTGTAGAGCACACTATCCCTCTCTCAGTGAACGATATGGTCATATTGAGTTTACTTAGGAGAACCCTCCCTAATAAATTTATGGGTGAATGCTCATAATACAGTAAGGGTGCCTTTACAGTTTTACCCCCCACTGTTACATCCAAAGCTTCTGTGTAAGGAACTTCAATTACAGCCCCAGAGAACCCCTGCGTCTCTAACTTCCTGTTAGATAACGGGAACCGGCCCTCCCTAATACATGATTTTTCCGCTCCCGAATCAACCATGAATATGAACTGCTTGTCTCCTATCTGCGCCCCAACCAATGGTTCCTCTGCGGCATTGTAGGTTGTAGATAGAACTGGACACGCAAGTGTTCTCTGTGGGCTGTCCTATGCGGGATGTCTCATCGTCCCCCCCTGGTTGAAGACACTCCCTGAAACCACTGACATGCTGTTGTAGGGTGCTGGGGCAGGGGCTCCGTTTGCTGTTATTGCGAAAGGGTTGCCTGGCGTATATTCCATATTGTCATTATTTTGTGGGTGGGCCTGTGTTCTGTACTGGGGACCCTGCTGCTGTTCAGTGTTACCTTGTCCTGGGTTTCTCGGCTGTTGCTGTCCCATAGGGAGACCGTATGGGCTCCCCGGATGGGGGTGGCCATACTGTCCTCCTTCTTGGAACCCATTGTTGGGCCTCGATCTGCACTCCCTAGAATAGTGCCCCCATCTTCCGCAGTTCCAGCAACTTCCTTGCGCACCTCTAGGGCCCTGCCATCCATTTCCTCCCATTCCTCCATATCCTGCTCCACCTCCCCTTCGGCCCCTGTACCCACCTCGTCCCCCTCGAGGGGTCCACTCTTGCCACTGCGGACCTCCACCTTGTTCCTGCTCGTTCCACTGCCGCTGTCCTGCTCCTGCCCAATTAGCTGCTACTCTCCCTTGTATTGCTGTCAGCCCCTCCTCTTCCTCATCTCCCTCCCTGCAGTGGGGGAGTGCGGCTACAGCCGCTGCGACCTTCACCAACTTTGTCTGCACTAGTTTTGCTTCATCTGCCAATCTCTTCTGTGCCACTTCCTTCTCCCGTTCCTTTATTCTTTTACAATGGTGTACTATTATGCTTTGAATCTCAGGCCACCCCTTTGCTTCAATACCAGCTATTTTATCAAGCGCCTTTTGCACTTCTTTGGGGAGCCCTCTTTTTATAATAAAATAGAATAAGTATGCTGATTGGTACCAGGGCGTACCCGTTTCAGCTCTCCACATCTCTTGGACCCGTAAAATGTAATCCATAGCCTCCTCTCCATCATTCATTGTGCACTGCATTACTGACTGTAAGTCTGGCGTGTCCGGGAATGTTTCCTGCAAGGCATCCCACACCCTTGCCCGTACTGTGTTAAAGGAGGCTCCGTCATGGCGGTCGCAGTCTAGTGTTACTCCCGGGAAACCAGCCTTAACCCATACTCTCTCAGCCTGATCCCCCACCGCTGATACGAGCAAGCTCTTCACGTCTCCTATTGCTAGGGGTACCCCGGCAGTGTGCTTCTCGAAGGCGTATATCCACTTGCTTGCCCCTCCTGACAGCGGGGGCAATAACTTTAGTAGATTGGCTTTATCCATCTGAGCCCATGGGATATAGTTGGGTCTCCCTCCTCCCCTATGTATCAATGGGAGCTGCAGCCTTCCTCTTGTTGTTCCAGCTGGACCTGGTTTGACCACTGATGTACCCAGTGATGCCATTTTCCCCACCCTGTTCCTCAATCGCCCCGTCCACTCATCGTCTAATGTTCTCATCGAACATGTCCCTTCCTCTCCTTCGCTTCCCCCTCCCATCGCCATGCTCAACCTGTCACTTTCTTCTAACTCGTCCCTTATGTCACATAGTAATTCCTCCCTAATCCCCCCGAGCCTGTCTCCACTATCAACATCTCCTTCTCGTGCCCCTATTTCTATTATTCGTGTCGGTTCTTCCTCAATTCTGAACAGGATCTCGCCCTTTTTCCACCCTTCTTCGGGCTTTCTATTTTCACCTGGCGCTCTAGACGTACGCCCTGCCCTAGTTGCATCTAATGCTGTTCGTTCGCATATGTCTTTTATCCTTGAGAGCTCATCTTTGGCTACCGAAAGTCTTGATTGTAAATCATCTGTAAGCTTCTCTATGTCTACCCTTTGTGTGCCTGCCTGGGCTCGCTCCCTGGTGCTTTCATATGGCGGGGGTGCCGTTGGCCGGTGGGGTGTATCATTTGTCGGGGGAGGTATGTAAGTGGGGTCGCTGTATCCTTCTGCGGGTACAGGCTTGTTTAATATCGGGTACAAACTTATGACCTCTATTGGTGGTACTACACTTGACGCTTCGTTGACATCTTTCTGTATCATCAATGGATTGTCGGTGGTGGACGGGAGGTCAGGATTTGACGCTGGCGCTTTAGGAGGAGGTATCTCCTCAAATAACCTCCAGAAATCTAATACTTCTCTCCTATTCTGCAACTGCTTCCCCTTGTACTTCATGAAAATGCATGTGGCCACCATGTCCAGAACGCTTTTATCAAAATACCCTCCCTCGGGCCAAATCTGAGGTAACCCCTCCCCCTTTAACTCAGTCACCCATTGGTCATGATATTTCTTAATCCGCTCCGCGTGGCCTGGTAAACTCTTACAAATGTGCGACAAGGGTGTCTCGGCCCCCATCTTATGTGTTTCCCTAACGCTTGTTTCTATCTGTGTGTCTATAATTACAATGTAAACCTCTTACCAATATTGCTTTCGTTTTTTACCTCCTAGTCAAAAATGGGCTCTTCTGTGCTCTATGCCCTCCCTACGCACGGCACAACTGGCTGTGTACAGTAGCTATTCTCTTCTCTTTTTTCGGGGGGGGGGCACATACAAGAGCAAAATATCAGTTATTTGTCAACATTTACCCGGAAACCAAAATAGGCACACACTCCCTCCCCCTTGTCGTTTTGCCTCTACAACAGAACTCTTATCCGGTCACACTTACCCTGACTATTCCATTTCTGTAGCCAGTTTACACACTTACAACATCAACTTGTCGTCTGACCCACACGAGGTGCACACACCTCCCAGTAGCATTCCGTTCACAATTCACGCTGCCCTCCCTTTCCTCCCTAGCCGGCTGTCCCTAACCTTTTTATTCCGATATCTATTGATGCGCATAGGTATATGTATTGGTCTCCTCTTCCCTCTTGTAGTAGGATTCTCCCCCTCTTACTTTCCCCCTAACTCTAAAGAAAAAGAAAAGAAGTAATAGCAGTCTCTAATATATTCTTAGTGCCCCCTTTTGCTGGACACTTTTTCGTATGTTTCACTTATTTATATATTCCCAGTACTAGTCAAGATAGCACTATGCGGCGCCGCCTTCCACCCCCTTTCGGAGCTAGGTTCCCGTCACGTTTATCTCTTCTTCACCTCTTAATCCTAATGGCCATATGCAAAGAAAAGGCAAGAAAATTTTAGAATGATCCTTAGTGGATCTGCGTACCCCCTCTTCGTTCCCTGTCCTACACTTCTTCCCCCACTCCCTTTGCAGTCGCTCGCACTCGGTACTCACGTGCCCGTCTTGAACCGATAGTCTCCGAAACTGGGTCCGTCCAGGCAGTGTCGCCGTCAGCTCAACAGTCAGCCCCGGCTCCGGCGAGCGGTACTCAAAGGGGATTTTGCAACTGGGATCCCGTACCCCCTCTCTTTTGAGTGCGCACTTCTTATTGTACCGGTCGCCGTTGGCGGCCAGCCTTCCGGAGCCGGCTCACCGTGCGTATCCCTTTTCGACGGAGATTCTCGTGCCAAAAGGGGACGGTAGCGTTAGATCGGGAAGAAATAATAGAAAAGAATAACGCTTTCGGGGTCACCACTGAAAGGGAGCGTCCCCAGCCAGCACGATCCTCCCCGCAATGAGAGACAATGATGGACTCTCCCAGATAGGGAATAAAGCCAAGACAGAGTGCGGGTGAGCTTAAATGGGAGTTTATAAATCAGAATAGGGCATGCAAAGGACTCTGCAAAACTCTGAGAGCGCTCTGCCTGACAATCGCAAAGACAGGCGTATATAATTACAAAAAACGTCATCAAAAACCTACATACTATAGGGGGCACAAGTTAAATGGGATTGGGTGGCGATGACTAACTATAGGTGCTACAGCGAGGTGGTTGGTCGTGGCAGAAGAACGTCACTGGTCAGCCTCGTGGGTAGGGCTGGGCCTGACAAGTTGGCAGAGGTCATCCGGGCGGTGTCGGTGTGCCTCCGTGGCCAGTGTCAGAGATGAATGTCTTTTCCTGACTTCTTTGCCCTAGGCCATGCACACCGCAATCATTCAGTCATTGTGTTATTATCTTTTTTCAGTAAATCTTCCAATAGGTTATTCTACAGGTCAATGCAACACAGGAGGAATGCACCTTGTAAGAGGCCTGATGGTCATTCATCAGGGCATGGTTACCAGCGTCCTGTTGACCGGTATCATAGGTTGAGGGGCTAAGCTTCGGGGCATGGGACGGATGGTACAAGTCTCCCTGTCTTGTTAGATGTGTTTATAAATGTGTCTCTGTGTGTTGCCACAGTGTTGGGTGTCCTCATTGCACAGGGCCATAAGTCTAGGGTGATCTGGTGGGTTGTGGGGTTTATGAGGGGGCGCCTGTGGATGGGTGGGTTCAGACCGAGGTTTACTGCTAGGCTGTAAATAGTTAAGGCGACGGCCCATGGCCTTCGGTGCTGCTAAGGGGGGCTGCGCATCTGTGGAGCGGTTCCAGTCTGGTAGGGGGAGGTGGGGCAGCGCGGCGCGGCCCTCTGTTCTCATGCTTTTGGCAGTCTTCGCGGGGTGGGAGGTGAATGGCCTTGCATATTTCTTCAGAGGTATCTTCCTCCCGTGTTGCTGGTCCTTTGGAGGTGCAACCATTTACAATCGTTAAAACACTGTATAATATTTGTATAGATTACTTGAGAATGCACATTTTACCTTTACAGAACGTGTTCCAGTAATATTCAGTCGGAGTGCCTTATTAGTACACTATATTTCAATAATCACAACATTTAACTATATGCATAAACATCTTGCAATAAATGAGGTAGCATTACGGTTGATGCAGCACACAAAGAATGGGCCGCCGCCGTATGGTGACGGTGGCGGTTATGCAAGGGGCATTTGAACAAACACACGTGGTGAGTACATTCTTGCACACCTCTCACAGGTGCCCCCTGCATGGTTACGCTCGTCTTCTTGTGTACTGTAGCAGCATTAGTTCAGGCATGGCGCAGGACCGCGGGGTGTGCGGGTCCCTGATGGCTGGTGTTATGTACACTAACTACACAATTCTACAGGTATCTTTGGCATGCATGGTGTGTATGGGGAGAATACAACAAGTAGTTTCTTTTACATGTATATCTGGGTATTTTTCCTCTTCCATCCGAGACCCGTTCTGCAGACCTTCCCTTCACCTAAGCCCTGCCAACTGGGTCATCCTGGGAGCAGTGATGTCCTGCGGACGGTGAAATGTTACAATGTCAGTATATTGTGTTAGCTCATGTCCGCCCTTCTCGTGGGAACATGCTTGCAGCGGATCTGCCAGGGAGCTGCGGCAACAGGGATAGTTGAAATCCTCCGAGGGCGGGGGCCGCGCTACAGTGCGCTGAGCTCTCCTCATCCTTGGTGGCCGAAATTGGTTTCTAGGCCTAACTAATTTCAATACATATGTGGGTAATCGATACGTGTGAGCCATGTCGTCAGCAGGTGGACCCTCCACCACCTGGGCCCGGGTGGTATGAGGGGACGCCCAGTGAGCCAGGGCCCTCACCTGGGGAGGAGACGCGGGTGAGGAGGGTCTTTTGGACCAGTCCTCCCCTACAATGGCGAGGAGAGAAGTGACCTTGCCACTTTCGTCCCAGACCCACTGAGCCTTTTTGTAAGAGCGCCTAAGACTGCGAACAATAGCACAGGTGTCCTGCAGCAGATGTCAGCGGTACACAGGGCAAGCCTATGCCGATAAGCAGGAGCAAGGGAAGCTCCTGCGCCCATGGTACCGTTCTTGACTCCAATGAGGCAACAGATAAGCAGTTCAACACAGCCAGTGGGTCGAGGGGAGAATCGATAAGAACCAGGCTGTGTTGAATGAGAAGCACAGAGTGGCAAGTTTGAACTAAAGCTGATGAACTTTGAATGAACTGTTAAAAGTGTGAAGTGGAGACCAGCTACAGAGGGAAAGTGGCACCAAGTGGGTGCTAACTCAAGAGACGCTGGTCGAGCGCCATATGAGCGAAGCTACAAGTACCAGAAGGCCGTAGGAGGGCCATCGAAATAGGTCAAAGTGGTCATACAGAGGGTCAAGTAAAATCCCTGTACAATTGAAAGACTTTGATCTACAAGCGCTGTGAAAGAAAGGAAAGTGAATCCCACAAACAGTAAACAATGTAAAAGAGACCATTTGAAGCCAGAGGGGACCGAGCCCGACAGAGGGAGATCCAGGGGTGCAACCATCACCCAAGAAGATATAAAGGCAAGAGGGGTCCGAGCCCGACCAAGAAAGAACCAGGGGTGAAGCTATCACCCAAAGTTGTTTAATAAAGAAACTGTGGTATAATTTCTAATATGATACAAGAAGGGTCAGCACCTAGAAGAGGAGGATCCAGGGGTGAAATCATCACCCTATGTGGAACTGTGTTAATCGAATGAGAAGGGTCGACTCCCAGAAGAAGGACACCCAGCGGTGAACCCATCACCCAGCGAACATTGGGACAAACTTTCATTTGTTAAAGGAACTTTATTTTTTTTGTTATTTGAGCGCATCAGGCCCTGAAGGCAAGAGACTTTCGAAGGAAACGAGACTTGAGAACTGCCATTGGAACTGTCGTCTCGTGCTGAAGCACCCCGAGACTGTACTGTGCTCCAAGCTCCCATTTTACCCCGTGTCCAAACCGTGGGGAGGGGAGGCCCAAGCTACTGCATCCTGACATATTATTTAAGAACACTTCTTTCTTTTCTTGAGAACTATCCTGCACCCCTTTTTGTATTAGTTGTGAGGTTTGGAAATAGGTTTCTTAGTATAAGCCCTTTTATTTTTAAACAACACCACTAGGACTGCTTTGTTCTTTATTTGATGGTTGCCGCTTGCTCTCATCTTATATTTAGGTTTAGATTAGGGGTTTTTCCAACCTACATTCACAATTCATTGTTCAATAAACGCCCTTGAACTGTGATCACTTGTGTCTGTCTTGCTTGTTGTCACCATGAGTTCCTCACAGGGAGCAGAGGGGGAAGTATTCGGATAAGGAGACGTGGTGTCTGTTCTTAGCCAAGTGGTGCATGCTCCTGAAACTGTGGATGGGGATCCCTCCACTGGAGTTTAATAAAGCTCTGAAGACTGGACTCCCACTCCTGACTGAAATTAAGGATGATGTCTTGGCTGCCTGGAAGAAGCCTGACCGGATTTCCCTTCTGTGTTTTGTGGCCAAGCTGTATCATCTTCAGGGTCAGGAGAAGCTCCTGCCACAGGTGGTATGGGTCGACAACATTCTCCCAAGCCTGGTGGGTCGCTTCTCCATGGCCCTGGAGGAGAGGAGGCCTTTAAGGATGGGACCAAAAGGAAGGTGTAGGGGTCCTTGCGGAAGGTCCAGTACACTTATTTTCACATTGCAATCTGGGGATGTCACAAGTGCTTCCTGCAGTGCTCAGTAGGGGAATTGCATTATCAATTCCAGGCCCTTCCATTGGGGCTGGAGTCTGCGCCCTGGATTTTTACAAAGATCTTGGAGCCCGTGTTGGACATCTTACATCTTTAAGGAGTACAGGTCTTCCCGTACCTGGATGACTGGCTTCTGAAGGTGTCTTCATACTCCAGCCTTCGGGTCCAGCTATGCCAGACATGCCAGGTTCTCCAGGATTTGGGTTTTATGATCAACTGGAGTAAGTCCCATCTGTCGCCATCTCAAGATCTCCAGTTTATACGTGTCCGGGTTTGTACGGGGCAGGGTTATGTTGCCTTATCAACCTGATAAAGACTCTCAGGACTCTTTTGGCAAGATCAGAAGTGCCTGCAAGGGGATTTGTTAGTTTCTTGGGACACCTGGCGTCATGCATCTTCTTGGTACCGTGGGCCCGTCTCCTTCTGCGTCCTCTCTTGGAACATCTCACCTGAGGCCGGGCAGGACTTTGAATGCTGTATTTTGGTCCTCCCCGCCCTGAGGAAGGATCTGAGGTGGTGGTTGCGGCCGGAGTTACTCCTGAAGGGCTTCCCCATCTCAGCCAAGGCCAATCACTCTTACCACCAATGCCAGCTAAAAGGGCTGGGGCCGGTTCCGGGTGTCCTGTTCAGTCAGGGGAATGGTTTAGATGGGCGGCCTCACAGTCGTCCAATTAGAGGGAAATGGCGGCAGTCTTTCAGGCCCTCAAGGTTTTGTGGCCTTTTCTGAGGGGGAAGGCCATGGTGGTGTGGACAGACAATACCATGACTGTGTCATATATCAACAGGCACAGGGGATGCCGTTCTCAGTCACTGGGGACCCTGGTGTTCCCCAGGGGTCTAACCTCTCTCCTTGTCTCTTCAACCACTACCTGGCCCCTCATGCCCACTGCATCGCTACTTTCAGCTCCAATTTTCAATGTTACGCGGATGACACTCAGCTCTCTTTCAGGCTGCCCTCAGCCACCTCTGCTTCTTCTCTCATACCAGACAGTCTGGCCGCAATTCAGGAATGGTGTGCCGCCAATGATCTCTGCCTTCATGCCAGTAAGACTAAGATCCCCCTCATTGGGACACCCGCTCCCTCCTTTCCTCTCTCTCTCTCTGGCCGCCCACTCTGCTCCTTCATGTGATGCTAAGAAACTTCATGTCATCTTCGACTCCACCCTCTCCTTCTCTCCTCATATCTCTGATGTCTCTAAGAAGCCGAACTATCAGCTGCACCTCCTCAGAGGTATTATTCCTTTTCTCACTTTCCCCCAGAATCTCACTGTCTCCAGAGCTCTGGACTTCTCTAGGCTACCCCATTGCAACAGCCTCTTTCTAAATCTTCCTGCCTCTACTCTTCAACCTTTACAACTTATCCCGAACAGGACTGTGAGACTTGTCCTTGGCCTCAAGCCGAGGGATTGTATCTCTCCAGCTCTGAAATCTCTTCACTGGCTCCCTGTGGCTGCAAGGATCAACTTCAAGACCCTCTGAATTGTCTATAAGGCTTTCTGGGGTCTGGAACCGCTCTCCAACTTTCTCTTCCAAAACATCTTCCTTCTCGAGCTCTCTGCTCATCTACCTCCAACGCTCTGAGGGTCAGGCGCTTCTCCAAGAAGAGAGTTGGGGGCAGATCTACCTCCTCGGCAGGGGCCTCCCTCTGGAACAGCCTCCCTGCCTCTCTCAAACTTCAGCAAAACCACCTCCAGTTCCGGAAGAAACTCAAGACCTTCTTTTTCACTTCCGCTTTCTCTCTTCCTCTCCTATGCTGATGCACCTGACTGCTCTTCGCACTGGTCACCTGGTCACCCTCTGAACTTGGACCAAGGCGCCTGCATATCCAGTTGCCCTCGCACTGCCCCCTGGATCTCCAGCACTTATCTGCCACCCGCTGGCTGCACTTGTGAACTTGGGAGTTAACTGCACTTCTCCCCTTCCCTCTTCCCTGCACTAGCGCGATCTGAATAACACAGGCCTAGTAATATCGTTATTTTGTCCTCCCTTGTTTCCCCCTCCTTGTCCTGTCATGTCTAGAAAAACTTGCCTACAGGCGCGTTATAAATGCAACATAATATCAATTCATATTCTTGCCCAAGGAAGTCTCTGAATTTCATGAGTCGCAAAGCACAGACTTGCCAGTGTTTTACCCTCCCCCTCAACCTTCCAAAGATAAGGGGAAGTTACACAGGTTAGACCCAAAGAGGGCCCTTCGTTTTTATGTGGCTGTTAGGAAGAATTCTCATTTCTGTGCTAATTTCCTTCACCCTTAGAGACCCCAGCTCTTTTGCTGGACTTAGGACTTTTTAATCTTAACCCTGGAGTGAGTGAGACCTTTTCTCACTCTCTCATCTGTTTTTACCTGATTTTGATTTTGTGTTTTAACTGTTTTTGGAGTCTGACAAACTCCATAGGCTTCTGCTTTTTGTATGGTGACACACAGCACCTTCAGTGCAGTGTCACTGATAAATCCTTTAGATTTCTCTTAAGGTTTAAATACCTTTTCTTGGGTGAACTACAGTTCCCAAGAACAGTAAAGTGAAACTGACTTTACTTACCTTTTCTCTTTGTCGGTCCAGCACACACCATCTTGTGTGCAGTGCTGGGGGGTTCCCTAGTAGCCCCTTATCCTACATTCTCATGTAACAATTCTATGTTACCCTCACTACTTTAAATAGATGGTGGCAGTGGTTTTCTTTTTCCTAGCATTGTGCTATTCTACCGCAGTCTGAACCCTCAGCTGCAGTACAGCACCCATGGGTGACCATTTTGTCAAAATGGCCCCTGTCTGTTTGGGTTTTAGTGTGTGCGTTGAGACAGATTTGAGACCTTTGTTTGTCTCGCCTTTGGCGGGCTTCAGCCCTGAAGCCCATGTCTGGCTCCAGTGTGTCTGGGAGGGTAGGATGTGAGGGAGGGTCCTTTGTCTCTAGGAATGCCTGAATGCAAGTAGTCCTGCAGCCTAGGTTGTGAATTAATGGGAAAAACCTGCTTAAATGGCGAGGGTTTTGGGACTACAGCCAGAGTCGACCACTGGGAGAAACACCCAATGAAGAAACTGTGAACGAAGCCAGCAGCAACCTCCTGGACTTTTGAACTGCCCGGTGAAGCCCTGCAGCTGTCACTTCGACAGAGAAGCTCCGGATGGAACGACTTCTCCCCTTGGGTTAGTGAGACCAACTAACCCTGAGACGAACTCCACTGGACCACCAGCCCCGACTTGATGTGCCTCCCCGTTGCTTGTGAAGCCCAATGCCAGGGGTCAAGTGTCCGTAGTCGAGTGGAATGTCTTCCGCAGAACGAATCTGACCTGAAGCTCCAGGAGACTCCTAAGGACCATCCCGAAGCAGGATCTCCAGATCCAGAGTCCCCTCACCAGAATGCTTGGGCGAAGGAGAGAAGAGAGTCCAACCAGTGTCCGAGATCCGCATAAGTGCTGTTTGCTAAGCACTGAAACTGCAAAGTGCCGCTGAACCAAAAAGAGCCCGTAGCTGCCGACTCCCTCCGAAGGGCCACCGCAGCAGCCCTCCAGACATCAACCCATCTTGTCCCCACGACTGAGGCTCAGGAACAAGGGTCTGCACCGCTGTAGCAAGACCGAATCCAGCTGGACCACTCTTCTTCTAACCAGAGATACTGTTTAGGCTTGGGGTACTTACCTTATTGCCTTCAGCCGCGCACTTCTCACTTGAGAATTGCGTTGGCTTACTTTTTATGAGTTGATTCCAACTCTCTTCTCACAGGCTACACAGCTCGTGACCCTACAAGTGATTATTCTAGGGCTCTCCAACTTTGTGCAAGACTTGATCTAAGAAGTGCATCATTACCATAGACTGTGTCCCAAATGACTTTGGCTGTCCTCGCTCCCCGAAGAATCTTCTAGTCCATTGACTTTGATACTGTTTGTCCCTCATAGGTGGTAGCTTGTTGTATACTGTTACTGCTGGGAAAGGCTTATCTAGATTTCATGGAAGATTTAGCATAGCTCTCAACCATTTGTGTTGCAAAGGCGGGTGAAATCACCCGATTTTGTTTTTGGTGGGTGAGACGCCCATTGGAATGAATGGGCGTGCAGGAGGCTTGGCGGGCGAGTCAGCCCTTTACAAGGCGGGTGACATTCGCCAAAAAGCTTGTGATTTGAGAGCTATGGATTTAGTTGTCCTCACATTTACTGAGAAACTGTCTAACCTTTTTCCTTCCCTAACCTTTCCTTTCTAAAACCTCAGATTCTGCAAACGGTACTAGTGTGATATATAAATGCCATTAATGTCCTTGTGATTGAAGTCGCTTCAGGGTGTAGGAACTGTGTATGAAGCATATCGAAAGATTATCCACTAACTTGTTTTGTTTCGGAAAAGTAATTTTAAAGTCTCTTTACATTGTTACAATGAATTGCCTTTTTAAAGAATGCTCATTTAAAAATGTATGTTAATTAAATAAATAACTATTTATAACTGAAACCTTGAGTGTAAGTTTTACTTGGCTGCTTGTATTTATGGATTTAATTTGTACAGCTCACATTTACCCCTCCTGAGATAGGCCTGGTTGCTCAGTCACACTACCAGCATGTGTAGTACAGACCTATACCAAAAGGTGGGTTACCTAATACTAAGCAGATAAGTGTTATGTAGTCTCACACAGTGTGACTACACCAATTCTAACCTAACAGTGGCAAGGACAGCTGAATTCAGGGGAGGTGACCAGCTCTGTGTGGCTTACTCCCTGTCCAGAAGGAGGTTGGCTTTACATTACTTTATATTATTTGTTAGGCGCTGCCAAAGTGGCCCAGAGGCATACGGGTGCCGAAGATAAAAGCAGGGGCAGAAACTGAGTGAGGAGATCCAGACAGACCTAAATCAGGATATTATTCAAACAGGTGATTTTTAAGCAGTTTCTTAAAACTCTCCAGGGACGCAGTTTCTTATTTCCACCAGCAGGGTGTTCTACTTGTGGGGAGCCGCCACCCAGAAAGCCCCTTTTTTTTACTAATTCCAGGGACACTTTAGGTATGTGCAACAGTTTAAGACTATTTGAAAGTAAGGCGCGAGATTCAATTTTATTTTTACGTCTACAGGCTAAATACTCAGGAAAGAGCCCTGCCAGTACTTTATAGCTAATAGTAAGAAGCCTAAAGTCTATCCTAGAAACAATAGGCAGCCAGTGCAGACTTCTCTGCACCTCCAACACATGCTCATATTTACGCAACCCCATGATCGCTCTGATGGTGCTGTTTTGCACCACTTGAAGTTTGGCCAGTTCCCCTTTGCCAATCCCTACTAACAGAGAACTGCAAAAATCTATTTTAGAGGAGATAATGGCCTGTGCCACAGATTCACACCCCTTTTGGGAAAGAATAGGGCGAATGTGGGACAGAAGCCGTATATAGTAGGCTGATGCTGATACCAGGCTATTGACTTGTGCTGTCAAATTGAGTGTCTGGTCGAATACCACCCCCAATACTTTTATTTTATCTTTTGTTGCAATGTGAACGTTCGCAATGCGGAAAGAATCATAGACCACTCAAATCCATCCACTCTTGTATCAGTGTATAGGTTTCTGAAACCAGTATGGAATCTTTCTCACATTCACCTGTCAACGGAATGAGACGTTGAGCATCATCCGCACAATTAGAGAAGCATATCCTTTTTTGCTCCGATAATTGAAAGAAAGGCGCCGTAAATTATTTATAAAGAATGGGCAACACGGAGGCCCCCTGCGGGACTCCATAGCACATTAGAGCCAAGTCATCTTCCGCTTGCTGGCTACACACCTGCATGGTCCTATTGCTTAAGAAAGACTGCATCCACTCTTTTGCTTGATCACTAAAGTTAGCTGGCTGTGTCTAAACAGACCATCCCCAGATGGATAACCCAATGCATCGCAGAGTGTTACCAGAAGGCGGGGAAGGAACTGTTACCGGGCATAGGAGCCCATTCCACCAGGGGAATGGTGGCGTCTTCTGCACTGCAAAGGGGTGTCCTGGTAAGAGACATCTGCCGGGCAGAAACGTAGTCATCATTGCACACGTTTACCAAACATTACTGCCTGGACATGGCACTTGGTGCAGACGCCATTTTTGGCAGGGCAGTCTGTTAGGCAGAATCCTGTGCAGTGCCCTTAAGGACCACTAAACACAATTAAGACTACAGGTGGCAATACAGGTTTTACCTTTGGTACAAGCCTGTACTACTATGTCAGAGTGCTAGCAATGGCAAAGCAGCCAGGCTTATCTCAAGAGTATATGAGCAGTAGCAGAGATTACACAAAGGGACCACAATTACTGTGACTCAAGCAAACACTGACTCAAGGTTTCAGGTAGAAAAATATAAGTACATTTATTTTTAAACCATTCGTTATAAACACAACACTTCTATTAAACTTAAATAAAAACCACACATTAAATATACTACAACTAACCAATTCACTTAGTACAGTAAGTCTCAAGGTAAGTACCCTGTGTTTGAATGAACTGGTGTTACGAACAAAACATGTTACCGCTAATACGATTGCGATCACTTTTTGACAGTTCGGTCTACTAAATAAACGCGTATCCATGACATGAAATGCTATCGGGCCAAAACACACTTAGCACCTGAGATACCCAGAGGGAGTTGGAGGCAAAAATCACAGACAATATTTTGGTTAGGAAGGCAGAATCAAGAAGCACTCAGAGACAGGAGTTCAAAAGTCAAAGGGCCGGAGCCAGGGTCGAAAGACACCGGGTCCTCTTGCCGAAGGTCACACAGTCAGACAGTTCACGATTCAATTTGGCCAAAAGTACTTCGATGTTGTCAATGTTCGGAAGCAAAAGTTATAAGAAGGAGGGAAGACAAGGGCAAGCCTTGGAAATGAAGAAAAGGGTTCACCCAGTTTCCTCAAGTAGAACACAGTGCCTTGTTCCAATGGTGCAGCTGGTGCCCTGGCAGTTCTTCCTGTTGGTTTCCCACAGACCCACGATTCCTGGAGCTTCGTTGTGAAGGAGGACGTCTGAAGGGGGTCTGCACCACACAGGGGTGAGGCCGGCAGCAGCGACGAGGAATAAAAGGTGTGCTCCTTAAAAACAGGAGATGCTCTTCAGGTGGCCATCCGGACCACTACAGCAGCGTGCAGCGATTTCGACCAAGGAAGATGATCCGCTGGCTGTAGAAGATGAGCTGGTTATCCCCACCAAGCTCAAGGGAAGAAGACTCCGGACTGGATCTTCTCTAAGTCGTTGAAGGGGAGATAGCTCAGGACTGCAGCAGGGCTTCACCGGGACGGGGTAGTTTCAGCAGGCGTCGTTCGCTCCGTTTCTCTTCGGTTCTGTGTAGTTCCAGTGGCGACTCTCTGCCTTCTAGTTCAAGAGACCTGCCTTTTATGTGAAAAAACCCCATTCACACAACCTGGCTGTCAATCACCCAGCAGGGGGGTTGTCCAGCCCAGACAACTACCCTGGCCAATCATGACAAAGTGCGACTTGGGTTTCCTAGGATACCCTGTGCAGGGGGTGACTACACCCCTCCCTCACATTCAGCTTGCCTAGACACCCAGGCGCCTTGAGGAGGGCTTCTGAGGAGAAGCCCGCCAAAAGACAGTGAACAAATAAGGCGAACCTAGTTTGCCGCGCAAAGTAAAACACAAGAAGGACTTTAACAAAAAGAAATGGCGAATAAACCCAACCGGAGCCAAAAGAAAGACGATTTGGTCAAGCGGGTTTATGTTCGAGGCTAATATAATATCCAAGAACAGTACCACGTTTATCTAATATAATTGCGGTAGAAAAGTTAGGGTAGATACCACTGCCACCAGCCAAGTCTAAATGTTAAAAGAGCGAAACAATGCTCTAGGAGGTACAGATAAAAAGGGATACAAATGAACCCTTTCCAGTACTCCATGGAAGATGGGGTGTACTGGATTTGTGGTAGATAGACTAAGTAAAGTTAATGGCAACTTACCTTTATCTGGGGGACGGTAGTCGCGTCAGAAATGGAGACGAGGGAAGTCTCAAAGACAACCCTGTGCCACGGCACTGAAGGTGCTGTGTGACACACAAAAAGAAGGTGGCTACTGAAGTGGTGTACTTCAGAGTCCACAATCACAAAAACAGGTAGAAACACATAACAAACACAGGTAAGAGTGGGGGAAAAGCTCTCACTCTTACCAAGTGGAAAATAATAAACTCCAGAAGTCCAGCAAAGCTGCTGGGGGACTCACTAGGTGAGGGAAATTAGTCATAAATGAGAATTCTCCCTAACACTCACCCCCCCCAGACTAAGGGACAGGAGGATTTAATCCACTCCTGGATGGACCTCATACCTCTAGTCGGTTACAAACATCCTAGAGAGACCATCAGCATTTTGGTGGTGACTTCCTGCTCTGTGCTCAATGGAAAAATCAAATCCTTGCAGGCAGAATGACCATCTGAGTAATTTTGGGGTTTCCCCTTTCATTTGCATCAGCCATCTCAAGGGTTGGAGGTCAGTCTGAATAGTGAAGGTAGAGCCATACAAGCATGCCCTAAACCTCTTCAGTGCCCACACAATAGCAAATCATTCTCTTTCTATTGTCGCCCACCTTGTCTCAGGATCCTTTAACTTCCTGCTGATGAAACAAATGGGGTGTTCCCTACCTTTCTCATCCAGTTAACTAAGGACTGCACCTATATCTACATTAGAAGCATCAGTTTGTACAATGAAGGGTTGGTGATAGTCAGGAGATCTTAGGACTGGAGCTTGACAAAGGGCTTTCTTTAGACCTTCAAAGGCTTGATTGCACTCCTCATTCCACCTGACCTTTTTAGGAAATTTGGGAGAGGAGATGACATTCAAGGGGGAAGCTATGGTCCCATAGTTCTCTATGAAGTTCCTATAGTACTCAGTGAGACCTAGGAAGGCTCTCACTTGGGTTTGAGTAGTAGGGGTGGCACAGTTTTGTACAGCTTGTACTTTGCTAGGCAATGGCCTTATTTCACCTCCTCCTACCTTATGTCCAAGGTAGACCACTGAACTCTGACCAATTTGACATTTTCTAGCCTTTATGGTCAGATGGGCCTGTTCAAGAGCCTGCAATACTTAGCCGAGGTGTTCAACGTGTTCTTTCCATGTAGGGCTGAACACTGCAATGTCATCCAAGCATGCCATGCAGAAGTCCTCCAACCCTTTCAGAACTTGATTGACCATCCTCTGAAATGTAGCAGGTGCATTCTTTAATCCAAAAGGCATTACCGTAAATTGGTAGAGGCCAGCTGGGGTTGAGAATGCCGTTTTCTCCTTGGCATGGTCTGTCAGGGCTATTTGCCAATAGCCTGACATTAGGTCAAATGTACTAAGGTACTTGGCTGCACCACGTTTGTCCACCAGTTCATCTGTCCTAGGCAAAGGATGGGCATCAGTCGTGGTGACTGCATTTAGAGCTCTATAGTCCACGCAGAATCTCAACTCCTTGGATCCTGCCTTTGGTACAAGCACAACTGGGCTAGACCATGGGCTAGTAGAGGGCTCTATAACCCCGAGTTCAAGCATCTTGTTGACCTCATTCCTTATGTGGGATCTGACATTGTCTGACATTCTGTACCCCCTGCTTTTGACAGGCAAACAGTCGCCAGTGTGTATGTCATGCTGGCCCCAAGGGGTCAAGCCTGGTGAAAGTGAGAACAGGGAGGCAAACTGATTTAACAGTAACTTGCACTCATCCTGCTGGTCAGATGTGAGACTGGGAGAGAGATTAACTCCTTCCACTTGCTCATCTAAATGTAAGCCTCTGAGGAGGTCAGACAGAGGTTCACTCTCCTCCTCCTCCTGGGCTGAAGCTAGAAGCAAAGCTCCTATTTCGGGTCTAGAGACATAAGCCTTTAAACGGTTGGTGTGAAAGACTCTGGGAGCCTCCTTAGGATTGCCTAAATCCACCAGATAGTTCACCTCTCCAAGTTTACCCACAACCTTGAAGGGTCCTATCCATTTGTCCTGCAAGGCCCTCTGCCTTGTGGGGACCATAACAAGAACAAGCTGGTCTTGAGTAAACTCAACCATGTTATCCTTCTGGTCATGCCAATGTTTGACCAGAGCTTGACCAGCCTTCAAGTTATCACTTGCCTCTGCCATCATGTGTGACATTCTCCTCCGGAGGTCTATCACATAGTCAGGCACTCTGACTGGCTTGGGGGAAGGAGCACTCTTCAACCCCTCCTTAATCAGGGCCAATGGACCTCTGACTGGATGGCCATAGCGAAGTTTGAAGGGACTGAATCCTACTCCCTCCTGAGGGACTTCTCAATATGCAAAGAGAAGGCATGGCAGTAGAAGGTCCCACTTCCTTCTAAGGGGTTCTTCTAAAGCACCTATCATGCTCTTCATAGTTCTGTTAAACCTCTCTACCAGCCCATTGATTTGGGGTGGTAGGCAGTTGAGAACGTGTAGTTGACTTCACAGGTTTTCCACATGGTTTGCATGTAGTGGGACATACAATTTGATCCCCTGTCAGATATCACCTCTTTAGGAAAACCTACTATGGTAAAAATACCAAGTAGGGCCTTAGCCACAGCCGGAGCCGTAACAGTCCTCATAGGTATAGCTGCAGGAAATCTAGTGGCATGGTCCACTACAACCAGGAGAAACCTGTTGCCTGAAGTTGTGGGAGGGTCCAGAGGACCAACAATGTCAATCCCAACCCTCGTAAAAGGAATTCCAACCACTGGGAGAGGCACTAAGGGTGCCACATTCTTGGATCCACCCTTGCCAGAGGTTTGGCAAGTGTGGCAGCTTCTGCAGAATTTGTCTACTTCTGTACCCATCTTAGGCCAGTAGAAGTGCAGAGATAGCCTTTCTTTGGTCTTCTTAAAACTTAAGTGACCAGCGAAAGGTACCTCATGGGCTAACTGCAGAAAATGGAGTCGGTTCACTAGAGGTACTACAAGTCTTTTGTAGTCTCCACGGGTTGCCTCAGTTGGTTCACTGTAGAAGAGGCCATCTTCCCAGTGCAACCTATACTTTCCAGGCTCAGTCCCATTGAGCTGAGAAGCTGCCTGTTGGCGAAGACCTTCCAAGGTAGGACACTCTCTTTGTCCCTTACTGAAATCTTCCCTGTTGGGTCCACCTTCTGTCAGTAAAGACTGCAGCTCAGGATGGTCAACAGGGTCAAGATCTCCTACCAAGGTAAGATCCTCTTCTATATCTGATTCCTCAGTATCTAGTTTGACCATACAGGGTTGAACCTCACACTCAGCCTCAGCTGGTGTGGGAGTCTCAGGTGTGACTTTGGACAGTCTCGGAGATGTCCTTCTGGGCACAGGATTGCTTGCTGTTTTCTTGCTGGCAGACTTAGGATTCCCCTTTGTCTTTTCTTGTCCTGCAATGGCAGTAAGTAAGTCCTGTGGACTTGGGGTGATAGCTTCCTCTATCATGTCCCCAGGAGAGCCTCTTAAGGTTCTCTCCCTTGCAGACCTTGTGAGCTCCTGCTTCCTTCTGCTGGGGGGTCTGGGGGTGCTAGACACAACTCCAAGAGTTTTAAGGTCATTACCCAACAGGACCCTCCCAGGTACGTTACTTTGCACACTTACAGGTATTCTGACAGTCATGTCATTACACTGGATGAGAGCTGGTAACTGGGGAACCATTTGCACAGGGCCTCCAGCTAACTTGGTTAAGTGTTTAGGTTCCTTAGCAACATCCTCCACTTTGAAAAAACATTCATCAACCACAGTTATGCTGGCTCCAGTGTCTCTGATGGCAGGGGTCTCCTGACCATTCACAAGAACACTATCTTTATAATACTCTTTAGTATTATCTGGGATTGAGTTATAGACATCTAAGTTCTGTTGTTCCCAAAGACCCAAGGACACTAAAGAAACACTAGCTGAGACTCTCATGGGCTCATCAGCTAGTAGCTGAAAGTTTCCACTGGTCATAGGTACGTCATCCACCTGGGAGAAGGCTAAGGAGACAGTGTTGATCCCTGAAGGTTTACCCTTACACTTGGGATCTCCTTTCACATGGCCAGGCAACCCACAAACAAAGCATTTTCCAAATGCTCTCTGGAATGGGGGTTTGCCCTGGCCTCCATCTGGTGTGGAACCAGGTGGTACACTAGCCTGATTCGGTTTACCCTGTGGCTTACCCTGGTTATGTTTGGGGCCCTCTTTTGGATTGGAATTATTGGAATTCTCTTTGTTGTCTTTCTTTGGCTGCTTCCCCTCATCCTTCTTCTGAGTAGCCCCAGAATCCTTGTGAGTGGCCATGTTGGCAACCCACAAGTTAGCAGCCTTAGCTAGCTTCTTAGGATCTATCTCCTTTGAATCAGCCAAGTGCCGTCTAAGCTCAGGAGAGCAGACATCAAAAATAGACTGCAACATTAAAAGATTCCTCAAACCTTCATAAGTGTTCACTTTGTAACCCTTAACCCAACCATCTAAGTTTTTCTAACATTCACACACCCAGGTAGCCGAAGGGGTACCATCATTCTTTTTGAGGGTTCTAAACCTCTTAAGATACTGGGAAGGGGTCTTCCCAAACCCAGCTATTAATGATAGTTTCACACACTCATAATCCTGTTTATCCTCCTCCCCCAACTCCATTACAGCATCACTTGCAACAGGGGGGAGCCTAGAGAAAAGCCAAGGAATCAACTGATTCCCTGAGATACCTTGAATCCCATGATTGTACTCAAACATTGCTAACCAATCCAAAACATCCAGTTTAGTCTCATACATACCAATCATTTCCTTTGGCATACGGGGTCTCTTAGGGCTGGAAGACCTAGAGGACTCTGGGAGAGAAGCACTTTCTAGAGACAATTTCTTCATTTCTAGTTCATGGTTCAGCTCCATTTCGCTGAGCCTTAACCCTTGGTGTTTCATGGCAGTTTGTGCATCAATACGTTTCACTTCCAATTCAAGTCTCATTTTCTCAAGTGCAATAAACTCAGGAGTAAGTGTAGGACCTGTGGGGGTCCCTGTGGACAGAGGTTGTGCATTCTGACCAGGCACGGGAGTTGCAGGGTTTCCTAGCAAGGACTCATCTACTCCTTCACAATGAACACTCTCTGAATTAGAAACATCAAAATCCACATTTGCTGGAGTGGTAGGTCCTTCTGACCCACTCTCCAGGCTTTTTCCCATTAACTGTGCAACCAATTCAGATTTCTTTCCTTTACCAGAGATATTCTTATCCCTATACATGGTTCTCAGAACCTCAGCAGTATAGAGTAAAAGACTCTCTTCAGTGTAGCTTTCCATATTTGACATGATTTCTTAGTTAAATAGAATTAGTGGTGTTAGCCTTGTGGTTAGTTGAACCCAATTAATAGCAGCACTCTAAGTGTAATCACTCTACTTCCAAATCCTCACCGCTGTACACCTGTGCAGTGCCCTTAGTGACCACTACACACAATTAAGACTACAGGTGGCAATACAAGTTTTACCTTTGGTACAAGCCTGTACTACTATGTCAGAGTGGTAGCAGTGGCAGAGCAGCCAGGCTTATCTCAAGAGTATATGAGCAGTTGCAGAGATTACACAAAGGGACCACAATTACTGTGACTCAAGCAAACACTGACTCAAGGTTTCAGGTAGAAAAATATAAGTACATTTATTTTTAAACCATGCGTTATAAACACAACACTTCTATTAAACTTAAATAAAAACCACACGTTAAATATACTACAACTAACCAATTCACTTTGTACAGTAAGTCTCAAGGTAAGTACCCTGTGTTTGAATGAACTGGTGTTACGAACAAAACATTTTACCGCAAATACGATTGCGATCACTTTTTGACAGTTCGGTCTACTAAATAAACGCGTATCCGTGACATGAAATGTTACTGTGGCAAAACCCACTTAGCACCTGAGATACCCAGAGGGAGTTGGAGGAAAAAATCACAGACAATATTTTGGTTAGGAAGGCAGAATCAAGAAGCACTCAGAGACAGGAGTTCAAAAGTCAAAGGGCCGGAGCCAGGGTCGAAAGACACCGGGTCCTTTTGCCGAAGATCACACAGTGAGACAGTTCACGATTCAACGTAGCCAAAAGTACTTCGATATTGTCAATGTTCGGAAGCAAAAGTTATAAGATGGAGGGAAGACAAGGGCAAGCCTTGGAAATGAAGAAAAGGGGTTCACCCAGTTTCCTCAAGTAGAACACAGTACCTTGTTCCACTGGTGCAGCTGGTGCCCTGGCAGTTGTTCCTGTTGGTTTCCCGCAGACCCACGATTCCTGGAGCTTCGTTGTGAAGGAGGACATCGGAAGGGGGTCTGCACCACACAGGGATGAGGCCGGCAGCAGCGACGAGGAATAAAAGGTGTGCTCCTTAAAAACAGGAGAGGCTCTTCAGGTGGCTATCCGGACCACTACAGCAGCGTGCAGCGATTTCGACCAAGGAAGATGATCCTCTGGCTGCAGAAGATGAGCTGGTTATCCCCACCAGGCTCAAGGGAAGAAGACTCCGGACTGGATCTTCTCTAAGTCGTTGAAGGGGAGATAGCTCAGGACTGCAGCAGGGCTTTACCAGGACGGGGTAGTTGCAGAAGCCATCGTTCTCTCCGCTTCTCTTCGGTTCCTTGTAGTTCCAGTGGCGACTCTCTGACTTCTAGCTCAAGAGACCTGCCTTTTATGCGAAAAAACCCCATTCACACAGCCTGGCTGTCAATCACCCAGCAGGGGGGTTGTCCAGCCCGAACAACTACCTTGGCCAATCATGACAAAGTGCGACTTGGGTTTCCTAGGATACCCTGTGCAGGGGGTGACTACACCCCTCCCGCACATTCAGCCCATCTAGACACCCAGGCGCCTTGAGGAGGGCTTCTGAGCAGAAGCCCGCCAAAAGACAGTGAACAAAGAAGGCGAACCTAGTTTGCCGCACAAAGTAAAACACAAGAAGGACTTTAACAAAAAGAAATGGCGAATAAACCCAACCGGAGCCAAAAGAAAGACGATTTGGTCAAGCGGGTTTATGTTCGAGGCTAATATAATAGCCAAGAACAGTACCACGTTTATCTAATATAATCGCGGTAGAAAAATTAGGGTAGATACCACTGCCACCAGCCAAGTCTAAATGTTAAAAGAGCGAAACAATGCTCTAGGAGGTACAGATAAAAAGGGATACGAATTAACCCTTTCCAGTACTCCATGTAAGATGGGGTGTACTGGATCTGTGGTAGATTGACTAAGTAAAGTTAATGGTAACTTTACCCTTTTCTGGGGGATGGTAGTCGCCTCAGAAATGGAGTCGAGGGAAGTCTCAAAGACAACCCTGTGCCACGGCACTGAAGGTGCTGTGTGACACACAAAAAGAAGGGGGCTACTGAAGTGGTGTACTTCAGAGTCCATAATCACAAAAACAGGTAGAAACACATAGCAAAACACAGGTAAGAGTGGGGAAAAAGCTCTCACTCTTACCAAGTGGAAAAAAATAAACTCCAGAAGTCCAGCAAAGCTGCTGGGGGACTCACTGGGTGAGGGAAATTAGCCAGTGTTAGGAAAGAATTCATATTTGAATGTAATTTTTCCTCCAAGTGGCAACCCCCAAACTTTTTGCTGCTGTTTTACACCCTGATCTAAACTTTGCCAGAGAAGCGCAGCCCTCCGCTGCACTCCTCTGGGCTTTCACTCAATACTTATGGGGAAACTGACATGCCCTTAAGACAGTCAGTACTGGGAGACTTCGTTTCCCTTAGTCCTTTCCTCATGTTGTAGCTTTTGTGCAACATGTAACAAGGCTGCAATGTAACTTACTTTATCGCACTCCGGTCATTCCAAAGGCCCTAGAAACTCTTGCTGGACTCATCATGAACTGTGCAGGTGTGTCACGGACCGGACTGGTGGCAGCTATCATTTATCTTATGTTTTGAACCCTTTTTTGCCATGTTATCGGCGCTTACCGCGTTTGGCGCAAATAGGTGGCCTGGCTCCAAAATGTCCATGCCACACGGTTCTTTGTCCTGTCCTTTGGCCATCTTGCCCCTTCACCTTCCCCAGGTCGAGCCAACCCGGGTCAGTCCTTATTTGGTCATGCACTTTCCCACGAAAACCCAACGCTTTTGCAGGCTTCTGCATGCCTTGTGTGTATGCCTCCAGGATGTGGGCTGGGATGTCTGTTCCCAATATACATCCTGGGTGCCAGAGAGTCTGGAGTGTCCTGAATGCATGGGACCACCGTGGTCCGTGATTGGTTCACGTATGGAGTGAGTGTTTGTGAGCAGATCTCCCATTGGGTCCTCTCCGTTTTGGCGCAAAGGGAACTTAGGATAAGAGGAGGCCGAAAATACCACTACCAGGTCGATCTCCTGAGTTCACACCAAACAAGGGATAAGGAGCCAAGTATCCTGCAACAAGAAGCTGAATCGAGGAACCGCTGGTGACCCGCTGGAAGGTTTGGCACCCTGAGCCTGCTGTCGTCCTGCGAGACTCCTCTGCATCCGATCGTCCTAGAAGGTCTGCAAAGGCGCTTCAACCCATTGGAATAGTGGGACCAACTATTCTTTGCACCTTCATCAAACCCTGCAAGTAAGCCTCTTCTGAAGTGTCCCTGGGACAACTAGTGGGCTGACCAGCTTACACAGGACGTTTGCTCTGTCACCGCCGCCATTTCGGGGAAGCCCTCGAAACTTGGCCTACTGCTAGCTCTGTGTCCACGGCACCCTCACACCGAATTCCGTACACTTGGCATTCCCAGGTCTGAAGTGAGATGAGTGCGCCTGGACCAGAGTAAACACGGTTGCCGTGTTGCCCTGCTGTGGTAACGACCTGTGCACGTTCGCTGCATTTGTGACCCCCTCGACCCTGAATCCTGCTACCATGGAATCTACCCAGTATCGAGACGTCCTGCTTGTCGCACCCAAACCTGCCAGCAACGTGAACTGAACTGGCGAAGTCTGGGTCTGCCTGCGTCGGGGACCGGTGAGTAGTCCATACCCCAACCGGTGGCCCCTAGGGCAGGAACCCATTTCTTTTCTACCGCTGTTGCGAAATAGCAGATCCATCCCGCACTCTCACACTGCCTCTGCCCGCAGGTTAAGGAAGTCCCAACCCTTTTCCATAACTACCCACAGTGCAGCACACCTGTGCGCGCACCGTGAAGCACCTTCAAGCACTGTTCGGCCAGACTGTCCGGACCTCCCTGTATGCTGCTGCTGCATTCGCCGGCAAGAGGACGTCTTTTTCTGTAACACCGCTGTTACCTGAAGGTGAATGCATTGCGAACTGCCTTTCATGTTGTTCTCATTGGACTTGCTTGGACTCATGGGCATTGATATGCATGGACTCTTTGGTAGTACCGAACCTAAGTAACCTTACCTATATTTTCTTTTTCTTTCTCTTTTGATTCTCAGTGAGCGTCACTAGCTCTGCCCTCAGGAAGTCCCAACCCTTTTCCATAACTACCCACGGTGCAGCGCACCTGCGCGTGCACCGTGAAGTACCTTCAAGCACTGTTTACTGTTCACTGTGAGCAGTGAGCGATGCAGGTCTACGATCACTATTTTCCTTTTTCACCTACTTTACTGAGTAAAACGCCCCTTGTAGTTCACCCGTAGTGAAATAAGCTACAGTGTCTAGGGCTTTGGTTGGTAAGGAGAACATGTGATTTAACATGCTGTGAGACGCTACTGTGCTACTTTTCTGTTTTTCTTTTATGGGCTAAGCATTTATTTTGCTGAATATTACTGGTTTACCTTTGATTCCTTTTGTATAGTGGGTCAAACGTTATCTATAAGCTGCTTTAGTGTGATTTGATTATGGGGAAAAAGAAAGCTGCCTTTGCAATGAAAGACACTAGAGCAGACTTTTTTAATGCAGTTAGTACACGACGTGCGAACTTGGCGCAGGCAGTGGCCCTTCCACTTCCTGTTATTAGTGATGAGGAAGAAGCCTTGCTGCAATGCGTCCAGGATTGCACTCCTAACTGCAAAACCATAGAGGACCCAATGGACCCATCGCAACCTCTCTTTGTTGATGAGGAACTATCTCAATCTAACTTGGGGAAGGTTATTATTCTAGAGAAAGAGGATACCCTGAAGGAACCTAAAGCGACGAAAGAAAGCAGTTTTTCTTATGACAATTTTGTTGACTCTTTATTTGATCCATCCTTGGAGGAAAGTCACAATTTAGACTCTGATGTAACACTTAAAAATGATGTAACCCACATGGGAATTGGATCTGATTTTGCGGCAACAATTAGCATATTTAATAGACTACTGGTATCAGAAGTGAGAAAACAGACAGCAGCTCTAACCAATTTAGCCACAGAGTTTTTGAAAACAACTCAGTATATAACTGAATCTTTTGCTGCAGCATTGAGTAAAGAAACCTCTAACATTCTGGCCCGTGTGCCAGGGCTGCTAAGGGTTAAGGATATAACTGTCCCGGACAAACCTCCTTCCATTGATGAGATAATCATAATTCCACCTACCCAAGACGGTGTAGTAGGGGGTGGTTCATCGACAGAATGTTTACTTAGAGTCACAGGAGGTGGTCTTTGTAACTGACAAGGAAAAAAATGGCCTCCCAAAGACTTCTATTAATGATGTATGTGAGGTAAAAATGTCTAAACGACAGAGTAAGGAAGTGGCCAAACAAAACAAAAAAAACAAATAAGGGGTCTACTTGTGTGAAACACTCTGGAATTACAGTTAATACTGGTTTGGGTAGTGTGGAGTGGAGAAGTAACAATGAGGCTTGGAATACTAATACACACTTCAATGCTAATAATGAAGTGAATGGGGAGCGTGAGCTTCTTTTTTCCAAACCTAATTGTGAGACAATTGTTGGTGCTCAGGGTTTTGATGAAGAGGCTAAAGAGAATGACTTAAGGCATGTTATTTTGAAGGTGCTTGGAGAGAATCAAGCCTCTATAAACAACTGTACTGTGGGAATAACTCACCCTAGATTGTTACAAGAAAATGATGTGAATAGGGTGAATGAGCTTTTACTACCCAAGCCTAATTGTGAGATATTTGCTGGTGCTCAGGGTTTTGATGAAGAGGCTAAAGAGAATGACTTAAGGCGAGCTATTTTGAATCAAGTCTCTATAAACAAATGTACCTTGGGAACAACTCACTCTAGACTGTCACAAGAAAATGTCCCTGAAATACTGAAGGAGAATGAATTTAGAGGGTTGGGAAGAGAAAACCATGATGTGAAACCAAAAGAATCTGAATCTGATAATATGGGGTTTTACTCTGGTGCACAGGACACTGATTTAAGACAACCAGTCTGTCCTGAAATCCCGGGTCTGATACTGAAAGTACTATTTAAGGACAAAGGTCATACTTCATTAAACAGGCCATACATTCTATCCTTATTAGCTACTATACCTGAGCTTAGTTTGATTACTTCCGCGGACATTATCTTGGTTGATTTCATTCATGGATCTAGATTTGACTATGGTTAGGTCCCTATTATTAAGGGAGGCTGAATCTCTTCAAAAACGAGGTTTTGACATGTTTTAATATAAACTCCCTGTGTTTATACAACAGAAATCTAGACTGCTTGAAGCAGAGCAACAAGAATCCAATCGGATCTGAATAAACAGGAATGGAGGTGGTTGGCCTTGACCCTGAGGGAATCTATTGACTCACTCAGAAAACTCGGCAAACCCCTCTAGCTCCTGCTCGAATCTTAAACTGGTGAGCTGGAATCCAAGGGGATGCTTGAATCTTTTGAATAATGAAAAAGTCACAAGCTATCTATCCCAATTTGATTCTCGTATGCAACAGGACGGTGAGTTGATGCTGAAAGCTCTGCGTGGACATGGATGTACCAACTTTTGGTATTTAAACAATGGTATTGAAAAACCTCAACAGGATATGGTTATGAATGTTATCAATGAGGACGTATGGCTGGGACATTTCTCTAAATTATATACTGCTAATAAGATGTCAAGCCAATTGAAAATTGCTGAAAGCCTGACATGGTCTTTGAAGGCTTCAGTTTATGATATTACAGCCCTTATTAAGAAATCCAAAAACTCGTGTGCCACTGGACCGAATAATCTGTCTAACAAATTGTTGAAAATGTGTCTGGTAATATGGGCAAAAATTCTGTCAACTCTATATGCTAACATTCTAGAGACCAAGATCATTCCTCAAACGTGGAAAGTCTCTATTGTAATACCGGTTTACAAGAAGGGGTCCCGTATGTGTCCAACTAGTTACAGGCCTATAGCAATTGCCGACCCAGAGTCTAAAATCTTTTGTCCCTTGGTTTTAACGGACTTGCAAGAATGGATTAAAGATAAATCCATTCTTGATATGAAACAAATAGGTTTTAAAAATAATATTGGAACTGACTGTGGGGGCCTTGTATTAAAAACTTTAATAGCTAATTCTATGAAGCCGGGTGAGAGACCTCTTTTTGTGGCCTCGATGGATCTAAGCTCTGCTTTTGACCTTGTCGATAGGCAACTTTTATGGCTAAAGCTAAAAGACCTTGGTATTCCAGCTCAATTACTTCAAATTATTATCGCCCTATACACGGACACCAGGTTGAAGGTACGTCTAACAACAGAAGGTTTACTCGCTAAGGAATTCATAATTCCGAATGGACTACGTCAAGGGTGTATGTTGGCCCCTACGGTCTTCAATCTTTATGTGTGTGGTGCTCACAACGCTCTTGGTAGTAAAGGTATGGTTTGTCCCAAACTGAACGGCGTGTGCATTGATTGGATGGCATACGCTGATGATTTTCTTCTTTTAGATAGAACCAAAATTGGACTCCAAAGGCTACTTAGAGCTTTTGAAAAATGTATAGACGCTCTTAAACTTAAAATCAATCCATATAAAACGGTTATCGTCCGGTTTGGTAAACATAATAAAAGTGCTTTTTCCTGGGTCTGTGAAGGAAACAGGATTAAGGCACAATCACTGTTTAAGTATTTGGGCTTTTATTTCTCTGGGCTGGATTCCACTAATCTGATAAAAAGTCAGCTGAACTTGAAAGCAGAAATAGCCATTAGACAATTGAGGGCCATTGATAATAAATTTGGAAAGTTCTCTTTGGTCCCGTTGAGGGAATCCTACAATAAAAAAGTTGTGCCACGCTTAACCTATGGAATTGAACTATTCCATGTAATGGGTTACATGCACATCTGACCAGTATTGATTGAAGCAAAAATTTGGAGAGCTGTGTTGTGGCTCCTTCCCAAATGTATTCTTCTAGACCTAATAAGATATGAATTGGGTTTGCAATCGCTTTCTTCCTATGCAAACTGGAAGAGATTATGCCTTTGGAAAAAATGTAAAACATCATTGGATGAAACCTTGTACGCCTGTGCCTATCATGAATTACTGAATCCTTTCATGTGTGTGCTTAAAGCTGAAACTGAGACCTGTCTGAAAGAGTTAGGTTTGTCTATGGTCTCATTATGTAACAAGCCGGTAAAAGTAAAAATTAGCCTTATGGGCTTTGATTGGCAAAGAACTGCAGGAAAAATATTAGAATCTAAACTTTATAAATCTACCTGTTCCATTTGGAAATGGCAGCCTGTCATGGAAGGCTACTTGATCCAATATCCCTGTAAACAGTTGCGTAATGATTTTATACGCTTTCGCTTCAATGTTTTATCTACTAACCAAATAAAATGTATTAGAAATTGTTCTTCAGAAGGCAGTCCATGGTGCCGATTCTGTAATATTTCTGGTGTAGTAGAAACCTTGAAACCCATTTTACTAGTATGCCCTCACTTGAAGGCTCAAAGGCTAGAATATTTTGCGAAATTTGTAACCTCAACCAATGAAGTAAATAGAGACTTCATATGGTATCGAATGTTACACGATAATTGTTTAAGTTTAAAAATTTGTGTATCAACCTTTTTAAGAAATGTTTGTGACTTGAGTTAATGGAGGCAACGATTTTAGACACAGGAATTAGTTAGTTATTGATCTTAAAAGTTTATTGTATGAAAATTGGAATTTGTTGAAAAAGTTAAAATGTAATTCTGTACTATGAGTAATATGCAATATGATTGTGATCTGGAAATTCCTTTACAAAATATGTACATTTCTGATTGCTTTATTTACACAGATTGCTTTTTTCTGTATTTCCTTACTTTTCTTTTAATGATAATGTTTGATACTTTGTGATTTTGTAAAGGTTTGTAAATAAACCAAAACAATAATAAAAAATGTTTTTAAAAAACTTACCAGTAATGTTCTTTCTATGGACTCTTCTTCCCCAGATTCCTCATCACCTCCCAGCCAGCCCCGCTATGAGACTGTCTGCAGTTCTGTTGCAACTAGCCTACACTTAGGAGATGAGGCGATGAACAGCTGGTTCATAGGCTTTTCTAAGGCCTCTTCTACTAGAGCTTCTTTTTAGTTCTGTTACTCACCAAAAATAATATATATATATATATATATATATATATGATATATATGTAAAAAAAAGAGGTGGATTGGAAACCAATCCGAGTTACATCGGCACTCCGGCTGTATTAATGAAGAAAAACTGGATATCGCCAACAAATCCACACACAGGCTTTGTGTACCGTCAAAGTGTCCTTAATTAATTAAAATGCATGGACAAAGCAGCGGTCTCTGGTGCAAGAAAGGAACGACGCGTTTCACCCTACTCGGGCTTCGTCTGGTATGTGACACAGAGAGAGGACTGTAGTGTTATAGAAGAAAGTGTATAAGTCCATCTTTAGTGTTTAGCACTTAAATAGAGTAACAATTAGTGGACAAGAATGCAACCATATATATATATATATATATGTCTTACTACATTTAGATGCAAGTTGTGGCTGTTTTCAGCTGAATCTCTAGCTTCTTCCTCCGCAGCGGCTGACCTCGGGGGGGGGAAGAGGTGTGAAACGGAGGTACGTGGCATAGTGATGTAGTATATATACTGCGGCTAATGTCGCGTACAGAGTCGACAAGCACCACGTCGAGTCAACATGGATCGACGAACGAGTGGACATGCACTACGCCCCCTGTCAAAATGTTTTCGCAAGCAGCTGAAAATGGAATGGATATCTATCCGATGAGGAATTTGCAGGAGAAGAATCCATAGAAAGAAAATTACCAGTAAGTAATGTCTTCTTGGAGCCGATGGAGGATGTTCCTTTGAAGATTCTCACCATCAAGACTGCTTTTCTTGTGGTTATCACGTCTGCCAGGAGATTGGGGGAACTTTGCGTCCTCTTGTGTAAAACGCCCTTTTTGATGGTTCCGGAAGAGGCTTTATTTCTCGGGTGTGATTCCTCTTTTCTGCCGAAAGTGTCCTCTAAGTTTCATCAGTCTCAGGAAGTGGTGCTTCCTGCCTTTTAACCCAATCAATGCTCCTTTGACAAATGGGGTGGAGTCGTTTGGATGTCCGTAGTCCGTACGGCAGTATTGGTTTACTTGGAATATTCCAGGTCTCAGAGGAAAGTGGACAATCTATTTGTCTCATCTGGGGACACTAGGCGGGGGCTGAAGGCCTCAGTTCGACCATTAGTCGGTGGGTTTCGGGAGGCTATTTTACTGGCGTATGAGTCGATGGGTGCTCCCTCTCCAGCCTGAGTGCAGATCAGTTCAACTAGGGCTATGGCTGCCTTCTAGGCGGTTGCACAGGGGGTCTTGATTGAGGAGATTTGTAGGGCTGACAAAAGGGCCACTCCTAATACCTTTGTCCAGCTCTATATGTTGAATTTGCATAGAGTGGGTGCAGTGGCCATTTGGTTCGGGTGTTCTTGGGGTCAGGACCTGCTGAATCACTTGTTTTATTACGATTACAATGGTGCTGGGCTTTTGGATATCATTTTGCTGGTGTACTGGTTTTTGCTGATTCAGCTTGCTGCATTTGGTATACCTTGCGCGTAAGTACTGGAACGAGGAAGTGGGGCTCGGAGGTAATGCAAGGATTAATTACCAGTAATCTTCATTACTCCTAGTTCCACTCTTCCTCATTAAAGTACTGATGTCCAGACTCTCGCCCCCCAACTTGGCTGAATGGGGCCGTGCTTAGTGTGATGCCTGTATCTTTAAGGATACACAGGCGGCAGAGTGACATAACTACGCCGCGTGTGCATAATAAACGGGGCGGTTCCGTGATCGCCAGTGCTACTGTGGAGCCCAGGCAGGGGCATGTTCTGTGTGCTGAAGGGGCTCACAGGGCCGGATGGGCATACCAGCAATATACCACTTTGGCAACAAGGTCGATCCGACGCGTGAACCTACAGGGCTGAGGCAGTGAGGTTTCTCGAGGACATCTCGTGGAATCCATGCTAAAGAGTCAGCGATCACAATGCGGACGGCTGCCATTTTGCCGTACACATGGTGGAGAAGGTTGCGACTCCCTTGGGGAGTGCTTGTGCGCCTCCCACTGTTACTTTTTGGAACCCCCACAAAAGGGGAGTGATATTCTACTGCTTACAAACTGAATTTGATGACTTTTCAGGTCTTTTCTCTTCATTGTTGAGGTGAGAAGAGGAGACTCCTATGGAAAAAAAATAACATTTCCCATCCATTTCAATTTTTGGGTACTCTGCTTGAGCGCTGGGGGGAAGCACTTTCTGGCTATTTGGACACTATTTGAGGGGTGACTTTTTACAGAACGCCCGATTGTGGGGTGAGACTGGTCTGGACTCGGGGGAGGAAGGGTTTCCTGCCTCTATTTGAACACTTGGTGGAGAGTCGCTGTTTCGGCAACCTCAATTTTTCTGGGTGCAGTCTGCCTTGTGGAGAGCCATTGTGAGTTGCAGCCCCGGATTCCATGTGGGGTGCTTGTGCACTTAACACCAGGATGATGGTGCAGGAGCACAGGCGCCAGCAGGGCCCGCGGCCCCAGTGGGTGCAAGTGTTTCACGACAGCAGGGGGTGCTTACACCAATGCCCAAATTTGATGTTTCTGGGGCCCGTCAAGCATTGGACCGAGATGGAGACTCTGGATAGACCGTCTGGACATGTATTTCCGGGCTACGGTTGAGACTGATGAAGAAAGTAAGGTAGCCACGGTTCTGTATTCAGCAGGCCTGGCAGTGCACAAAAAATGTTAATCTTTCGCAACCACTGAATGTGTCATAAGAATGTTTTGCGCGAACACTTTATGCCACTTGCCAACGCAGACTATAAGTGTTTTGTCATGTGCAGCGCCAAACAAAAAGATGATGAGTCTCTGGACACGTTTTGGGCCTTCTCCGGCCAATTTCATTATCGTGTGCCTGGGACAACGATCAGGCCATGATCAGGACACAGCTAATTCTGGGCTGTTCCTCTGGTAAGCTTCGAAGACAGGTGCAACGCGAAGCTGGCCTCATGTTGCCCCGTATTCTAGAGTTGGGCGTGGTGTCACTGGACATTATAGAGAAAGAGGATAGACCTACACCATGGGTGCCGCCCATAGTCATTGCACGGAACCGAAACAGCCTGATTCGGGGAGGATCTGTGTAGACATGAGACTCTCAAACAAAGCCATAAAGCGAGTTGACACCTCCCACCCACAATCGATGACATCATCATGGAACTGCATGGTGCCAAGTTCTTCTCGAAACTCGACCTGCGTGCTGGCTATCATCAAGTTGTGTTACACCGGGACTCAAGATATATCACCACTTTCACCACACAATGGGGCCTCTACCGTTACAAACGCCTAGGCTCTGGTGTATCATCATCAGCGGAAGTCTTACAGAACACCATACGAGGGGCCCTGGCAGTTCTGGATGGCATTCCCAATATCAGTGATCGCGAAGACAGAGCCAGAACATATGGAACGGCTGGTGAAAACTCTGGAACGGCTGCAGGCGCTGGGGCTGACTTTGCACAAAGAGAAGTGTGTATTCCTGAAGAAGAAGAAGAAGATCAAATTCTTTGGGTTCATCTTCAAGGAAGGCGGTTCATCCCGACCCCTGGAAGGTCAAGGAAATTATGGAGGCAATACCTCCGGAGAACCTGACCGAAGTTTGAAGTTTTCTGGGGATGGTCACCTACTGCAGCCAGTTCATCCGGAATCTGGCCTCCAGGTTGGAACCCCTGCGAAGCATCACTAGGAAGGACTTGACGTGGCAGTATGGCCCGCTAGAGCAAGCAGCGGAAGACACAATGGCGTTCTCCGATCCGTCTTTGCCATTGGAGGTGGTGGTCGACGCCATCCCGTTTGGTCTAGGTGCGGTCCTTACCCAGACGGATGCACAAGGCGAGATCAGGCCGATTGCCTATGCAAGCAGGGCCATGTCCGAGACGTAGCAGCGCTATACACAGATTGAGTAGAATGCCCTGGCAGTCCTGTGGGGGTGTCAGGATTTTCAACTATACGTGCTCGGCCGGCTGGTGACTGTGTTGACAGACCACAAGCCTCTGCTCCCGATCACGGCTGGATGGTCATAGAAGCCCCCGGCCCGCATTGAAAGGTGGATGCTTGCGCTCCTGGAGTATGGTTCCTTGCTGGTGTATCGCCCGGGTAATAACAATGCAGCAGATTTTTGTCGAGGCATCCAAGGTGTGGTGTGGAAGAAAAGGAAGACATCAGTGTGGAAGAGGCCGACGAGCATGTGCAGCTGATCATTGAATTGGCAACCCCGAATACAGTGCCACTACCGGAGCTCGAAAAGGCACGGCAGATGAAGGCTTCCAGATGCTAAAGACGGCGCTTCAGCAAGGGTCATGGTGGTGGACACCATGACGCAAAGAACCCAAGAGGCGCGGGAGGCGCTAGAACAGCTTTGGAGAGTGAAGGATGAGCTGACGTTTGTGGAGTCGGGGCATTTGCTCTGGGAGGACTGCATAGTGGTACCAATGACCCTGGGAAAGTGTGCATGCAGACTTTGGGTCCATCGGCAGAGACACTCCACTTCCTAGTGGTGGACCTGGTGGCCATGCATGGCTCTATGGTGACCGAGTCGGATGGAACTGCCACTGTCAGTCGAAATGCCGGTTTCTTTAAGAAAGTGGGGGAGACCAGGCCGGAGGCAACCCTGCGATGAGACTGTGACGAGGTACCAGACGGGGGCGGTGTTACGCTCACCTGGTATCCACGGGGACGCCACCCAGCCCTGGTTGGATGATTTGCACTCTTGAACCCTCTCCCAGTCCCTTGGTAAGGCCTCTGGTTAAAGATGGGTCTTAATATTGTGAAAGGTGGATTCTCTGTCCTGCTCCTCGTGGCAGGGGCACGTAGATGTGGGGGGCGAGCAGCAACCAAGTTACTTCACTGGTGCAAGCCCCTCCTGTGGGAATCCAGGCCTGCTGCGATGTTCCTCGCCGAGGGCCATAATGTTCCTTGTAACTGAGCTATGTGTGTGCCTCCATGTTGGCTGAACCCCCCCAAGTTAAATAGTCCCAAGTAAATAGTCCCATTCTAATGTCGGTCTTCATGATGGTTATGAGCCTGGTGCCAAAGGCGCCAGGACTGACTCCAGAGAGTCTTGGATGAAGTTTTAAGGCCTTTGACCTGGCCCTAACTGGAAGGCTGACTTGCCAGTGAGGGCCAGAGGCAAGGGTCATGACAGTGGTGGCCTGACCCATCCACCGAGTCCCCTGGGTCGAGGGGATGGCTGGTGAGGAGAGTCTGATCCAGGATGCGGGCAGGAGGGGGAAGCCTGCCCATCTCAGTGACTATGTGTTGGATCCCTGAACTGGCGTGCCCGGTCAATGGAATGAATACTGACTTGTGGGCCTGGAACTAAAGTGAAGGCAAAGCAGTGTTTTGAGCTTGCAATGTAATGTTTTGAGTTATGTGTGTGTGCCTCCTATTGTGTTTGTTTTTGTTATGAAAAAGGAGGAGTGTGGTGCCTGTATCTTTAAGGGCACACACGCAGCGGAGTGACGTAACTCTGCAGCGGGTGCAGAACAAATGGGGCGGCCCTGGGATCGGCAGTGCAACCATGGAGCCCGGACAGTGGAAACTTTGTCTGGCGTGTTCTATGGGGGCTCACGGGGCCGGATTGGCATACCGGCAACATACCACACTTGGGTATGGTTAACTGAGGCCAGTTCAGTGGGCAATGTCTATAGGGAGGGGCGTAGGGGTGATCTGGGACCAAAGGAGGCACTAGAAATAAATTGCATAGTACACATTTTCAGCAAGTCCAACCCTTTTCCTAAGGAAATACTCTACAAAAGAGGCCCAGGGTGCAGAGGCCTAACAGGAAATTTCCAGAGTACTCTATTGACCAGTCCAGGCCTGCCTGTAAATTATTTCAAAGTGGCCCTATATTACATATTTTCAGCAAGCCCAACCCTTTTCCTATTGATAAATGTGAAAATTCCACACAAAAGAGGCCCAGGGTGCAGAGGCCTACCGGGAAATCTCCAGAGTTCCCTATTGACCAGTCCAAACCTGAATGTACATTATTTTCAAAGTGGCCCCACATTACATATTTTCAGCAAGCCCAACCGTTTTTCTATTGAAAAATGTGGAAATACCACACAAAAGAGGCCCTGGATGTAGAGACCTGATTGGAAATCTCCCTATAGCCAGTCCAGCACTGGAGTGAAGGGGCCTAAAGAGTTTAGAATGAAAAAAAAGTTTTCTCGGGAGGTGGCACACCTCACACGTAACTACTGTAATGAGGAAAAGTAATCTCTGTAAAACAGAGTCGCATTCTGTGCAGCGTTAGGTATGCCGTTTTTGAACCCTTATAGGGAGTTAGGTGCACACCGAAAACAACACAACAATCTGTGGGTTTTTGATTTTCAAATGTAGCTATTTCTGTTTAAGACCAGGAAGCCCTACACAGTTGTCATTTCTCCTCGTGGCCCTGCCTTACCTGCGAGTTCGCAAGGTTATGTGTAGTATTGTAAATCCATCTAAAGACTACAGGGCTCGTGGCGAAGCAAGTACGTGTAGCCATCCACTGAAGCACGTCATAATTTGCATGACGTACGAGGCTGTGAGCGAGCGGACATTCAAATGCCAACAGTAATGCTCGTCAGCCAGTGGAGCCTGATAGTATTTATCTAGATATCTCCCAATATATATAATAAATACATATACTTACTATACCTTGGTTTCACGTGTTATATACTTCACGTGGCGACGAGGTCTCGGGCTCCACCGCCTCCTTCCACCTGCGCGTCCAGTTCCCTGTTCTCCGGAGGACATCTCCTGAGGAACCGGGCCGCTCCGCTCCGTTCCCCCAGCGTAGCAGTATCCCAGCGATGGTTATGGCCGCTCCGTTCCCATGAACATAGCAGCGGCCACTGCATAACTCTACCGCCCGCCGAGCCCACATCAATCAAGTAAGTGTTTCCGCCGTCTTGTCATTGTGAAACATTTCAGGAGCAAGACCTCGCCCTACTCAGCCAGCCCACAGTCTTGCATACAGAGATTTGATACCGTACATCATGTTATAGATGGGCAAAAGATTACTGTTTAGCACATTGCACGTTATAGAGTGGCAAGTCGGAAAGCATAATTAACACGACGTACAATGCATTTCAATGGGGAATGCCGATGTTGAAAGGTGAATGTGAACAGGATCTTGATTCTACCACAAAAGTACACCAACATTATTGTGCGCACCAATAACTAAAACTAAGTCTCAAGAGACGTTCACAATGGCATTCAGTGGTGTTCCACCTCCTATGTTTTTTTTGACGGATGTGGGGGAACCCTCAATACCGTGGAAGAGATGGATCAAAGCCTTTGAACACTATGCAGGAGTAGTGTGTGGCCAAAATTGTAGTATAGAGAAAAGAAAATCTCTTCTGTTACACTGCTTAGGACCGGCTGGGCAAGAAAAATTTGAAGATCTGCCAGAACTGTTGACCGAAGAGAGTGCAGATTTAAATGACTATGAATCTTCAGTGAAAAAAATGGGCAAACATTATGAAAAGAAATTAAGCACTATCCTAGAACGATACAAATTTGGAAAGAAAATTCAAGAGGAGGGTGAAAGTGTTGAACAATACATAACTAATTTAAGAAAATTAGCCAGAACATGTAAATTCAATGCACAATTGGACGAGAGACTACGTGACCAATTCATGTTAGAGTGCAGAAGCAGCAAAGTGAGGGAAAAGTTATGGGCTGAAGATGATCCACCTCTTGACACAGTCCTGAGGATAGCCAAAGAAGTTGAACATACGGAAAAATGTGTTCAGGAACTAGAGAACAGGATGCAGTCTGTGGAGATTAAACAGGAAACTCCAAAGAGTAATAGCACTATGAACTCAAATAAAAGCAATGAATCAATAGCCCACGTGATGGACGTAACTGGCAGCAGAGACAAACCAGGAAGATATCGTAGATCATCGTGGAATGAAAATAGAAGGGGCAGAGGTGGACCCAGAGTAAATGAGAAGAAAAGAAGTCCACGCAGACAAGGATGCAACCCAAGAAGAAGAAATGAGGGAAAATGTTTTAGATGTGACAGTACTGACCATTGGGCTGATAATCCTGAATGCCCAGCTTTGAAAATTATATGCGGCAAATGCAAGGGCAAGGGCCACTATGCCAGATGTTGCAAAGCATCAAATACTTCCATGAATTGGATCGGCAGTGATAATGACAGTAATGTTGATGATGATGAATGTGTGTTTGCTATATCTGGTGAAGAACAGGAGGAAGAAATGGAAAGCCCCAAAGCCATGGTGTGTATAGATGGGGTGAATATGCACATGATGGTTGATTCTGGTGCCAAATACACACTAATACCACAAGAGATGTGGGACAAAAGGAAACATGAATATTTGCACAAACCTGACATTCGACCCAGAGCCTATGTTGGTATTAAAATAGATATCATCGGATGGTTTTGGGGTACACTCAAATTTAAAAACAGAAAAGCAAATGGGAAGATTTACATTACAAAAACTGGGAGAATTCCTTTATTAAGCTGGACTCATCAGAGCAAACTCAAAGTGAAATTGGACGCCAATGCTGATGAGTCAGTGATGAATGTTGAAAATGATGGAACAAGAAAACATGTGACATATGAGAAAATGGAGGAAGTGATGAAGAAGGTTTTCAAGAATGAGATTGGGTGTTTACGTGGGTATTCACATAAAATCAGGATGAAACCAGGATGTATTCCGGTGGCGCAGAAAATGCGGAATGTCCCTCTTTCTATGAGAGAAGAAGTCAAGAAAGAAATAAAAAATTTAGTCGAGCAAGGGGTCGTAGAAAGCATTGATGCCAGCGAATGGGTGTCCCCGTTGGTTGTTTTAAGGAAGAAATCTGGAAAGTTGAGAATATGTGTTGACATGCGTGAGCTGAATAAATGTGTAATTCCTGACAGACACCCACTTCCAAATATTCAAGAAATAGTTTCCACGATTGGTCCATCGAAGCATTTCTCCACCCTTGATTTAACTTCAGCATACCATCAGGTGAAGTTACACAAAGAATCCAGATGCATGACAGCGTTTATTACGCCAGACGGTCTATATCAGTATAAGAGACTACCGTTTGGGCTTATATCAGCTGCATCTGTCTTCCAGAAGATCATGCATAAACTATTTGAAGGAGACCATGGTGTTATATGTTTCCAGGATGACATTTTGATACATGCTATTGACCAGGAAACACATGACGAGAAACTACAACATGTATTCAAGAAACTGTGCGAAGCTGGCATGACTCTAAGTAAGGAAAAATGCAAGATAAATTGTGATGTAATTGAATATTTAGGACATACAATATCAGCTGAAGGAGTAAGACCCAAGAAACAACTGTTAGAAGCAATAGAAAATATGCCAAGGCCCAAATCTAAAGAGGAAGTACGTACATTCATTGGCATGGCCGAGTACTATTCAAAATTCATGCGTTATTTTGCTATGCATACTGTTCCTCTACGTGAGTTATTGAAGAAGAAAACATTTGCATGGGATACAGAATGTGAAGAAGAATTTATATGGATAAAACATGAACTAAACAAAGCGCCATCATTGAGGAATTTCAAGAGTGGAAAAAAAACTGTTATCACGACAGATGCCAGTAATGTAGGCCTTGGTGCAGTCATCACACAAGAAAGCGATGGTAAAGAGAGATTGATAGCCTTTGCATCCATATTGTTGAAAGGAGCCGAAAAAACATATGCAGCCATTGAAAAGGAAATGTTGGCCATTAAATGGGCTGCAGAGAAGTTTCGGAATTTCATTTGGGGTACAGAGGTGGAGTTTCGTACAGATCACAAACCATTAGTCCATGTCATAATGAATAAGGGTTTGGACAATGTCTCAAATCGTATGAAAAGATGGGTCATACTTCTGCAAGAGTATAACTCTATAGTGAAATATGTGCCAGGCATGAAAAATCGTGCTGCTGACTGTCTCTCAAGACTCACTAATGTCTCGGAGGTAGATGACGTTGAAGATATGGAATCCGAGGTTGTGTTAAATATTGAAGGGCTGTCTATATCGGAAAAGGAATGGAATCAAGCAGAGGAGTTGGATGACACATTCAATAAGTTGAAACACATCATTCTAAGTGGTAGTTCATTGACCAAGGCCAAATATGAAGAAAATGGGCTGTTGGAATATTGGAAAGTTGCGAATGAACTGAAGATGGAGAATAACAGAATTATGAGGGGTGACAGAATTATTCCACCCGTAAGCCTACGCCAAAAGATCATTGAGTTGGGTCATGAGGGAATTGTAAAGACGAAGAGAAGAATACGAGATGAATTCTGGTGGCCAGGATATGATCTACAGGCTGAGAGAATCATACGTGACTGTATCCTTTGCAAAGAGAGTGATAGAGGATGTGTGAATGAGAAATACCCCATGGTAATTACTGAACTCCCAGGTAACATTTGGGAAGACCTGGGTATGGATATAGTAGGTCCAATTTACAGTGAGGGTAAACAACAGTATTGTGTAGTAATTATTGATCTTTTGACTAGATGGGTCGAAGACCTGCTTAAACCATGTATGACTGCAAAAATGGTAGTTGATTTCTTGAAAGAAGTATGTGGAAAGGAAGTTTTACCCAAAAGCATACTAACAGACAATGGAGTTCAATTCCGTTCAAAAGAAATGCAAAAAGTTTGTGTGGAAAATTCCATTGTACACAAGAAAAGCGCCATATATCACCCGCAGACCAACGGGATGGTCGAACGATTTAACAGAGTGCTTAAAGATGCTGTGAGATGGGCTTGGGCAAATGGTGTGAAATGGGAAGAAGCTGTTAGACAAAAGATTAACGCACACCGTTTCACAACACATTGTACGACTGGCCTATCACCATTTGAAATGAGTAGAGGTAGGAAAGCTAACACTAAGTTAACACCATCCTGGTTGAAAAGAATGACCGTGATAAGGAAGGATTTCGGAGATGCATGTCAGACCATCAGAACTATTCAGTTGAGAAATAAAAAAACTCATGATGTGTCTGTAGGTACTAAGAATAAAAGGGGACCACCAGTGATGGTTGGAGGACTAGTGAGAATCAAACTTCCGCCTGTATTGAGAAATGGTCCATGTAAATGGTCCAAGCCAGTTGGGGTCATTGAAGTGTTTAAACATGCGGTGAGGGTTGAAGATGGAAGATTCTGGAATATGGAGAGAGTGTGTGTGTGGGATACACCTGTAGGGAATGCACCAATGCATGATGGTCGAGGGAAGTCAAGAGGGAGAACGAATGTTAATGGTACTAGTGATGTTGAGAAAGTTCAGAGAAATGTAATACGAGAGAAAGACCCATCAATGATTTCCTTGCCAAAACCTAAAACAGATATCTCACGCACATCAAGAAGAGGAAGAGTCATTCATGATCCCTGCAGATTGAAATACTTTGTGTGGGAACACTAAGCTCAGGACATTTTGTAAAGAGTCAGACTAGTTGTGTCATCGAATATTTAAGAAGGGGAGATGTGTAGTATTGTAAATCCATCTAAAGACTACAGGGCTCGTGGCGAAGCAAGCACGTGTAGCCATCCACTGAAGCACGTCATAATGTGCATGACGTACGAGGCTGTGAGCGAGCGGACATTCAAATGCCAACAGTAATGCTCGTCAGCCGGTGGAGCCTGATAGTATTTATCTAGATATCTCCCAATATATATAATAAATACATATACTTACCATACCTTGGTTTCACGTGTTATATACTTCAGTTATTTAGAGTTAATAATGCCGTGTCAAATATAACTGCAGTCCTCGTGCTCCACAGAGTACTATAAGGCGCACGCGCAGAAGTGGCGCTTCGGCCAGCAGAACTCAGCTTCTCCGGAAGTGACGTCAGATACCATTCAAAGGGCGCGTGCGTAGAAAGCCGGAACGTTAATCCCGAGAGCGTGATTAGTGTCTCGCCACGCCTCCTGTTGGCTGCTCGTGCTAGAGATTCCAACCGCTTCTCTTCACCTGCGCACTGTCAACGTTTCGCTCTAGTTCTTAGCCAAATTCACCACGGGACGCGAGTCCCGCCTATTGCGAGCTACTACTGGCGTGGCTTGGAATGTTAACAAAGTACACAGCAGAGGAGTTTTTGAGGGGAGTTTAGTTCTTGTGAATTGAGCTCTCAGTGTTAAGTTACAAGACTACATTCTTAATAAAAAGTGAACTAGTTTAGCCTAGTGATTAGTGATAATTAAGACCCTTATTCACAGAGCCTTTTCCAATGGGATTTTGCCATTATGAAAAACTTCTCTGGATTAGGCCCTTAGAGTTCCGGGAGTTGTGCAGTTTTTGAGGTTTTAATGGCGTTCACTTTAGCTGTATGAAGTCTGGGGAAACAAGGGTCCTCTCTTCTTAAAATGTTACTCTAATGCAGTGGTCTTGAAACTGTGGGGCAGAATAAGCTGAAATTACATCTAGGGGGCCACAGCAGCAATATTTTTACTCAAGGGGGGCTCGGCATAATAAAGTTTGAATACCGCTGCTCTAATGGATTGTGGCCTCCCACAGATTAATGGGCACTCACCTGACAAAAATGAAATCGTCTGTTTTCACCCGCCCATGGGAATAAAAAAGGTTTTGAGGGATGTAAAGCGCTGGTGCCGAACTCAAAGTTTCTAGAGACTTAACCAGGACTATCTCCGGGGCTTCTCAGTCCTAAACATCTTTGCTCCTGGCTTGTGCAGGGGGAGGCACAGGTAATCCAGAGAAGGAGACTAACCCTTGTTCTTATTTCTTTATGTGCACATCCCAGCTCTAGTTGAAAGTGATCCTGAGCTGTTTGTTATTGTGTCCACACTGCTTTTTCCTTTCTGGGCTATTTTGGGTTCAGCAATGTTAGGTTGAGACTGAGGCTGAATTGGGGGAGACAGTGAGGGCGTCCGCAGGTTTCAGAAGCTCTTGCACACTTTCATTTGAGTCACCTGACTATTTTCCCTGGTACCTTTTTTGCAAACTTTTTTTACGCTCAGGAAACTTTTTTGTCAATTATCCCTTTGAGGCTGATTTTTCTATTTTTCACCCGGTAATGTCAGCACCAAAATCTAGCTTTTAAACCCTGTCGCAAATGTCACTGCTCCAGTTTGCAGCTGTGCCGCATTCCATGTGACATTATTTGTGTTGGTAAAGATCACAATCTGTGCTGACCCTGTCAGACAATGACACCAAAAGAAAGAGGGGAGCATAGCATCTTTCAAAACAACTCTGGAGAAGTCTGCACATGGTACACTCTCTAAGACTCTCCTTGCTGAGCCTGATACCTGGCTGTGAAGCTTGCTGGAGAAGGAGAAGAGGAGAGGAGAGGAAAAGACACCACCAAGACAAGACGTGAGTTCTATTCTTCTCATACTCTTCTATTTCCTGAAAATGGCACAGTTGGAGTCTGAGGGGCCATACTTTGCAGATGCATATCCAACTCCTGCTTCCCCTACCTCTGCCTTAACTCCTGAGAAGTGGGAAGCCTTCAGGGTGGCCATGCAGAAGATCTTTGACCAGGTCACAGAAGCTTGTGGCCCTGCTCCACTGCTAAAGGACAGTATTAGAAACCCAAAATGCTACTCCTGGACTCAAAAGGTCCATGACTCGGTGTGCCCATATTTTAGCCAGCCCACTCTGTGCCGACACTACCAGTCGGCTCCCCTTTGCCTTCCGTCAGTACAGATGAATTTGATCCAAATTCACCTTTTGCATCAGTTCAGATGAATTTGATCCAAATTCACCTTTTGCATCAGTTGGTACCAATTAAGCTTAATCGGCAATAGGCTTCACAGTGTCAGTGTTTTCGGCTACAGTATTAACAGGGAAATCAGCACCTCCTTATATATCAGTTGCTCAACTCTGTAAGGAAAGTAAGGTGACCTGAACCAATGTTCTTCCACAACAATTTTGATGTAAAGGAGAAGGAGGAGAAAGAATAACCAGATATACCCTTAGGGTTACACAATTTAATGAGCATAGATACTTCACTAAGCAGGATCAAAGGAGTTGGGTCACTCTGAAGATTCTCATGCAGCTGAAGAGGGATCTTCATTAAGCCATGGGTTTGGACATATCCCCTTACTCTGAGATTGGACATTATCCCATTTATTGGTTGGGCCTTAACCTCTGGCTGGTTATAGTTAGTGCTGTTGATAACTTGGGGTTAGTGATTGCCACTGACCAGATCCCCTCTCATACCAACACAGATAGGGAGCCTAAGAGCCACAAGTTCTGTTATTCCCCTTTAGTTAGGTTTTAGTGGACAATCTGATAACTGTTCGGTTCAAGCCTGCTTCCATCCAATGCATGATAAGACCTAGTGCTAAAACATAGGCTTGGGCCAATGACACCACCTTTCACTTGGGAGCTTAGTCATTCAAGTCGGGTCCTTCCTTTCATCTATCTTCCTCTCTATCTGTGGTGTTCCCCAGGGGTCTACCTTCTCGCCCTGGCTTTTCAACCAATACCTGGCAACTCTCGCCCACTGCATTGCCATTTTCTGCTCAAATTTCCAGTGCTACGCTGACGACACACAACTCATTTTCAAGCTGCCCTCTGCCACCTCCTCTCCCTCTCTCATCTCTGATTGCCTAACTGCCATTCAAGATTGTTGTGCCGCCAATGATCTTTGTCTGAATGCCAGCAAGACGGAGATCCTCCTCATCGGCACACCTTCACCATCCTTTCCCCTCACTCTCTGGCCGGCCTCCCTTGGCCCTCCTCCTACCCCCACCTGCGAGGCTAAGAACCTCGGGGTCATCTTTGACTCCACCCTTTCCTTCTTTGCCCCCATCTCTGAGGTCTCTAAAAAGTCAAATTTCAGACTGCACCTCCTCAGAGGTACTCTGCCTTTCCTCTCCTTCTCCCAGAAGCTCATGGTATCTCAAGCTCTGGTTCTCTCTAGCTTGGACTATTGTAACAGCCTCTTTCTAAATCTACCTGCTTCTACTCTCCGCTCTCTGCAACTAATCCAGAACAGGACTGCAAGACTTGTCCTTGGCCTCAAGCCCTGGGATCGCATCTCTCCAGCTCTGAAATCTCTCCAATGGCTCCCATTGGATGCAAGGATTAAATTCAAAACCCTCTGCATTGTCCACAAGGCTTTCTGGGGCCTGGGTCCAAAATACCTTCAGCTATCCCTCTGCAAATACCTCAACTCTCAAGCTCTTCACTCCTCTACCTCCAACTCACTCAGGGTCAGTCATTTTTCTAAGAAAGGAGCTGGGGGTAGATCTCTGTCTTCGGCTGGGGCCTTCCTCTGGAACAGCCTCCCTGCCACTCTAAAAATTGAGGAGAACCATCTCTGGTTCCGGAAGCACCTCAAGACCTTCCTCTTTTCTTCTGCCTTCGCTCCCCCTCTCCTCTGCTGATCTGTTCTCTCTTGGCACCGTGCACCTGGCCACCCTCTGTCTTTTGGGCCCAGGTACCTGCTCATCCTGCCACCCTCCCGCACTGCCTCCGGGCCACCCCTTGCACTGGGGTCTGTATCTGTACCCATACAGTCCCCCCTTTTTCTTCCTGCACTTATCAGACCTACCCTGTCTGCTGCCTTAAACCTAGCACTTGCAAATTGCTGGCTGCATTACCACTGTTTATTGCCTTTATTATTTATTTATTGTTATTTATCTGTTTCTCCTCTGCTTCGCACTTTTCACCTCTCCCCCCTTCCATGCACTTTTCCCCTCCCCCCTCTCCCATGCACTTGCGCGTTCTCAATGTCACTGGGCCTAGTAAGATCGCTGTTTTGTTCTCCCCTGTTCCCTTCCCTTGCCTTGTCGCGCTCTGAAACACTTGTGTACGAGCGCGATAGAAATAAAATATCAATCAATCAAGTCGCCACCGCTGGTGCTAGGCCGAGAAACGCTCGGATTGGGAATCCAAGAAGATGGATGCTATGGAACAGAGAACGTTTGCCTATGGTATCCTGGTGATTAATGCCTTCTGTACACTTTGTGGGAAGCAGCTGAAATAGCAGATTTACAAGGATCTTTCTCAGAGGTGGTCTAGAACAGTAAGGTCATCGCTGTGTTCTTCTTCGAGGTGGACTTGAACACCAGATTGCATAAACCAAGCTTTGGGCACTGTAGCAGTAGCGGTACTAAGGAGACATTTCATGGCCAAGGACTGCCAGTTTCACTCAAGCCATCCACTCAAAACATTTGGATATGGCACCTAACAGATCCGATTTGTTTCGCAACAAGCCTAACAAGTACCAGCAAAGTTTACGGACGCTTGTCAAGCGGAAAAACCATTAGGGCTGTATGCGCCTGTGTCATCTTCATTCAATTATTTTCGACCTAAGGCGAATGCTTGGAAAACAAAAGCAACCGCAGCAGCAGGAAAGGCCTTACCTCTCCTACCTTACCATCTACAGCAGCATAAAGACGAATTAAAAAAAATAATAGGCATCATCACGGCCTTCATGCTGTGCGGCTTCAAAAGCCGCTTTTGTCTTTCCCTCAATACTGTATGACAGGGGCGTAGGGGACACAGTGGAGGCTGGTGAATTATCTCTTCTTCTAGATGAACATAAATATTTTCCTGGAATTTGTAGGAGTAAAGGAGCTAGCACAGCGAGTATGCCCAAGCCAGTTAGATAGAGGTGGAGAGTGGAGTGTGGGGGTGTTAGGCAGAATCCTGTGCAGTTCACTTGGGGACCACTGCAAAAAGATTAAGACCACAGGAGTAAGCAGTAAACCCAATTGGTAGCAGTCTGTACCACCCAGATTTACCTGGTAGCTGTGGCTGAGCAGTCAGACTTCTCTCAAGAAGAGTAAGGCAGTATATAGAGTATACACAATAGGGCTAAAAACACAGTGGAACAAGGAAACACTGACCAGAGCTTTGTATCAAAAGTTTATAAGTATTTATTTAACACACACTTTAAAAAATACACTAGCACTATAAGTCAAAGCAAGTTAAAAACACAATCAGAAAAGTATTAACATCTCCCTTGATAACTATTAGACAAGTCAGAGTTAAAACTACACTATGTGTTAAAACAGATGTGAGCGCGTAATCCAGATGGCACTCCAATAGATAGGTTAAAGGGAGAGAAAAAGGCAGAGCATAAAAATAAAACAGTTCCCAACACTTTTCTAAGTCCAAAGCAAGTCAGTGAAGGCAGTATACACTGTAGAGCCAAAGTTCATAGGCCAGGCCCACTTTAAATGGAGCAAAGCGAAATGTGCCCAGGATCACATGGTTTAAAATGCACTAAAAGTCTTTGCAGAGTGTTCAAAAGAGGTTGGGGTGATTTGAAAAGTAAAGTCAGAAGGTCTGGAGCCAACCCAGTTGGAAAGCCAAGGATTTAAGGGTCACCTTTAGCAATCCGAAGAAAGGGAGGCCAGGTGGAACACAGTACCTTAAAGAGAGAGGAAGCTCCAGCTGCGGCAGTTGTTCCTGGCAGTGGATGCAAGTCATGGATTCGACCAGGGGAAGAGAAGATCTCGTCGAGGAGGAACCTTGTAGTTGTTGCACTGCCCAGGGAAGAGACCAGCCTCGGAGTTCGTCGGTAAAAGGTGCGTTCCTTTTATTCGCGGTCAAAGTGGTGAAGATTGGCTATCCGGTCGCCGGGGTGCTTGGCACGGGCGAGTCGACCAAGAGACGTCTTTGGAAGGAGAAGGGGCGAACTGGTTGATCCCACCAGCAAAGAGGGAGAAGACTCTTCCAGCAGAAGATCTCCTCTTGTCGTCGGGAAAGTGGTGGGGTTGTTGCAGCAGGGCTCCACCGGTGGTGTCATCGTTGCAGATGGCTCAGCTTCTTCCCTCTTCGGATTTCTTAGGTCCTGTGCCGACTTCTGAAGTTCCAGTCCCAAAAGCCCTGCTTTTATGCAGAAAAACCCCCATTCAACAGCCTAGCTGCCACTCACACATGCTAAGTGGTGAGCCGGGCGGCTCACCACTGGGCCAATCAGAATAGAGATAGAGTGTGACTTGAGTTTCTAAGGCAACGCAGTCCAGGGTGCCAATTCCCCTCCCCACACATCCTGTGGAACCCAGACAGAGTGGAACCATTTGGAGGGCTTCTGTGGAGAAGCCTGCCAAAAAGTGGAACAAAGGGTTCGACCTTGGTCAGAGTTACAGAGACGGACACGAACGCCATTTTAGAAAAGAGTTCTGGCAAAAAGACCCAACCGTGGATTTAATATTAAATAAATAAACCGGCGGTATCTTTAACATTGCACCAAAAAGTGGTGCGTTTAAAATCAATGGGAAAATCCCATAGGAAATAACCACTGCCACCAGCCAGAAACTCGACAAGGGGGGACTGGACAGTGCCCCCTTGAAAACAGACCCAGGGGCAATATAATTAACCCCTTCCAGTACTTCCACAATATGATGGTTTGTACTGGTTCTGTTCACAATTTAGGACTAGTAAAGTCAATGGTGACTTTACATGCCCTGGGAGAGAGTAGTCACTCCCAGGGTATGGAGTCTATGTTTGGGGGTCACTATGACACCCCTGTGTTACTGCACTGAGGGTGCTGTGTGACACATACACAAAAAACAGATGATACCCTATGGAGTAAAAGACCCCATAGCCCAAAATCGCACAAATAGTCAGAGACATACCTCCAATCATGCCTAAGAGTGGGAGTAGAAGAGTCTCACTCTTAGCAGGAGAAAAGAACAAACCCCAAACATCCAGCAAAGCTGCTGGGGGACTCACTAGGTTTGGGAAATTAGCCTTATAAGAGAATTCTCCCTAACAGGGGGGTCGGAGCGGGCAGTCAGAGAGATATTTTTTAAAGTGATTTGTTCCATTTTACAACACAAGTAAAGAAAAGCTTTGGGTAACAAAAGCAATGCAACGAGTTTGTAGGCGAATAAACAAATGACTGCAATAGACGGCAGGTCACTACACCAACAGTACATCAGAGATTTTCTTTTTTCACCTTTTCATTCTGGCTAAATTCATAGAACAAAGCACGAATCCTAATTAAACAATATGCCAGCATTGCCCCGTAAAACCCATTTTCATCCTGGCAGTGCCTAAAATGGTATCCCAGTACTGTCCCTCAAGAACACATTTTGAGGTTGGCTGTGACCAATATATACCAGCATGACACTGAGAGAACCCCATTTTCGTACTGTGTAGGAGATACTGTGGAGTATAACCCTGCATGCCGCTGTCAGAACACCTTCACACGGGCAGTGTGCTAACCTTCACATATGCTAATGTGCCCATACAATTAAACAATGCTGTCTCTTCCCAATATATTTCAGCATGCTTCTGTAAGGACACTTGCCTGCTGGCTGTGCCCAAAATATGCAGCATGCATCTCTAAGAACACATTGAAGCTGGATGAGCCCACAATATGCCAGCATGCCCATGTAAGAACTCATATTTAAGATGACTGTGCACAATAAATGACAGCGTCCCACTCTAGTAACATATTTTCCCTTTGGATGTGCCCACAGTATATGCCACCATTGCCCTTTAATCATGATGCATGTCCCCTCCACTCGCCAACTCACATACATGGACACACCTGCACTCACATACACGTGCGCTCCCAGTCTCTCGCACTTCCACATGCTCTGATGTACTTTCGATGTTTTATCTTCTAATTAGCCACTCATTCTGTTCACCATTTCCACCCCTGTGCTTGCACTTTTCTCTTCCTCATCCTGTACCAAACGGACATTCAAGCTCAACTCCATGGTCCCCCCACCCCCTCAGACTGTAACCAAATGAGGCCATCCTACAAATCTCTCTCTCTGCTGCTCCAACAAATGTGCCTTTGTCAAATGAATCACTGCTTTAGCTACTCACCTCAATACTTACTAATAAGCCTGTTCTTTCACTTCCTACCACCCCCGCCCATAGCTATGATCCACCCCAATGCAACGCCCATGTCTTCCTGTCACCATATTAAAAACATGGCAAATTCCTTTAGACAAATGTTAAGGGTACAAAGTACTATTTTGGTAAATATAAGGGGACGTGGGCTATGAGGAGAGAAAAGCAGAAATAGTCAAATGGGCAAACATTCCACCAAGTCAGACTAGTATTCTGTAGCCCTGCTGCTCCTAATGTGGCATTCCATGGCCAGGCAACATTCTTGACAAAGTAGTTACTCTACATCTCCAAGAGCATGTAGAAAGGTCGCTGCTGTCGAGTTGCACCTTGAACACCTCCAGTTTAGCCTGAGACACACAAACGTTAACCTTGCTAACTATCGCTCCCTTACCACTAGAGTGAACGTCATGGTAGGTGTATCCTCGCTTTATCGATTTTAGCAGGGGCTAGACAAGGGGGCCCCCTCTCACCTCTAGTTTTTGCACTATCCATAGAGGCTCTTGCCGCAAGAATCAGAGGAAATCCATGTATTAGTGGGATTACCCATATGAGAACCAAATACAGGGATTCCCTTTATGAGTCACATCTAGATAGAATTGTGAATGTTAGCATGTGCCACACTCAGCTGAAAGTCTTAACCTTAGAATGTGTCACATCTACATAGAATTGTGAAGGTTAGCTTGTGTCACATCTAGTTAGAATTGTGAATGTTAGCTCGCGTCACATCTAGATAGAATTGTGAATGTTAGCTTGCGTCACATCTAGATAGAATTGTGAATGTTAGCATGTGCCACACTCAGCTGAAAGTTTTAACCTTAGAATGTGTCACATCTACATAGAATTGTGAAGGTTAGCTTGTGTCACATCTAGTTAGAATTGTGAATGTTAGCTTGCGTCACATCTAGATAGAATTGTGAATGTTAGCTTGCGTCACATCTAGATAGAATTGTGAAGGTTAGCTTGCGTCACATCTAGATAGCATTGTGAATGTTAGCTTGCGTCACATCTAGATAGCATTGGGAACGTTAGCTTGTGTCACATCTAGATAGTATTGTGAAGGTTAGCTTGCATCACATCTAGATAGAATTGTAAATATTAGCATGTGCCACACTCAGCTGAAAGTCTTAACCTTAGCATGCGTCACATCTAGATACAATTGTGAATGTTAACTTACGTCACATCCAGATAGAATTGTGAATGTTAGCTTGCGTCACATCTAGATAGAATTGTGAATGTTAGCATGTGCCACACTCAGCTGAAAGTCTTAACCTTAGAATGTGTCACATCTAGATAGAATTGTGAAGGTTAGCTTGTGTCACATCTAGTTACAATTGTGAATGTTAGCTCGCGTCACATCAAGATAGAATTGTGAATGTTAGCTTGCGTCACATCTAGATAGAATTGTGAAGGTTAGCTTGCGTCACATCTACATAGAATTGTGAAGGTTAGCTTGTGTCACATCTAGATAGCATTGGGAAGGTTAGCTTGTGTCACATTTAGATAGAATTGTAAATATTAGCATGTGCCACACTCAGCTGAAAGTCTTAACCTTAGCATGCGTCACATCTAGATACAATTGTGAATGTTAACTTACGTCACATCCAGATAGAATTGTGAATGTTAGCTTGCGTCACATCTAGATAGAATTGTGAATGTTAGCGTGTGCCACACTTACATGGAATAGTGAATGATGCCAACTAACCAATCCACTAACAATTTCATCCCTATACATACACCTCTCAAACTTTAACCAAACACAACCACAAGCCTTAAATGCAGCAAATTGCACAAACTTCACTACAATGCAACAACAAAACAATCCGCACATAGACTTGCACAACAGCACACAACGACTACCGACCGTAAAACACCCCAAGCCCAGCCAACGGACCCACCGGGCTGAGGCTGCCACCAGCACATCACTGCTTTCTTGCACTTTTCCAGCTCATTCCCACAAACTCATCCCCCCCTCTTTTCAGAGCTGCCAGAGCCCCAGCGGACCACACCGGTGATGATAGTGCGGGGTACAAACATCCTTTAACATTAACATTAACATTATACAGATGACCTTCTTCTGACCCTTTACGACACCCCAACCTCTGTGAGGGCGCTGTTGGCAGAACTGCAAGCATATAAGATGGCAACAGAATTTACAGCCAACCATGCAAAATCTACAACCGCTATATCGATTTTTGCTGGGACACTAGACAAGGGAGCCCGCTCTCACCCCTAATTTTTGCACTATCCATAGAGGCACTCGCCACAAGAATCAGAGGGAGTCCACGTATTAATGGGATTACCCATATGGGAACCAAATACAGGGATTCCCTTTATACAGATGACCTTCTGCTGACCCTTTCCGACACCGCAACTCTGTGAGGGCGCTGTTGGCAGAACTGTAAGTGTATAACATGGCATCAGAATTTATGGTCAACTATGGAAAGTCTAAAGGACTTAATATCTGCCTCTCACCGGGAGACACCCAGTAGCTGAGCGAGATCTCCTCAATCAGGTGGACAGGAGGGGCTATTGAATACCTAACCCAGTTGAGCTATACTAACTCAATTTCACTCCGCTGTTTAAGCAATTAGCTGAAGATTTGATAACATAGGGGAACCAGGAGATCTTCTGGATGGACAATAAATGGCAGTGATGAGGACCCTGGTTCCTAGACTCCTCTATCACTGCTTGTTCCTCCTAGTGAAGATCCCAGACTCTATGTTCCAGGGATTTCAAAATAAAATCTTCTCGTTTATCTGAGGTGGAAACCCAGAATCCCAAAGAGAGTTATGCTACAAAGTGTAAAACTGGGAGGTATGGGGGTTCCTGACATATTCAGGTATAACGTCGCAGCACTTATCTTGCCCACACTGGGTTAAGATTTGCCTAACGACCTGGCCAAATGGAAACGTCTCGAGCAACGGGGATCACCAATGCCCTTCACTCGGCTCCTTTTTGTCAGTCCTAAAGCCTTGAGAGATATGCCCCTACTTTTAAACTCTGCCCGCATCACAGCAAACTACCCAAACACATAGACAAAGCATTGGGGTACCCCAGTGGGACTTGGTCTGCTCTCCCCAATCCTAAATGATCCAGAATTACATCCTGGTATGGCCATGGGCATCTTCGTGGGTTGGAAGGCTGGAGAAATAAAAACGGATGTACCATGAGGGAGCCCCCCTGACGTTTGACAAATCAAAAACTAGATTTCAGTTAAGAGAGACGAATAGATTCCAGTATGTTTTTTTTAATGTATTGTGCATTTGTAAGGCGCTTATACATCAAATAAATTGTGTTTCATAGCGCCCACAGGGCAACAGGGAGGGAACATGGAAAGGAAAGGCAAATATAATAAGGAAAGAGAGAGGTGGTCCTACTAGGCCTTGTGAGCATTCAGAGGGTGCAAGTGCAGAGAGATGGCAGGCATGGGGGGCAGGGGGTAAGGGAACATGGAAATGAAAGGCAAATATAATAACGAAAGAGAGAGGTGGTCCTACTAGGCCTTGTGAGCATTCAGAGGGTGCAAGTGCAGAGAGATGGCAGGCATGGGGGGTAGGGGGTAAGGGAACATGGAAATGAAAGGCAAATATAATAAGGAAAGAGAGAGGTGGTCCTACTAGGCCTTGTGAGCATTCAGAGGGTGCAAGTGCAGAGAGATGGCAGGCATGGGGGCAGGGGGTAAGGGAACATGGAAATGAAAGGCAAATATAATAAGGAAAGAGAGAGGTGGTCCTACTAGGCCTTGTGAGCATTCAGAGGGTGCAAGTGCAGAGAGATGGCAGGCATGGGGGGCAGGGGGTAAGGGAACATGGAAATGAAAGGCAAATATAATTAGGAAAGAGAGAGGTGGTCCTACTAGGCCTTGTGAGCATTCAGAGGGTGCAAGGGCAGAGAGATGGCAGGCATGGGGGGTAGGGGGTAAGGGAACATGGAAATGAAAGGCAAATATAATAAGGAAAGAGAGAGGTGGTCCTACTAGGCCTTGTGAGCATTCAGAGGTTGCAAGTGCAGAGAGATGGCAGGCATGGGGGGCAGGGGGTAAGGGAACATGGAAATGAAAGGCAAATATAATAACGAAAGAGAGAGGTGGTCCTACTAGGCCTTGTGAGCATTCAGAGGGTGCAAGTGCAGAGAGATGGCAGGCATGGGGGGTAGGGGGTAAGGGAACATGGAAATGAAAGGCAAATATAATAACGAAAGAGAGAGGTGGTCCTACTAGGTCTTGTGAGCATTCAGAGGGTGCAAGTGCAGAGAGATGGCAGGCATGGGGGGCAGAGGGTAAGGGAACATGGAAATGAAAGGCAAATATAATAAGGAAAGAGAGAGGTGGTCCTACTAGGCCTTGTGAGCATTCAGAGGGTGCAAGTGCAGAGAGATGGCAGGCATGGGGGGCAGGGGGTAAGGGAACATGGAAATGAAAGGCAAATATAATAGCGAAAGAGAGAGGTGGTCCTACTAGGCCTTGTGAGCATTCAGAGGGTGCAAGTGCAGAGAGATGGCAGGCATGGGGGGCAGGGGGTAAGGGAACATGGAAATGAAAGGCAAATATAATAACGAAAGAGAGAGGTGGTCCTACTAGGCCTTGTGAGCATTCAGAGGGTGCAAGTGCAGAGAGATGGCAGGCATGGGGGGCAGGGGGTAAGGGAACATGGAAATGAAAGGCAAATATAATAAGGAAAGAGAGAGGTGGTCCTACTAGGCCTTGTGAGCATTCAGAGGGTGCAAGTGCAGAGAGATGGCAGGCATGGGGGGCAGGGGGTAAGGGAACATGGAAATGAAAGGCAAATATAATAACGAAAGAGAGAGGTGGTCCTACTAGGCCTTGTGAGCATTCAGAGGGTGCAAGTGCAGAGAGGTGGCAGGCATGGGGGGCAGGGGGTAAGGGAACATGGAAATGAAAGGCAAATATAATAAGGAAAGAGAGAGGTGGTCCTACTAGGCCTTGTGAGCATTCAGAGGGTGCAAGTGCAGAGAGATGGCAGGCATGGGGGGCAGGGGGTAAGGGAACATGGAAATGAAAGGCAAATATAATAAGGAAAGAGAGAGGTGGTCCTACTAGGCCTTGTGAGCATTCAGAGGGTGCAAGTGCAGAGAGATGGCAGGCATGGGGGGCAGGGGGTAAGGGAACATGGAAATGAAAGGCAAATATAATAACGAAAGAGAGAGGTGGTCCTACTAGGCCTTGTGAGCATTCAGAGGGTGCAAGTGCAGAGAGATGGCAGGCATGGGGGGCAGGGGGTAAGGGAACATGGAAAGGAAAGGCAAATATAATAAGGAAAGAGAGAGGTGGTCCTACTAGGCCTTGTGAGCATTCAGAGGGTGCAAGTGCAGAGAGATGGCAGGCATGGGGGGCAGGGGGTAAGGGAACATGGAAATGAAAGGCAAATATAATAAGGAAAGAGAGAGGTGGTCCTACTAGGCCTTGTGAGCATTCAGAGGGTGCAAGTGCAGAGAGATGGCAGGCATGGGGGGCAGGGGGTAAGGGAACATGGAAATGAAAGGCAAATATAATAAGGAAAGAGAGAGGTGGTCCTACTAGGCCTTGTGAGCATTCAGAGGGTGCAAGTGCAGAGAGATGGCAGGCATGGGGGGCAGGGGGTAAGGGAACATGGAAATTAAAGGCAAATATAATAACGAAAGAGAGAGGTGGTCCTACTAGGCCTTGTGAGCATTCAGAGGGTGCAAGTGCAGAGAGATGGCAGGCATGGGGGGCAGGGGGTAAGGGAACATGGAAATGAAAGGCAAATATAATAAGGAAAGAGAGAGGTGGTCCTACTAGGCCTTGTGAGCATTCAGAGGGTGCAAGTGCAGAGAGATGGCAGGCATGGGGGGCAGGGGGTAAGGGAACATGGAAATGAAAGGCAAATATAATAAGGAAAGAGAGAGGTGGTCCTACTAGGCCTTGTGAGCATTCAGAGGGTGCAAGTGCAGAGAGATGGCAGGCATGGGAGGCAGGGGGTAAGTGTTGGGGCTACCACAGAGGGAAGTGTTAGTAGTTGCAAGCAGCTGTTAAGTGACTGGCAGAGTCACTTAGACTCTGGACCTTGAAACCCAGGGTCAAGCTTAGTGGGACCATACCCCTTAAGGCTTTCAAGCTCACCCTCAGACAGGGAAAAGCAAAGCAAAGTAGCCACTCTATACTCGTTGTTAAGGGCACTCTGACCTCTCAGAAAAGCTCCTATATATGGCCAGGTGGGAAGAGGACATAGGCACACGGTTGGATGTAGAGTCACAAGGGCACATTTGGTCATGCGTGAATAAATCATCCAGATGTACCACCAACACAAAATGTACATATAAATTGTTCAACAGGTGGTACTTGCCACCCGGCAAACTTCACAGAACTAATCCAACCTACTCCCCTACATGTAGTAGAGGGAGCGCAATACCGGGTACCCTATTCCATAGGTGGAGGTCTTGCCCTATGTCAACCCTCTTCTGGCAAGAAGTGCTCTTGCTTATTAAAGGGGACAATGAAGATGGAACTGCCATTCAAACTCAGAGTAATACTTTTGAAAGACACTCACTCCTCACCTATGTCCTGGCCACAGCTAGAATCTCAATAACGAGGAAATGGAAGGGAACTTGGGGCCCGCTAGTGCAGATGGGGTGGAGTAAAATATGGGACATTCTAGGCGGGAAAAATCACATCAATGATCATGAAGAGGTATTGGAAATACGTTGGTGAATGGCTCTGCTTCATTGAATACACACAAGCGTAACCCCAATTCACAGAGAAACCTAAACTCCTAGAGCGCTTTGGCCGACTTTAGGCCATACGGTTCCACTCGCGCTCCTGTATTCGAACAGCAGCATCATTCAACATTGAGGGAAGCGGCAGAGGGCTCCTTAAAGGGGGTTATTGGTTTTGACAGCTATTGGGCACATTTATGTTAACTTTATGTATGCATTTTGTGGATAATTTTCTTTGCAACTCAATCTGTTAACTGTGTTGCGAACATTCGTTCGACCTGTAATATCGCAATAGGCCTTACCTTTAAATAATTTTTTTTCAAAAAAGTATTTGGTGTTAGAAACTTTTCAATTGGGATTTCGTCCCTCTCATGGAACACAGACTGCTCTTTTGGCAGCATGGGATGACATTCTAAAAATCGCTGGCGAAGGGGGTTTAATCCTGCTGGTAATGCTTGACCTCTTGGCAGCGTGGACCCGAGTATTCTATTATCTACACAGGTCGAGGTTGATGGAATTTCAGATGCTGCGTTGGTACGTTTTCAATTATTTCTATCCAACTTCTACAAGTATGTCAAAAATCCAAATTATCTGTCAGATGCAATTCAAATGGAACGTGGACTCTCACAGGGATCATCATTGTCTACACTGCTGTTTATATATATATATATTCAGCCATTTTTAGGAAATTTGATCTGGGATAACATTCATATTCAGATGATACTCAGATATATCCGAGAGTGAGTAAGACATCCAAGTCCCTATACAATGTTATGCAGTGCACTGACAAAGTGGGCCACTGGATGACAACCTGCAGGCTTCAATTGAACCCACATAACACAGACCTAATTTTGTTTGCCACTAAACATCTATTGGGTGACCCCACCTGCAGTCGACAATAACCATGTATTTTAAGCATACCAATGACCATCACATCCCAGGTCAAGAACTTGGGATGCTATGGCAGTCCAATCTAGGATGTGCCCAACAAGTAGAAGCTAAGGTACCATCTATATTCTTTTCTTACACCTCCCACGACAGGCCCTCCCATTTATATCATAGACGGATGATGCAGTCATGCTAGGTGTGCTGGTCAGTTCTAGGTTGGACTATGGGAAAGCTAATCTCACAGGCATGTAAGACAAACAAATCACCTCGAGAGGGCTCAAAACGCAGTGGTCTGTCTTATATTTAAGGCATGTGAAACAGTGCGAAGGTCACTTCATTGGCTGTCAGTCAAGCAGATGATTGATTTGAAGGTCCTCTGCTTTGTGTTAATGCTTCCGTTCCCTCTCCTATCCCCACTCTACTAACTTTCCTCATGCCTCTCTTTCCTTTTACTCCACTCCCCGTAACCTGGGTGTTCTCTTCAATTCTTCCCGTATTTCTAATATTGCCTGCTCCTGTCACTTTCAACTTTTTAATATATGTAAAACTCGTTATTTTCTTACTTTCCCCAGCTGTAAGCTTTGTATCACTTCAGTAATCTTCTCCCGCCTTGACTTTTGTTCCTGCCTTAATGATGGCCTTCCTGCTTCTCAACTTGCTCCTTTACAATCTATTTTTAATTTCTCTATTCTGAACCTTTGCATCATCCATCCTCGCTCGTCTATCCCTCATTCTCTTCACTCTGTATACTGCCTACCTACCCTTTGAACTTTGTCTACAGTTCCGTTTCCTCTGCATCAATTTTATATGTCTCCGCCATATCTTTGCTCATTGATTTCCTTGTATGTTCATTTCGGTCCCTTCGTTCTGAGTCACAATTTCTACTAACTGTTCCTAAGCCCCCATGTGCCCACTCTCGTTTTTGTGGTTTCTGTTTACTTGCCCCCAAACAATAGAGCGCTTTATCCCTACATATCAGGTCTATCCGTTCCTGTACTATTTTCCGTTCTCACCTTAAATACTACCTACTTTCTACTATCACCTAATTGTTCTTCTATTGGCTTTTATCTTTTATGTAGGGTTGGGCAGCGGGGGCGATAGTCTCAGGTCCCCCAGCTCTTGTGGATGAGGCAGAGTCCAGCAAGCACGCAATAGGGACTCAGGGCGGCTATAGGGGCATCGACAGGGGTTATAGTGCGCGCAGGGTGTGTGTGGTTTTGCTTCAGTGTACATGGCATGCCATTTTAGATAGTAGCAGCCATAGTAGAATTGAGGCATAGTTTTGCACTGCAGCCAGGATTGCAGATCGAGTCACACGCACATGGAAATACGTGTATTTTTTTTTAATTTGTATTTGGTTACATAACCTTTTCCATAATCACACTTAAAACAGTAGAGAAAAAGAATTACATCAATATTTTGAACTAATTTAAAATGGCGAAAAAGCCTCAAATAATTAACCAGAACAGTCCTGGAAGACCTCTAAAACCTTTTTCATCAATTAAAACATTGAAAAAAATAGAGAAAAAGGCGAAAAAATGAAGAAGAGGGAGGCTGCTAAGAGAAACTGAGATAGTACCGAAACACAGCCCTGTCAGCATTCAACACAATCAATTGGATGCGTGGCAGTGAATAGAGTGCGGGCAATAGAAAAGCAAGGGAAAAGGAACATGCAAGGCCCGTACAAAGAAGAACAGCATCAACTACAGGGATTAAGATCACAATGTTATTTCTTTCCAATACATGTACCACTGCTGTTGCCAAAGCTCTATCATACCCAGATATCATTCTGCCCCAAAGCATATCATACAACAAACCTTCTCTGCTCACTCCAAACCTAGCAAACAGAGATGACCTTACTACCCAAGTACCCTCGCACTCCATCAACAGATGTTTTAAGGATTGGTTAGCCGGATTTTTGCAGACTCTGCACAGAATATTACTGGTCTCACCCTGCCCCCTTTGGTCAACAGCTCCCCTGTGTGGGCTATGTTCAATCGTATTCTGAGGAAGCTGTTCCTAATCTTCCAATCTGGAAACGTTACCAGATATCTTGGAATAACACCCAATTGTTTGTCAACCTTCTGGAAAAGATTTACAGGAGAGAAGGCGCACATGATATCGATTGATTTGATCCAATCCATCTCCTCCAAGGCATTCTGGCCTCTTCAGGGTATTATGGATCAAAATCTCAGTGTCAATATCGGCATTAACAAGACCCCCCTTCACCATTTCCTCCAAGGATGACAGCATTTTTGATTTTTTTCCTTCTAGGTGGGCCTTAATATCTGCGTACAGCATATGTTCTTGAGCTGTAATAATGAGACGGAAAAGAGAGATGAGCTTCCAGTCTGCTTGCGCCTTCAATGACCTCAGACCCAATTCAAATCTAAGGCTAGACATGGAAAGGTTCATAGGCAGACTGGGAACTTTCTCCCACATGCTACCTTCCAATCCTTGCCAGTCTATGTTCCACAGTAAGGGTTTGGCCTCCAGGCCATAAAGAATCACTGGAATTACTTTGGCCGAGTACTATTTGATCAGCGGAAGGATCGAAAATGTACAATACTTCACTAACACCTTTTTCATCTGGGGAACCAACTGCACGATCTTGCTCTGCAGATCCAGCTCCCCCTTGTCTGCTGAAGGTGATGCATAGACTTTGTATTCCAGATATACCAAATCCTGTATAGCCGGTAAGATAGCTCAGTGAGTTGAGCGCTTGCTGCTGCGATCTGAGCGTGTTTCGCAGGTTCGAATCCCAGCAAGGCCAACTCAGCCCTTCATCTTTCCAAGGTCGATAAATGAGTACCAATTTCGGTTATGTGATATTGTATGTAAATATGTGTTATGTAAAGCGCTTTGGATAAAGGTTCTATATAAATAACACATCATTATCATTATCCTCCACTCTTGGGATAACCTGACCTGCCAATTTCCAGTTAGAGTAAGTTACCTTTTTATGCCAATGTCTAAAGACAACTATTTTTTACTTTGTGGGATTTATGGAGAGACCATTCTCTGTTGCATAATCGTCCAATTTATTAAGAAGACGCTGCAACCCCACTGTAGTGTTATCCAACAGGACAACATAATCCGCATAGGCCAGCCAGTGAATTTCACCTCCATTAATCATTGGACTGGCTAATGCCAATGAACTCAGGAAGTCACCCATATCCACCAGATAAAGGTTGAAGAAAAGGGGGGAACCCAGACAACCTTGACGCCCTCCCCTTTCCACCTTAATGGATTCAAAGAGATGCCCTTCTCCATCTAGTCGCTCTAGTCTCCTTGTGCAATTCAATTAATATTGACAAAATGCATTCCAGGATACCCCACCCTCTCAAATTCGTCCATAGCCGATCTCTGTTGACCTGGTCAAATGCCTTTCAAAAGTCCACTCAAGCACCATATAGTTGTTGTTCTCCCTTGCCACGGATTTTTTCGCTCAAGATGTTCAAGGCCAGCACATTCAGGGCTTTAGAAAGACGACTTCTAAACCCAGTCTGATATTTCGAGAGGATATTCGCAGACCTCACTCACCTCTCCAGTTCCCCCAAGAGGATCCTCATAAACAAAGGGAATAGATTTTGGCATGGGCGCTGGTGAGAAAGACCTGGTCTACAGAGAATCATAGAGCCATCATTGTCTCATGTTGCCAGCATTCGTATTCCAGAAAGGAATGCGCCCTGCAAGTCCATGAGGGGGTTGAGGGCTTGCTGTAATATGCAATCACACAAGAAGGGCACTAGCCTCCGACCTTCCACCTGCCCCCATCACAGGACCCCTAGTATTCCAAGGTACCAGTCATTCTCAGACTACCGACCATAAAAGTGTTAAACCCTAAATCAATCAGAAAAGATCTGAAAAGGAGGATCAGCTGCCTTCGCATAGGTCACGTGATTTGTGCTGCGAGGTGACGGGAGGGATAAAACAATATAGCTAAAACAAGGATGGGAAGCTTTGGTTGGGCACCAACATGTCTGGAATCGAGCTGTAGTATGTTAGAAGCAATGGCCTCGAAGTATCCTCTTAGCCCATGTCTGCAGGACCAGATGCACGACAGGGTAGATATAGAGCCAGTATTGTTTTATCTTCGCATAATTGCCAATTAGTTGCAGCTTTAAGCCCATTGATACGCAAGGAGAAGCCCACATGGAAGAAGATGACCAGAAGGGTCTGGGACCAATGGCCTGGCATCACTTAGGAGCAGGTAGCCTATATATAGGGTCTCGACAACCAGCCATTTGGATTCGTACATTATGTGATTACATCACTGATGACGCTGTGTGCCTTCATAAAGTAATGCTCATACTGATTTTAGCAGAACGTTCCATGGCAGCAGAGTGCTTTGCTGGTGCTGTTTCTATTTTTGTGAAAATAAAAACTTGCAAGAGATGTGCTGGGCCTTTTTTCCCTAGCGGGTTGTATTTTTGGTGTGAGCGTTGAGGGGTTTCTCTACATTTTTTGACGACCCCATTGTAATCTCAGTGAAGCCTGTGATGATGCAGACTTCCAGGCTGCTTCTCTGGAGGGGCCGCGCCCACCTACAGGGACCAGTTCCAAGCACGCAACCCGTAGTGATCTACAGGAGCCATTTTTGCAGAATTACTGTCTGCTCTTTGAAGCGGGGTGCAGCTTCCAGGAGAGTGCAGGCCGTTATTGGGACCCCGTGAAAGAGGTGCTCGGGTGAACATGCTACTGTAAGAACACCTCTTGCAAGCAACACCAGCTGGGGACTGGAGTGATTGGAAATGTGTGTTATACATGCGTGGAAGGAGAGTGTGAAAGGCTATGTGGCAAGATATTGTTTTTTATTATACTTTTTGAGGAAAACAGGAGTGTGGAAGCCGTCGCGGGTGAGGGGAGAAGGTGGCGCCATTTTATATTGTGATAAGGAGGATACAAAAGAAGGAGCTCTGTATAATTAGAGAGCTTGGATTCCTGTGCCCAATATATTTTGGGTGGGGGAAGAGAGAAAAGTAGCAGTTGCTGTTTTAGCTTATTATTTTAGTGTATTGAATTATTACTGAGAACTTAGTGAAGGCGAAGGCGGGCCTGTAGAAGTGTTGTGAGTGTGTGGAGTGAGGAGTGCGGAAGTGTGTACGAGGGGGCGTGGACAGATAACGTATAACAAAATCGTTGTTTTTTTAAATATGATTGTCAACATGGGGGGATGTCCTCGTTAGACTACATGTATAGTGCATTGCCATTGTACAAGGATAGAATAGAGAAGTATCACCGTCAGTGGTTGCCAGAGAGCTATGGGAGGATGTCCCACCCTTGGCCTGAGCAAGGGACTAATAACAGAGAGATACTGGAACACATGAGTACGTTCATGTGTCTCACCCGCCAGTGCCCGGGGATCTGTCATCCAGGTGGCCAGGACACAGCCATCGCTTTTGGATACAGTTCCTGGGGGTGGACCAGTGCGTGAGGATCACCTGGGTGAGCGGTCTTTGGTGAAGGGGGATGGGACACCGGATAGTGAGACACAGTATCCTCTTCCTTCAAACACCTTTACACCATCCTATCAGATATTTAGGAACCCCCCCCTTTAACAACATGAACACTTTCTCTCGGATAGCCCGCTATGAGAGAAACCAGACTAGCACCCGAGACATGTCCCAATACAATGGTCAGGCAATTACTGACCATCACACACACCTGACTTCCATTACACTTCCCCACACCGATAAAAGGCGGAGCATGAGACCGAAGCAAAACACATGAGGAAACAGCAGTTCCCAGATGTCAGTTTAACGAGAGACGAAAGACGGTAAAACAGAAGAGAGAAGTTCCATTGACCTTTTCGATAAGGAACCATTACTTTTATGAAACCTCGAGAATAGAAAGCGTAAGACCAGAAAACCAAGTTGAAGGATCCTGCATTGTGTATCGGAGGTACCTCCCACATTAAAAATCAAGGCAGCGAGAATCACCAGCCACTGTGGTTCCGACCTTGGACCCAAGAACAAAGCAGCATCAGTGCATGGGCGTAATTATAGGGGAGACGGGGGGTTTTGTCCCCCCCAACTTTTGTGTCATGCGTTATTGTCCCCCCCATCTTTTGGGCCGAGTTTGTGACCGGCACCAATGCCAGCTAGTGCTGAGTTGTCCACACTGTTGTCCAAGTGTCCACATGCATGCCCTGGCCACAGGACCAAAACGAAACTCAGCTAGAAGGCGAAGCAGAAAATGAAACTTGGCTCAGTGAGCTGAGTTTTATTTTCTGCTTCTGCCTGTGCAGCGCTGTGTTGGGCAGAAAACGAAACTCAGCTAGAAGCAGAAAATGAAACTCGGCTGTGCTGCGTGTGCAGCAGCGGCACCGTGTCGGGCTGGGTGAGGTGGTCAGTTTCAGTTTGCTGATATTTCCTGGTCCCTGGCTGAGAGGCACGTGCGCACACAGCACAGTTTCCCAGTCCCTCTACGGTGACTGTCAGAGTTCGGCCCAAGCATTGAAAAGTTAACTTGCAGCCTTGTTGCTGCTGCTGGCACCGTCCGGGTGACCCAAAGCAAGTAAGAGTTTAAAATTTCTAACCCATTAACTTGCAGCGCGTTTTTTTTCTCTGCCTATGCATTTTGACATTAGTCAAGTAAGTTTCCTGCGTGAAATAGGTCAATATTTGGTGTAAGATTTGTTGTCAAGTTAAACGCTGAAGTAGTTAGTTGAGTGGGTTAACGTGTACTATGTCACAAATATTCATTAGCGAAAATAAAGTTAGCGAGTGGCTAACAGCTATTGCGGCTAGTGAAACAAAAGTTCAGAAGAATCCCCTTGTAGGTCTGTTTTAACATGTTCATATAGGCCTGACAGAGTTGAACATTGCAGCTGCTTAGAAGAGTTGTTTCATTGTCTGTACTTGTGCGTGACAGTTGTACAAATGGCTGCTTTTTATTGACTGAAATCACCATCTTCCCACCACATATTTCCAGTAGTTTTGACCCGATATATCTTTGATGCACGGCTGGTAAAGCCTTGGGGGATGCTATCGCCCATTTAGCCAAAAGATGCCTATTTGTCATTCAGCCTACACCAGGGGTCAACGTGCGGGCACATGCATGCCCTGGCCACAAAACACATATATCATTCCCTATAGCTTTTGCGGACCTGATGTCAGAGCGCTTGCCTGGCAAACCCCTGAATCAACTAGGAACTAGGGTTCAATCCTGGTGAACCCCTCAATTAACCAAAGGAATGCCCCAATCAACTGGGAATCACAGGTTCAATCCTGGTGAACCCCTTAATTAACCAAATTAATGCCTGAATCAACTGGGAACCATGGGCTGATCCTCGCCATCAATGTTATGTTTCACAGTAGACACTACTGCGTGTATTTTGTTGTATATTTATGCCCTGTTTTTTTGTTAGGTCAATGCACCACCCCTGCTCATACAATTTTATGCCAAATAATATTACTATGTTTTAAAAAACATTTCGCACGTCCTTATTTTATGGTGCACTCAAGTCCTGCAACTTTAGCCTCTTATGTATGTACGACCACCCATACAGGTTACAAGGTCAGTGCCATGTTTAATGCATCAATAACATGTACCCACATGGTTTAACTCTAAAACGAAATTCATGCAGCCAATTAATCATTCGGAAATGCTATGAAACAAAATGACATTTTGATACATTATTTTTAGAGTTTTTACAAATAGAAACACATGTAGAGTACACACATATTCTGTGAACTGTTGTTTTGAAATAAAAATCGAGGCATAAAATCTGAAATCCTATTGCAGATATAAAATTGTGAGAGGCACATAATTCGTACACCCAATTGAGAAGCCCTTGTTTAAGGGTTAATTTTGTGTGGCTAAAAATTGGACAATTGTATACCCCAGTCCGAACCTGGTAGGGAGGGGGCATAAAACACCACCTCAAATACCAGACTTTTTGGGTACATCCAAACCATGGTCCGGTGGCTGCCAGCTCAACCTAGTGCCTGTGTATCCATTGCAGTGTATGTTTGGTTCTCTTATACAATGCAAAGAAGTTGCCTCAAATTGTAAATCACTAGGCCAAACACTCTTTCTACACTGCAGCGCCATGATTTTCGCTAGCTGCAGGCCAGCACTAATAAGAGATGCTAATTCCAGCATGGGCGTAATTTTAGGGGGGGACAGGGGTGTTTGTCCCCCCAACTTTCATGGCACACCATGTTGTCCCCATTCATTTGGCTGGGGCAACTTTTCTTCAGATGTCATGTCCCCCACAACTTTTTTAGCAAAGTTACTCCACTGCATCAGTGAAACTAACACAGCTGGTGAGTTGGGGAGACTGATACATGACCAGTCTGTGTTGAAGCCAAGGTTGCAAGCAGCAACAATGTATGGCAAGCACTGGAACAAACATTGTTAAAACACGTGTGATAAGAGACGCAAGTGAAGTTGAACTGCTGATGAGTAATTGAACTTTAAAGCATGCTACAATAACTTTGACAGAGTGGCCCAGCAACGCGTGGGTGCTCAATCAAAGGTCTCTGTAAGGTACCCAGCTGAGAAGTGACAAAAGGGGTTCATTTCAGTCTGAGCCCGGCAGAGGGAGATCAATTGAAAGAGAATGCATGAATGTGAATCGAAGTGGTCCTATGGCAGGTCAAGCAAAATCCTGCGCGTAGTCGAAAATCTTCGATTTTGATGAAGTAGAGAAAGTTTGGAAAAGTGCATGAATTTGGTCCGAGCCCAGCAGAGGGAGACCAAGTGAAGGTGTTGTATTAAAGTGGGCATGAATCCGACAGAGGGAGGTCCGAGGTGAATGGTGACTCACCTGAGAAATTGTATACATGTGAAATCCTGTGAATCCTAAGAAGGAAGGAACTTTAAAGTTTGTTGTGTTGTATCAGGCCCTCTGAAATAAGAGACTTTGAAAGGCAAAAGGGGCGTTGACACAGACATTTCTTTTCTAACACATCCTGAAACAGCTGATCACCATCGCGCTCCGGCGCACATGAACTCTCAACTTCCTCCTGCTCCAGCTTGCATCAGTGAAAAGGTAAGCCATTGTTGCTTTTGCAATGCTGCGTACATACCCCTGCAACATCATATTAATTGTAATGTGCTTTTAAATGCATTTTGGCCTTTTTTTGCGGCATGAAGACACACACCAACAACTGCATGGATTTAAATAAATAAAACACTCTTGCGGCTCCACGGCACGAATGACCAGAATGAGAAGTTGATGTTCTTTATTCACTGACCCTGCTGCGCACTTCTTGTTTCAAGATGGCTGCACCGTTTGTAGTGCTATGCAGGTAGCCTTGTGCCTGTGTCTGCTCCCCCACCCATCATTGGCTACTCTGTACTTCGTTAGTAAATCAGTGGCTCTGGGAGGCAGGAGCCAGCCCATTCTCCAAGGCCCACATCGAGGCGCGTCATTTTGCATTTTGAGGAAATAAGGGCTCCATGCAGCAGTGATGAAGAAACAGTAATTTATTTCATTACAGCGACAGCGGCCTATGAGAGCCGACTGCCAACATGGCTCTCTCCCTGCAGTCTCTACTGTAACTCCTCTACATTCTGAGAATAACATTCTTAGAACTTAATGAGCTCATAGTGCAGCTCAATGTTTAACTAGGATCTGGTAATACATTTTTATGAACTTGTTTTAACTTACACTTACATCATAGCACATCTCATCCCTTATGTGCATACAGCTGTTTACTCCACATAATAATCCTTAAACCAGCTGGGTTTGTTCTTGACTCTATTTGAATGTGTCTCTGCTGCAGACGTTGAATGGTTGACATCCTTGGAACACTTATCTATGACACTAGAGTCTCTGATACTGTTATTCGCAAATTCACCATTGTCATGTTCACCATTGTCATGTTTATCATGTGCATTGTCCTTCATGCATTCTGGACATTTCACAATTCTGGACATTGACCAACACTCCCCCCCTTCTACAATTACTACATTGTTTCTTACCGCAGATATTTTCTTGGGACTAATGTATTTGCTTTCTACACATTTGGGAGTGAATCTAGGGTTCTTTATGAGAGTACAATCTCCCACTTTCCAGGTATTACTTTTGACACTCTTGTCCTCATCAAATCTTTCTTTGTACACCTCCTGTGCTTCTTTGATGAGAGTCATAATTCTCTCGCGATCAATGTTGGAACTCTTGGCTAAGTCCATCCACTCTGGACATAGGGCCTCATTACACGGATGGCGGTAAGGATTTACCGGTACCGGTAAAATACCGGTACCGGTAAATCCTTACTGCCTTACTACGAGGTCCCTTTGCGGGTTGGGGGATTTAACGCCTGCTTTTTGCAGGCGTTAAAATCCAACCCGCTAAGGGACCTCGGAGCTAATTACGGCACCGCAAAATTGCGGTGCCGTACTTAGTGCTTTCCCCATTCCCATAGAGCCCTATGGGGCAGGAATGGGAATGGGGAAGGGCAATGGTGGAAGGGGGATTTACCGCCCCTCCAACCTTGGAATGGGGCGGTAAATCCCCTTTCCACCAAGGCGGTGCCGGTATTTTACCGGCATGAGCCATGGCGCTAATAGCGCCATGGCTCACCGCCTACCGTGTAATGAGGCCCATAGTTTTGTTCCAGGTTGTCTCCCTTTCAATGACATGAACGGAGATACATTTGTAACTGAGTGTGGTGTGGTACAGTAGTTCCATATCATTTCTCTTACTACACCAAACCATCTTAGATTAGAAGCCATGGCCAATTGCAAACCACCCTTTATGAACCTATTGGCTCTCTCAACGAGGCCATTGGCCCTTGGATGATATAAAGCAGTTCTAGTGTGTTTGATGCAACATTTCTTTAAGACAGTTAACATCCTTTCAAAACAGAATTGTACTCCGTTATCAATGATTAATTCTGTCGGGAAACCCTCCCTGTAAAACACTTCCTCGAAAAAATAACACCATCTCTGCAGTGGTTGCCTCACGCAAAGCCTTCCATTCAATCCATTTGGAATGGTAGTCTACTAGCACAACAATGTATTTATACCCATTGTCAAGGTTTTGTAATGGTCCTATCAAATCAACTGCAACTTTTTGCCATGGTTCACTCGGTACTTTGACAGGATTTATTGGTACTTCTCTAACCACCTTGGTCTTGTCACTCTTACCACACTCTCTACAACCCCTAACACACTTCTCTGCATCGCTGTCAATCCCGGGCAACCAGAAATATTGCCGCAAATATCTCTTTGTTCCTCCCATGCCCAGGTGACCTTCATGTGCTATATTTACTAAATGAGATCTGACTCCACTGGGGGGTATTATCCTATTTCCTTTTCTAAGTTTACATCCGTCCTCAGACATACATACTTAACTCGTCCTTCACACCATAATATCTGTCAAACTCTTTTCCCACAATATTCTTGTGAGGCCATCCTTCTCTGGTCCAGATCATAACTTGATTCAATATTAAATCCTCCTCACCAGCTCTTATCCACATCTCTTTATCAAGGGCATCATGCTCAATTTCTGCAATGCTCACATCTTGAAATTCAGGTGCTCCCTCCAATTCACCATCACACACAGGTAATCTGGATAAACAATCTGGTACCACATTCTCCCTCCCGGGAATGTAACACACCTTGAAATTATAACCCAAGAGTTCTACCATCCACTTCGAAACTCTTGGAGACCCTTTGGCCCACTCAGAACCGTTCATCAATTGAACCAAAGGCTTGTGATCTGATCTGACAATAAAAGGTCGACCCCATAGAAAGAACTTGAAGTGCGTGACTGCCCAAAATACTGCTAGTGCCTCTCTTTCAATGACCGAGTAATTTTTTTCTGCTCCTCTAAGTGGCCTGGATGCAAATGCAATTGTGTATTCAGTTTTACCTGAGTCAAACTGAGTCAAAACTACTCCTAAGCCAAGGGTACTAGCATCAACTGAAAGCAGCGTTTTCCTGCCAAACATGAATCCACTTAAGGATGGGGCCTTGACTATACAATCTTTGATTTGCAAGAATGCTTCCTGACACTCTTTGGACCATGTGTACTTCACGTTCTTTTTTAGTAACTCCCTCAATGGAGATGAGATGGATGCAAAGCCATTCACAAATTTATGGTAATATTCCGCTAGTCCCATGAAAGAACGTAGTTGGTCCTTGTCTTGGGGCTGAGGAGTATTACTAATGCTTTCTATCAGTGACTTTTTGGGAGAAATACCTTCTTTTGAAACTTTGTGTCCCAGATACTCCACTTCCTCAATACTTATTTTACATTTGCTTCTTTGGACCGTTAACCCAGCCTCTTTTAGTCTGCATAGTACTGCCCTAAGTACTCTGTCATGCTCATGCTCATTACTTAGAAAAATCAGAATGTCATCTTGAAACACCTTAACATTTTCCAGCCCTTTTAACACTTCCTCCATCACCTTTTGGAACACAGATGCGGCCGAGGCCAACCCAAATGGCATGCGATTGTATTTATAAGTGCCTTCAGGTGTGATAAAGGCAGTGAGATGTTGCGATTCTCGGGAAAGGGGAACTTGGTGATAGGCAGCAGAGAGATCAATGACAGAGAACAATTTGGGTTCGCCAAGAGTGGAGAGTGTCTCGGAAATGTTGGGTAGGGGATGTCTCTCCACCAGAATATTGTGATTAAGACTGCGCAAATCTACACACAGTCTTAATTTACCATTATTTTTGGCCACTAAAACAATGGGGGACAACCACTCTGTGGCCTCAACAGGTTCAATGACACCCTTATCTACTAAGTTATCGAGTTCACTGCGTAGTTGCGCTCTCATGTTTAACGGCACATGTCTCACTTTATGAACAATAGGCTGACATTCTTTCTTTAGTCTAATATGGTGTTCGAATGTTCTTGAGTCTGCCCAGACCTTCGGTGAAGACCTCTGGGAACTCTCTTGACCACATATCATCAATCTCGGCAATGGTGACAGGCTCAGTGGCACTAGCTTGCACCCTGACTCTCAACTTCCTTTGTTCCTCCCAACCTAAAAGGGAGGCTCCCTTTCTTGCAACCAAAATGTCAGCTATGCATTCTCCACCTCTGTATTGCACACTTGCAGTAAACTGTCCCAGCATCTCAATAGGGGATTCCGCATAGCCGCAGGGCCGAATTCTTGGTGGATCCAGCATTGATTCATCCTTTTTTAGAACATCTTTAAATGTCTCTTTAGAAATGATGGTCCATGGGGAACATGTGTCAACTTTCATGAGTATTTCTCGACCATCAATTACAAAAACATCTGTTGGACCTTTGCTGTCTCCTCCTCCAATGGTCGAAATCTCGAAGACATGTCTGGGGTTGTCTTGCGAGGAGTATACCTCCTGTATGTTGTAAGCTGAGTGAGCACCTTCTTCTTGGTTGTCTCTGGTTTCTAAGAGATTTATTGATGACCTCTTGCATACATTAGCGAAATGTCCTCTGGTCCTACACTTGAAACATTCAGCATTCCTTGCTAGGCACGAAGGGTAATTCGGACCATGCTTGACACTGCCACATCTGGTACACTTCGCACCCCATGTTCCTTTCCGGCTTGTATTGACATTAAGTCTCTTCCTGTGATCAACTGCGCACACAGCTTGGGTACTCTGTTTGTCAGACTTCAGTTCTTTGACATATTGTGAGGTTTGTTCTATGCTTCTGGCTAGGTCCACTGCTTCATCCAACTTCATGTCTTTTGCCAACAATTTCTCTTGTATCCTAATATTATTTGTGCACCTCACTGATCTCTAATTAACGAGTCAGATAGATGTTCGAATTCACAGGAGTGACTTAATGTTCTTAATGAGGCTATGTACGATTCCACAGATTCTGAGGACTCCTGCGTACGCTGAAAGAACTTGTGCCTCTCGAATGTAACATTTTTTTTAGGCTCAAAATGATCCTTGAGTTGTTTAATCGCAAGGGCATATTCATCTGTGTCCTCCGCTTCACCAGCTTGTGAACTGCCTAACCCATCAAACACTGCATGGCCTTCCACACCAAGATTGTGAAGTAATAATGCCTTTTTGAGAGTTGAGCTGAATCTCTCTCCTCCCATTGCCACCAGGTAGTTTTCAAACATGTCTTTCCACCTGTCCAACCTAACTTGGGGGCGTCCAGGTTCATTCAAAAATTACATTGGCGGAGGTATTGAAGCTGCCATGTCTTAAGCGGTAAAAAGGTGGTAAAGAGTGGGCTTGCTAGATGCAACCAATAGACTCTGGATCAGTTCAAGTATGCCCAGTGGATGCACAGACTGAGCAGTGACAGTGCTGTGCTATGCAGACAAAGGGATCAGAATTGGAACGTGATGGCTGCTCATCCACAGAATGGATACATGTCATAATGGCTGGCTCCTGAAACTTGCCAGAACTGCATGGCAGGTTGCTCAGCAACAATAATGTCAATGCTAGGGATCCTGAAAGTAAACACTGTTGCTTTGAGACAGAGTCAATACAGTAATGGGGAAGGCAAGATTACACCCCCAGGGGACGCGCCTGCTGACCTGTTGTTCCGCTCCTCCTGACCTTCCTGCAGCGTCCGCTGTCGCATGGGAGTGTGGAATAATGCAGGCCGCGCTATGACGAGACTTCAAAGGAGTACGGAGACACTGCTGAGAGCCATTCTCGTCGCCAATGAGAAAATAAGGGCTCCAGGCAGCAGTGATGAAGAAACAGTAATTTATTTCATTACAGCGACAGCGGCCTATGAGAGCCGAGTGCCAACATGGCTCTCTCCCTGCAGTCTCTACTGTAACTCCTCTACATTCTTAGAATAACATTCTTAGAAGTTAATGAGCTCATAGTGCAGCTCAATGTTTAACTAGGATCTGGTAATACATTTTTATGAACTTGTTTTAACTTACACTTACATCATAACACATTTATTTTCTACTGCATCCTGAAACAGCTGATTAACATCACACTCTGGCGCATATGAACTCTCGACTTCCTCCTGCTCCAGCTTGCATCAGTGAAAAGGTAAACCATTGTGATTTTTGCAACGTTGCGCACATGCCCCTGCAACATCATATAAATTGTAATGAGCTTTTAAATGCATTTGGGCATTTTCTCGCCGTGTGATGACACACACCTCCAACTTCATGGATTTTAATAATTAAAACACTCTTGTGTTCTACTGAGTCTTCACGGCGCGAATGACCACAATGAGAAGGGATGCTTTTGAAAAGGGCTTTCACTGTGTTCTTTCTTCACTGGCCCTGGTGTGCACTTCCTCTTTCAAGATGGCTGCACCCTTTGTAGTGCTTTGCAGGTAGCTTTGTGCCTGTGTCTGCTCCCCCACCCATCATTGGCAACTCTGTCCTTCATTAGCCAATCAGTGGCTCCAGAAGGCGGCAGGCGGCCCATTATGAAAGGCCCACATCGAGGCCCTGTCTGTTCCTGTCAGTGTCTTGCCATGCCTCCGGGCCCCACTCTCTTACATCCACAGCCTATTATGCTCTATCATATTGGATACTGCATCCATGCAGGCCTGCACTGTGACTTCCCCCTCTCACCATCACGTGAGTACTGCCTGTTGCTTGTTGGCTGTTTTCATCTCCACTTGACTCACTCCCTCTGCATCTCCAATTCACATTCAGATCTACCATGTACCATGGTGAAACTTCACTCTGCTCCCAATCCCTGAGTTACATTTCCACTGACCGCAGCTCAGTTGTGGTGTGCTGCAATTCCTGTCCCGCCAACATTGCATGTTTAGTGTAAAAATCGAATTTAGGTGGGCCTTCATCCAGCATGGTATTGTCTGTTTAGTGTAAAAATCGAATTTAGGTGTGCCTTCATCCACCACTGTATTGTCTGTTTAGAGTAAAAATCGATTTTCGGTGTGCCTTCAACCCGCACTGTATTGTCTGTTTAGTGTAAAAATCGATTTCAGGTGTTCCTTCATGTAGCACTGTATTTGTCTGTATTCTTAAACTCCCACTCGGCCAACTGTGTTATGGTTCAGAACTGTGCATTGCAGCACTCGCACGCTCACCCCCCATCCCCCAGTCTGTCCTCTCTCTTCCTCCTCTCCATCCTATATGGCACTCTCCATCTCTCCAATCTTCTCTAACTGCTACACTATCACCTATCCTCCCTCTTTCACAAACTTTGGATGGATTAAGCATAGAAAAGACATCCTTTCTGTCAACCCTGGCCTCCCAATTGCAGACCCCTATGTCAGTGCTTCCTCAAGAGAGCTCATCACTCACATCCTCTTTTCTGTCCCATCTCCTGACCTATGGACCTTCCACTTCACTACCACTCTCCCACCTTACTCTTCCACATCCATTATTTTTTTTAATGTATTTCTTTTATTAAATTATATAGTTTCTATTACAAAAACTTTTCATTTTTTTCTTTCTTTTTCCTTTCCCTTTTTTCCCCATGTACAGACTTAATCACAAATTATAAAAAGAAACAAAATTACAAAAACAGAAAACACAACATGGGAAGAGAAGGAGTTTCAATGTCAATTTATCCCCGTCAATTTTCAAATGATGTTGTCTTCGCTTTATTTAATTCCAGAAGTGGCCGTGCTTCTTGAGATGGGTGTTGCAGATATGTGATTCCAGAAGTGTATGATCACAGTGGTTAGGCTCCTATTTGTTCCCAGGAGTATGGTATTCCATCGCTCCTGGAGAGTCAAGTCAGGACCACGTTTAGATATCATCTCTCTAAACAGGGATTATTTGTCGATAGAGCGGGACAGTCCATTAGAACATGGAACAGAGTCTCAAGGATCTGTTTTTCCTCACAGAATCGACAATGTGCTTCCGATTTGGGATCAGTCTGGTTATGGCCAAAAGCTGTCATGTTGGTAGTTGATTGAGACAGAAGTCTCATAAATTGATCTCTGATCTTCCGATCCGGAAATTGAGTCATCTATGGTGGAAGCACGTTAAGAGCGGGAATGTCTAAGTTCATCTGGTACTGAGATTTATCAGATGTAGTTTGTATCCAGTCGTTCATTTGAATCCTTTTTTGGCACATTGTGAACGATTCGTTAGCATCTCTTGTGTTATGTCATTGGCTGTCATGAGAATTTTGACTGCATTTTTCCATGTTGTTAATACTGTGTTGGCTAATGTGTTCGTATCCCCACAAGAAATGTTGACATTAATAATTTTACTGTAGAGGTCGATTTTTTTCCTGTCAACTATGGATCGGAGGGATTGTATGGCAATCTCATGTCTAATTCTAGTCATGGGGAAGGATTTGGGTAGATTCAGAATTTTCCACCAAAAAAGTCTCTCAAGAACATCCCATGCCGTCTGATCAAAGTTGATCATCGTCTCGCTCCCCTATGTGACGATGGCAGACACTTTCTGTCGATAGAAAATTAGAATGGGTTTCTGAGGTTCTGGAGCATCTGAGGTGTATACATTGAAGAGGGTTGCTGCAAGAGGGCAGCCCTGTTTGAGCCCGTTGTCTGAGTTTATGGAAGCTGACAGTGCTCCGTTTTGTGAGAGTCTGATCCTAAATGTTGTATTGGTATAAAGCTGTTTAATAGGTTTCAATATTTCTGCTGGGCAATTCCACCTTTTCTGTTTTTTCCAAAGCTTCTCTCTAAATTGAATGCCACGTGGAGGTCTATGAAGGTGGCATAGATTGTGTGTTTGTTAATCAATGCTTCATGTTTTAACAGGTTCAGGATCATTACATTTACATTGGTACCTGTGTTTTTTGTGAACCCGTTCTGTCTTATATCGAATTTGTGTTGTCTTTGATCCAGGTATTAAGATTGTTGAGCAGTAGGCTAGCAAATCATTTTCCAATTGGATCCAGCAAAGCAATAGGTCAATAGTTTGCTGGTTTTTGCCTGTCTCCTGTTTTGTAGATTGGTATTAGTATAGCTGTTCTCCAGGTGGTAGGGATTTGTTTGGATTCTTCAATGGTGGCAAATAGGTGTGTACAGAGTTGCCCATTCCTCTGGGTTTTTCTTTATCATAGCATTTTATAGACCATCCGGCCCAGGGGTTCTCGATGTATTTAATTTCTTTATCGTTTTTAGTATGGTATCCTGTCCCCAAGAGGTCTGCCAGGGTTTGATGTCAAGGTGTTCAGTGTGTGAGAGCTGTTTGAACGAGGTTCGTTTATAGATTGCCTCATGGTAACTGATTGAGGTAGCTTCTGCAATCCCCTGAATCATCTAATGTTGACTATTGTCCTGAGGATTTAGGAGATTCCACAGTCTTCTCATGTTGTTTGATTTCAATAAATCTAGGATTGTCTCTGCATCTTTTTGTAGGAGCAACGCTTTTGCATTTTTGGTCCAGTTTCTGTATTGTTGTTTTGCTTTGTTAATTAGTTCTTTCTCATTGTGCACTTGCTTTTTTTTCATCTCCCTGATCTTTCTCCTATGTTTTCTTTTTCTTTTCGACAATCCGTGGATTGAATACATGAGTGTAGTTTTGTTTGTTAAGGTCTTGTTTGTTTGTTATTTGTAGAAAGGGTCTCAACATCTACTCATAATTCTGCTTGTTCATGCTGACTCGGGCAGAGCCAGTGTAAACTTTAGTAAATTGTTTGATTTGGTTGCCATTGATGCACAGTCTAGGTACTGAATTATTACTTTCCATCTGTGGCAAGGTGGATCGTTCCGTTGGAGTATTCATTATGTCCCACTTGGTACTGATGATATGATGGTCGCTGTTTGCTGATCTCTTGATATCTATCGATTGTATTTTTGTAGTAAGAGTTGGTGACATAAATATGTAATCAAGTGTTGCTGACAGTTTTCCAGAGGTCCAGGTTGTTGTTGATTGGTTTGGTGTATGCGTTTTAGTACACTTCAAATTTCTGATTTCTAGTTCTTTGCTCCAGATTTTGACTCTAGGGGAAAATTAGATTTAGGTAAAGGGACTCCTTGGCTGTCATAAAGGTGAATGTTTAAATCGCCACAGATAATTATTTCAATGTTATCGTTTTCCCTGGATGCTGTATTTATGGCAGAGAATACAGTGTCAATGAATTTGTCGCTCTGGGTTGCAGCCGGATTCCAATATAGGTTTCAGATACATAATTTCTGTGACATCATGGGGATCAAGAGAGCGGTTGTCGTATTGGTAAGGAGGTGTTTACAGATTGTCAATTGTATCTAAGGGGTAAGATTAATAGATTTTATCATGCGTACATTATCTTCGATTTTGATAAGTGTGAGGAGTCCTGATGACGGACATCCTTTCTCATGTTGTATCGCACGATTCATTGCAATCTGTTAACCATCACAAGCAGACGTGGCAGAGATCCAGGTCTCTTGGAGACATATAAAGTTAAAATTCCAGAGGTTATCCAAGTTTGTGTGGAAGAGGTGGAAAAAGCCTCTGGTGTTCCAGGAACACATAGTCCAGGGGCCTCATTACGAGGTGGGCGGTAAGGGATACCGGGCACCATTAAGGAGACAGGTGCCGGTAATCCCTTACCACCCAATTCCGAGTTCCCTTAGCGGGAACCATAAAGGACGTGTGGTCTGACCACACGTTTTTTACGGGACCCGTTAAGGGACCTTGGAGCTAATAATGGGCCCGCGATTAGCTGGCCGTTATTAGCGCCTTCCCATTGAGCCCTATGGGGGCTCAAATGGGAATGGGGAATGGCATTTGGAATGGGGACTTGCCGGGTCCGCCTATGTCAGAATGTCCCGGTAAGTCCACACTCCACCAGACCGGACCCGGACACGATTTTGGAGGCAGCCATGGCGCTAATAGAATGGCTATCTCCAAAGTCGTAATGAGGCCCCAGGTCTTGGTTGTTTTGATCGATGATGGTTTTGTTTCAGTATGCGTAGTTGAGTTCATCGATATATTTGAGCATTCTAAATCTCGCTAAAGTTGGTTCGAATGTAGTGTCTGATCTCTCTTTCTGCTCAACTTTCTAGTCCGATTCTATTATGATTTCCAGAGGTCTGGGAGCAATCATGTCCATTCACTTCCGTATAGTTGGACTTACTAACTTGTTTCAAGTATTCGTGCGTTGGTTTCCTATTATATGTTGTTGTGGTCGTGCATTTAAACCCAAGATTGAGAAAGGGGGCGGCTTCATTTGCAATTCTTTCTAGAGTTTCTGTGGAGTGGAAGTGTACATAGTTTACGTCCAATTGTTTGTCATTCGTAAGCACCACTAGTTTGATGTGACCTGTGTTTACCCATTTTAAGGAAGGAATTGCGTGTATCAACCGCAGGGTGTTTGTTCGATTAAGTATCACCTTGTGTTTGTCTTTGTCCAGCTTTACGAATTTGAGTTTCATGTTTTGGAGTTGTTACATGGGGTTAATAAACGTTGGGGGCGCAGTTTCGCTGAGTGGTCCGCTGGCGTATAGGTAGATCGAGCGGTGATGGTACTTGTATGAGTTTTGTCTTTCTGTTGGAGCGAAGATCCTTCACTGTCTAAGATGGACTCAAGTGTGAATGAATTGGCTTGAGTTGATATATCAAATTCAGTTTCAGAGATGGTTTTGCATGTAAAGGCAGTATCATCTATCTTTACAGTATGTCCTTCTTCATGGGTTTCGATAGTTATGAGGGATTGGTCCAAATTTGGCCGGTTCCTGTTACTGTTAGTATCTTGTTCTTAAATGGAATAGGTTGATGGGTTTAATAACGCTTCCTGTTGCAAGCGGTCTTGTTGTTCCTGGACTTCTATGGTAGCTTGTTTCTCCCTGTCTGTGATGTAAAGGTCTAATGGGCTCGTCTCAGAGATCTTAATTGGATTGTCAGCAGTCTTTTGGTTTGCGATGGCTGCTTTCTTTCCCCCAATTGATCGTGTTTGTTCGCTTTAGGAGTGGTGAGGTTCCTTAGGAATGCTCTGGAGCCATTGGGTTTTCTCTTTTTATTTTTTGCTGTTTTCGTGCTCTGTGGCTGCTGTGAAGTAATCCTGGTGTTGTCAATGATAGCAAAGTTTTCGGGTTGTTTGACATGAGGCTGTGATATGTCCTTGTGGGGCCGGTTACTTGCTTCTCAAGTTGTGTTAGTTGAATTAGTTGCTTCCTCATCTCCGTTTCCTCTGCTTTCAGTTAATGCTTGGCCTGGGGGCTGTTTAGCGGTATCTTTGTTTTCTTTCATTTGTTGAGGTGTTGATTTTTCGCAGTTATAGCCCTTGGACAGAATCTCAATCATCCCTGCTGTCAAACTGGCTTTTTCTTCATGGTCTGTTCTGGCGATCTCAAAGAGCCTCGCTTGCCACCGAGCGCTGGTTTCAGCCTCTTGATTTAGTCGATTGTGTATTGTGTTTGTTAATGCCTCTATGTAAATCTGTTTTGAGTGAATGAGGGCGAGAAGGGTTGCTTGATCTTTTTGAGCCTAGCCGTTGGTTTCCAGTAACTTCATATGAGGTATCATAGCTTGTGCAGATACTACAAGGAGCACGTTTTGCAGGTCCAGCATAGTGGTTGGAAGTACTTCATGTTGGTTCTGTTGGGTAGTGTTCCATTGGCACTGACACCGGGGGTTAGTAGTTGGAGGAGTCTTGTAATTACTTGTATCCATAGGAGTTGGTAGATGCGAGATTCGATCAGTGTCTTTTGAGGTTGATATTGTGGGTAGTCATGGCGTCGAGGCAGTCCAGGCGATTTCAACCTTGATCCTGTTGTGGAGCTGGAATACCTCATTCCTTTTGTCTGGGGTGGTTAGAAGGTCTTCAATTTCTGTGATATCGAGAGAGAGTCGCGCTTGGCGGGTCGCTGTTGTATGATGTCTCTGGTGACTAGAGTCCTCCGTGGTTTTGACAAGGGTGCAATCGTGCATCCATTATTTTTCTGCAGCAATGGCTTTTTCCTTTTGTGATAGCCAAGGCTGTGAGACATCTGAAGGTTTCTTCTATGGCTGGTGTCGGGACGAACATGATAACATCGATCGGATTTCCTGAGAGCCATTTCCACTTGGTGAGGCTTTTGGATGTTCACTCTGTTTGTTTTTCATTATAGGGTTGGGTATAGGCAGTGTCTTAGAGCAAGTCTCAGCATTGGTTTGGCCCCCCATTTCCTGCTAGAAGTAGAATAGCTGAGTGAGTTGCCATTTCAGCGTGGAGTAGTGGAGGTTTGATGGGGCACCGAGTGGCTTCATTTTCCAATAAGGCAGATGTTATGGTTGACTGAGCATTCAATTTTGGAGTCTCTATGTTTATTGCAGAATATTGTTCTTCTATAGGTGGTTGGCTGAGAAATGGGTCTGTTGTAGAATACGAGCTTGCGATAGCTAACAGGGTCTTGTTTTTTGATCTTGTTGCGGGCCCGGTTACAGATGTAGCAGCCATATGGTCAATCTTCAGCACAAATGTATAGGGTATCACGAGTAATAGTTAGTGGGTGCGCAACTAATCACTAGCTCACTATAGTATTGTTAATGATGGCTAGGTAGTTTAGTTTATTCATTTGTATTGCGCACCGGACCCGAGGGTATGAGGGCGCAGAAGCATCAAGGTTATTCACAGGTTGGTTACAGGTTACAATGCAGTACAATAATTACAGTGGGTACAATGATTGAGGCAGTCATGATAAGGCAGTATTTTTCAAATTCACAAATATACATATTTACATAGTTTGCAGCGATGAGGTGGGTTGAATAGTCACTTTAGCAGTCATTGGACTTTAACCAATGGATATAGTTGCGTCTAAAGTGTGTGTAGGTTTGGGGTGTCCTTAGAGAGGGTGGCAAGGAGTTCCAATGTTGGGTTGCTTTCACTTGGAAGCTGTTGCCGCCCATTTTAGTACGTTTGAACCTAGGAACTGTGAGCAGATTTGCATTGGAAGTTCTAGTAGGTCTGTTAGAGGTGTGTTTACTTATTCTGTCGACTAAGTAGCGGGGGCAGCGTTGTTGAGGCATTTGTGTGTTAGTGAGGCTATTTTGAGCATATGGCGAGCAGGTGCTATCTGGCGAGCAGGTGCTATCTGTGTAATAATGCTCGTAGACCAACCGGATACCACCAATTCTGGTGGTAGATGGAGATTGGAGGTTAGAGTATATTAAGGGAGACCTTGAAAAGTCAGGGGGGCATAGAGCAGCGGACTTCCGGTCACGTGTTGCCCTGCAGGATAATGTTTATGTGCCGTTCGGCAAGGTCAGCGTGATGGCACTGTTTCAGTGCGAGCAGGATCAAGGGATTGAGTCCCGCAGTCTCCCGCTCACAAATAGCGATCTTGCTGATACAGGGGGGATGTGGGTTGAAACACCCTGGGTAGCTTGACGGAACGCGGGCGGGATCAAAGGGAGAACCCCACAGTCAGCCGCGCTTGTGCTTCAGCAGCCGCTCGTTTATTTGTGCAGCATGCAGTCGAATGCTCAGTATTTAAAGAGGAATTTGAATAAAGAGAGGGCGGAGCTTACCCGTGGTCTTGTAAGATGGGTAGCAGGGGCTGCTGACAGCTGATGTAACGGTGAAGTCGTTGTGCAGCTCACCTCACCACGCAATGCCTGTCTCCTCGGCCTCAGTAAGAGGATCTGAGACGGGCTCAGATAATAGGGAGCAACTGCTGAGAGGAGATGGTTTCTGGAGGTGGGAAGGGCGTTGAAGCATTCAACTGCCTAGGGTAGTTCCAATGTCTATCTCAATGTTATGAGTAGGTACGGTTGTTTTCTATAGCCCCTACTCCGTACCTAGGCAGAACAGCAAAACAGCAGCTCAGGTAGCGTTCGCCCTTTTGCGTTCGGGCTTATCACCGCAAGGGCTGAGTGTTCAGTTTTTCAATACCGCTTCCTGGTGGGCGTGTCTAGCGCTGAAGGATCCTCTTGAGGGAACAGTGCAGTATTAAAAAAAATATATATATAAAAATAAAGAGTAAAGAAGAAAAGAGAGGCTGCTGTGATGTTGATGTTGAGCAACGTTGAATGCAGTAATCGGCACAGTAGCACAGGGTACATGAGCACGAGCATGGGCACACAAGGTTGTCTGCCTCCAAGACCAATGCAGACCATTGCACACAGCAAAACACAGCAAAACAGCAGCTCAGGTAGCGTTCGCCCTTTTGCATTCGGGCTTATCCACACCCATTAATAGCAGCACAAACTGGGAAGTCCTCCTTGCGTGCTTCTTTTCATCCCGCTGCTGCATCAACGTCTACCTCACAGACACAATCCTGGTTCAAGGCCCTCAGGCCAACCTCCTTCTCTTTGAGCGGATCCTGCCATCTCTCATCAAATTTCTTCCTTCCCCTGCCTCTCCCCTCCACCCCCTCTGCCCCACCTCCTTGGATGCAAGCCTCTCGCCCTTACACTACACCTCAAAAAACTTTCAAAGGTAGCGAGCATCTCCATCGGGCGACCCTCAATTCACACTCTGCCATCAAACACTCTGCTGACATCTGCCTTCTCCTTGAAGAAATCGATCTGGACATACTTGCACTTACTGAAACCTGGTTCAATGCCAGCTCAGTTACCTCCTTTGACTCACTCCTGCCAGAAGGCTTTAAGATCATTTCAAAGCCTTGGCCCCACCATGCTGGCGGCGGTGTTGCCCTAATCTTCCCAGAGTGTAGTCCTTCTTCCTTCCTACCTACTCCGCCTTATTCATCCTTTGAGAGCCTAGAATGCAAATTGGTCATCTCTCCTTCCACCACTGTAACCATTGCTACTATCTACCAGCCCCCAGGTACTTCTTCTCTCTTCCTCTCTGAGTGGGCAGATGTCTGTTCCTCCCTACCCTCTACCACCTCTAACCTGCAACTACTAGGTGACTTCAACTTCCTCCTAGACTCTCCTTGCACAGCAACCACCCTCTTCACTGACCTCTTTTCCTCCCTATCCCTCTCCTTTCTTCCCTCTGGCCCCACCCATTCTGCTGTACACACGCTAGGCGCCATCATCCACTCCAACCTTTCATTCCCCCACACTCACCCCAAAAACACTCAGCTACTGATTCTGCCCTCAACAACCCCTATCTGTCCATTACCAACACCCTTGACATTCTACCCCAGTCATGACGATCCGCCTGAAACCTGCCTCCAAACACCTGGTACGACTCTGAACTTGCAGACCAAAAACGGATGTTCAGGGCTGCAGAAAGGAAGTGGCATACCTCAGGTGCACCCTCTGACAAACTGGCCTGCTATCTGTCCCAGAGACACTACAGACTCTACAGACTCTCCATCCGTGCCAAAAAAAGTGCCCACATTCAGGCATGAGTATCCAATGCCTCCAACATCACGGGTGAACTCTTCATAATCTGCAGGGAGCCTGCCAACCTGTCAGCAGTATCTTCTGCCCCTACTCCTTCCCAGGCCCTATGCAATTCATTCTCCTCTCACTTCATTTCCAAAGCCCAAGACATATTGAACATCCTTGTCACACACTCTTCCATCGCAACCTTCCCCCTTCTGTCTCCCCTTACCACCCATCTTCCTCCTTCCACCTTCTCCTCCTTTGCTCCTGTCCACCCTGAAGAGTTCACCAGAGTTGTCAACTCCATGAAGGTCGCTTCCAAGCAGATTGCCCCATGTTCTTCCAGAACCTTCAAGGAAAACATCTCCTCTCTCACTCCTGCTCTTGCTGATCTCTGCAACCTCTCCTTTGCTACTGGTTCTTTTCCATCCTCCCTCAAGCACTCACTTGTGCGCCCCCTCCTTAGAAAATCCTCTGCAGGCCCTCACTGGGTAAATTGCTTGAGAAGTTGTCCCTCCCTCAACTCAACTCTCATACCGAACTTGTCTGCACGACCCCCAGTCTAGATTCTGAGCATCCAGAGGCACAGAAACTGCTCTTCTGAACACCTGGGAAGAACTGCTTGCATCCCTTGACTCCAACTCCTCTGCTGTGTTCTTCCTCCCAGACCTCTCTTCAGCTTTTGACACAGTGAACCATTCCATCCTCACAAAAAGGCTCCATGATACCCTTGGTATCTCGGACTGGGCACTGGACTGGCTCACCTCCTTCCTCACTGACCATTCCTCCATCACCATTCTGGGCCATTTCTCCTCCCCTACTTTCTCCTCCATCTGTGGCGGCCCCCAGGCCTCCATTATCTCGCCCTGGCTCTTTAACATTTACCTTTCTCTACTGGCACGCCTCATTTCCTCCTTCTCCCCCAACTTCTGGTGCTATGTTGACAACACAATTCTTCTTCAAACTTCCTACTGATGCCCTTGCACCTTCCTTCATCCCTGACGGTCTCTCTGCCATCCAGGCCTGGTGCACTGCTAATGACCTATGCCTCAATGCAAGCAAACCTGAGGTTCTCCCTATTGGGTCCCCTGCACCCTATTTCATCCTCTCACTCTGGCCTTCCTCTATGGCCCCCCCACTCCCTCCTCTGTAGCCAGCATCATCGATCCCTCCCTCTCATTGAACACCCATATTCAGGACATTGCCAAAAAGTCCCACTTTCAACTCTTCCTTCTCAAAGGAACTCTATCCTTCCTCACCTTCCCCCAGAGACTCAATGTTAACCGTGCTCTGGTTCTCTCCAGGCTTCACTATTGCAATAACCTCCTCCTTAATCTTCCTGCATTCACCCTGTGATCCTTCCAGCTAACCCAGAATAGGGAAGCACCATTTATCCATGGCCTCAAGCCCAGGGACCGCATCTCTCCTGCCCAACCAAGCCTTCACTTTCTCCCGGTCTCAGTGTGGATTAAATTCAAATCCCTCTATATCATCCACAAGGCTTTCTGGGGCTGGGGACCACTCTTCAATGCTTCCTGACTAAATGCTCCCCTTATAGACTCCTGCGTTCCTCTGGCATCAGCTCCCTGCATATGAAGCAGTTTGCTAAACAGAGAGCTGGTGGGCGATCACTTTCCTCAGTGGGCTCATCTTTTGGATCAGCCTCTCTCCCTCTGCAGCTTGAGCAGGACCGCCTTAAGATCCGGAAAATCTTTAAGACCTTTCTCTTTACCTCTCCCTTCTCCTCCTCACTGCCCTGCTAATCTCACAGTAGCATGACTGATGTTCAGGGACCTTATCTACCCTCAGGACACTGACTCTCCCACATCTCTCATCCCCGCCACTGTCTATTCACTGCACTTACTTGGCTCTCCCTCCTCACGGGAGGTTGCACTTACGTTCTTCCCTTCTAAAACGTCACCTCAAGCACTTCTCCTTAGCACTTCTCCACAGAACCTATCCCTTCCCCCTTCCCCCTGCACTTGCATGTTCTGAACACTCACAAGGCATAGTAGGTTCCTCTCCCCTGCCTGTTAATCTCACTATTTGTTCTTATGCTATTAATTCAATCTATTTATTTTTGTTGTAATTCATTGCCTACTTCCCCTGTCTGTACCCTGTCGCCCTGTGGGCGCTTTGAAACAGTTTCGCTAATTGTATAAGCGCCTAATAAATGACCAATAAATAAATAAATAAATAAGTCCCTGATCTGGAGGTTTTGGACTTCATCCTCATGCTAGATAAGCTAGAGAGTGTGCTAAGCTTGAGTGTGCCGCCTTGGCCCGTGCTGAAAACGTGGCGAAGGGTAGCCAATGGCTTGAATATCCTGACATATCATTTCTTGAACACTTTTTCTTTTGCATAACATTGTTTGCTACACTATTTCTATTATGAAGTAAGGATTGGCAATAGGTTTATTAGTATAGGCCCTTTTATTTTGAAATACTCGACTAGGACTTTGTTATTATTATTTGATGGTCGTAGCTTACTCCCTTCTTTAGATTTAGGATTAGATAGGCTTTTTTCAAACCCAATTGAAGTTCAATAAACACCCTTGAACTGTGGTCACTTGTGTCTGTCTTACTGTTTGATAAGATGCCTTCCTTACAGTTCCTTGCAGCTAAATATAAGGGTAAAGAACTGTAGAAACGAAAAGAGATTTTAGATTTACGGAAGATGGTGGAGGACACAGGGGATATCGCCAGGTGTACACCCAGACGAGATGGCAGTGCCTTCCCAAGCATAGCAACTTCCTGACAAGACACAGGGTTCACCAATCCAACGTATTTGCCCCTGCCCACCCCCATATTTGCCAACACCAATCAGTATTGCACCACGGGACAGTAAAACACAGAAAGAGCTAGAGGAGGCACTAGAGGTGACGCAAACAGAGCTGGCCCTCTTGAGGGCAATAAAGGGAGGGAATAGCAAACCAAGACACGGCCTGGATGAGTGGAGGGCTGGGGGCATTTTGATCAGATTGGATAGCACCGCGATAAAGGAGGTGTATGTGGAAAGAGAGAGGGGGCGATCGCGGAGCAGAAATTGTAGGGTATGGGACAGTAAGGTCAGACAGGGATGTGGACAGGGAAAGGAGGAAAGGAGAATGGGATACTGTGGATGAGTTGGAGGATGAGGAAGAGTATGCCCAGGAGGCGCCAGAGATTTCTACCAGAGTTGAGAGTTTGTGGGACCACGATTGAGTAATACGTTTGCGCGGGTAGCGGTGGCAAGGAAAAAGGGAAGTGGTGATGCTCATGACGCAGACCCTTTTAATAATATTAGAGCACAAGTTTGGGATGCACTACGGCGTGCTTACCCGAATGCACCAGACTTGCAGTCCATAATGCAGTAAACTATGGGTGATGATGAGGACCCCACCCAGTATATTTTAAAGGTGCAGGAGATGTGGAGACAGGTGACCAGTGGGACCAATCAGTTCCTCTTTTCTATTTTGTCATTAAGAGGGGTTTACCAAAGGAAGTTCAGAAAGTACTTGACAAGATAGCGGGCATTTTTTTCGCCCTGTGGTAATACCACAGTTTGTGGCAGGTATGATACTGTCCCTAGATTTGCACGGGCTGGTTGTGTCAGTCAAGAGGATTGTTGTGGTCAGGACAGACACCCATGGATGCGAATGGCAGACGGTGCTGTGTATTGATCCAACGGTGCCCACTAAAGAAGTGGCAGATGCAGAGTTGTTTGAGGACAGGGTTGACGATGGAGAGATCGTGTTAGCAGTTTGCATACCCTGTGACATTATGGTGCAGTATCATAAAGTGCAATGTACCTTGATGGCCCTTGTCACTTCACCCCCCCCCCTTCACAAAGACAAATTCGGAGCAGGTCCCAGAGAGATCATGGACAACCAATGCCCAGGGTGTGGGGCTCTTGCGAGGAGTAGATCCGGTGTGAATAACACTCAAGCCAGGCGCAGTATTACCACGAGAAAAACAATACTCGCTATCTAAAGAGGCTGAGGAGGGAATACGGGACACTATCACGGGGCTCCTGAATCAGGCAATAATAGTACCTTTCACTTCTCAATGCAAAACGGATATCTATCCAATAGAAAAGGCAAAAGGGAGGAGTTGGAGAATGATCCAGGACCTTTGTCCCTTAAATTACATTGTTTAGGTGGAACCTCTGCTTGTTCCGAACCCCACAACAATACTGTGTAGAATTCCCAAAGAGGCTATACCTTTGTACCCTGATTCACAGTACCTCACTGTGTTTATGCCTGGGGGATGCAGTTCAAGCACACAAGATTGCCTCAGGGGTACTGTGAATCCTCCAGTATTTTCAATAGAATATTGCATGCCCAGTACCATCATCCAGTATGTCGATGACTTGGTGTACAGTGACAGTGAGCAGCAGTGTCAGAAGTACTCCATCATCCTCCTGCAGCTACTGGCGTACAAGAGGAACAAGGTAGAGAATGCAAAGCTGGAATACTGTCTCCAAGAAGTGCTCTATTTAGGGCAATTGATATCTGTTCAAGGGAAGAAAAGTATACCTGCCCATTCTTCGCAATGCGCAGTACTCCCCAGCCCAAAACTGTTAAAGAAATGCAGAAATATTTAGGGTTGTGTAACTACTGCAGAGCAGGAAGCCCAGCAATGAGACCGTAAGATTGCATGGACAGAGGACATGGTTCACAGTTTTAATGACTTGAAGGAGGCCCCAGTACTTGCTACCCCTGATTACACACAAGAATGTTATCTGTTCTCCCATTCTGATGGTCAGTTGATGACTGCGGTACTTATCCAAAATAGCACAATCGGCCACAAGGCCTTGGCCTACTACAGTGGGATGCTAGATTCTGTGATTCAGGGCAAGTTCCCATGTGAGCAGGTTCTTGATGCAGCTACATTTGCAATTGAAAAAAGTTTCACAATTGTTATGGGGTGCTCCGTAACCTTGTAGGTAGAGCACTCACTATTTCTTTTTTAACTCTTTATTTAATTTTCAGTTAACCATCAATACAACACATTACAGAATATACAGGTTTTGAGCCTTTACAACTTCAATACAATTATAATATATCTCATCTATTTCATCACCTTATAACTGCTAATAAAAATGTATCAACTTAAACTAACAATTCTACTAACATCCCAAAACCTTACCTAAATTACAGTAACAAATAACTATACATAAAACAAACCAACAGACAAATCACAAAAGAAACACACACCGCCATGAGAAACCCCACCTCACACCTAACACTATATATATTTCATAACTAAACACTCAGACCTTGCCATCCTGGAGCACTCCAAATCCACACTAGCAACACAATGGGCATCAGCATATGAGATTATCTTGTCCAGCCCAAACATTCATATAGTACGGTGTAAAACTGTTAACCCTGCTACCTTTTTGACAGAGCCATGTACAGAAGATCTTGCCATGCACAATTGTGTAACATTTGAGGGAGAAGAGGATGATATCCCAAAAGCAAGAGACAGCCCGCTCAAAGGGGGGGGGGTGCTTTTCATTGAAGGGTCAGCAACAGTTGACCAGGACACAGGCTTAAGGCATACTGGGGTGGCAGTGGGGCGCCTAGTGGAAGGGAACTATGAGGTAATGGTGCAAAAGAGTCTACCCATGCACTATTTGGTCCCAGCAGTGGAACTCATAGCACTTATTGAAGCGCTTCTAGCAATAGTTGGTATGCAGACATGACCTCAGTGTGGAAAATGAAAGTTAATGGAAGCTTCTATGTGTGTTCCTTGATTCCACATGTGTCAGGAGCCCCCAAGGTATTAATGTCACAAGAAACTCTGATTGTTTTTTTTTTTTAACCAACTTTATTTTCATTTTGTTCTTTTTTTATACGAAAGACAACAGTAAGCCTTTGGTTACAGCAGTATTACAACCATTATTATCTGTGAAAAGCAATTATTTAACCTATTTAAACTTTGGCATCAAGACTATTATTGTCTTCCAACTTCCCCCCTCCCCCTGAGTATCCCCACCTTCGACCACCCATCCCACCCCTTTCCCTTAGAGTTTATCTGAACCAAAGTGAATCAAGGTTATAACCAGAGCAGAGCCGTTTCCTGAGCTCATCGCTCCTCCATGTCTACTGCTGTCTCTATCTGATATGAATGTTTCTTAGAGTCCTGGGTTTAAAGAATTGAGCCTCCCTTTCCCCCACATAGTCTTGAAGTGGATCCCATATGGCTAAGAATTTCAGGTATGTCCCTGATTTTGTGGCGCAAATGTTCTCCATCGCCATAACTCCCCATACTTTCATCCACCACCATGGGGTTGTAGGACCTTCCACTGTCTTCCATCGTTGGGCCACTGTCATCCTTGCTGCAGACAGTAGGTGGGTGATGAGAGCCGCTCTGTTCCCTGAAGCTGCGTATATTCGTTCTGACACGGCGCCCAACAGAATGACCTTAGGGGATTGTGGTAGGTCTGTGCCTGTTATGTCTTTGATCAGACTCAGTATTTCCTTCCAATACTCTTTTATCCTTGGGCATGACCACCACATGTGGAATAGGTCACCTCTTTCTCCACATTGGCGCCAACAGTCTGAAGGATACGTGGGGTTCATTTTATGAATTCTACTTGGGGGCAGATACCACCGGTAGCATATCTTATATGCTGATTCTTTGATTGCCGTGGATTTGGATAGTTTGTGAGCCCTTCTCCAGATTTGACTCCATTCTTCCTGTGTGATTTCCTCCCTTATGTGCCGCTCCCTGTCCGTCATATATTGGAGGCTTTCATCTGCTTGCAATTTATCGAGTAACTTGTACAGCCTATTGATCCCTTTTTCCTGTGTCCCCTCCAGTATCGTGAGTTCTAGACCTACTGGGGGGTGTAATCCAGCCTGTTTTACCTCTGGGTGTGAGATCCAGTGACGCACTTGTATATATTTAAATCGGTGATGCTCGGTGATGCCAAATCTTTGTTTGCATAGTTCAAAGGAGAGTGGGGCATCATCTTGGTACAAGTCTCGTAAGGACACTGTGTATGCTCCCTGCCAACGTCCCAGAACTTTTGTTGGAGCCCAGGCGTAAAATTAGGATTATGTACTATAGGGGACATTGGACCCAGGCCTAGTTTGATCCCCCTGCCGTGAATCGCCGTGTCCCAGGTGTGAAGTGTCATTTTTGTCGCTTCCAATAGGTTACCTCCTCTCTCTCGTGATTTTGGCTTGAGGAATGGTAGCATACTTAGTGGGGTGTCCGTCGCGGACTGGTCTATTTCCCCCCACCCTGGGAGGGGGTCCCTACCTGCCCATTTCAGTGCTGGTACCAACTGGGCAGCTAAGACATATCTCCCTATATCCGGCACTCCTAACCCCCCCCACATAAGTGTTGGGCGCATCATGATCTTTTTTTTGGATTCTCGGCTTCCTATTCCCCCAGATGAATTTAAACACTGCTTTTTGGAGTTGCTGGATCAGGTCATTTTTATAGCCGCTATCCTAGCAAACCATGCTAATTCCTGGGCGTCCCATCTCTGCAAGTCTCCTTGCAGGCGCTTCCATAGAGGAGTGATATTCGCTTTGAGCAGGTTTTTTGTGGATCTAGTGATTTGGATTCCTAGGTATTCTATGGACTGTTTTTCCCATTGCAGGGGGTAGCGTTCAGCTAGGTAAGTTATATTCTCTCTACCCTCGGTTACATTCAGTACTTTGGATTTGGCGTAATTTATTGTGAACCCTGATGTTTTTTCGAATTTCTGCAGTTCTTTGATTATTCTGGGTAACGTGTGCTTTGGATCTGCCATGTAGAGCATATTCTCGTCTGCATATAGGGCAATCTTATGTTGGGTTTCCCCTGTACACACCCCTCTAATACCTGGGTCCTCCCTAATTCTGTGGGCAAATGGCTCCATTGCCATGGCGAATATAAGAGGGGAGAGGGGACACCCCTGCCGTGTACCTCTCCGGATATTAAGTCGTTCCGATGTGTAGCCATTTACAATTAGGTGTGTAGAAGGATGCTGGTAATTAGCCAGAACCATCTTAGTAAATGTCGGCCCGCAGCCGAAACCCTCTAGAACCAAACTTATGTACTCCCAGTCTATGCTGTTTAATGCTCGTGTGGCATCAAGTGCAGCAATGGCGAATTTCTGGACACCCCTGGTGCCCCAGTCTATGATGTCAATTACCCGCCTGACATTATCCTGAGTGTGTCTTCCCCGTACGAAGCCCGCCTGGTCTGTATGTATTATCCCAGGCAATATTGTCGCCAACTGATTTGCGAGTATTTTTGCATATAGGTTTGCGTCAGTATTGAGGAGGGTAATGGGGCGGTAACTGGAGCATTCCACCGGGTCTTTCCCCGGCTTTAGGGGAAGGATTGTGACTGAGTGTCCCATATCCTTTGAGACCGCTCTCTTATCCCTAATTAAGTTGAAAAGGCGAGTGAGGGGGGTTGTCAGCTGCGTCAGGAATACTTTGTAAAACCCGTTCACTAAACCATCTGGGCCTGGTGCCTTTTTCCTCTAGGTAGTGCTGCAATCACGTCACTCACTTCTTGTGTTGTGAAAGGGGCTTCTAATTGTTCATTTTGCTGTTCGGAAATCTGTGGCAGTTTTATGGTTGACAGATAGAACACTTGTTCTGCCGCGTTCAGGTTCCCACTAGACATCTGGTTTTTGTGAAAATGGACCATCGTTTCTAGTTTCTCATTATCTCCCATTTGCAAATCCCCACTACTATTTCTTAACCGGGTGATGTGGTTGCGTGCCTTCTGTTTGCCTAATTTGGCTGCCAAGAATTTGCTTGCTTTCCCCCCGTGTATGTAATATGATTGTTTAGTGTTTAGCAGTATTTGCGCTGTTCTGTCCGCCATGTGGTTTTCTAATTTGGATCTAGCTTTTTTTAGGTCTCGCCAGGTTCTGGGGGTCTGACAGGTCTTATGGAGCTTTTCAGCATAAGGCCCAATGACTACTCCATCTGACCTTGTGCAGATTACGAAGCACTTTTCAGGTACGAAGAGTGCGACTAGAAGTAATGGACCCCGATCAGCTGCACTGTGCTGAAAACCCCGAAAGCATACAGTGCCTGCAGAGACCATACCTGCAATTGGAAGGTGTGAGATTCGTGGCAAGCAGATGGCAAGAAACTACCATGAGCTGCATGGCAGGAGGACTAGTAGGATTTGGATAAGAAGTAATAGATAAAGTGTACACTGTAATCAGCGGGTACTGGAATGAGCAGTGGCAAAACTGATGTGGATTGAAGCAATGGAGAAACCAGTGAAAGTGCAAAAGCAGAAAGAATACAAACTGTGTTTTTTCAATGAACGAAGTGTCTTTCTGGAGACCTACAATAGGTGCAACAAAACATTGTACATCCCAGATCTCAAGAAGGGGACAGCAGCTGTGATGGACAGCTACTGGGTGTGTGGCCAGCAGGCTTTTCTGTACCTCCCACCATCATGGAGGGGCACCTGGTCACTAGCTTAATTGCACTTGGCACTCTAGTGGTCCCTGAAGAACATTTGATGGGGGGACCAGGTGGCTTGTCAGCCGCAACAGCTACCCCAGTGGCTGACAGTCCCACCACAGGGCAACTACAGAAGCCTTTTTTTCACATCTTGCCAGAAAAGGAGAAGAAACAAAAGTTGCAGAGAAGAAGAAGATCAAATGATTTATTGCAAGACTTCTCACAATTGTTAAAAGAAATACCAGGTCTATATAGACTTTACGGAAAAGAAGAAGCCTTTTTCACTTCCCTGTTGTTCCCAGGAGTGTAGACTTCTGCATATGCCAAGTGGCTGAGAATTGTGCATTGGGAGGTAATCCAGCGGGCAAATAACACCGAACAGGTGCTCAACGCGATCAAGATGGAAATGCGTGCCATCCGCCTGATGATGTTGCAGAATCGTTGCTTGCTAGACCTCCTCACGGTTATGGAAGGAGGGGTCTGCAAAAAGATTGTAGATTCTTGCTGTACCTACTTAGCTCCCAATGACACAGAGAATGGGTTCCTCACCAATATAATAGGAGCCCTGCAAACCCTTAGTTCGCACATGCAAACAGAAGCTGGGTTTCAGGAAAATGATTGGTTTGACAACCTCTTCTCTTGGGCACCGTCCTCGATGGGAGCGATCGTGAAGATGTTGTTTCCCGTGATCGTTAGCATGTTGCTAATCTTCTACACCTGCCAGCTGGGAATTTGATGTTGTGCCAAAGCAGTGTCTAGCAGGGCAATGATGATGGTCTCAAATGTGGTACAGGAGGCACCTTGCTGTACAATAGACAGTGCAGTACAAACTGTATGATCCAAACAAGCCACATATGGTTGTCATGGAGCAATGTCTTGACCCCCCAATCACCACCACAGTACCCCCACCTGACCCCGAGAATTACACCGAAGACTTGGTAGATTTAGCAGGGGATTGAGGATGTATATACATGACATGTACCCCTGAGCAATACGCACAAACAGGGGAGAGTTTACAGCACGTGTGTAGGGCATGGGTACTAAAACAAGGGTCACCTTAATGCATGGAGGCTGAGAAATTGGAAAGGGAAAGAAGGGCAAAGGAGGATTGGGAGCGCACATGGGAATTCGTAAATGTAGGATTAATGAAAGGGGGGAATTTTGGGGAGAGGGGGTGATCGTCTCAGGCCCTCCGGCACTTTCAGATGAGGTGATGCCTGGAAGCACACAGTAGGGACTCTGAGAAGGTACAGGGGTAGGGGAGCATTGCAGGGGTTATAGAATGGGGAGGGTGTGTGTGGCTTTGCTGAAGTATACATGGGGAAACAAAACGCCATTTTAGATAGTAGCAGCCATAGTGAAATCGAGGCCTAGTTTTGCGCTGCAGCCAGGGTTGCAGCTCAAGCCACATACACATGGAAATACGTATATGCATGCAAGAATAGGGAATATATTGTAGCATGGGCACCGGGAGAAAGACCATGACTACAGGGATTCATAGAGCCATCATTGTCTCATGTTGCCAGAATTTGTATCACAGAAGTAATGCGCTCTGCAAGGCCACAAGGGGGTTGAGAGCATGCTGTGAAAAGTGATCCATGTTGTAGTTATAAGTAATAGCACTCAAATGCCTCCATCTAAGGAACCCTAGCATTCCCAGGTACCAGTCAGTCCCAGACCACCGACCAAAAAACTGTTAACCCCCCAATCGATCAGAAAGATCCTAAAACAAGGATCAGTTGCCTTCACCATAGGTCACGTTATTTGTGCTGTGAGGTGCGGGGAGGGATAAAACAACAGCTAAAATGAGGGTGGGGAGCTGTAGTTGGGCACCAACATGTCTGGAATCGAGCTGTAGTCTGTTAGAAGTGATGACCTCGAAGTATTCTCATAGCCCATGCCTGCAGTACCAGATGCACGTCAGTTTAGAGATAGAGCCAGTATTGTTTTTTCTTCACATAATTTCCAATTAGTTGCAGCTTTAAGCTCAATGACATGCGAGGGAAAGCCCACATGGAAGAAGATGGACAGAAGTGGCTGGGATAAATGGCCTGGCATCCATTATGGAGCAGGTAGCCTATGTATAGGGTCTCAACCACCAGCCATTTGGATTTGTACATTATGTAATTACGTCACTGATGACGCTGTGTGCCTTCATAAAGTATTGCTCGTACTGATTTCGGCAGAATGTTCTGTGGCAGCAAAGTGCTTTGCTGGTAAATTTTCAATGTTCATGGAAATAAGAACGTGTTCTCTTTGCAAGGGGTGTGCTGGACCATTTTTCCTTAGCGGGTTGTATTTTCTCTGGTGTGAGCATTGAGGGGTTTCTCTGCAGTAGCACTCTTTGACGAAAGCGCCTTATAAATATAATACAAAATAAATAAAATACTCATGCTTAAACAATGTAGCTCCAAGTTACTTGTCCAGGAGGATGGTAGACTACAAGACCAATCACTTCCGTTGATCTTCCAACAAGCACTTATTAGTGGTCCTGTCGTCTCGATTCATCTATAGAGATAGTGACAGACGTTTCTCGAGATATCGACATAGACTATGGAACTCACTAGCACTGGATGTCTGTATTCTTGTGTCATTTGTTATTTTTCATAAGATATTAAAACATACTTGTTTATCTAATGTGTCTACCTATCATTGTTTCCTCTGGGTAAGAGTATTATTCATATTGGTGTGGATGAGAACTTAGAACCCTCTGTGCTTGGATGCAGATGTTTCTGTCTGAAGCACGTTAGAAATGCATCAAATCAAAATCACAAGCTATAATACTGTTTTTTATTTTTTATTTTAATGGACTGCCTTTAATTGTTTAAACAGAGGTGAAGAAAATGCCTGCTCTCCAGTCCATACACCTCTTTCACTCTCTATATTCACCTTCATTGTTTTGAGACTGGCTGATAGCCAAGTGCTAGATGTTGTGACTGAAACACATTATGTGCTGTCACGTGTTGGAGTTCTTGTGATCACATCATGACGTTGGAAAGGACGGCTGTGATCACGTGTTCTAGATCAATAAAAGAGGTGTGCGGTCTACCACCAATCAGAAGGGAAGTACCCCAATGCAGCCTGCCACCAACATCCACTGCGGCTTTCTTTCTGAGAGCGCTTGTGCGGTGGAGGAGGGGACAGGGGAACCAGCTCCAGTGCCCCTGCCATCGAAGGCAGATACACATCAGAGGAGAAAGGCCTACCCAGACCAGAGCAGGCCCAGCTCCAGCAGGGGGACAGGAGGGCCAGGTCCCCCCTGAGCCAGTCTCTTGCCCCCCCCCCTAGAAAGAAGGTAATGTCAGTGGTGTAATACACCACTGGTAAGCAAGGGAGTAGGGGGGGTGGATATCACTCTAAACATTCAGCAGAAACCTCAGAGACACCATTCTGAGGGGCTGAATTGCAGGAGGCCTGGCCAGGATTTGTTTTCTTGCCCTAGACAATGATTTATGCCCCACAACCATAAAAGTACAAATGACCAGTGAGATGGAGGACCATTCACAACTCTAAGAGAGGTAGCACACTTTTTCAAGCAGCCTACAACTATTTTCTCAAACCTAAAATCACAATTTCGGTTTCTGTAGTTTAAAGTATGTTTATTTTTCGTGGGAATACAGTGGTTTTTCACATCATGCTTAATAAAATGGTTAACTATATCAAACAATAAATGACAGGTAAACTTGCTTGAACACAGATTTCTGCAGAGGTTGCGTCAACTGACTGGGGGCCCTTGCAAATTACATTCAAAGTTTATATTCTGCAGCATTAACTAATTCAGTATATGTGAAAGATAAGGTTGGTAGTAACAAAATGTAATTCTGGAGGGCAGAGTGTAGTAAAATCAAAAAGTGATAAATGCAAGGCTTTGAATTAAATATTACCACTACCGTTGCTCTGCGCAACATTCCATGCCATAATACTGTAGTATGACTGTACGATTAGAAAAGGGGGACAAGCATTAGCAAATGACTTTTGGTGCTGCCACCAAAAGGTGCAGTTCAATCTTAATTACTAGGCTGTGTTCCATCTGCACTGGAACACAAGCAACCATATGAATATTTAGGGTCTGTGGTTTTGCAGTTTGGGTAGGGCTTCTGACATTAGTGACAGGGCCAGGGCTGATATGCAAACAATGGTATGGAAGGCTAGCCAGAGCAATGACAGTGGTTCTAATTGATTCAGAGACTTTTTACCTATTAGGTACAACCTGAACGCATGCTGTGGAACACAGATAGGATAACAATAAAATGTGAGGGGGAACACATATGCTATGGGTGTGTCTGGTCATTTAACCACCTAACGACTTGCCATGGCCATGTCAATGCCTCACCACCAAACCAAACCTTTCTAGAACTCTTTGAGCAAGCTCTATCACAAAGTAACACCAAACGTGTTGCTGTGTAGGGCCTGCCAGTGTTATACCTCAGCATTCTTTTAAGTGTTTAATTACTTAATTGCCTCTGTAAATGAGCTCCTGGTGTAGTACAATTCTCTTACTGTGTGTCTTCAGCCAGATGATTTTATAAGCAATATATTTGTCAATATCTCTGTGACTTGCACTGAAGTCTTAAACAAGCAGTTTTGGCTTGTGTATAGGTATTAGCAGACATTTGCCAGGCAATGCCATCATATGCCCAGTTACTTGCGCCATTTTCCATCTCTTCCCATGTTATGGCCAGGTGGTACCCTTATGGCAGTGCCTGGCAAATGCCTATCCATGCCTAATCAAAAGCACAAGCTGTTGACTTTATCAATGCATGTTGGCTTACATGTAGCTCCCTAAGTGAATGCGTATATGCCCAGATGAGGGTGTCTTGCTTGCTACGCCTAAGGAATCAAGCTGCACCTCACCGAGCTGGTCCAACAAGGCCCTGCATGAAAATGATAATGCTAGGTTGGCAAGTATTAACCAGTGTCAGATCTTCTCATGCATACTTACCAGTGGGGCTCCCACCTAAATAGAATGTATCTTTGTTTGGAAGCCTAGTCTACTCTGGCAGAATGTTTCATGATTCAAACTGATAAGTACTGACTTGATAACCTCTTTCTGTTTGAGTACATTTACAGAGTTTGCATGCAAACAGAATATGTCATGTGTGTTGTGGGATTTGTTTGGAAAGTATGATCTAAATCCTGGGTGCTGGATGTTTAGGCAAATTTAGGCAAATGAAACATGAACACCCGTAGAATAACAAAAAAGAAGAGTGTTTTCTATAATGTTGCGGGCAAAGCATAAAAGGTGTACATTTTTTATAACTAAAAAGCAGTATTTTAATATTTTCTAAAGAGTGCAGTAATCAGAGATGGATTTAGCATTTGGGCAAGGGACAAATGCCAATCCCCCCTGCCCCCTGTGCTCTACTCTATCCCCTCAAATACAAAAAGTTGGGCTGATCAGGCCCTACAAGTAAGACCTTATCTTTTTAACGTGTCTCAGAGGCAGATTATTTACAACAGAAAGTGATTAGAGATAAGAAAAGGTAAAAAGGCAGTGAGCAATGCTGAGGCACCTACAAAAAAATGATTTATGGTTTTAAGAAGCTTTTTAATGTGATTGTTGGGTGATTAGTAAGTAAGGGGATACAGAACAAGCTGTGTGAAACAATAATCTTGTCATGCATTTCATTTCACTTTGTGTCTGTATGAGATTTTTGGTAAATTCTCATTAATTGCTATGCTGGAGCTTGTAGGCTTACATTCAGGATGGGGAAAATAAAGCTACAGTCATAGGGGATCATTTTCCAGGTTAAGTGGAGTGGAAGAACAGGTGCTAAATGCATGTAGCTCCACATTTTATGAGCTGCAGGATTTGTATAATTTGACAGGTGAAGCTGGAGTGCAGATCGGACTTCTGATTGGTATTCCACCAGCATGTATTTTTACATTGGCGGAAAACCAATACATTCCTACGGGACCTGCCTGACTTCCACACCTGGAAAAAGCGGGCAGAGTCCAAAGGAATCCACTGATGATGGCTCTCACAATCGTTAATTGTGGAAGTGATTTACACTTTTCCAGACACGTAGTGGTAAAGTAAAGAGCAAAGGCGATTTTCACCTGCGTTTTACTCTTTACTTTACCAGTACTTGGTGGAAAAAATTTAAATTAATGAATGGCCCCTTTTGCAAAAAAGTGCAAACAGGACAATTCCAAGCTGTGCAATTTAGGATTCAAAGCAAAATGCCCCCTTAATCTTTTCATCAACCTGTTTCTACAATGATGAATACATTGTTAGGTTGGTTTATCATGTGACGTGTGCATTTTTAAAAGTAATCTGCATACAATTTAGTATTATTTTAGGTATTCAAAGCCAAACTTCAACACATATTTGTATCAACTTGAGCTCGGAAGATGTGTGGTCAAGTATCTAAATTACAGGCTAGGCTCAAATGATGGCTTTACCACTTGACCATGGTGCGTGATCCTGGGCATATTTTTTAATTTCACTATGCCTTACCTGTTAAAATTAGGTTCCCCTAGAAGTGCTTCATTTCACATTATAAGCTATTCCAAAAAGCCTCACGCACGGTTTAATAGATGGGCAGAGCACATGGATTAGGACATTCACACGTCTAATTTAGAATATATCCGGGACACGTTTATTGAACACATTTGTGTCATTCAATAGCAAATCAAAGTAAACACATCAAACAAAGATTCATCATGGACAATTGCATATTATAACAGTATGTACCAGACAATGATGTACAGGGGCACGCCCCACAAGGAACAATACCAGGAGGCTGCAAACCCCTCAACCAGCACTGTCTGCCTCCGGATGCAGCCCTTACAGCCCTTGCACTCCCTTGAACTCTCAACTCAATTAAAATGTGCTGCAAAAATGCAACAAAAAATGTAATTTTGGACATGAACCATTGATGGGAGACATTCATAATGGGACTACTGTAGGAGTTCAGTTGGAAAGGCGTGGGGAGGAGGTTGTGGAATGGGTGGGTGAAGGGAGGATTGTATACATGTGTATTTTATTGGAGAATATGTTGTTGTGTTCGAAATATTGTTAATATCAACAAGACTACCTGTATTGATTGGACATGGTATGTTCTGTTCTTGAAATTTAAAGAAGTTTGAAAAAAATGTAATTTTGTAGGAAAAACATTCTCCTAATTCCTTGCTTCAGTATTCTGGCTGTGGGGGGTATATCTTTCACAACAAGATGGAGGGACCACAAGCATCTCATCCGGGGCCTGCTGGGTGTAGCCACAGTGCTCAGGGAGGTATTGTTGGGCGGACATCATCTGAGGTGGTACAAAGACTGGGGCCTCACTACTCAGCCCTCTTAGAGGAGGAGGAGGAGGCATCACCCTCAATTCTCCCAAGCCAGTCCAGGAAAGGCATGCTGGGTGCTGGTGTGAATAGGTGGGAGGGGAGGTAAATGGGAATGGTGGTTAGGGCAGTTGAAGGAAGGTGACTGGACAGTGAAAGGTGAGGAGGACCAGCTATAACAGAAAGGAGAGAGCAGATGGGAAGGGAAGATCGGTAGATTGATGTTGCAACACTATTTCCTTGCTTCTCTTTCTCTTTTGCTATGTACAGTTTTTTTTCATAGAGGGGTGCAAATGTATTTTTGTAGATCTGGGAAGAAATGTTTTGCTAGATCACGGATCTTGGAAATCTGGATCAATGCCAGCACTTTGTTTAGGGTGCTCCTAGACCCACACCCAATGGAATGTGGGCCCCCCTGATCACAACCCTGGCCCACCCAGATGAAAATTCCTGGAGCCGGGCCTGGCCATGAGGGGTCCAGCACCAGTGCCCATTAATAGGCGAATATCTGGGCATAACAAGGGCACCCAGCATCATCAGAGGGGACCAGGACCACTGTCCATCACTGGGGGGCAGCACCCCAGGCAAGCAGTGACTTTCTTTGCCACTGCCCACAGGAGGGTGCTCGTGCGGCACGGTTCCCAAGGATTCCAGAGGGGCAGGCTGGCACTTTGAGGAGGCCAGCAGGGTCCTGTCTTGTTGCGGGGTTCCATGTTTGGCAGCAGTGGCAGGGGTGCAGATGCATAAGAGAAAGGGCATGAAACACCAGACCCTCCAACTTCCAAACACCAAGCCCAAGGGGCACTGCATTGCCTGCAGCCATGTCGTTCCACAGCCACCCAGTGCTGGAGTTCGACATAAAGGCAAGGCCTGTGACCCTAGGCCCAAACTCGACACATTAGCTTGAGCGGCTAGACATGTTTTTTGAAATATCTGAGATAGATGATGATGCCAAAAGGAAGGCACTCCTGCTATTCTACGCAGGGAGTGAAGTCCGTAATCTGTATAGGGTATTGCTACCAGGTGATGGGTCGTACCAGGCAGCAGGGCGGGCGCTGTCCCAACTATTTCGCCCCAATGGTCAATATTGGTTATGAAAGATTCCAGCTCCGCGTGTGTTCTTTGTGCAGCATGGATGAGCGGGGCCTGGCCTCCCCAGAGCCCTTAACACTATACAAGCAACCGACATAACTGAACAAGATAGATCAACTTGTTGAAGGTTTCTGCAACAGGACATCTCTGAGAGGATGTCTCCCCAACAGGACAGATGCAAATGGCAATACAGCACAGGGTTGGTTGTCCAGTAGTTCCAAGAGGCCACCAGACTCTGCACCATACAAGACCACTTTAAATTACAGCACATAGTGCATTTTCATATAGTGCCTACAAAAAAATTAACAGTCTCTTGACGCTTGGGTAATAGGTGCAACTACAACCTAAATGGTGCTGATTCACCTTGTATCCACAGTAGAAGGAGGAAACCGGAACAAATATTTGCTGGGATTTGAACATACAACCAGTCACACTCTCACACTAGGTGAGGCATATTACAGCACACATGCCAAGCTGGCCTGTGTGTTACAACTGCAGCAGGTGCTCAAACCACTGACCCATGATTTTCTCCTGTTAAAAAATGTGTAGGCTAGCAAACATTGCTTAAATACAGGGAGGGTTCCGTTTGCTGGCTCTTGTGCCATGTACCGTTTTTACTCAAGTGGTGCTGTTTTTATTTTTTTGATACTTTTGGGAGCTCAGAGCTCAGCCACTTAAGCTAAGTGGGTTGCATCAGCAAAAAAATACGGAATCATGCTGTTTTATCAGGGTTGTTGTATAGATGTAGGTTTGTGTTTTTCAACTGTTTTCCTACTGCGCAGCACCATATTTATTGAACTGATAAGTAAAAGTAGCTCTAAGGCCAAGATGCAAATAACACGTACAAATAAGAAGTCCCCTTGGAATGAGTTCTCAGGTGATCGTGGCCACCCAAACCTACTGAATGCTCCCAATGCCTACTAGGTCCGCCTCCATCTTTCATTGTTATATTTGTTTTTCATTCCCATGTTCCCTCCCTGTTGCCCTGTGAGCACTTTGAAACACAATTTACATGATGTATAAGCGCCTTGCAAATGCACAATAAAGAAATTAAATACAATGATTGCTATTCCCCAATAGTATGGGGGTATCTCACAGCTGTCTGCTGCGTTTGGTGCTAGAAAGGGGCTCAGATTTATTGTAATTACAAACATGATCCCTGCTCATGGGGTTGTGAGCGTCTAGACTCTTGTAGCAGAATAAGGCAGGCATGAGTTGGTGTGGCACTCACAGGTTACTTAGGTCTGTTTATAGTAGGAACCCGACTAGACTCAATCTTTGGGGTGGGACAAAGCCTTCATATGTTGGGAGGGGGCCTACCCTTCTGAGACTGTGGGGGTAGAGATGAAAACGTGCTTGTTTGGGGATGTTCTCCACCAAGGGATGTTTGCGTAAACTAGTGTCAATTTAGCAGCAAATCTAGCAATTTAATGCACATCAGGCCACTGAAACTGCCTCTAAATATGATAGGATTGAAGGACAACCTGCACATTTATATTAGTGCTTGCAGCTCAATAATACTGTGGTTGGGATGGATCACATTCTTTTCCCAGGATCACGCACTTTTGTTAAGCAGTGATGCCAGGATCTGAACCCCGCAAATTTATGCATATTACCATATACCGTCCAAGCTTACTTTTGGCTTCCAAGAACCCCAATAATACGGTCGCATTAGGAAGGTAGGTAAAGATCAGCAACATCTTGTGCTCGAGATGCTTCTGCTCATGCTACAGAAACAATGAAGAAATATATAAGTCTGTTTACACGTGTACAGTTACTGGAAATGTATTCATAAAGGCTTGCTACGTAGTGAATAGTTTGCGGCGATGCACCATTGTATATACACAGGAACGAATGAACTTGGATGATCCTGTAAACACACTTTAGCAGGATTATAAACTTTAAGAAGCAAGAAAAGGCTTGCAGAACTCATGGCGCAGTGGAAATTACTGATGGCGAGGCAGGTTGTTGAAGAGTAAGATTGGCTAGAAATCAAGAATCTAAGGCTATGATGGAATGGAAGCCTGTCTGCCACGACCATGAGAATAGAACACACTCCTGTTTGAACTAATATGAAAACACCCTGAATTCTTCTAAAGTTCACCATCAAATAGTGTTCAATACTGCAAAAGCCCGCAAAGAGTGGTCTCCTAGTCACGTGGGTGAGATTGAAATAGCCTGGGTCGAGCTGTACCAAAATTAAGGAGGTACAGAGAAGCTGTACTCCCTTCAGTTCTCAGGCAAAGTCCACAACTCCAAGACCAAGTTTAAAAGTTTAAAAGTTTAAAAGTTAATTGGATGACACATCTTAGAAGTGTTGATGGATAGGAGGTTAAGTAAAGGGGAGACATGATCACCCCAAGCTTTCATGCACCTGGGATGGTAGCCTGCGTGGTACTAACACAAGGAACATTCTAGAAGGGTGCAGGGGTTCCAAACCTGTTCTCCTGAGCATCCATGAAGACCTGCTCTCCAACCTTGATTCCAACACCCCCTGTGTCCTCATCTTACTTGATCTCTCTTCTGCCTTTGACTCAGTCAACCAAGCCATCCTGCTCAACCGTCTCCATGCTAACCTGGGTATCACCGGTCAGGCCATGGCGTGCCTGGCTTCTTTCCTCTCTGATCGACCCTCACACATTCAACTTGGGTCCTTCCTCTCCTCTATCTCTATCTTTACCTGTGGTGTTCCCCAGGGGTCTAACCTCTCTCCCTGGCATTTCTTGCCCACCGTATTGCTGCATTCTGCCCCAACTGCCAGTGCTATGCGGATGACACTCAGCTCATTTTCAGGCTACCTCCAGCCACCTCTTCTCCAGGAGTGATGTGCTGTCAATGATCTCTGCCTTAATGCCAGTAAGGTTGAGATTCTCATCATCAGCACACCCGCTCCCTCCTTTCCTGTCACTCTCTGGCCGGCCTCTCTTGGCCCTCTTCCTACTCCCGCCTGTGAGGCTAAATACCCCAGGGTCATCTTCAACTCCACACTCTCCTTCTCTCCTCACATCTCTGGTGTCTCTAAGAAGTCACACTACCAGCTGCACCTCCTCAGAGGTATTCTTCCTTTCCTCTCCTTCCCCCAGAAGGTCACTGTCTCCAGAGCTCTGGTTCTCGCTAGGCTGGACTATTGCAACAGCCTCTTTCTAAATCTACCTGCAGAAGCTCTACACCCTCTTCAACTCATCCAAAACAGTACTGCGAGACTTGTCTTTGCCTCAAGCCCAAGGATTGTATCCCTCCAGGACTTTAATCTCTGCACTGGCTGCGAGGATTAAGTTGAAAACCCTCTGCATTGCCTACAAGGCCTTCTGGGGCCTTGGGCCTCAAAACCTTCAACTCTCCCTTTCTAAATATCTTCCTTCTTGAGCTCTCCGCTCATCTGCCTCCAGCTCCCTCATGGTCAGTCGCTTCTCCAAGCAACAAGTTGGTGGTAGATCTCTTTCTTCGCTGGGTCATCCATCTGGAACAGCCTCCCTGCCTCCCTGAAACTTGAGGAGAATCTTCTCTGGATCCGGAAACACCTCAAAACCTTTCTCTTTGCTTCTGCTTTTTCTCCTCCTCTCCCCAGGCTGAAAATGAATCTGCATTGGTTACCTGGCCACCCTCTGATCTCGAGCCAGGGTCCCCAGCCCCCACCAGTCGCACACCTGCACTGCCTTCCTGGTAACCCCCGCACTTGGGGACTGTTTTCTGTATCCCTAACAGTCCCACTACCACCTGATATCTGCACCTACCCTTGCACTTGCCACCAGCTGGCCCTATTTTTACTTATTGTTTAATTATTCTTATTTCCCCATGTACTGCACTTTCCATTCTCCCTTCCCCCTTCCCATGCACTTGCGCGATCTGAATGACGCCTAGTAGGATCGGTGTCTCTGTCTCCCCTCTGTTCCCCTTCACATCTCTCGTTGCGCCTTGAAACACTTGTGTATTGGCGTGTTATAAATGCCATATCATATCTTATCTTATATCATATAGAGGGTCGTATAATGAGGAACCCTATAGTTTGTGTAACCAATAAATCGTCATGTATTTACTGACGATGGCTATGACTAGTTAGTGAGGTGGGCTTAGAATATCCACCTGACCTGAAATACCCAACCATAACTCTTGGCTATACAGAACATATACTTAGACGTTCATAGAAAGCCAATCATGGGGCATCATACATTTTTGCAGTTTACTACGTATCCTAACGGTGTTGTTTTTCTAAAGGTGCGCTGAGAGATCATAGAGTGTGGCGTTGTTGGATGGCCCGTTGTGCTCCCTGTTTTAGACTATTGATAATAAAACAGAAAGTGTTTTGCCAACTCCCTGAGTCATTTTGATTATTGATGTTTGAGTAAGTCTTGTATCCCCTTCTAACTCTGGGTATTGCTACCTTGCCTTAAAGGACTCTTGGGATTAAGGGTTCAGCTTACATAGCATGCAGCGGTTTCTCTGGTAAAAGGATCAACCTAGTATGTCACGTCACCTGAACATCATACTGTAAAGAAATCCTAATGTAAGTGTTCCCTGTAGAGAAACATAAATACGCTGCCATGCCTGAGTTTTGAAAAATGCATACAGCAACAGGCAGGAGTGATCTTCTATCAGAATTAGATTGTTAACATTGTAATAAAAGGCACATAAACTTTTGAAATAAAGTTATAAAAAGGTAAAACATATGCATGTGATGACTGACATCAAGATTCCTCTTCAGCTCCCACTCCCTCTGCGTCTTGAGCAGGACCTCCTTAAGTTCCGGAAAAGCCTCAAGACATTTCTCTTCACCTCCTCCTCTCTTCCCGGCTAATCTTCCAGCAGCGTTACTGATGTGCAGGGCCCTTCTGTGTCCTCGGAGCCTTGGCCCCCACATCTCTCATCCCAGCCGCTGCCTTTCTACTGCAATTACTTGGCTCACCCTACCCAAAGGTGGTTTGCTCTTACGTTCTTCTCCTCTTAGCACTTACCCTGAGCACTTCCCCATGAGCATCAACGCGCCTATCCCTCCCCTCTCCCTCTGCAATTGCATGTTCTGAACACTCACAAGGTATAGTAGGTTCGTCTCCCCTTCCCTTCACTCTCATTTTTTGTTTGTACTATCAATTAAATTATTTATACTTTCTGTAATTCATTGGGCCTCATTACAAGTATGGCGGTACGGTAACAACGGTGCCGGTAAGCTCCCGGCACCATTGCTAGCATACCGCTATACTACGAGTTCTGCGAGCGGGTGCCTTACTGCCTGCCTGGCCGGCAGACTGGCTCCCTCTCTCAGAACTTGACGGTAGCACCGGCACCGTTATTAATGGTCCCTATTGGGCTCAATGGGAATGGGTACTAATATTTGCTGGCACCCGGCTTCGGGGAATTGCTGGATCCGCCGGGCCAGAATGCCCCGGTAAATCCCCGAAGCCGGGAGCCAGTAAAAAAATGGCTCCAGCCGGTGTCATAATGACCCCCATTGTCTACCTTTCCCTTTCTTGTTTACCCTGTGGGCGTTTTGAAACACGTTTGCTAATTGTAAAAGCACCTAACAAGTGACCAATAAATAAATCAAAGCTATAGGCTATGAAACTTAAATAGCAAGTACTGGGCAAAGCGCTACCACCAAGGGTCTGGCATTTCAGTTATTGTGTGGCCTACCTGGGCTCAGAATGGGAATAGCGGCAATCTACCTCGGGGGAGCAGACTTGTGGTGTGGTGTGGAATTCACACCAGGCACCCTATGGCTCAGAGAACACCTGGATTCCAGCGTTGTCATGTATTTGTACCTATATTATTTGAACATCATAATTTCATTGACAGTCCTGTAGCAAATAATAGTTTGCTACTTTCCATGGGAAACTTGACATTTGTAATACCTTTTATTGGAATAACTGGAAACAGTGTGCTGAGATGGCAGATGCACAATAATATTTTGAGTTCATATTTTAACTCTCCCAACTTTACCACCATCTGTAAATCCTGGTCTTTCCAACTAGACAGCCTTGGAACGTCTGGCCTGCCATTCATCTGTTCTCTGCCTAGTACCTACCAACACAATCATTTCTATATCTGCAGGGTTTGAATCAGCCCAGCACCTTCCTAGCTCTCATTTTGTTCAGAATACAAGCGGGCAAAGACATACTACATGTGCGAAGACATGGCAAATTTGCTACCTGAAATCCTGCTTCAATGTTAATGGTCTGTCAGCCAACAGGTTGGTCTAAAATCCCTGATCTCCTTCTCTCAGAATCTATTCTGGCAGTGTTTGATATGTGCACCAATTGTAGCACTCTCTCTCTTGCAGCATTACAGCAGCTACTACGGCACATCCTGGCACAGTAGAGTCAGATGCAGGGACGTGCGTTTCTATGAATGTAACAGCTCACTGGAAGTGTGCGCAGTGGTCAAACCCTTACCCTAACTTCCCCAACCTATTCATAACCTCCCCATAACTTCTCCCTAACCCTCATTTCGGTTTTCCTACTTTCGTCACCCTAACCCTCCTTCCCTGCTGGGGTTGTGGAGCCCTGTATAAGCAACGACTTCCAGCAGGTCGCATAACCGCAGTGGTGGTGGTTGGTTCATGCCACTCCTGCGCCTCTGAGCTGTGGACCCTGTCATAGAACTATAAGTATGCAAAGTTATGTTATTTGATGAGTTGTGTTGTAATGTAATATTTGAACATAAATACAACTGGCAAGGTACTTTCCGGTGTCATCATTTGGCCGTACTGCTTATTATATGCAACTCTATTTTCATTACTGTGGCAACGAGTAGACATGCCTTGAGTCTGGTTCTGCAAAATAAGTATCTACTTATGTGATGAGGTTATTTTTTTTTTAAAAGAACAAAAGGAATGTTAACACTTTTCCAAGCGTTTACACAAAACATAACATGCAACAGACACATTAACCCTCCATAGGTAGCATTTTCTGTAAAGTCGTGGATTGACGCGACTCACGGATGATGGTTTGATGGCCTCTTTTTTTTAGGCGAAGGGTGACCCACTTATTTTTGGGCGTCCTTGCCTATATCTTGTCCAGTCCGACCCTTCTTCAATACCGGCTGCTTCTTCATACCCAAGAAGGATACCGTTCTCATTCCCATCGAGAATATGAGATTTCTCCAAAGGAACAGTTTCAAGATGATGTCCCTTCTTTTTGGTGGGAAGCATTCATTACCAGTTTGCGGTACTCCTATTCTGCGTTACTTGACTATTCACGAAAGTCATGGAAGTGGTGGCGGTCCATCGGCACAGAAGGAAAGTGCATATCTTTCCTTATGTTGACAACTAGAGCCGATGGGCAGCTAATAAGTGAAAGAGACCTGATAAAGCTATATCTAAGTGCGTTTGATAAGGGAAAGATGAACCGGGACATTTCAGAGAGCAAGGAATCCTGGTGTTATCAATTTCGAAAAAGAAGGAGCCATGGAGTGGTCCAAGAAGATTAAAGAAAGCACAGTGTGTCATTAAGTGAACAGTTTAGTTTGAATAGTAATCACATAAACTATTTTGAGCTTTTCAGAGCTATGTTATTACTCCTTCATTTTATATACGTGGGGCATAGGTGCTTTGAGAGAGCCATAAGGGTGCCCCAGTATAGGTATACTACTACATGCTTTGGTGTGGATTAGGGAGGCGCTGTGACATGTAAGGGTGCCCGAGTAATTTGCTTTCACTGTCTATCTCTCCATGGATGCGATACCATAAGGCACATTGCATAGGCACGTTTAGGTCACTTTAGTGGTGACTGGCACAGTCATAAAATAAAAATGTGTGTCTGTATGTGTATGCATGCTTGCGTGTGCGCGCAAATATGTATATGTCTATACAGGGGTCATGGAAGACAAAAGGAGCTCTTACAGGCAGCATTTTTCAACCCTAGACCCAGTTTACAGAGGAGCCCAGGCATTTAAAAAATGGCTGATCCTATTTACACAAATGCTGTTTTGCTCACTTTACAATGCAATGCAAAATTCCTCTTTGTGTTGCATATCCCTTGTTTAAAATGTTCAGAGAATTTAGGTTGAGGTAGAGCAATGTACCATTGGTTTTCTGGTCACAGATGGCAAGCACAGCGGCGGCACAGTTTAGGGGGGACTGTGGGGTACGTTTTACTGCCTTTTCTGAAATTTCCGTAAATCATTTTACCAACTTGTGTGAAAGATGTAAATGTAGGAGCACACTTTCAGTCAACACCCCATGAACTTCAGGCTGACAGCCCAACAGCCCTTCTCCTCATTGGTTCTGCAATGTTAATAGCTGTTACTGCGTGAGGCAGTTCCTTCCCTGGCTGCAGTAGACCCCCTGTGGGGACCAGCTCACTCATTGTGCTTATGCAAATCCATGACAGCTCCTTCCAAACTTTAGAAGCACTGCCTTTACAATATGGAATAGCTAACCCTCGTTTAGCTATCGCACAAAAGGAAATGACTTGCCGTGCTTGAACAGACCCTGCTCTCAACAGGCAAAAGTCCCAGCAGGCTACTGAGTATACCACCTGAGCATGTTAGAGTAAGGTATGAGGCATCTCTCAGTCTGCTAACCAACATACCAAGGAAGGTGAAATGGGTGACTGCGGGCCTCGAATGTTAAGCTGCCCTTCCACTGAACCTTAAGTCCTTGCCTCTCATAAGCTTAAGCAGGTTTTGACAATGTCTGAGTTTCCACACCGACCCGTCCCCTCCTCTGCCAACTCACAAATACTTGTTTTGTTCCTCAAGTGGTTCAATGTATGTACTTGAGACAGGGAAAGAGACATGCACCGTGAGGTGTGGCATTGGGAACTAGATAAATGGGGCTTGTCAACAAATGGCATGGGGTAGGAGTGCAGTGTTGCTGCAGGTTGGTTTGCCTTTTAAGGCCTACTCTCGTCTTCATCCGACTAAGCAACTCCCCTCTAAGATCTCCTACCACTTGACACTCCACACACAAACCCCCACAGAAGGCCGTCACAGGCCTACCTGTTATCACATCAACACGGACTGACCCACGACTAAGCTCTTCGCGTTGGCCTTGTTTAACTGTCGGTCATCAGCGGGTAACCGGATCCAAGGTCCTGGAGTCTACCAGATCTTGGCTCTTCCCTATGGATAACATACTCCCAAGTTTCTTCTGCCAAAACCATAAAAAGCAGATTGGCACTCAGGAACCAGGTACTTCCGACCTGCATCCATCAAGACCACAAGTTTTGTATCTGCCTTTCCCTCTGTCACACTACTGAATCACACTCCTCGTTCTTCATACAGAGCCAAGCGCAGCGAGGCCACCGATCGTGGCAGATAGGGACTATAAAAGACATTAAATTACATGGATCTTGACTGGCATAGCACAGATCTATTTTTCGTGTTGTCTGACTGGTATCTCTCAGTCACAGAAAGAACTGCTTGCCAATTGATCGTGTAGGGTGACATCAAGCCCTACAGTCGTCAGATAGCAAAAAGCCTGCCATGCTGAAGTCTAGCTGCCAGTATAATGCTGCACGCCAAAGTGTCAGAGAAATAAGAACTATTTGCAAAACCTAAAGATGTGGATTACATATATCTAACTGTGTTTCTTTAAATCACCAGTGTTGCCGACCTGGAGGTGCATTTTGAGTATTTTAACTTCTGTGGCATCCAAAGAGGGGTGACCTGTGTTTCATCTAGCAATATTCATTATGTTGTTTGACTTTGGCTTTTACCGTTTTTATGGCCCATCAATTAATTTGTTCTTGTTCCTTTTGCCTTCTGTAATATTCTGTTGATTGATTGTCATCATTTCATGCTATTGTACCATCTTACTAGTTTTGGAAGAGCACCTTTAGTTAATTGTGAGTCCTTATAAATTAGTTATTTTCATGCAGAATCTCAAAGCTGTCTTTTCTTCTGCTGTTTCTCTCTGTGACTATCCCAGTACGTTCAAAGAAAATAAGAATTCCCCCAACACACAGACACACTGATGACTCTGGACAATTCATCCTATCTCCCCAGAGTGGAGCCACCCCCTTTGAGGCTTTGGAGGTGAGCACGCTAAGCAAGACCTTCCCTAGTGTGACTCCCCTCTTGAGGATAAGGACTCCCATTCCAACCGTAATTGTATTTGTAATTACAATTACGTCCAATAACCAACATAGAGCCTTCATTCACTCTATAGACTTCAGGTAATGCTGAGCATCACCTGGAGACCATAATCAAAGAAGACAGACGCAAGTCTTTTTTTTCTGATGACGTGCTTAAGAGCAGCGTGGACTGTAAATGGAGGAGAGACTCCTACAGAGGGAAGCATTGCTATTCAGAGGCCAGCCTCTGTAGAGCCGACGTCCTGGAGTGGTGGGGCTACGCCAAGCTGCAGAGTCAGGGGTGGCATGGAAGAAGCGAGACCCGCTAGCTGGAGGCTGAGAAGCGGGTGCTCTGCCAACGCAAGACGGACAGATGACCGTCTGCCCTGATGTCGTAAATCTACTCCCGTCTCACCTGGGATCGCTTCTTGCTCTGTTCCGCGGGAGGATTCCTCTTGTGGACGGATCGGGTCTTGTATAGACTTGTTCGAGTCTCGTCCGGCTGCAGAGCGTGTTCAGAGTTCCGGGAAAGTCGCTGTTCCAGGATGTCCAGGAAAGTAGGTAGCGGTCGCTAAGAATGGGGATTCCAGGAGCCGAATAGAGGGAAGGGGAAAAGGAAGGAAGAAGGAACCAGGATCTTGGATAGAGGATTCGCCGAACAGCACACACACGTCAAGTCACTACCTAATGATAGCGTTTAGACGCGTGGGGCCGCGGGGGCATGGCCAATTTATAGGACGCGCCGTGTGTGACGTGTAAACTGGTGCGAGGCAAGTCACTTGCTGCGGCCATGTTGGGAGTAACAAAGAATACAAGCCTCGACGCGATAAGGACCAGGAAGTCCAGAAGGGGCAAGTTCTATGGTTCATGACAGCATGCCTCCTCCGAAGACCTGTTCCACCAGGTTTGCCCAGGTGTATGAGATGGAATCTTCTAAGCAGCCGAGGGGTATTTAAGCTAGAAAGTGGTTCCCAGGTTCTCTCACTAGGAGGGTATCCTTTCCATTCAACCAGGTATTGAAGTCGACCCTGTTTATACCTGGAATCGCATATTCGGGACACTTCATATTCTAGCTGATCATCGACAACAACAGGACTGGGTCTGGAGGATTTTCGAGAGGATTGGATGTAAGGTTCCAATAGGGAGGTATGAAAGACGGTGTATTTTCTTCAAGGAGTCGGGTAGCTTGAGTCGGAATGAGACAGGATTGATGACTTCCTTTATGGAAAATGGTCCATAGTACTGAGGGGCCAATTTGTTTGGCCGTAGATGTCGGGGTAATACTTTCGAGGACAACCAGACTTGATCACCAACAGAATAAGAGGGCGCTGGTCTTCTCTTGGAATCCGCATAGAGCTTAGTGCGTATTTGAGCCTCTTTCAATTGTTCCTTGGCTTCCTTGTGAATGTTGATGAGAGTCTGTATCCAAGAGTCGAGAGTAGGTACTGGAGTGGGATGAGGAAGAACAGAAGGTAAAACGGAGGGGTGAAAACCTTGACTGCAATAGAAAGGGCTGAACTTGAGTGCTGAGTGATCGGAATTGTTGTAGGCAAACTCAGCCAGGGGTGTGAGGGGAGACCAGTCATCCTGAACCTTGGTGGCAAAACAACGAAGATATTGCTCCAGGGTTTGGTTAACACGTTCTGTGGCTCCGTTGGTTTGTGGGTGATAACCTGATGAGAGAGCACATTGGATCCCTAGAATACGACACAGATGTTTCCAGAATTGAGAGACATATTGAGGTCCTCGGTCCGAAGACAGAAAATGAAGACGGAAAATATGTTCTAGGAAGATTCCAGCAAGTTCTGAGGAGGATGGTAGTTTATACAAAGGTGTAAAATGAGCCATATGGGTGAACAAGTCTATGGTCACCATGATGGTTGTGTACCCTCGGGAAGGTGGTAATTCGACAATGAAGTCTGTAGCAATGAACTCCCATGGTCTTGTTGGCAGCGATGGTTGCAGTAGAAGACCCGCCGGTCTCTTGTTATCATGTTTGTTTTGACTGCAGACAGTACAAGCCTTGACATACTGTTGTACGCCGGTCTTCATTTGAGGCCACCAAAACTGTCTTTGCATTAGACGGAGGGTGTTAGTTATACCACGATGATCGGAGTGAGGGGTATCATGGCAGAGGTTTATTACCTTGTGTTGTAATTTCTGCGTAGGAATGGCCAGTGCATTGTCCTTGAATAGATATTCTTCCTTGACTCTTAGATTTCATGGATTCTTCCTTGAAATTTCCTTCCAGAGGTCAGAGGACTGGGTTTGCACTCGGATTTCTTCCAGAAGGTTGATTGCTTGAGCTACAAAGATAGTTTAGGGAAACATCTTAGGATAGGCCTTGTCCTCAGTGGCTGCGTAGTCTGGACATCGAGATAAGGCATCAGCAATCATGTTTTGTGATCCGGGAACATGAGTGATTTGAAACTGATACTGGGCAAAGAAGTAGGCCCAACGGGCCTGACGACTGTTCCTGCACTCCAATGACTGTAGGATTTGGAGATTCCGATGATCTTTGCGGACCTGATCTGGATATCTAGCACCCAGAAGTAGGTGTCGCCATTCAGTGAAGGCTTGGCGGATGGCCAAGAGTTCCTTTTCCAGGATGGAATAGTGTGTCTCACTGGGGGTCAGGGTTCGTGAAAGGTAAGCAATGGGGTGTTCCAGTCCGTCTTCAAGTTCCTGTTTCAAGACAGCCCCAATAGCGTAGTTAGAGGCATCCGTTTCCACTAGAAATGGGCGATTTTTGTCAGGCTGGGTCAGGATGGGGGCTTGTGTGAACTCTGTCTTCAATCATTGGAATGCTTTATCTTGCAATGTAGACCAGATAAAGGGGGTGTCTTTCTTCAATAGATCAATGATCGGATGAACGATCTCGGAAAAGGTAGAAATAAACCCCCGGTAGAAGTTGGCGAGCCCCAGGAAGGATTGCACCTGTTTCACGTAATGGGAGCGGGCCAAGCCAGTATGGCCTTTACCTTCGAATGGTCCATACCAATTTCCTCTGGGCTAAGGATGAATCCTAGGTAGTGAACTGAAGTAACGTGGAACAAGCATTTTTCAGGTTTGGCTAACACTTTGTTTTCACGAAGTCGTTGTAGTACTGCCTTTACGTGTTCTTCATGTTTTAGAGGATCCTTGGAAAAAATCAATATGTCATCCAGATAGACAATGAAGAAGAGGAACAACATATCAGAGAACACCCTGTCCATAAAACGCTGAAAGACTCCGGGAGCATTGGCTAGTCCAAAAGGCATGACTAGGTATTCATAATGACAAAGGGTGTTCTAAAGACTGTCTTCCATTCGTCCCCTTCCCGAACACGGATTAAATGGTAGGCACCCCGGAGATCCAGCTTCGTGAAAATTACGGCTCCTCTCACAGCTTCCAGGATATCCGAAATCAAGGGCAGTGGGTACCGATCTTTGAGGGTGCATTGGTTTAAGCCTCGATGGTCGAGGCAAGGTCTGAGTTCCTTGGTATACTTCTTGGGAACGAAGAACAACGAAGCACCCGCTGGTGCCGTTTTCAAGATTGGTGTCTAGGTATTCCCGAAGGGCCTTTTTCTCAGGTTCGGAAAGGATGAACATTCGGCCGAAGGGAATTACAGCTGAGGGATCTGTATCTATGGCACAGTCTTCGGGCCTGTGAGGGGGTAAGGCTTGGACTATGGCGGTAGAAAATACATCAGCATATCCCTGATAGGGCTCTGGAACTTGTATGATATTGGACACCATGACTGGTGTTTCTTGGTCTCTTGGTGGTTCTTTAGGAGTTATCGAGGAGGGGTCCATGGATAAACAGTGGGACATACAGAACTCTGAGCCCAGGAATAATGATCCTGCTGTCCAATTGATATACGGATTGTGCTTTTGTAACCAAGGCATACCCAAAACCATGGGGTAATGGGCTGACTTAATGATGTCGAATGTAATCCGCTCTTGATGATGATTTATGGAAAGTTGGATCTCTTTAGTCTGCAGGCTTATGGGTCCTGACGAGAGGGGTCTTCCGTCAATTGCTTCCACTGGCTGCATGATGTTTCCTGTCTCGTACGGAATATGATGACTAAGAACCCAGTCTTGATCAATGAAAATTCCCACAGCTCCGCAGTCCACCAAGGCCAGAATGGGATAGGTCTTGTCTTTGGAGGGCGAGAGGAAGGCCTGTAGTATCACCAAACTGTTTTGTCCAGGAGAGTTCAAGGATGGAATTGATGTGGAGCAAACATCTCTCTCCCGACACCTCGCTCCATCTAGGATCAGGAGCTGGCGTTTCCCGAACGCTGTGGAGGGGCTAGAGGGCATTCTATAACAAGATGTTTATCCGAGGCACAATACATGCAAAGGCCTGTGTGGATCCTTCTCATCCTTTCTTGAGGGGAAATAGGACCACGAAAGGCTCTGATTTGCATGGGTTCCGGATCAGTCGGCCTCATTATGAATCAGGCGTTAAGGGGTTAACCGCGCCGTAAACGGCGCCGACCCTTAACGCCTGATTACAAGGTCCCTTAGCGCAATGGTGATTTTAACGCCTGCTTTTTGCAGGCGTTAAAATCCATGGCGCTAAGGGACAATGGTGCTAATTACGCCACCGTAATTTACGGTGGCATAATTAGCGCCTTCCCCACTCCCATTATGCCCTATGGGGCAAAAATGGGAATGGGGAAGGGTAAAATGGGAAATGGGGATTTACCGCCCCACTCACCTTGGAATGGGGCGGTAAATCCGCCATCCACCATGGTGTAAACATAGTTTACACCATGGTGGTAAGGGTATGACCCTGGAGGTAACTTACCGCCTGGGTCGTAATGAGGCCCAGTGTCAGGGGTTGGGGCAGAATCGGTTTTAACAGAGTACTCAAGGGAATTCTTTTGAAAAGGTGTCTTGGTCTTTCTTCTTTCAGCCTTTCTTTCCTAGATTCGAAAGTCTATCTGCATGGCTAGATCCATAAGGGCCTGGAATGAACTAGGACGAGCAACCCGGGCTAATTCATACTTAATGTCCTCGTTTAGACCCCTGCGAAATAGAGTGAAACTTGCTTCAGAGGACCAATCCGCTTCCTTGGCCAGTTGTTTGAATCTAGTAACGTATGTTAGCATATCCTGAGTACCCTGTCGGAAATCAAGTAAGCGTTCCTGAGCACTAAAAACCTGTTCTGGGCGGTCGAACATAGTCGTGAGTCCCTGAATGAATCCATCATAATCATCCAGGAGGGTATCCCCTGAGTTGACTAAGGGAGTGGCCCAGGTTAACGCGTTCGCTGTGAGGTGCGAGATTATAAAGCCCACCTTCGCCCTAGAAGTTGAAAAATAATAGGGCTTGAAAGTAAAATGCACCAAGCAGGAATCCAGGAATCCACGTAAAGATTTTGCCGATCCATCATATTTGTCCACCACTCCACCCAGTAACACACTGTCCTTGTTAGCGGGGTCGCGAGACAAAACTAGCTGCCTTAGCGCAGCATTCTCAGCCTTTAAGTTCTGTACTTCAGTTGTGAGCTCTTGCATGCCACGCATAAGGTCCTGGACTGCTTTCTCCATAGCAGTATCAATGTCGGTCATTTGGCATCTCAAACTGTCGTAAATCTCCCCCCGTCTCACCTGGGATCGCTTCTTGCTCTGTTCCGCGGGAGGATTCCTCTTGGGGACTGATCGGGTCTTTTATAGACTCGCTCGAGTCTCGTCCGGCTGCAGAGCGCGTTCAGAGTTCCGGGAAGGTCGCTGTTCCAGGATGTCCAGGAAAGTAGGTAGCAGTCGCTAAGAATGGGGATTCCAGGAGCCGAATAGAGGGAAGGGGAAAAGGAAGGAAGAAGGAACCAGGATCTTGGATAGAGGATTCGCCGAACAGCACACACACGTCAAGTCACTACCTAATGATAGTGTTGAGACGCATGGGGCCGCGGGGGCGTGGCCAATTTATAGGACGTACCGTGTGCGACGTGTAAGCTGGTGCAAGGCAAGTCGCTTGCTGCGGCCATGTTGGGAGTAACAAAGAATACAAGCCCCGGCGCGATAAGGACCAGGAAGTCCAGAAGGGGCAAGTTCTATGGTTCATTGGTTCATGACACCTGGTGGTGTGACTACTGAAGAACAGTGGCGGCCGGCAACCGATGTCCAGACCAGGGAGAAGAAAGGAGCCCAAGTCCTTGAGCTCCACATGGCAAACGACTTTGCCGATGAGATGAGTAACGAAAGGGAAGCGAACACTCCCAAAATGAGGACGCCAGTGAGGGTTATGAACTATGGTTTCCGAGATTGCCAAAGCCGGCAACAATGCGGGAGTCTGAGAAGATGGAACGGGCAAACGACTCAGGTAAAACAGAGTGAAAGAGTTACGAAGATTGTATATCAAGGCTGTCGAAGCGGCCAACAGTATGAGTGCGTATGAGAACTGAACGGGCACATGTCCTATGTAAAAAGGAATTAAAGGGTTACATTTGCTTTATGCCAAGGCTGGGAAAGCCAACCAACATATAAGGAACTAATAAAGTCAGACAGACATACGTTACATGTGAAACTGAGCGAAAGGAGTGTAAACACTCTGCAACAAGGCTAGCCAAGCCAACCCAACCAGGTAACAGGAACCTGTCATACCTGAGCGGGCAGAAGCCCTACTTTTGTTAATTGGACTGAGAACCAATCACCCTGCCAAAAAGGTCATAGGACTTTGGGGAGTCCCGGTGACAAGGATACAGAGAAGCGTGAGTAAATTAATCCTGGATGGATTTTACCAATGATAAAAATATGGAGAAAAGCACTATAAGAAGAATTATTCTTTTCCAAAGGGGGAAGAGAAAGCAAGACAGTGGATATTCATGTTTTAACCAAATGTGAACTTTATCAATCTACTTCAAAGTAACGTTGAGATGGAGAACAAGTCACATATGAGTTGGGCTGAAGCAGAAGATCATTCCGAGGCTGTGGAGTCAGGACTCTTTATTTTTGGACTTCGCAGGCTTAGGATTTGTGTTAGAAGATAGGGAATTTCCCTCATAGTGAAAGGGTTAGATAGCCATTTTTCTTTTAGTTTAAATGAATCATACTGAAATATGACCCATTGTAGTCCAAGTCCTTCTTCTGGTTCACCACAACGTGAAAACACACACACGGTTTTCACCGTACGGTATAGTCGAAAAGCAACATTCTGCATCCCATTTTTGCAAAGGAAAACTTCAAGCCCCCAAATTACCAGGAAGGACTGGTTCTAGGATTCGCGAGGCGCATTATTTCCACTATTTTGCATAGCTACGTACATCACTAGAAGCTACATGACAGCTAATAACATAAGTCTTTGCTTTTCAGGCCATTATGCAAATTTACATCACTGGAAGTTGCCATGAGTAAAAGACAAGTAACTTTGAAATGTGAAATATGTGACTGGCCGCTGTTGTTACTATTACATATAGAGAAAAGAATGAAAGAGTTTTTTTCAATAGCATACATTGTGAACTGAATCCCTTCTAGGGACTTCCAATTTTGATGGAAAATCCACAGTGAGATCACTTCATTTGCCCAGGATCACATTTTGTAGCTAAGTGGTGAAGTTGGGATTTAGACCCCATCTTCAATTTAGACGCATGACCACATATGTTCTCAACACTACTAAGCTGAAATATTTGTTCATGTTTGGCTTTCAAGAATACTTTGTTTTGTAGAAAGTAGTTGAAAACTACACAAATGACATTATGAACCAAAGTGACAACTGTATATATTATTCCAAAACATGTTAGGCAAAAAGAGTATGATTTTAGTTGTATTGTCTATATCCTTTTTAGGTTCACATTGCTTTGCATTCTGGTACTTTTAAGCCCCCCGTATGTAAAGCAATGTAAGCACCAGTATGTAAAGCAATGGAACCTCTGAGTTTTGCAAATGTAGTTTCAAGACTTAAAGTCACACAATAAGAAAGAAATTCAGTGTGCTAAAGTCACCGGCTCCTAGTCATTTATTAACAGCTCTTATCAGCCAAACATTAACAAGTAGATTTTGGCAGAGACATCAGTTACTCCAATATGGCATCAAATAGAGAGCTTCCTGCTCTTCTGTTAACAAACAAAAAGGCGTTTTTGAGGCTTCAGTGGGAGGCCCTGCTTAACTTCATGGGAAAGCGGTGTCCCATAATTAATCTTTCACAGGCATCCTCTCATCACAGGTCTAGTGGACAGTGGATGCTCTGAGGCTTTGTGATACCAAACAAGCAGTCCATTTCTTGTGCTGGCACATTTCTCAGGAGTTAGAAGCAGCCACCAATTGCTTTTCCTCTAAATAGTTGATGAACTACAGTGGTGATTTGGTGCAATATAAACATTTCTTACATAACATAACAAAATCTGCACCTCAAGCCCTTCCGTTCTTTTCAGGTTGGTGCTTGTTTGTTTCTTTAAAAATAATCCTGCATTTCCTAGCCACTTCCCTTTGCACCACCCTTGGCGGGATCTCAATATGTCACACTTAGTATAAGCCTGTAAGATTAATATGGCGATGAGTCAGACAGTATATGTGTGGAATTCGACCATCCGCACGGGCAGAGTGAGCTCGCCTGGGCTTTTTGATTTTTTGATAAATGAAAATGAATGAAGGGTGACCAACCTCAGAGAAATGCGTGAAGCCATGCCGCAGACATTTCATCTGCTTGCTGCATAAAACGCATAGTCACATGTACTCCGGGAAGACACAACCTACAGGCACTGTCTTCCCCTGTAATATTCAGCTGGAATGTGACAGCCACGGGTACATCAAAGCATTTCAAGCAAGGGGAAGGCACACCTTCCTCCAGCCACGGGCAGTGTAATTTAAATATCAAAAGCTCCATGGATCTGCATTCCTTTTGTGGTAGTTCGGCTGGTGAAAGTGCATACTAATAAGAGAAATTGAGGCATGCCTAGAGGAGAGGCTTGGTTGCTGAACAGACAACAGGAAGGCGGGGCTAACACCCCTTTGGTATGCAATGTGTCAGCTTGAAGCTAGATCCCACCTCTCTGTGTGAAAGGCAGTGAATGGCCCGTCTGGGTCCATCAGTTACTGCAGGTGTCCCTGCAGAGCGGACCTTTTTCAGAGGGACTAAGGGTGTGATTTAGGGGCGACAGGAAGTCTGCTCCCATCACAAACTTCAAGGGAGACCTGCACTTTAATCAAGAGTCACAGAGGGCTCAGTTAACCAGAGAGACACTTTGATCTACAACAGACAGGAAGATGGGTGGGATTTAGGTATATGTGTCACCCTTTGTCTGTCCGGTTGCAGAGGTCTGATCCTGACCTCATGCATAACAGAAGATTGTTGGTGGGGACCCAGGATTGGTTCATTAAGGTGGGATCAGCCTGCACCAATCACTGGGGCCCATTTGGCTTTAAGAGATGGCTGAACCCCTCACTTGACAGATCATCCGACCACTTCGAAAGGAGAAAGAAGAAGGACTAATTTGGACCTAGGCTGATGATATAGTGTACCTTACATCTTCTGCAAGTGAAGGGAGGCCAGATGTTCCAAGAGGGATGCAAAACCCCTCCCTTAAACATCTCGCAGGGAACAGAGGGAGATACTGGACCCAGAGGACCCGTCCAGCAGCTCCAGAACTGGTACCCAGCAACCACACAGCATGCCCTGCTAGGTTCTGCCAGCAAGCTTTCTAGGTGGGAAGTGCCGGAGAGCCTTTGGACAAAGGACAAGGCCGTTGCCTGCAAACACTCTCCTGAGAGTTGGGCCATCTGCCTTGAAAGGACGACACAAGCCCTGCGAATCAGTTAGGAGGAGTGCCCCTACAAGCATCAACCAGAATCTATCTTTTAAGGACATTTTCGAGACAGTCGAGTCCTCGAACCGCATCTGGCTGCTCTGCTGACTGTTGTCACGCCGCAGTCACAAGAGCCGTCAGAACCACCTTGACCAGCATTCCAGATCCGCCAACCAGCACACAGACAACAATTGTTGTCCCTAATCCGCTGCGCCGGCAAGCCTGCAGACGTCCGTCCAGCCTCGCTTGCCGAACTGCCTGCCACCTGATACCCGCTGCTGTCTCCCACCACTAACTCTGTCTCAAGGGCTGCGAAGAACCTTGGAAACTCCTCAACACTCTCGAGGATCAAGAACTTCTTCAGCACCAGGTACATTTTGGTTCTGCCCCCTGGTCCTTCTCCGAAGGCCCCTAACCACAGTTACGACCCTTTGCCACCTTGGTGCTGGATCCAAATAACCTTGAACAGTAAGACTGATTACTTTACCAACTACCCTCCTGTCAGTATCCAGAGTGCATCCCTTTCCTTCATGAAATTGTCTGTCCACTGTGCTCCTTTACAGGTGGCCCATGTTTGTAGTGTGCTAGAACTGTCTGTTCTAGTAATAATAAAGTACATATTTGTATACAACCTTGACTGGACAGTCCCTTTTATCATTGGCTAACAATTGCATGTTCGCTGTGTTGCAACTAACCAACGATCCACGACCATGAAGAGATAAGCCTGCCATTCCGTCCATGTTACAAAAAATTGTACAAGGAGGTCTTATAATTCCATTTGTATTCCAATCTGTTCGGATCCCTTCTGGTGTACTAGAGGTGTGGGATTGGCTGATGGTTTAGAAACCGATATTCACCCCTCGACCACTGGTGCCCCGGAAGTTAATTTGTCACATTGGTGGCAAGCGGTCGGATCGGTTGGAGCCTTGTGCACAGCTTAGTCACCCAATGATAAAAGTACTGTTGCAGGCAACGTTTAGTCACTGCTAGGTAATAGTAATAGGCATGGAGCTTGACATGGAGACTATAAAATGTATGAGCAAGGATGTCCTGCAAGTCTTATGTCAAGAGAGGGACTTTACCACAGCACTAAGGTTAATAAACCTGAGTTGCTGACCAGACTTCAAGCTTCGGTAGAAGTGAGGGCGGTTCGGGAGAAGACCCCAGGGGACAGTCTAGGCCCTGTGTACCCAAATGGACAAGACCTTCTGGAGGGGGAAAATGATGAGGACGACCTCATGAGCAGTGTCACTCGACAATCATCCTTCCAGGGGCAAGTGTTGTTTCTTTACACTCGACAGTGTCAGTGAGGACATGGGCTAGTGGCTGCATCCCACAGGTCCCATGCCTCAGCACAGTCTCTAAGTGGCCCAGTAATTGTTCTGGCTGTTAATGAGATAGCGGCTAGAAAGCTCCTGCTCGAGGAGAGGAGACTAGCGCCATATTGAACAGAAACAGCGGGACAAGGTCACCATAGAGATGTGCAAGCTTGCGGTGAAGAACAGAATAAGGCCAACAGGTCTGCCTCTAGTGAAGGCAGCAGTAGGGTCTCAAACCAGAGTGCCTGGGATAAGCCCCAACGGCACATGCCCAAAGATTTAATACAGGCTTATGAAGTGGGGAAGGATATTTTCTACTGGTTTGAAGCGCTCGAGTTGGCATTCCAGCTGCACGAGGTGGATGAGGTACTGTGGGGTGCAGCCCTGATGTGTCGCTTACCGACACAATGGACTGATGCAATTCTTCAGTTAACTCCTGAGGAAAGGCCCGTTTAGGAGAGCATGAAGGCAGCCCTACTTAGGAAGTACTGTAAAACCCCAGAACAATATCTCAAGAGCTTCAGAGAGCTCGGAAAAAAAGTGGCCGACATTTGAATCATTCACACACTTGTCGTTGAAATATCTGGGTGGGTGGGTTACTGGTAAAAGAGTTGACACATTTAAAGGGATGTACATTTTGATTGCGTGTGAGCATGTGTTGAAAAATTGTGATGTTGAACTACACCAGAATTTTAGTGGACAAGACTATTACAGACCCTAGGGAGCTTACAAAATAATAATAATTTGGCATTTATATAGCGCTGCAAACCCTCAGGTATCTGAGCGCTGCTTATTATTACCCACGGTGTGTGGTGCTCATTTATCGACCTCGGAAGGATGAAAGGCTGAGTTTGGCCCCGCCGGGATTCGAACCTGCGTTAGCAGACTCTGCACCGATGTCAAAGCGAGCGCTCTATTCGCTGTGTACTCGCTGTGCCACTTGACCGGCTAAAAGCTGCCAACAGGTTTGTGAGTACTCGAGTCCAGAAAAAAGCTCAGTCGAGCACACCCAATCCGGAAGAGAAATCGGCGGACAAAAAAGTAAACAAGGATGCGAAGGTCAAACATCCAACCCAATCCTCTTCGAAGTCAGGTCCCCAAAAGAACGAAGGGATAACCCCCAAACTCTAGTTCAGCTGTGCACACCAAAAAGAAGAGTGCAGGCACCCCTAACACTGGGACACCTGCGTTCTCATCATCTAAATGTTGTTTCGTGTGTAAGGAGCTGGGGTTTAGGAAAGGGGATCCTGCTTGCAAGGTCTTACATAAGAATGCCATAGTGAATGTTGGACTTGTGGAAGCGGCCGTCATTAGTGTGGGCCTCTCAGAGGAGGATTTCTGACTAGGCCAGGGAGTGGCCGAATGTGGATTGGTTACACTGAGTGGGAACGGTACTGAATCTTCAGAAGAGACCCCAGTTCCCAATAATACTCAACTGTATCTAGAGCACGTGTAAATCAATGGAGACCAAACTCATGTGGTCCGAGACACCGTGGCTAGCGTCACCGCTACCCCGACAATAATCTAGATGGGAAAGATTTCTAAGAATGGCTTAATTTTTGGGCACAGATATCTGCCACTATTGCTAGGAATATAAAAACTTGTTGGAACTTTTTTATGAAGTTTGTTCTAAAGTGGCACCTGCCAGCATCCAGGCCTATATTAATTGAGGCTCAGGCATAGAATGGAGGTGACAGCTCCTCCTGGAAGCTGGCTTTTTGAGTAGCAGCACCCTCCGATGAGTTCATTTCTTTGCAACCTTCGAAACTTCGATAATCATGATTACGAGTCAGTAAACTATGACACGTCATTTTCTAATGATATTGTTACATCAGTATAAAGATTGAGGATGCAAGTATGAAGACAATAATAGTAATAATGAAATATACATACAAAGCGTGCCATTTCAAGATGGCTGTTTTTCTAGGCGCCCGTGATCGATCAAAAATGCGGCTGAGAACACGTGATTAGTTTTTTAACGATCACGTGGAAAGCAGACTCTAAAAAGGACTTCCTTAGAACGAGATTCCGTGTTTGGTGAAACATGAAGGTTTCCTGCTGCAGACACTCTACTGGAACAGATGCCCAGCAGATATCCCCTTGATGAATAATCACTAAGTAAGTAAATGCATTAGGGGAAATTAGATCGTGGTTTTGGAGGCCTTCATTCTCCAATAAGTGGGCTAAAAAGAAGTATGTTGCAAAAATATATATAGTCGTCCTCAACGTTTTTTGGGGGGTTTTCTCCAACTAGTCTTCCCACTCGCTGGGCAACACAGTTATCTGCAAATAGAAACAAGTTAGTAACACCCAATTGTTTTGTCTTCTCTATGTATGAAGAACTGTGGGGCTCTAAGAGCGCTGTTTCCCCACGACCCATTCTAGCATTCTGCGTAAGAGGACAAAGAAGACTTCTGTTAAGGACCAGATGATTAAATCCTCCTAACCGGAAGGCTTTTGAAAAGTAAGTGCAGTCTCGTGTTCTGTAGAGCTAATACTTTTTGACACCCGTAATACCGTGATCCCTGTTGGCGGTCCGGTCATTTATGAAAAATTAAATAATGCTAAATATTCTAGAGACACCGGTATTTCAAAGTAAGGCTGTCGGATGCAAAAACTAAGAAAACATAGAAATAGTTTTCAACACTGGTGATGACTTCTTGAGAAAACGTTGTAAAAAAAGTGTTTCGCCACTAGAAGATGGCCACCGCCAAACTAGTTATAAGAGATCAAAGATGACACATATAACACGTGATTAGCACGAAACATACACGTGGTAAATAAACTATATAAACCATGTAATTTTGTAAGGTAATAAAAACTAGTTTTTGTTATTCAGGTTCTAAAAATGGGATGATATTCTGAAGATCGTGGTACATCATGACTCACCAATATGAAATGGTGAAAAAATAGATTAATTCTAGATGCAAAATGAAAGTTGCGTAATTCCTAAATACTTTGAAATTAGTAAAAATGTGCTCATGTCCATGTGTTATGGTAGAAAAGAGACTGATCTGGCTGTAAAGTTTTTGCATATAATGTACATCGTTTTATTTTTGAATTACGAATCACGCCATGAACCATAAAAATGTGACTTTGTGTCTTTTTATCATTTATAGTGCAATCATTTTTATACCATGGGGTATAGAAGATTAATTCAATACAACATGAACACATTTTTGTCCTGAAGAAGGCCACTATAACAACTTGGAAATGACACCAGAAATGGTGTCTGATTAAGAAATGGGGCCAAAACATGTTGACAATCTTGTAAGACTGGAATAATAACAAGTCTTGTTGTGTGTTTTTTATGCTTGATGGAACAGAAATTGATGTTGAAATCTGGAGAAAGAAGGATTTCTGCAACGGTGCCAGATTAATACAATAGACGCTGATGCCCGTTTTAAGGATTTTCAATTTCCCCTCTGTTTTTCTCATCCTTTTTCCTCTGTTCTTTTCACCCCATTGAATGGTTTGTTTTTTATCCCTTGATTGCCCGTCTTAACTTTCAAAAAGTGGGACAACATTTTTTTTTGGTATATTAGTGTTTTAATTTTTGTTACCTTAAAACCACACTGTTTGTGTAGGTAAACATTTATAAAAATATTTTTTATGTGAAAAATAAAATACAAATGCTTTGAAAAATTCAATATTGTTTCACGTATGCTTCGTGGCGGAGAAATGTGAAAGAATTTTGTTCGGCTAATCAGTTAACATAAGATGGACAGAGAGAGGGGAACCCAGTTTTTCTGTGTGTGTGTATAAGCCGGCAGTGGGTACAGCCAGGCCAGTATATGTCCTGCGCTACTCAGGCATGCCCACCTGGCGTCTTTGGGGCCGCTGGAGACTCCGCCGCCATTAGAATGTTCCATTCTACTGTTTCCTATTTCCTGATTCCGTGTTCTAGCCTTTTATTTCTTCCTGTGTTTGGTTCCACATTTAACCCTGCCCACCTGTCGGCTCTTTGCGTTGCAACCCCTTCGTTTCATGCTGGGTTCAGACGCTAGTGCTCTTTGCTCGTACTTTTGCCTTTTCTGACTTTTCCTCTTGCTGCCTGTCTGGGCCGCTTAATCCGCTGCGGGACCCGCCCCGCCTCCTTCCTCTTTGACTTCCTTGGTCTAATTTCCCCTCTTGGATTTCCTCTCGTAGTTGTTTTCTGCCTTTCAGCATCGTCCTGGCCGCAGCTCTGCTTCGGCTGAACCCGCCTTTCTGTTTTCCTTTCCTTTCTGTTCTATCCTTCTTGCTTATTCTTCCTCTTTTCTTTTCACTCCTGTGCTTTTCTTACTTACCGGGTCTCATACTTCTTGGGACTCTTCCTTCCTCTTCTTTGCTTCAGTTGCCGCTACGTTCAGCTTTCAACACAGCCACACTTTCTATAATTCCTCTGTTTACTTTCCGTTTTGTTCCTCTATTGTGGTTCGTGTTATGTACTTGGATGAAACTATCCTTTGGAATCCTTACCTGCTGTCAAGACGTGGGCTGGTGTTTTTCCAGTCCATTGAAGTAGCTGTGAGCTGGTTTTCCGATCCTGTCTTCATCTCAATAGATCTTCGTGGTACAAAGAATATCAACGATACCTCCACATCTGAATACAGAGACTGTCACTTACTTTGGACTTTTCGCTTCAAGGAGTCTCCAGAACCCCACTAGGAGAGAGTTTATTTTTTAAGCTGTTAGCTTTTTTTCCTCTCACTAGGCTCTCTCGGAAGGGTGTCCTCTGCATTCCTTTTCTAGTAAGGGGTCAGAGTGGCTTCCTTCCGAGGAAGGCCGTATCTCTACACAAAGAAATATACCTAAGGGTCAGAAGAAGAAAGACCGAAAACAGGAATCAACGGCCGAAGATTCGGGTGAGGAGGAGGAGGGTTTTTGGAATGTGAAGTATCAGCAAGCCGATAAAATCGGTATTGACAGTATATTACTGGGCCTGATTTGTGCGCAAGTGGATTTGATGGTAAGAGTAAGTGCCCCTTAGCGATAGTAGAGTTCAGCTGGCAAGGTGAACCGACCCAGCACTGTGTAGCGGTTAAAGACTCCATACATGTCCCATGTCTGTTGGGTAATGATATTCCTGATCCTGAAATAGTGGCAGCGGCTACACGATCAAGGGCCAAAGAGAACGCCAGATTAAACGCTCTGAAAGCCTTAGGGCCTGGAGTGCTTCCAGAGGGTTTGTTGGAAGGATCAGAGTGTCGGTAGCCTCTAGTCCATTTCCACAGAATACTGAGTTGCCTACTTCTGTGTGAGAAGGGCTAGTAGCCAAGGAGGACTCTGCTTTGGTAGCAGGGGACACTGTGACTTCAGAGTTGCCTGGTGCAGCATAGGAACCTGAGGTGGATGACCAGGTGGACGCACATCTGAAGGGTCTGCCCAAGCTGGATAAGTTTGCATCAGCTGGGAGCCCACATCAGACTAACTTCTACATAGCCCAGAAAGAGTGTCCCACTCTGGCAGTACTGCAGAAGCAGGCAGCAGTTTAAGGGTGAGACCACTGGACTGTTCAAAGTGTACTGGGAGGATAGACTCCTCTAGAGTGAGCCAATGGATTCTGAGGGCGAGGGCACCAGAAGGTTGGTGGTTCTCCAATGCCACAGAAAGTTCTTTTTGGATTTGGCTCACCAAATTCCTTTAGCAGGTCACTTGGGAGTGACTAAGACATCAGACCGGTTGTCTGCGCACTTTTACTGGCCGCAGTTTGGCATAAAAGTGAAGGAATTTGTCCGGTCCTGCCAGACTTGTCAAGCTTCTGGCAAGTCAGGTGGTGCCACAAAGGCCCCCTTAATTCCACTACCCATGGTTGAGTGGACGTTCACAAGAAGGCATGGATATTGTGGGTCCTTTGGAACCTCAAACCAGCTCAGGGAACAGATATATCTTGGTGGAGGTGAACCACGTCACGAGATACCCTGAGGCGGTCCCTCTGAGGAGCATCAAATCCCCTGTGGTTGTGAAGGCTCAGATTGGGATATTCTCCTGTGTTGGATTCCCCAAGGAAGTCATTTATGACAGGACCCTGCACTTCTGTTCAGGTCCTTTCACGTCAATTAGATAATTCACCTCACTGACCTTTTCCAGCACACAGTGAGGCCCAGTTCACTTGTCCTGCAGGGCACTGGGGTTGACAGGCTCCATAATCCACACCCCTGGCCTGGAGAATAGACTGACGCTGTGGCCTTCTGGTCGTGCCATTGCTTCATCATCTCCTGACTGGCTTTCAAATTCTTTGTTGATTGTTCCATGTACTTTGCCATTCTAGACCGAAGGCAGAGTACATAGTCCACCACATCTCGTGTAAGTGTTGAGGGTTTGCTTTCCCATCCCTACTTCACTAGACAGCGGGGACCTCATACAGGGTGTCCAAACAGCTCAAAGGGGCTAAACCCTACTCCGTTCTGTGGCACCTCCCTGTAGGCGAACAGAAGGCATGACAGGAGAATATCCCATTTCCTCCTCATGTGCTCTTCCAAGCCACATATCATGCTTTTCAGGGTCTTGTTGACCTAGATAGATAGAGCCATCCCACAGCCCCTGGGCTCACCTAGTGGAACTGGTCCCTAATAAGACCAATAGCAGGAAGACAGAAGTTTTTATTTTTGTGCGGACAGATGCTCACCCCATTCCTTGGGCAGAGGAGCCCACTGACATGAGTACTTTTGACCTCACAGTGGGGTATTGGCAGGTCGGTTCGACAGTTGTAGCAAGAGAGAGGTCAGCATTCTGAAACCCGGAAGGACATTATCAATTCACTGTGATTGATGCCCTTAGGATTGAAGAATGCCCTTGCCACTTTTCAGCGGATGGTTAACCAGGTTTTGTCTGGACTGGAAAACTTCAGTGTCGCCTATATAGACGACATTTCTGTGTTCAGCATACACCTGGGAGGATCATGTATCCCACCTGAAACAAGTGCTTCAGGTGCTGCAGAATGCAGGCCTGACTATCAAGGCTACGACGTGCCAGGTAGTGCAGGGTACCGTGATTTACCTAGGCCACCTGGTCGGTGGAGGTAAGAAACAACCTCTCGAAGCAAAGGTACAGTCTGTGAAGGAGTGAGATATCCCCACCACACAGACGCAGGTGAGAGCCCTTTTAGGCCTCACCGGGTACTACTGGTCGTTCATCAGAGGGTATGGGACCATTACCATGCCCCTGAATGATGAAACGTCCAAAAAGATGCCAAAGAAAGTAACTTGGACCCCTGCCTGTCAGACCTCCTTTCAGGATTTAAAGGACGGATTGTGTGGGGCCCCAGTTCTGAAAGTGCCAGACTATGGTCAGGAATTCATTATCCAGACAGACTCCTGTGATTTTGGGATTGGAGCAGTGTTAGTGCAGCTGAATTCTGAAGGGGTAGAGCAACCTGTCGCCTACATTAGCAGGCAGATGACAAAAAGGGAATGGAACTGGGCTATTGTAGAAAAAGAGGCGTATGTGGTCATGTGGGCCGTAAAGAAGCTTAAACCCTACATCTTAGGGTCTCACTTTACGGTCCAGACAGGCCTCAGTGATGGTTAATGGCCATGCAAGGGGAGAACGCTAAGCTTTTGTGATGGGCCATATCCCTACAGGGTTTAGATATGGACATCCAGCACAAGCCAGGCTCTAAGCATGGAAATGCAGATGGCTTCAGCCGGTACTTTTGCCTTGATGAAGAATCAGACCCTCAGTTGGGTGATGGTTCACATGTTGAGGCTGAGGGCATGTGGGGAATTTGACCATCCGCATGGGGAGAGTGCACTTGCCTGGGCTTTTTGATTTTTTAATGATGAAAATGCATGATGGGAGGTCAATGAAATGTGCAAGGCCAGTCGGGGGTGCAATGTTAAAACTATTATTAACATGGTGAACAATGTTTGGCATCGTTACCATTGTAACCTTACTCAATTTTGAGTCACGGCAATACGCGCGATAATGATGCTAACTACGGCACCAAGCTATCTAGTCAAGATGCATACATTTTGAGATCGATCGATTTTAAGTTCTCTACGGTACTCACCAAGAGCTTAGCAACATAACCCTATTCAATATGGCGGCCGCCACTCCAGGTGACCGGCCATCTTGTTGAACAACGTTGCCTTGACAGCGCTACTTAGGAGCACACTAAAACGCTCGCTGCAGCACACTCAGCTTGCAGTACGAATGCACACAAACTTCAGCGATTGGCCGAACGAGGTAAGAACATGGATCTTAGCATCCATATAATATATCCAGGGATCGGCTACTTATTGATTACAGGATAGATCGCGTGTGCATTCTCACTGCGCAAGAGACCAGAGATAAAGTGATACACAGGTTAGAATCTTTATCACGGTGCAGGGTGGTTGAGCACTGTGACAATGGTGAAGGTGGTTCACTAGTGTACCCCAGCATTTACCCAACTTACAAAGTAGAACCTATGGTTAAAGACAGGTGGTATTCTCACAATGAATTCTCACAATACCCTGAGACACTGCTGCACTATGAGCAGTGACACACGACACACCAATACTAGAGTGACCACACACACAATATGTAAGACAAATGAGTATAATTAATTTATGATGTTTTTGTTTCTCTCATTGTTTTTCTATATGTTGTCGTATGTATCTTCTTAATGTGGGTACCCTGTCAATACATTGATGCCATGCAATTCATTAGCAAGTTTTATATGTTGTGCATGATGTGTAACAACACATTGAGATAAGACTAGGCCCTGACGAAGGATTGTAATCGAAATGCATTGGCCATATAGTCACGGTTTGCTGAATAAAAACATTTCTGAGGATATTTTGGTGAATGATATCAAAGCACATTAAAAAAAACTTCAGTGTTGGAAAAATCAAATACAATATTCATTTCTTCATTTTTTACAAAGGATTACTATCAATTAAATAATCCTCAGTGGGTAATAACGGTGTGCGGCCCACACCAATGGCTATGTTAGCCTAGGTCGCCGTTCTTCAGTCACTCTGCTGTGCCGTACACGGTGGCACACATTAGTGGGCTGCACCCCTACAGCAAATTGAATTCACTTCGAACTATCATAAAACAAAACAGAATATATTGAAACAAGCTGTGCCCTCTCACCATTTATCACGTAGGTATATGTTGTCACCCCCTTGTCTGTCCTGTTGCAGAGCCCTCTGGTCCTGACCTCATGCATAACAGAAGATTGTTGATGGGGACCCAGGATTGGTTGATTAAGGTGGGCTTATCCTGCACCAATCACAGAGGCCCATTTGGCTTTAAAAGAGGGCTGAACCCCTCACTTAGCAGATCATCTGAAGACTTTGAAAGGAGTAAGAAGAAGGAGTCATTTGGACTTGAGTTGAAGGTACAGTCTACCTTACATCTTATGCCAGTGAAGGAAGGCCAGGAATTCAAAGAGGGAAGCAAGATCCCTCCCCTAAACATCTCCCAGGGAACAGAGGGAGATACTGGACTCAGAGGACCCGTCCAGCAGCTCCAGAACTGGTACCCAGCCAGCACACAGCGTGTCCTGCTAGGCTCTGCCAGCAAGCTTCCTAGGTGGCAAGCTGAACTAAGCTGAACTAAGCTGAACTAAGGACAAGGCCAAGTTGCCTGCAAACACTCTCCTGAGCTTTGGGCCGTCCGCCTTGAAAGGCCACGAGCCCTGCAAAGAAGCTGGGAGGAGTGTCACACAAGCATCATTCAGCATCCATCGTTTAAGGACATTTTCAAGACAGTCGAGTCCTCAAACCGCATCCGGGTGCACCACTCACAGTTGTCAAGCGGCAATCACCAGAGCCGCCTGAGACGCCTCAATCAGCATTCTAGGTCCGCCAACCAGCACAGAGACGATTCTTTACCCCAAGCCACCGTGCTGGCCAGCCTGCAGACATCCGTCTAGCCTTGTTTGCCGAACTGCCTGCCGCCTGGTACCTGCAGCTGTCTCCTGCCACTAACTCTGTCTCAAGTGCTGCAAAGCACCCTGGAACCGCCTTGACGCTGTTGAGCACCAATAACTTCTACAGCACCAGGTACATTATGGTTCTGCCCCCCTGGTCCTTCTCCGAAGGCCCCTAGAGAAAGTTACGACCCTTTGCCCCCTTGGTGCTGAAACCAAAAAACCTTGTACAGTTGGACTGATTACTTTACCAACTACTCTCCTGTCAGTATCCAGAGTGCTTCCCTTTCCTTTGTGAAACTGTCTGTCCTCTGTGTTCCTTTACAGGGTGGGTTGTATTTTGTAGTGTGCTAGAACTGTCTGTTGTAGTAATAATAAAGTACATATTTTTATTCAACCTTGACATTGACAGTCCCTTTTTTCATTGGGTCATAATTGTATTTTCGCTATGTTGCAACTAACCAACAATACACAACCTTGCGAGATAAGCCTGCCGTTCCAACCACGTTACCAAAATTGGACAAGGAGGTTTTATAATTCACTTGTATTGCAATCTGTTTGGATCGCTTCTGGTGTACAAGAGGTGTGGGGTTGATTGATGGTTTAGAAACCAATATTCATCCCTGGACCACTGATGCTCCAGAAGTTGATTTGTTACAGCGTGTATGGGGAAGGCGTGTGCTTTATGTAGCCTTCTTGAGTGGATTTGGTGCACCTTTGTCTTAATTTAGGGCACCTGTATGCATTTACCACCACCTATAAGTTGGAGGTAACTGCACTGTGTTTTCGGCAGAATTACTGCCGATTTGCGGTGGTATTTCGGTGGATTTTCTACTTAATATGGCGGAAATACAGTCTTGGATATGGGCAGTGATTATGCCGGCATAATTACCGCTGGAGTTCATTTTGTCATGTGCTGGTACTAATTCCACCAGGGCTAATTTCGCTGGCGGAATTACCCTTTTACCATATACCACCATACTCATAATGACCCCCATTGAGATTAAATGATTTGCCCCGGGATCACACATATTGGTTCGCTGGTGTAGCCAAGATTGGAGCCCATTCTGCGATTTAGTCACTAGCACACTTATCTCAAACGCTCTACTATTACAAATATGTTTTTATGCAAGTCTGAGTTTTGCAGCTGTATTATGGTGACTTAAATCCACAAGTGCTTGAAAATGCATAATCAGATCACCTGCTAGTGTGCATTGTGTTAGACAGGTTGGAGCTTGTTAAGAACCCCATCTGTTTCTTATCGCATAATGTTTCTACTTCTTAAAGGACATCCCACTAACAATAGTGACTGCCTCCTCACAAAATGCTCTGCTGACCACAAAGAGATCTATCTAACACACTTGAATGACTCTGCGCTATCCAGTTTCTTTCTTTGTACTTGAAATGCAATTAATAAAAAACAGACAAATAGGTTCATTTATTACCCTTGTTCCTATCAATGCTGGCTTGCAACAGCTGATCCCGCCCCCTTAAAGTACCTGCATCCCAGACAGCCGCCCGCTTTGCCTGTTCCAAGAATGGACCCTGAGTGTCCATTTGGTGCAAACGTGAACAAAGACAGAAGGAAACTGAAACTTTAGTCATCCCGGTCCTTGGTTTAAAGATTCTCAAATGCTAAGAGTTTCTATCTTTGGAGGCATTCATGGAATGATACAGGGCTGTCAGAAGATGTGGTGAGGCCCAGGGCAAAACATTTGGTGAGGCCCCCTTACAATTTTTTGCACTCGGCCAGCGGCGGCATATCCGCACACAGGAGACTCGAGAAATCTCCCCTTGAGTTTGTGTGCAGGATCCCAAATATGTTTATTACTACAACTCCAAATCAACTACATCAAAGTTAGATTTCTCTATTGAAGAAAGGTTCATGCCAGACTAACTTTTTTATCATATGAATAAATATTTGCAAGATGGCATGAGCACTCCAGTGCGCCACCTCCAATTCTCTGAGGATCAGTCACTTTTCCAAGCAAAGAGTTGAGGGCAGATCTCTTTCTTCGGCTGGGGCCTCCATCTGGAAACAGCCTCCCTGCCTCACTGAAACTTGAGGAGAACCATCTCCGGTTCCGGAAGCACCTCAAGACCTGTCTCTTTGCTTCTGCTTTCCCTCTTCCTCTCCCTTGCTGATCACCTGCCTGATCCATGCACTGGTCACCTGGTCAAGCTCTGAATTCGGGCCCAGGTCCCTGCCTGTCCTGTTGCAATCCCGCACTGCCTCTTGGCTCCCCTGCACTTGTGGTCTGTATCTGTAACCCTACAGTCCCCGCTCTTGCTCTTATTCTCCACCCGTTGGCTGCACTTTTGTTTCTCCTTTGTTCCTGCACTTCTGCATCCTACCCCACCCTCGGCACTTCTTCCCTCCCCACTTCCCTGCTCTTGCGCAATCTGAATGACACAAGGCCTAGTAAGACCTCGGGGTCATCTTCGACTCCACACTCTCTTTCTCTCCTCACATATCTGACGTCTCTAAGAAGTCACACTACCAGCTACACCTCCTCAGAGGTATCCTTCCTTTCCTCTCCTTCCCCCAGAAGCTCACTATCTCCAGAGCCCTGGTTCTCTCGAAGCTGGACTACTGTAACAGCCTCTATCTAAATATTCCTGCCTCTACTCTCCGCCCTTTGCAACTCATCCAGAACAGGACTGCGAGACTTGTCCTTGGCCTCAAGCCCAGGGACCGTATCTCTCCAGGACTGAAATCACTACACTGGCTCCCAGTGGCCGCGAGGATTAAGTTCAAAACCCTCTGCATTGTCCACAAGGCCTTCTGGGGCCTTGGGCCAAAATACCTTCAACTCTCTCTTCCTAAATATCTTCCTTCTCGAGCTCTTCGGTCATCCACCTCCAACTACCTCAAGGTCAGCCGCTTCTCCAAGCAACAAGCTGGGGGTAGATCTCTCTCCGCAGCATAGGCCTCCCTCTGGAACAGCCCTCCTGCCTCCCTGAAACTTAAGGAGAACCATCTCCGGTTCCGGAAGCACCTCAAAACCTTCCTCTTTGCCTCCGCTTTCTCTCCCTCTCTCCCCTGCTAAAATCACTGAACCTGCACTGAATCTGCAACTGGCCACTCACCGATCTCGGTACTTGGCCCTGCCACTCTTCCCTGCACTGCCTACCTGCACTACGGGACTGTCTCTGTATCCTACAGCCCCTTCTCCCGGCACTTACCTTGCACTTGCCACCAGCTGGCTCTATTACTTATCTTGTATTCTACTAACCATGTACTGCACTTCCCCTCTCCCCTTCCCCTTGCACTTTTCCCAGTCCCCCTACCCTTGCACTTGCGCGATCTGAATGACACCTGGCCTAGTAGGATCGTTGTCTGTTCTCCCCTTGTTCCCCCCCGCCTCGTCGTGCCTTAAAACACTTGTGTATAGGCGCGTTACAAATGCCATTTCATATAATATCATATCATAAGATCTGTGTTTTGTCCAACTCTTTTGTTTCTCCCTTCTTGCCTTGTCACGCCTAGAAACACTTGTGTACAGGCACGTTATAAATGCCACATCATATCATTAAGGAGCACCCTGCTCCTGTGTGCGCATTAAAACACACATCATAAACAGTGACAAATGATGTGCAGTGGAGGCTGGTACATTTCTGAACTTAAGAGGCTTAAATGTTTGTGCCAATTAGGCAGGATCAACAGAGCACAGTGAGGGAGCGCACACCAAACAAGGGTTGCTTGAGGGGGGTTCTCACTCCCAAGAAAATGTTTGAAACATTGGGTTAAAAGTATGCATTTTACAGCACTTTCTTTGCAAAATTGGGTAGAAAACCATACAGTTTGCAATTGGTTTTGTATGGAAGCACATAGAAATTCCCAATAGTTGCAAATCACAAATTGTGCATAGGAACATTTTCCAATACATTTCATGCCACCTTTCCACGCAAGATATGCTAGTATAAAAATATATTCATGCTGGTTGTTCTAATTATGTCGATGCAGGCAGCATCAATAATATTACCATGTACGGTCTCCCAGCCAGTAAAAATGCCATGCCACAGTAAGTATACCCAGGCTGACTGTGTACCATAAGTGTTATTACTGGCTAGATTGGCCTACATTCAATGTGGGTCAATTTAGCCAAGTAGTATGTTTGCTTTAACCTTGATGCATAGTCCTGTGCATCAAGGGTAAAGCAAAAAGAGCACTGGCAATGCTAACAGTTTGGGCATTCGTGTAGGCACGGGAAAGGCACTTCTGTATTGGTATTAGCTGGCCATTAATAGTGCCAGTGCAAAATGGTTTGAGTACCTCAGCAGCTAATAGCAGTGCCTGGTAAATGCCTAAAACTTATACACAAGCCAAAACTGTTGGCTTTGCCAATTCTTATTTTTTAAAAGAACTTCAGTGAAAGACATGCACAGTGTTTTTAAATTGAGCGGCCAAAGGCAGACCTGATTAAGACATTTTTATTACACCAGTTACATGTTTACAACTCCAATGAAGTCATGAACTCTCAGAAGACTCCTTTGAGGAAGCACTTGCAGGCACATTGAGGGCAAAGTTTGATGGCAAGGCATGTTTAAAGCTAGCTCAAAGAGTTTCCAGTGAGGAGCTGTTTTGGGTGGGGAGGGCAGGAACTGGGTGAGAATTGCCGTAGGGATTAGCATGGCCATGAGAAGTCATTTCACTGTTAGCACCTGCATTCATATCCATACATTTTTAGGTAATTGAAATCGTGAAGTGTGACGTTTCAGAAAATGAAGGTAAGAGGTAGCTGCTTGTAACATTGAAGCTTCACCAGAATCGTCTCGTTCGAAATGTGGAAAGATGTTAGGTACCCCCACACAAGGAAGTTTGCCCCTTCCTCACAGCCTCTGACGTTAGTGCCTCTCCCAACCTTTGAAGTGTTAGTCCCCTTTCCCCCCTGACATTTTAGCCTAGGTGCACCTCTGATGCAATGAACCCACCCCTTAATGAAGTGGCCCCCAGGGCGGCTACATTTAGGGGTGGTGCTGAACACACACTCACAAAAAACACTTTCACCCATACATTCATCCACCAGTTACACAACTCCATACATGCATGCATACATAAAACCAAACACAGCATTGACACAAACACCAACATGCACTCATGCATTCATACATACACATATACATACTAATTTAATTTAAATACACATATACACTTTTAATTTAAAATAAAAAACACTTAACTTACCTCCATGCACCCTTAAAAAGTATCCACGCAGCCGACACGTAGACATGCGGCCTGACAAGAGAGAACTCCTCTCCTGTCAGTCAGCGTGGTCTTGCTGAGCAACGTGAACACACTGACAGACAAGAGAGAATTCCTCTCCCATTAATCAGCGTGGTCACGCTGAGCAACGTGAACACACTGACTGGCAAGAGAGAACTCCTCTCCCATCAGTCAGCGTGATCACGCTGACAACATGAAAATAACACCGTAGATCCCTTACTGCTATGTATCAAAATCAACATGATTAAATTGTTCAAAAAAGTACCAAACTCTGGTATCATGCATTTTTATGAAATTCTCTGAAAACAAAAAGGGCAAATTTCTAGAAAGTTATTTGAAAAGTTTATTATTTAGACAAAGAAAATCCTGATGAGCATAAAGGTTGTAATAACAAAGAAGTATAACAGAAATTGTTAAAACACTCACAGTTGTAATTCACAATTTTGTTTAAAGAACAGAAAACAATCAATTATTCTTTTTTTGAGAAGCAGAAAAAAATATTTTTTAAAATAGGTTCTTCTTTGTTGTAAAGTCACAAAGAAGAAGTAAAAAAGGAATGGAGTACTAGTGGAGAGAAGATATATGGACGGTTCTTAAGGTAAACAGTTCTTCCTTCTCTACACAGAACAACCGTATCCTCTCAAACTCTAACTCCAATATTCCTAATGACAGGTCTGCCTACGTGTAGGTGTCAAAAAAATATTTCAAGAAAAATCAAGGTTGACATCATCACAACAACGTTTCGGCTGAAATGCCGCCTGTCTGGCCATAGTTTCTTTACATAGTTGAAAGTTGCCTTCCTCAGGGCGAAAGAACCTCACAACAGTTTAACCCTGTGGGGAAGCAGACATGAAAGAAAATGAAATTAAATTTAAAAGCATAATGGGAGCGAACTCCAAAATTTGAGTAAAGTTGCCCTTGTTGTTTAAAAGAGAATAAATTAGGAAATAAATTACCTCAATTTTGTAGGCTGTGGATAAGTTAGAAAAACAGGCGTGAAAACGGGCTCAGGGGCCCACAACAGTAATGCCTGAAGAGCGGAACCAACAGGGCCCTTGGTGTAACTGCATCGAGTTAGGACTCACATTGGAAAAAAACAACAACTGAAATGGAAGGGGGAACTTATCAGAATAAAAGTGAAGAAAAGTACAAATAGAGGTTATCCAAATGGGGGGAGGAGTGTAGAGGTATGTACTCACATGTGGATTAAATCCTGTAACTAGATAGCAGGCACAGTTGAAAGGTGCAGTCTGTGGAGTATATAGTGCGGAGAGCACATGCGTCGGGTAGCCTAGTGTGGTCCCATATCACTGGCATAGAAGGTGTACAGCCTCTGAAAAATAGAAAATGATGAATAGTGTTAGAAGAATGGACAGATATATACTGTAAACACTAAACTGTGTTTAAGAAAGAACCCACGAGAAATCGTGTTAGAAGAATGGACGGATATATACAGTAAACACTAAACTGTGTTTAAGAAAGAACCCACGAAAAAATCGCGTCTTACCTATAACGACTTGACCAAAGTATAATGCAGATGTACGAGGGGAACAGCCTTTCTTGAAACCCTCTCGCAACACTCTGCAAAGCGAGCACGAATGTTCATATAGCCTAAAGAGGGCAGGAGGCCTAACTCGCCATTTCATTGGGCCTAAAAACAAGATGTGTGGATAGGCTGAGAGCTGCCCCACCTGCATGTCACTCACTTGGGTGGATACAAAAGGGCGCCATGACAGCGGCCTCTGTAACGTCAACTAAGAGAAGCTGCCGCGCCGGAAAGCAGACAGAAGCCTGCGGAGAAGCGTCCGGCTGGGGAGCAGAACACATGCTGCTGGAAGGAGGCAGCCGCCCGCAAGGCAAAACCCAGGTGTGGGATGGAAGCCAAAACATGTTAAATTGGACTGAAATCCTCATTAAGTCCATTAATGTGAGTGGATAAACGATGGATCCATCGAGCCTCCTTCTGTAGGAGGCAGTGGGTTATGTTGGGCGTATTTTTGACCACATCCAGAATCCACCATAATATGTCATTAGCAGAGTGCTGTAGCTCAATGTAGTGACTTACTAGGGGTGCGGTAAGTGTTTTACACCTGATTCTAGATCGATGTTCTGATATTCTAATATGTACCGGTCGTGAAGTTTGACCAACATACCGAAGGCCACACGGGCATTGGATGCAGTATACCACATGTGCGGTTTTGCAGTTTGTCATAGTGGTAAATGTCCATGTTTTTGGCCCAATTTTGAACTCCTTCATTTTCCTGGTGAATTGACAGACAGAGCAAGATCCACAAGGGAAATGCCCTGTGGTGGTCCTCAGGTCCCACAGACCTATTCTGGGGGCGGCTTTCTTAAGGGAAGAGTGCACAAGTTTGTCACGAATATTGCTGCCCCTCTTGAAAGCAAAGCGGGGAGGAGGTGTGTCTGGCAGATTTATTTTGACAATGGGCCAGTATTTCGAGATGAGTTTTTTAATCTCGAAGGTCTGAGGCCCATGGGTCAATACACATGTCATCTGTGAATTGTTCTTATCCAGTACTGAATTGGAATTTTGTTTGGGCGTGAGCAAATTGTCACGGTCAGTAAACCGAGCCCTTTTGTACGCTTGTGTGATCAATCGTTTAGGATAACCTCTGTCTCTAAGGCGACTACTAAGCTTATCTGCTTGTTCATAATAATCAAATAACTCGGAACAGTTTCGCCGGATCCGGAGAAACTGGCCATAGGGTAGATTATCCCTAATATGCCGAGGGTGATTGCTGGAGTAATGTAGGAGAGTATTACGGGCTGTGGTTTTACGGAAAAGCGAACACTTCAATTTTCCAAAATCATCTTTAATTATTAAGTCTAGAAAAGGGATCTGAATATTGCTAGACTCCATGGTGAACTTGATATTAGGATCAACGTTATTCAACCAATCAAAGAAGAGTATTAGCTCGGCTTTAGTGCCTGTCCAAATAAATATGATGTCATCGATATATCTCTTCCATTTGGTTATAGAATAGCGGAAGGGATTGGTGGAAGATAGAATGTGACGAGTTTCAAATTTGAACATAAAGAGAATCGCTAGGCTCGGCGCAAAAGCAGCCCCCATGGCCGTACCTTTTACTTGTAAGAAAAACTGGCCATTAAATTCAAAATAATTTTTGTTGAGAGCTATGGCCATAAGTTCCAAGATGAAGTTATGTGGAACGCGATCCTGAGAATCATATTCCAGGAGAACTTCTCGCGTGCATTCTATCGCTTGATCTTGTGGAATGCTAGTATAGAGGGATTGAATGTCCATTGTCACCAGTAATTGAGTAGTGTTGTCAAATTCAAGATTTTCAAAGATAGTAATAGTGTCAGTCGTATCTCTGATGTATGTCTCAGTTTTTACGCTAATAGGTTTCAGAAATACGTCAATAAATTTGCACAGTGGTTCTAAAATCGAACCACAGCCTGACAACATGAACACACTGATTGACAGGAGAGGAACCCTCTCCTGTCAGTCAGCGTGGTCATGCTGAGCAACATGAACACACTGACTGACAAGAGAGAACTCCTCTCCCATCAGTCAGCGTGGTCACGCTGAGCAACGTGAACACACTGACTGACAAGGGAGAACTCCTCTCCCATCAGTCAGCGTGGTCACGCTGAGCAACGTGAACACACTGACTGACAAGAGAGAACTCCTCTCCCATCAGTCAGCGTGATCACACTGACAACATGAACACACTGACTGACAAGAGAGAACTCCTCTCCCATCAGTCAGCGTGGTCACGCTGAGCAATGTGAACACACTGACTGGCAAGAGAGAACTCCTCTCCCATCAGTCAGCGTGATCACGCTGACAGCATGAACACACTGATTGATAGGAGAGGAGCCCTCTCCTGTCAGTCAGCGTGGTCATGCTGAGCAACGTGAACACACTGACTGACAAGAGAGAACTCCTCTCCCATCAGTCAGCGTGGTCACGCTGAGCAACGTGAACACACTGACTGACAAGAGAGAACTGAACTCCTCTCCAATCAGTCAGCGTGATCACGCTGAAAACATGAACACACTGACTGACAGGAGAGGACTCCTCTCCTGTCAGTTAGTGTGGTCATGCTGAGCAACGTGAACACACTGACTGACAAGAGAGAACTCCTCTCCCATCAGTCAGCATGGTCACACTGAGCAACGTGAACACACTGACTGACAAGAGAGAACTCCTCTCCCATCAGTCAGCGTGGTCACGCTGACAACATGAACACACTGACTGACAGGAGAGGAGTCCTCTCCTGTCAGTCAGCGTGGTCACGCTGAGCAACATGAACACACTTATTGACAAGAGAGAACTCCTCACCCATCAGTCAGCGTGATCACGCTGACAACATGAACACACTGACTGACAGGAGAGGAGTCCTTTCCCATCAGTCAGCGTGATCACGCTGACAACATGAACACACTGATTGACAAGAGAGAACTCCTCTCCTATCAGTCAGGTTGGTCATGCTGAGCAACGTGAACACACTGATTGACAAGAGAGAACTCCTCTCCTATCAGTCAGGTTGGTCATGCTGAGCAATGTGAACACACTGATTGACAAGAGAGAACTCCTCTCCCATCAGTCAGCGTGGTCACGCTGACAACATGAACACACTGACTGACAGGAAAGGAATCCTCTCCCGTCAGTCAGCATGGTCATGCTGAGCAACGTGAACACACTGACTGACAGAAGAGCAGTCCTCTCCTGTCAGTCAGCGTGGTTATGCTGAGCAATGTGAACACACTGATTGACAAGAGAGAACTCCTCTCCCATCAGTCAGGTTGGTCATGCTGAGCAACGTGAACACAGTGATTGACAAGAGAGAACTCCTACCTTTCCTACATGCACTCCGACATGTGGACATGCTGCCTGACAGGAGAGGGCTCCTCTCCTGTCAGTTAGTGGGTTCACGTTGCTCAGCATGACCATGCGATTCCTCTCCTGTCAGTCAGTGTGTTCATGCGTGAACACACTGACTGACAGGAGAGGAGTCCTCTCCCATCAGTCAGCGTGGTCACGCTGACAACATGAACACACTGACTGACAGGAAAGGAATCCTCTCCCGTCAGTCAGCATGGTCATGCTGAGCAACGTGAACACACTGACTGACAGAAGAGCAGTCCTCTCCTGTCAGTCAGCGTGGTTATGCTGAGCAACGTGAGCACACTGATTGACAAGAGAGAACTCCTCTCCCATCAGTCAGGTTGGTCATGCTGAGCAACGTGAACACAGTGATTGACAAGAGAGAACTCCTACCTTTCCTACATGCACTCCGACATGTGGACATGCTGCCTGACAGGAGAGGGCTCCTCTCCTGTCAGTTAGTGTGTTCACGTTGCTCAGCATGACCATTCTGACTGACTGGAGAGGATTCCTCTCCTGTCAGTCAGTGTGTTCATGTTGTCAGCGTGAAGACACTGACTGACAGGAGAGGAGTCCTCTCTTGTCATTCAGCATGTCCACGTTTTCAGCTGTATAACGCAAGGCAATCACATTATTTTGCTGTTTGTTGGGAAGCCAAACGGCTTTGCAACAAACAGCAAAATCATTGAAGTGGAAGAGAGCAGACAGCCCAGTCCCCCGTGTGAATAATGGACACGGGAGACTGTGCTGCCTTCCACTTAGGAGAGGGGGCCGCGAGGCCCGGGGCAGTTTGCCCCCGCACTCCCCTTGTGACGGCCCTGGAATGATATCTCAGCTGTGAGCCCCGTGAAGCACCGGCTAGTGAATCGGAGTGAGTTCCAAAGAGATGGCGTGGAGTTGACACCATGCAGTGCAAACACAAGCACTCTGCAGAGGTGCAATCAATAGTCAACTGTGACTTTACCACATCAGCTGAGTCACAATATGCACTATTAGTTTATAGCTTTTGATTGGTATCAGGATTACAATGTGTGAAGTTTTAAGAGGCCTCACAAATACCATTTCTGGAGGCTCACGGGTCAGCCTTTCTCCCTTTACCACTACAGGGTGGTAAGTGAACCTATTAGCAATGGCCTTAAGGGAGGTCAATACTTCTATTTGATCTCGCTACTCCAGCGCTTCTATAAGGCACTGCATGGAATAATGGTAAACGGTAGCCCTCCTGCCCGAGCAGAACATGGAGGACAAGGCACTTCATGAAAATCCCCACGGGAATGCGTGTCAAACAGCTCAGAAGTTAGATTCCCCAATCCCACTAACATAGCTCTGCATGTTGTGTTGCCTGCTGGTTTCAGATTATAATCGTAGTAAGAGAGCTCAGCTGGCTAATGCATTTGTTGCAGTGATGCTCTCAATCACCCAGGCCAGGGAACACAGGTCCCCAGAAGTTTAATTCAGCTCCTTTACTGGCTCCCATATTTGTCCTACTACCCCGTCGCACACTGGACTCAGGGATGTTAACGGCGACCAGGGTGGGCTGGGGTGGGGGGTAGGGGCCCCCATAAGCAGCCTTTCAATTCATGCTTCATTTTGAATGCAGAAGACATATTTGTTCCTCTTGTCAGGAGATGAAACACTATCATTAAAAAGCCTATGTAGAAAATTAATTGAACCTCAAAGAAATTAAGTGATCCTTTTTAATTACCCTTTTGACTCTTCAAGGCGAACCCGTACTATTTTTGAAGCATACACGCGAGTCCTGCCTTGCAACGGATGTGCTTGGAATGGTAATGAATGAATCCAGCATATTACTCTGCTGGGATAGATTTTAAATGATCTTTTAGGGATAACTTGTCTTTGACAAATGTTTGCCCCATGCCTGTGGTAAATGTGTACCAAAAAAGTAGTTGAACTGTGACTAGGGCCGGGAGCAATGTGCAACACTTTCTTTCAAGGTTTGCAGTCATTTTGTGTGACAGCCAATTCAGTTGAAACAAATTTCAGTTTAGCTGTACATTTTATTGGCTGTTAAAGTGGAGAAATGTGCTTTAACTTCACAAAGAACAGTTCCGGACCGTACCTGCTCACTTCGAGCACTAATCCTTGTGGATCAGCAATGGATTTGAAAAAGTTCTGTTTTTTTTATAGGTATTTGACATTACCCCAAAGAGCACAGGAGTGCTTTACAAAGAGCTTTTCTTCTGGCAGGAACATATACCACTTTAGGTTCTTTGCATTGAAGACTTTGGTGTGTATTGCCTGTCTGCCGCTTGCCTGTCCTGTTTTGGGCAACAATGTTGTGTTAAGGCCCAATCAAGCCCTCATACGGGGTTGGTCATCTGCTTTATTTATTTATTTATTTATGTTATTTATTTTTGCATTTATTACAGCGCACAGAACCCTTGGTTATGTAGGTGCTAGTTACATTAAGGTAAATAGAGAAGAAAGGAGAGGGGAGATTTAGTAGGGGGATGTAAGAGTCTTAGGAGGAGCGAAATTAGTGCGTGCTGGTGGTAGATTATTCCAGAGTTTGGCAGCCATGAGTGGGAAGCCAATCTAAGAGGTTGGGCGGGAGACTATTTCTCTACGCAGCATGAGAGGTAAGTCGGGGCAGTGTTGAGAGACATTGGTGGACCATGGACATTGTTTTGAACTTGATCCTGTCCCACATGGGCATCCAGTGTGCATCTCTCCTGGCTTTGGAGAAATGGTCAGATTTAGAGAGACCAATGGTCATTCAAAGAGCATTGCTCTGAATCGTCTGGAGTTTGTTCAGGTTGCGGTCCGCACTGGTAAATAGGACATTACAGTAGTCGAGCTTGGCTCTGTGATAGCTCTTGCAATAGTTGGGCGGTTGGGAGTTGAAAGGATGGGCCGGCTGGCATGAAGCAGTTTGGCAGTGTAAGCCACCGCTGAGGCGATTGAGTTCACTTGACGTGAGAGGTTGAGGCTGGCATCTCGGTAGGCGCCAAGAGTTTTGGCAGCGGCAGAGGTGGTGATACGGTTACCATCGATGATAAACTCCTTGTATGCTGGGTCAATGTTGCGAAGTGTGGAGTCGCAGCCGACGATGGGGATTTTGGTTTGTCGTCATTCAGGCAGAGTGAGAAGCCATCCAATTTTGTATGGACTCGTATACAGAGTTTATTGTGGCTGAGTCCTGGGCGTATGAGCCGGAAAGGGCGATAAGAAGCTGCGTGTCGTCAGCGTAGTTCGTGTAAAATATGCCCAGTAGTTCAAGGCGGTCGAAGAGGGTTTTTTAAATAAATGTTGTAGTGAGAAGGGGAGAGAGGCAGGATACCTGGGGGACTCCACAGGTAAAGGGAGTAGGTTGAGCGGCAAGACGAAGACTCGTGAGGATCTGTCAGCTAGGAAAGACTTAATCCAATTGTTGGTTGATGGAGAGAAGTTTGGTATTAAGCAATAAGAACAGAGTATTTGGTGGCCTACCAAATCAAATTCTGCAGAGAGGTCTAGCATCACCAAGAGAGCAGGTTTGCCAGTGTCTTTGATGGCATCGATTTGGATTTTCAAATCAAGTAGGGCAGTTTCAGTTCCGTGTTTAGGGTGGAAATCTGATTGGCGTGATCCCAAGATATTATTTTCCTCGAGATGCTGTTTAACCTGGATATAAGCAACACGATCCAGGATCTTCAGGAGGTAGGTTAACGTAGTAATGTGGCAGTAGTTTGTCGGTATGGAAGGGTTGAGGGAGGGTTTCTTGAGGAGCGGTAGGACCCATGCTTCATTCAAGGATGTTGGCACCAAGTTGGTGTAGAAGGAGGCATTAATGATGGCTGTGAAGAAGGGACTAAGTGACTCGGCACAGTCTTCGATGATTGGAGCTGAGCAAGTGTCACCTTTGCAGCATGACGTTTGAGGCTCTTGATGATCTTTGTGACGTCCATCTCTGAGACAAGGTGGAAGTTGAACGGGGTGCAGGTGTAGGTCAGTAAGCGGCTGGGTGCTGTTAATGCTAATGTTAAAGGACATTTGTACCGCGCACTATCACCACCTGAGTGGTCCCCTGGCGCTCTGGCGGCTCTGAAAGAGGAGGGGAGGTTGAGTTAGTGGGAGGAAGCAGGAAAAGTGCATGAGAGCAGTGATGTGCTGTTGGCAGCCTCAGCCCGGTGGGTCCGTTGGCTGGGCCTGGGGTGTTTGAGGCGGTAGTCGTCGTGTACTGTTGTGCAAGACTATGTGTGTTTTTGTTTTGTTGTTGCAATCTAGTGAAGTTTGTGTGGTTTGTTGTGCTGTAGGTTTTGGTTGTGTTTGGTTTGGAGTTTGAGAGGTGTGTGCAGAAAGGGAAATTATTAGTAGGGTTGGTTAGTTTGCGTCTCTATCCTGAATTGAGGCGCTCGGCTTGCATAGTCTGCCCTGATGCGGCTCTGTCCTGATCTGGGTCCGACTGGCATATAGGTTCCTTACTCCTCTGGCCCCCACCTCTAACATGTTCTCTTATAGCTCCCCTTATCCTCCCTTCATACTCCTGTGTTCAGTGCACCTGCCAATGTCAACCTCTCAGGTAGTGTGGTGATTGCCAATATCTCGACAATTCCACACCACTGTGATACCTGGCGGTAACTAAGTGGTGGGGGAAAGTGTTGGTGGGATTGTCTGGGGTAGTTGACTCAGTCTCCGTGCGTGCCGCCTGTGTTCCAGTCTATCCGGTGACACCCGTCCAGGTGCCGTGGGAGTTACCCTCTCGAGTCGGGGATGTCCGTGTCCTTTCCGGTTTTGTCCTCCTTTTTCTGGTTTGGTTTCCAGATTTAGTCTGTGGAGTTGAAGAGCCAGGTTTTTAGCGATTTCCTGAATTTTAGGTAATCTTCAGTGTTTCTTATTTCTTTTGGGATGTTGTTCCAGGTTTTTGCGGCTAAGTGGTAGAAGGAGGGGCCTCCAAGTTTTTTCTTAAGGTATGGTTTGAGTTCCAGGCGGATTTCGTTGCTTGATCGGAGGGGTTTTGTTGGTTTGTAGACTGTAATTTTCTTTTGTAGGAATTCTGCTTCTTGTCCGCTGATTGCCCTGTGCAGTATGCACATTGTTTTGAAGGTGATGCAATGTTTTACTGGGAGCCAGTGTAGTGTTTTTAGGGCTGGAGTGATGTGGTCTCTTCTGGATAGTTTGAGGAGTAGTCTTGCTGCTGCATTTTGGATCCGTTGCAGTTTCTTCAGGAGGTATTCTGGTATTCCGAGGTAGAGGCTGTTTGTATAGTCGATTTTTGACATGATGAGGGCGACGATAGTGAGTGTTTTGTGCGTGAAGGAGAGGAAAGGTAGAATTCTTCTTGCCGTGTGGAGGAGGAAAAAGCATTTCTTCACTGTTACATTTATTTGTGGTTCCAGGGTTAGGGAGTTGTCCATTAAGACTCCCAGATTTTTTATTACCTTCGATGGTGTTGGTGCGTTTCCCATTGCCATAGGCCATGGGATGGTGGTTTCGTTCTCTTGGTCTTTGGATACGATCATGATTTCTGTCTTTCCTGGGTTGATTTTCAGGTTGTTGGCATCCATCCAGTTGAAGACTTCTTTTAGACAGTCGGTTAGGGTTGAATAGTCGGCATCGGTGTCTTTGATTTTGTAGATGATCTGAGTGTCATCTGCGTAGTTGTAACATGTAATGTTGTATTTTTTGAAGATTCTGATGACCGGAGTCTGATAGATGTTGAAATATAGTGGAGATAGTGAGGATCCTTGTGGCACTCCACAGTCGTTAACTCGTGGAGTGGATTTGAAAGGTTTTATCCATATGGTTTCTGTTCTGTCTGTTAGGAATGATTTGGTCCAGCGTAGTGCTGTGTCTGTTATGCCTATGTTTTCTAGTCTTTTGGTTAGGGTGTCGTTGCTAACTGTGTCAAAGGCTGCAGAGAGGTCGAGCAGAATAAGGGCTGAGGTAGTGTTTGAGTCTGCATTCGTTTTGAGGTCGTCCCACATGGATAGTAGTGCTGTTTCCGTTCCTCTCGCTGGTCTGAAACCGATTTGAGCTTGGTCCAGCAGGTGGTGTTTTTCTACGTGTTCTTGGGTTAGTTTATATACGTAGGTTTCTAGAATTTTTGCTGGGTAGGGGATGTTAGAGATTGGCCTGTAGTTGGAAAGGTCATCTACGTCACCACTTTTGTTTTTCAAGAGTGGCTTGATGTATGCTGATTTGAAGATCTTCGGTACAGTCCCTGTTGATAGTGATAGATTTAGAAGGTTTCTGTAGTGTTCTGCTGGCGATCCTTGCACGAGGATTGATTTGTAGATGTCTGGGGGACAGGGGTCCATGGGTGAACCCGCTTTCTTGCTTCATTTTACCAGCATTGCGAATGCCTCTGCTGATATTTCAGGAAAGCATTGGAGTTTGTGCTGTGGTTCCGTGTTAGGTTCGTTGGGTTGTATGTTGTGGTTGGTTGGTTGCTTTTGTATATTTTGTCGGATGTCATTGATTTTTTTTTTTAAGTAGTCTGCCAGGTCGTTGCATAGTTTTTCTGAGGGGTTTGGGGTGTTATCGCAGCCTGGTGGGTTTCTCATTTCTTCAATGATGCTAAACATTTCTTTTTGTGTGTGTGTGGCATTATTGATTCTGTCATCGTAATGTCTTCTCTTTGCCTTTTGAATTTCCTTCTTGTATGCGCGGATTTGTTTCTGGTACAGTATTTTATTTCCTGGGTTGTATTCTTTCCTCCATTCCAATTCCATCTTTTTGTTTTCCTTTTTCATGTCGTTTAATAGTGGGGTGAACCATTTTGCCATTGTTCTTTTTTTTGATGGGGTGAATGGTTTTTCTGGGGCTAACTTGTCTATTGTATCTGCGATCCATTTGTGTAGTATCTCTGCTTTCCTGTCAAGGTCAGCTAGTTCCAGTTCTGTAGTTGAGGGTTTCGTTAATTCCAGTTGTTCGAATAGGTTGCTTTCTTTGACGTGTTTCCAGTTTCTTTTGGTGGTGGTTGTGATTTTCGGATGTTGGATGTAGGCTTGGGTAGGCAGAGTGATCACGAATGGGATGCTGAGATGGTCGCTCCACAGTATTTGTATCAGAGGTGCCGTGGTGCTGAGTTTTTCTTTGGTGAAAATTGCATCTAGGGTGTGTCCTGCCGAGTGCGTTGCTTCTTTGACTAGTTGTCATAGTTTCATGGTGCTGAGTTGTTCAATTAGTGAGTTTTGGGAGTTGGCGTGGCTGTCTTCAAACCAGATGTTGAAGTCCCCCAGGATGATTAGGTGTTCGTGGTTGATGGCTAGGTTGGTGATGGCTTCTATGAAGTTATCGACGAATGTTGCATCATATGTTGGCGGTCTGTATACCAGGATGAATGTGATGTTGGTTTTTGGACTCGCTGTTAGGTGTATTACCATGGTTTCACAGTTGAGGATGTTGAGTGGTTTGTCAGTTTTTATTTTCAGGTGTTCTTTGAATGCTATAGCGATGCCTCCTCCTTTTTTGTTTTTTCTGTTTATTTGTAGGCATTTGATGTCGGTCGGAAGGCAGTTTTGGTGTGTGATTTTGTAGTTGTCGTCCAGCCATGTTTCTGTGATGAACAGGATGGCAATGCCGTTGTCGTCGAGTAGGTCGAAGATCTCTGTTGAGTGTTTTGACATGGATCTTGCGTTTATTAGATTGCAGTGAAGTTTGGAGGTGTTGTTTGGTTTGGGTTTTGTTGCGGTCGTCTTCTGCTCGGTGTTGAGGTTTCCTTCCTGGTCAGTCACTTGTTGGGTTGTGGGATTCGGGGTGTCAGCGTCTTCGAACAGTTCTTCTAGGTTTTGCCTTGGGTTTTTTATGTTTTCATCGGGTTTTATCGATGAAAACATAGGGAGTTGTGGTTGTTGATTGGAAGTTCTTCTTGCTTTGGTGATGTAGGGGGTTATTGCGTCGGTCGTCTGTTTGTTGTTTGTGTTGGTCATCCTTCTTCTACTTGCTTGTGTTAGGTTGTTTGATGTTGCTGCTTCAAATGTTGGGTTGGATTGCCGTGGTGGCCAGTTGTCTACGAGGTACGGAGTTAGGTAGAGGGATTTTTCGCTTCTCTCAGAGTTGCTTCGGTTTGTGTTCCTGTCTGTGGGGGTCCGGTCTATAGTTGTTGTTCTAAGTTGCTGTTCTGGAGTGTTTGTTCTTTCATCTCTTCTTCTTTTCCTTGGAATGGGTTGTTTGCGCGGCATTGTAAGATTGAGAGTTGTTTAGTCTTTGTTTGGTGATGTCTAGTTGGTCCTGCTTTGGTCTGGTTGTCTTGTGGTGTAGTGGTGGGATGAAGGGGTATCCGCTACTAGTTTGGGCTCCGTCCGTAGGTGGTATTCCGGCTGGAGTTGCCGTCTCGTTCAGTCGCTGTCCTAGTAGTGGAAGGGGTGTGGTAAGGGTTATTACGTTTGGTGTTATCGGTGGCTCTCTTTACTGTCCTTCTCCCTGAGCACGGTTCGCTGTGGCGAGCAGGCTGTGTTGGTTGGGAAGGGATGTGGGCGAAGGGGGTTTGGTTAGCACAGCAAGTTGCTTGGAGGGGATTTTTCCTTTGAGGCAGTTGACCTTTCCAGTGAGGGCGTCTTGGATTCTTTCGCACCAGGTACTGTCTACTGTCAGGTCTGGCTTGGGGGAAGAGTGTGGTCTCAAGCTCCCGGAGAATTGTGAAATGTTTCCGGGAGTTGGACGAGGCATTACTGATTCTGGAGTTGTAGCTGTTGGCTTTGGCAGCGTGGATTTCCATTCTGTAGTTTTGGGCAAAGGAGGAGAAGAGGGCTTTGGAGGCAGGGGAGTTTTCTTTTCAAGCTAGCTCGGAGGTGCACTTATTGACACAGGCTTCAAGGAGTTCAGGAGTGATATGATATGATAACGCATTTGTAACGCGCCTATACACAAGTGTTTCAAGGCGCGACGAGGCAGGGGGGGGGAACAAGGGGAGACAGACAACGATCTTACTAGGCCAGGTGTCATTCAGATCGCGCAAGTGCAAGGGTAGAGGGGAAGGGAAAAGTGCATGGGGGAAGTGAGAGGGGAAAGTGCAGTACAGGGTTATAAGCATACAGCATACAGGATAAATAACAAGGGCCAGCTGGTGGCAAGTGCGAGGTAAGTGCAGACAAGTGCTGGGAAGGGGGGCTGTATGGATACAGACACAGTCCCGTAGTGCAGGGGTTGCCGTGGAGGCAGTGCAGTGGAGAGTGGCTGGGCCGAGAACGGTGAATGGCCCAGTTGCAGATTCAGTGCAGTTTCAGTAGTATTAGCAGGGGAGAGGGGGAGAGAAAGCGGAGGCAAAGAGGAAGGTTTTGAGGTGCTTCCGGAACCGGAGGTGGTTCTCCTCAAGTTTCAGGGAGGTAGGAAGGCTGTTCCAGAGGGAGGCCCCTGCAGTGGAAAGAGATCTGCCCCCAACTCGTTGTTTGGAGAAGCGGCTGACCCTGAGGGAGTTGGAGGCGGATGAGCGAAGAGCTCGAGAAGGAAGATATTTAGGAAGAGAGAGTTGAAGGTATTTTGGCCCAAGGCCCTAGACGGCCTTGTGGACAATGCAGAGGGTTTTGAACTTGATCCTCGCAGTCACTGGGAGCCAGTGTAGTGATTTCAGTCCTGAAGAGATACGGTCCCTGGGCTTGAGGCCAAGGACAAGTCTTGCAGTCCTGTTCTGGATGAGTTGCAAAGGGCGGAGAGTAGAGGCGGGCAGATTAAGATAGAGGCTGTTACAGTAGTCCAGCTTAGAGAGAACCAGGGCTCTAGAGACAGTGAGCTTCTGGGGGAAGGAGAGGAAAGGAAGGATACCTCTGAGGAGGTGTTGCTGGTAGTGTGACTTCTTAGATACGTCGGATATGTGAGGAGAGAAGGAGAGTGTGGAGTCGAAGATGACCCCAAGGTTTTTTGCCTTGCAGGTAGGAGTAGGAAGAGGGCCCAGAGAGGCCGGCCAGAGAGCAGCAGGGAAGGAGGGAGTGGGAGTGCCGATGAGTAGAATCTCAGTCTTACTGGCATTAAGGCAGAGGTCGTTGGCGGCACACCATTCCTGGATAGCAGAAAGACAGTCAGAGATGAGGGAAGGAGAAGAGGAGGCCGAGGGTAGCCTGAAAATGAATTGGGTATCATCCGCATAGCACTGAAAGTTGGGGCAGAGAGCGGCGATGTGGTGGGCGAGAAGTGCCAGATACTGGTTGAACAGCCAGGGAGAGAGGTTAGATCCCTGGGGGACACCACAGGTAGAGAAGAAGATGTCAGAGAGGAAAGACCCCAGTTGGACCTGGGAGGGTCGATTTGAGAGGAAAGAGGTCAGCCAAGCATTTTTTTTAGTGAGTGTTCGGCTTTTCTAAGAGAGGGGCAAGGGTGTCGATTGCTTGGGCAATAGTTTGCTTGTAGAGGTTGACCAGTGCTGCTGGGTCTGTTACTGAAGATGGGGGGTGTGCAAGGGTAGCAAGTAGTGGTCCATGGTTGGTAAGGTTGAAATTTTTTGTGCACCGGGCCATACCTTCGGGTTTGGCAGGGTGAGCTGGTCTGGGGCGTTCTGGATGGGGGATTCTGAAGGCAATGGTGTGATGGTACGACCATAAGCAGGGGGATGTGATGGCATCGGAATGTTACAATTGAGGTCACTTACCCAGTCTAGGGTGTGGCCTTGGTCGATGGTTGGGCTTGAGAGACTGTTGCATGAAGCCAGCATGGTTAAGTGCTGTGGCTACACTGGTGGCCAGTGAGTCTGCTGGATCGTTGAGGCTTAGGTTGATGTACCCAAGGATTACAACTTTTGAGTTGGGCTTGATGGATGAGAAGATGCTTTGCATTAAGTTATCTTCGAAGGTAAGGCTGGGGTCAGGTGGGCGGTAGATAAGGAGGATGATGATAGAATCGGTCAGAGACATGGAGATCTTGGCGAGTAGGGATTTGCAGTCGGGGATGACGTTGGTTTGCCTGACTCTAATAGAGTGGATGTTTTTAAAGGTGAGGGTGACGCTGCCTCCTGTTTGAGAGGATCTGTCACATCTTAGGATGGCAAAGCCCAGGAGGATGGCATTGGAGAGGACTGGGCCTGCAGCGAGAAGGAGTTAGGTTTAAGTGATGTCAAGCAAGTTGAGGTCGTCGGAGGTTATAAGATCAAGGATTTCAGCTGTGTGTGCCGGGACTGATCTTGCATTGATTAGCACGCTGTTGTTGGCCTTGCAGATGGGTCTGGTGGGCATTCATGTTTGCAGAGTTCACAATGGCTGGGGAGCGTAGTGAGGGAGGCATGGGATGAACTGGGTGCGGTATCTGAGGAACCTATTCCTTTTGAGAATCGGAGGGGGCATGGTGATGACCGAATCAGGGATTTCGGTTTGTGTGAGATCTGGTCTGCGAGTCTGCAGTGGGCTGAGTGATTGAGGAGCGTGGTGTGGGATGTGCATGGTGACCCGTGTGCGCAGCCTGATGAAGCTGTTCCTCATAAGGCTCGGCGGGGCGTAGCAATGTCTAGGATCTCGGGTTGCGCTGAGCCTGGGCTGCGGAGCTCCATTGTGAGGGGTGGTTGAGGAGCGTGGTGTGGGACGCACGCGGTGAGCCAAGAGAATAGCCTGAGGAAGCTGTTCCTCATAGGGATCAGTGGGGGCATATCGAAGGCAGATACAGGGATTTTGGGTTGCGTGGGGCCTGGTCTGAGGGTCTGCAGTGGGTGGAATAGTTGAGGAGCGTGGTGTGGGCCACACACAGTGAGCCGAGTGAATAGCCTGAGGAAGCTGTTCTTCATAGGGATCAGTGGAGGCGTATCAAAGGCAGATACAGGGATTTCGGATTGCGTGGGGCCTGGTCTACAAAGCTGCGGTGTCAGACTGATTGAGTAGCGTGGTGTGGGACGCACGTGGTGAGCCGATTGCGTAGCCTAAGGAGGCTATTCCTCGTAAGGAAGGAAGGGGACATAGTGATGGCACAGCCAAGAGTGTCGAGTCGATAGTGGAGTATTTGGGGTGGCCTTGGAGTGCGTTAGAAGAGCGGCGATGTGCGGAAGTGTGAGGCACCAGGGTCCATGTGGAGCGGGAGTCCTTGGGGATGACTGGGCTTGTGTGGAGGGTGCTATAGTGGTTCTTGGGTAGCCAGCTGAGTCCTCGGGTCTTATTGGATTTATTTAAATCCAAGTCAATGGGGTTCAGACAAGAATGTGAAGCAAGGTGCGTAGCGGACGAGTTCAGCTGCGCCATTGTGCTGCGCCTAACACTGCATGCTTGGCCTGCGTTGGCTTTGCCGCAGATGCAGGTTTTAGCAAAGCGGAGTCGGATGTCGATGCGTAACATGTAGTGGACCTGGGTCGAGCAGCACGCTCTGCGGACCTGCGGTGCTCAACACCGCACCCTTGGCCTGGACAGGCTTTGCCTCAGAGGGTTCGGCACAGAGGTTTTAGCGATTGCTTGCTAACATTCAGCAGTCATTCTTTGTGAAATGTGCTTTTTTTGTTCCTCCTCCATGTTGGTGCTCATTTTTTCACAAATTGTAGAATTTTGCTAATATTATTTTTTCACTGACATATGCTATGTTATGTTTATAGCCTTTTATACTGCATCAAGTCACCACCTTAGTAGTATCAGAGCACCTAGGCCTGTCCATGAAGTGCTATACTGTGCCCCTATTAGGGGAAGCCACACCTTGGTCTGCTAGAGGAAACAAGTGAGTGAGTAGAAGGGAATTACACCATTACTGTGACTCCAAAATGGCAACTTGGCTTTTACTGCGCTGTCAGCATTTTAGAGAATGCTGCTCCCATTACTGTGTCCAAGTGGAGTGGGGGTATCGCCCGCTCTCCTTGGTCGCAGTAATGGTGTCAGGTGTTGCGGGTTACGGTAAGCAGGGGAACAGGGAGAAGAAAAAAAGCGCTGCCCCACTTCAGTGGGTGGAAATGACGCCACAGGGGTACAAGGGAGTCTGCTGCACACACAGAAGTGCACCGTGGTAAAGGTAAGTGGGGTGGGGGTTGGCTAATTGGGGGGCGCAAAAGTGATCTATCTGATCACTGCGCCGCACCGTAATTGGCATCAACATTTTCGTCAGCGCAGTTACGGGGGTGGCGCAGTGATGATATAGATTCAGGAGAAGAGAAGATGCTAGGAAAGCGGTAAATAGATGCTACAAAGAAATGGAGGAAGAGATGCAGCGGATGACGAATGTTTTGTGATAGCATGGGTGCATGTCAGTCCTGTGGGTTGTCCAACTCTAGACCTCGAGGGCTGGACCCATGCTGGGTTTTCAGGGTACCCCTCATTAATATTCATGAGATACATTATTTTTTTTTAAATGTATTTATTTGTATTTAGATCAAGAACTTTTAAAAAAAACTAAAACAATTTAATAAAACGTAAAATCACAACCACAATACACAGTACAATCCATAGTTTAAGACACATTCTGCAAGTTATATAAATTTAAGGAATTCACCAACCAATTATATATCATGTCAAGGTGGAGAGCCAGCAGTTTGTATAGCACTGTCTATTTTGACGTCAACTAAGAAAGATAAGCGATATTAAATATTAAAATCAGTGTACGAGGTTCCATAAAATCTTTAAAACATGTAAACACTAAAATATAAACCACTCATCATTAGTTATACAAATTAAAAGAAAGGAACTATTAATACAGCTCAGTTCAGTTCCATTCAAACAAGGAGCATTTCTTTAAAAGCAAAGGGGGTTTATTGTCCTGAGCACAGTCAATTATCCTTGGGTAAAGCTTTCACAATAATACGCCATAGCCGATACAACGCTATATGTACACTTTCGGGATCCGTATTTAGACAAAAGTTCCAGAATGCATCATGTTTTATAGAATCGTGATTATGTACAAAACCACCCATTGTCATGTAGGCCGAGCCCAGTGATTTGCACTCAGTACACAAATGTTTAGCTGTTTCAAGAGTGCCGGAAATGTTACATATGCGACAAGTCCTGTGCTGTAACGGGATTGTGAGCTGGGCACCTCGAAATATTAACAAGTGAAGTTGATTTGTTCTTAGTCTCAATATAAAATACCGGACCTCAGGACTGGGGCACTGTCTTAGGTATCTTTGAGTTTGCAAAAACCGATGGGTAACATTTGAAACATATGAATATGTACACAATGTAGAGAGGTGCATATAGTTATTTCTCCAGTCCCATGTCTACAATTTGCTTTTAAATAACCGTTGTAAAATAACGAGTCTAGTGTCTCGTTTGGAGTCAGGGAACCAACCTATATTCTCGTACAACCTGGCAATTAAACTATTTAATTCTTCTCCTTTAAGTTTTTTACATGTACCTTGGGCGGGAGCCAACAGGGTGAGTAATTGGAATTTTGGCCTTGAGTTCATTTTATGATAGAGCCACCCCAGCCTGTATATCGCTTGGCCCTTTAGGGAAACCAATCCCAATTCTAATCTGAGGTACTCAACGGGAGTCGAGGATCGTAATTTTAGAATCCGCTTCCAAAAGTAACACTCGATTTTGTCTAGCCAGTGAAGGTCACCCATGACTAAGGCATCTAAGCCATATAATACCATGAGGCATGGGCACTGGCTAGAGAGGGTCACTATCCCCTAATAGCCTGTGGTTTGGTTTGCAAACCGTTTGATCAAGTGGGTCATGCGTCGTGCCTTTATGGTTTTAGCCTCTTTTATATGAGCGTATTATCTATTAGTACTCATTTCCAGCCCCAGATAGGGATACCTCTACACAAAGCCAAGCACCCCCAAACTAGTAATAAAGTCAGGCCACTTGACCTTCTTGGGCGCAACCACCATCGACTATAAGTGTGGTTAAACAATACCAAGTCATCAGCGTATAACATACAAGGTATAGTCCGATCACCAGTTTTTGGGCAACAGCTGACACCTAGTGTAAAGCGCGAGGGAAAATCTGACATATAGATGTTGTACAAAAGGGGAGCCAGGGTACAGCCCTTAATGTAAGCCCTTAAGAACGTTCAGAAGCCATTGAGGACACCCCCAATTTTCCATTTTTAGCCATGGCCGCCTGTAAATCCACATAGATGGTGTACAATGTGCCGTAACCTAAGGTTATGAGAGGTGCAGCACCCCAGGCGAACGCCGGTCTGCATACATTTTAGTAATTGGGCCTCACCAACCCGATTCTGTAAAGCCCTGAAGACAAATGTAGAGTAGATTTTTCCTGTGACATCTAAGAGAGTGTCATGATGCCTACCCCCGGAGCACCAGGCCAGGCCCAGCACCCCCGGAAGCAGGCATCATGCCCTCGGGTAAAAGCCCAGTGGCCCCTTATAGGGGCTCTTTGGACTCAGTCCTGGCACCTTTGGCGCCAGGCTCATGTTGGACATCAGTCCTGGCGCCATAGGCGCCAGGCTCATAAAGGGAGGTGTTTTGTGCACTTACCTGATGCAGACCATGCTGCACGCTTCAGGCCTCCCTGAGACCTGAAAGGGACTATTTTTTCATAGGGACTATCTTTTCACTCAGGCGTGGCCAGGGAAGGATACATGCCTAGTTGGGGAAGGATACATACCTGGGACTTCTTTGGAGGCTATCTAAGCCACGTCCAGACAGCAGCTCATGCTTCGCGTTGTTCTGCTTCCTGCAGCTTAACGCTCACCGTGTCTGCTCCTTCTCCTGGACTCCAGCCACGCCCGCCTCGAACCTGGAAGACCTGCAAGGAAGGAAGAGAAGAGAAAGGTGAAAACCAAGGACTATTTCAAACTTCTTACCTACATCCGGAATCTTCTCGCCAGCATCCCTGAAGAAAGACTTCCATTTAAAAGCATCGCGTTGCTCGCTGCAGCGCCACGCTTCACTCACCTGTCCTCGACACATCTCCTGGCTCCATCGCGGCTGTCAGCATCGGACGCCACATCTCTGCACCTAGGGGAGAGAGGAAGAAACAAAAGGTGAGCAGAAGGAACACAGAAGGAAAGCCTGATTAACAGCCATAATACTTACCGGCTTTTCTTCCACATGTCGGGTCGGCGCCGCCCCGTTGGCAGGTACCGTACCCCGACCCCTATGGGGAAAGGACAAGAGACATTTCTGGGGAATGATAAGGACATTTAGAGGGATCGTACTCATCACTACTCACCTCAGCAGTTTAACCCCTCGACGCATCGCCTTCATTCTGCACCTGAAATAAAGGACAGATCACAGGTTAGAAAGACAACATAAAGGGGGCCTCACTTGAACTTTGAACTTTCATACTTACGGCGCATCGCTCAGGAAAGTCAAGTGGATTTTGCCAGCGCCATTCTGAAAACCAGTGAAGTAACTGGACGAACACGCGCCCCTGCACCAGAAGCAGGATGGAGAGTTCATCCTTCCAAACCATAAGAAGGATATTCCTGGAGGTCCTGTCCAATCGGTGTTCCGGGTCCTGCGCATCACGCTAGAAGAGGCCACAGCAATCCAGACTAGACCAGCGCCCCCGTGGGAACCAGGTGAGCGTTACAGAGAGACAGCAGTCTGTAGTTTGCCTGCAATGATCGATCACCTTTTTTTATAAACTGGTGCTGACACAGACTGCTGCCAAGAGGTAGGGAATTCCTGTGTCGCACACACTTTATACTAGCCCACTTCGATGGATGGTGCTTCAACACAACATTAGCAAGGCCATTTGGCTCAAGGGGCCCTAGGATTTTTAAGTTTCGCAATCATGGTTTCTATATCTTCCTCCCTGATTATCAGTGGCCAACCCCCGATCAGATATTAAGGGGGGCACTATAGGGGAGCCTCCTCTCCCCTTTAAATAACTGATCCACTCAAGCTCTTGTATATGATTTAAAATGTTTTCCATTGTAATCCCTTTAGCCATATAGCCATAGTTAACATTACCCATGTTTTCCTCGTGTTGCCACTCCTAAGTACCGCAATCATACCTTGCCAATGTGTATTTTTTATCGAGCACCTCCAGCGTTTAAGACAACTCTTGTAATTATAATTTTTTTTTTAAATGTATTTTTTTTTAACAACACTCCAAACTTAACCAACACATCAGACATTTTCGTTTGCTAGCTTCTTAGCTTACAATTACATGTTACTCATTGCAGTCCTCGTCCCTCCCTCCCCATTAACTCAAGCTCCTACTTCGATGCCTTGGATTTTGTTTCTCTTGGGTTAATCCCCTTCACTGTTCTCAGACGTGTTATATTCACTGGGTTCAACATGGGAGAGTCCCGACATCGTGGCCACCATTTGTCTCCATGATATCAGGGGTCCCGCTTCCTCCTCCCCTCCCCTCCTAGCGGCTTCATACCATGCCGCTGTCTCAGCATCTGCCCATTTCAGGAGATCATTCCACCACACCTCTAGTCTAGGTCTTTGGGCTGCTTTCCAGCCCATAGCAATTCTCTGTTTGGCCAAGATGTAGGCAAGATCTTTCAGTTTACTGATATGCTTTAAGTTGCGTGGTCTGGTAAATCCCCCCAAAATGCATGCCCATAATGATTCCACCTCTAACTTAATCCCCTTTTGGGACAGGCGTTGTTTAACTTCCACCCAGAATCTTCCCACCTCTGGGCACGCCCAGTACATGTGAATCATCCCAGCGCCCACCTCCCTGCACTTGGGGCATTTCTGTGCTGCTGTTTTTCCGAACCTGGCGATTTTGCTGGGGGTCATGTATGCCCTGTGGGTGACATATAACTGAATTTTCTGCAGCCTCGCATTCCTGGACACCTTCTTATGATATCTCTGGCTCTTTCCCATTGCCCATCCTGCATAGGTTCTCCCGCTTCCTCCTCCCAGTCGCGCCTCAGTTGGAGCAGCTCCTTACCCACTCTAGACATCAATAATTTGTGAATTCGGGATATTTTGTGTCCACCCTCCGAGATATCATACATCGTTTCAATGACAGTATCGGGTTGTTCTGCTACTACTGCCTCAGGCCACTTTTCTCCCACTCGTTTAATGATTCTAGTATACGTGATGTATTATCCCGTGTGTACTCCGGTTTCTTCCATTATTTTTTGGAAGTCTAGTGCCTCCCCCTCTTGCCATAGATCTCCTAGGGGCGCGAGGCCCACCGGTTCCCAGAATTTACGGATCCATTTCACCAATTGCTCGTCCTCTCCGCATAGCGCCACGAGTGGCACCTGCTGGGAGCATGGGGTCGGGTTTCCCACTACTTGGCATGCTTTGCGCCATGTTTTCCAGGCTAGTTCCAGCAATCTCGCTCGCCCTTGCAGCTCTAGTTTAGGTAACCATATCAGTTATTTTAAGAAGAATGGGTTACAGTCCCTACTCAACAATCTAGCTTCTGCTGTCTCGTCTTCGGACAACCATCTAGCTACGTACTGTAGCTGCCCCGCCAGGTGGTATATCTCGAAATTCGGCAGGTTTATGCTCCCTCTATTATACGTGTTTTGCAATTTCCATAGAGCCACCCTGTCTCTAGTGTTATGCCATATAAAGCCCCTGCATAAGCTCTGGAGTTTCGTGAACAAGCGTTTGGGGGGCATATATGGGATATTCGTGAAGAAGTGTAGTAGTCTAGGCAGGACGACCATCTTGAGCAAGGCCGCCCTACCCACCATGGCCAGAAGGAGTTTCGCCCAGAACCCCATGCTTTTCTTGATTCCCTCCACTGCTCTTTCCGTGTTGTGTCAGTATTCTTCTACAATCATGTGGTAAATATTGATCCCCAAGTATCTGAATGTTCTGGTCTGCCAGGGTATCTGCAGGATAGGTAGGTTCCCCTGTGGGACACCCCTATACCTCCCCAGGGGGAACATGCATGACTTCTTAGGGTTTACTGCTTTGCCCAAAAGGGTCGAGTAGCGATCCGTCTCTTCCAGGACACACTGCAAGTTTTCCTCTGGGAAGCGCAGGTATAACAGCATATCATCTGCGTACAATGATATCAAGTATGGTCCCCCCTTCGTGTGGACCCCTATCTCTCTGTACTGCTGTCTGAGACATGTCGCTAGTGGTTCTAATGCAAGTATATACAGCATGGGGGACCAGGGGAAGCCCTGTCTCGTGCCCCTGCTGAGTTGCCATTTATCTGAAATTATCGCTCCCGTTTTGACCCTAGCTGTTGGAGAGCTATACACCATCTTCACCCACCTCAGGTACCCTGGTCCCATCCCGTATTCTTTCAAAGCCGCCATCATCCAAGTCCACCTCACAGAGTCATAGGCTTTCACTGCATCCAGCGAGACTATTGCCATTTCGCTAGGGTCGCCCTCTGTCTGTTCTATGATATGGTGGAGTCTCCTGTGGTTATTGGATATATTCCTGCCTGGGTCATGGCCAGTTTGATCGAGGTGTATGAGTTTGTTTATTACCCTTTTGAGAATGTTTGCCAACACGCCCGTGAGAATTTTGATGTCCTGGTTTAACATGGATAGGGGTCTGTACGACCTGCATTCCGTGCTCGGCTTATCATGTTTGGTAAGCGGAACAATTACCGCCTCCCTCAGGGATTCCGGCAATCTTCCCCTCTTGAACGCCTCATTTAGCATAGCCAGCAGCGGGGGGAGCACTTCTGGTCTATACGTTTTATAAAATTCGCTGGTGAGCCCGTCTGACCCCGAGGCTTTGCGCGTGGGTAGGTGCAGTACCACTGTCTCTAATTCCTCTATTGTGATTGGGGCCTCCAGGTTCTCCCTTTCTTCTTCGTTTAATTTAGGTAATCCTATGTCTTCCAGTGTCTCCTGAGTCTCTCGTTCTGCAGTCTCCCTTGTATCTTCATAGAGGCGTTTGTAGAATCTGAGGAACCCCTCGTTCACCCTCTCCTGGGTGTTCCAGATCTGGCTTTCTTCTCCCGTTAGCTCACTGATTACTGGTCTTGGTGTCTTGTTTTTATATAGCCATGCTAGCAGCCTCCCCGGTTTATCCCACCCCCTGCATGTTGCCTTTCAATACATTTTTTTATAGTTCAGATTGCAGAGCCTCTCCCAAAGCCCCCCGCTAACTTGTTGTAGTTGGCTCACTTGTTTGGGGTCCTCCTGTGCGGTACCTCCCCTATTCATTAGTTCTTCTAGTTTCTTCTCTGTTTCTTGTAGCTCACGCTCTATGCCCCCTTGGAGCCCTCTGGATTTGGATATGGCCGCTCCCCTCACTACCACCTTAAATGCCTCCCACAGGGTTCCTTCTAACTCTACGCTCCCTGTGTTAGTATTGAAGTACCCAATGATCTCCTCCCTTAGGTACTCTCGGAATACCGAATCCTGCAGGGCCTCGACTCTAAGCCGCCATGTCGGGATTCTTGCTCTGAGGGGCTGATGTCTCCACTCCAGTACCAAAGGGGAGTGGTCCCATAATATTCTTGCCTTATAATCTGAGCCCATCATTTCCCCTACAAGTTCTGAGGCGACGAACATATAATCCAGTCTCGTATACAGGTTGTACGGGGCGGCGTAGTCTGAGTAGTGCCTATCATCCGGGTGTTGCTGGCTCCAGATATCCTCTAGCCTGAAGTCTCTCAGCAGGGCCTGTAATGCTTTTGCGGCAGGGGTGGGTTTATCTAGTTTTGTATCTGACCTGTCCATTTTGGGATATAGCGTGCAGTTGAAATCCCCTCCCCATATAATCGCACCTCCCAAGAGGGGGCTAATTTTGCCATATAGGGTCCCGAAGTAGGCCGCTGTGTCTTGGTTGGGGGCATACGTATTTATGATGCTCAATTCTCTGTTCTCCAACAGCCCTCGCATCACTATCATCCTCCCATCTGGCTCCACCGTGGCTTGGAACATCTGAAATGGCACATGAGGTGCCACCCATGTTACCACCCCCCTGGCGTAAACTGAGTATGTTGCTCCCATGGTGGTCCCTCTCCTCTTTTTCTTGACCACCTCTAGTTTCTCTTTGGTGAGGTGGGTTTCTTGCAGTAATGCTATGTCCACTTTTTGCCTTCTCAAATACATGATTACTTTGTTCCTCTTCAGGTAACTGTTGAGGCCTCTCACATTCCAAGTTACTATTCTAAGACCTCCCATTGTCATCCATATTTTATCTCTTCTCCCTCCCTCCTCGTTCTTCTATCCTATTTTGCTTGCCATGAATATGGGCTTGTTCCCAGTCCCTTTTCAACATTAACTTCCCAATGAACCCCCCATCCCCCATACTCTCCAACTAGGTTCACTACACACATTCCCTCCCCTCCCTACCCGTCCCCAACTGATGCCCAGCTCCATCCCTGGATCTCAGGCTCCCCTGCATTTGGTCCTATCTCGGTGTGCCGAAATCAGGAACCCAGCAGGGTGTTACTGATCTATCGGTAACCTAACTAATCTGTTCTTCGGGGTATAAGAGAGAGACCCCTGAGGCTCCTGTAATTTTGCACTATATCTCCGTGCTTTAGCATTCGTGTTTATGCAGCCCGTGTTGCATCTATCCCAACTGGCTTCGCCCTGTCTTATATTCTAGTCCCAGTGTATGTTTCTGAAGCACCATAGGTACCGCAGTCTCTATTTTACTTATCTCCACCGTCTTCTTTCTGGTTGTCAGTTTCCGATGGGCAGTTCTGAGTGTCCAGCCACTCTGACGCATCCTCTGGGGTGTCGAAGAACAGTGCTAGATTTTTGTGGTACACCTTCAGTTTAGCCGGATACATTAACATGTATTTGTAGCCTGCTTCCCGCAATCTTCTCTTCACTGGCCCATAGTTCATTCGGCGTCTTTGCACCAGCAGTGTGAAGTATGGGTATGCTGTGATATTCGCCAATGCCCTTTGTATCGTGCCTCCCTTCCGGAAGTGTTCTAGGATTCTTTCCCTGTCCCGATAGTTCAGGATTTTGGCAATTATTGGTGTTGGGGGGCTCCTAGCGGTGGCCTCATTGTCAGGGATTTATGCGCTCGTTCCACCACAAATCCTTGAGTGAGCACCCCTCCTTCTATTTCTTGCAGCAGCATTGTCTCTACGTAGTCCGTTGGGTTTGATCCCTCTGCTCCTTCCAGTAGTCCCACGATGCGTATGTTGTTTCTCCGGGTGAGTCCCCCCGCTTCTTCTGCCCTATTTTCCAAATCGCTATGCGTTGTTCCAGGATGTGGATCTCCGATGTGTGAGACGCACATGCAGCTGTATTCGGGGTCACTTCCTTTTCCAGTTCGCCTGTGCGGTCTGCTTGTGCTTTGACCTCTTGTCTGAGGAGATTCACCTCTTCCTGTACTGCGGCAACTTTAAGTTCCAGTGCCACCTTCAGTTCAACCATGGCCGATTCCAGTTTAGATTCCCACGCTAGTTTCAGATCCGCGATTGCTTCCAGGATCTAGTGGTCTTTGCTCGCCGTGGTGGTGTCCATGATAGGGGTCTTATCCTTGCTCCTAGCACCTTCTGCCAACTGCGGTGTTCTTGCATATTCTTCCAGCGTGCGTTGGTTGCCGTTTGCCTTGGTCTGTTTGTTCGCCATCTCGGTATTGTCGTATGTTTTAATTTAGGCTCTCGAGAGTGTGGTCTCCAGCACTTTAGGGCTAGTCCAAAACCAACTAAGATGTCTGAGGGAGGCTGTAGTAGAGGTCCTCGTATTCTGTTTGTGTTGTTTCACGGGTGGGTTGTGTGCCGTGTCACGTCTCGTTCGGCCAGGTCTTTCTAGACGGTCCGTCACCTGGCCCTTTCCTATGTCATGTTACTCCAGTGCTCCCTTGGCAGCGCTATTGCACGTTGTTGTGCTATAGCGCGGATCCGCCCACAGTGGCCTATTATCTGTTGTGGTGCTTAACCCACTGCCAACTTTGCATCTGTCCCTCCCTGTGGTCATCCCGGGCCGTGTTGACTGCCTTCACTGCCCAATATGGGGGTTGTCAATGTGTTCTATGTCCCTTCACGACCATCATAGGACAAGCTTCTCCCGCCCCTCACAGTACATCAATGTCCACAGATGGACAAGGCTATTTTGTTCTATGTTGCTTCGGCAGCTTGTTCCAGGTATGTCCCTCTGGGGACAGTGTTCCCCACTATTCAGTGGCTTCAATGTGGTGTTTCATCTAGACCCATCTGTCTGTCCATTTATAAGATTCTCGTCTGGTGGGTTGGCCATCCGTTTGTCTTTTTGCTGCTTTACTATGAACTTCTCCAGGTAACACACGTCGTGGCGCTGCTATTTGGGCAGCCATGCGCCCCTATGGGATGTCCCGTAATTGCAGGCTGGTTCGGAACAGACAAAGTGTTTTAAGCCGTTCAGCGCCTGATGTTGTTAGATGCGCTCTGATGTGGCACTTATGCGCTTCTGGTCATGGACAAAAATCCTAAGAGGGGGCAGGGCGTCCCCCTAATGCTACTTTATCTCGCCATCCATAGCGCACCTCGCGTTCACTGCCTCGTTCGTGTTTTGTTGCGGCTGCTCGCGCGGCTACCCCCTTACATCCGCTATGAACATGCCCTTCTTCGTTGGTCAACGTGTATACTATTTTCGTATGTGCTTCAGTGGATCCATACATCACTCCTGGAGCTTGTCTGTTCCCAGCGTATTACTGTCGGGTCCATGACTACAGTGTTGTTGCCCCGCGTAGGTCCTCGTACGTGAAGCACCATCAGTATCCTACACATGCCTGAAACAATGTATCTGCCACAGCATTCACGGCCTCCCTTGCGTCTTTCATAGGAGGCGCTGTCAGGTCTCAGTGTTTGTAATCACAACCCGCTCATATTAGTGAGCCTTTCTCGCTCTGGGGGCACCTCACAACTCCATGCGGCGTCCCGCTGCAGGCTTCTTTGTCCGCATTGAGATCCGCACAGTCATGCCCTGCAATCCCAGAGTCTAACTCTTGTAATTATTCTTAATGCATTTCACATGTTGTGTCTTCTCAATCGCAGGACACCTACAGCTTCGTACGGCTCTTACTTCCGTACACATAGCTCTCTTAGCGCCAAGGATGACACTGTCAAGTTTATTGCTAGTTTTATTTCAAACCAGCAGGTACCCTTTTGAAGCTTAGCCTGCTTTGGTGGCTAAGCTTTTAGGCCATGCTTCAACCTCATTGCAACCAATGGCACCTAGGGCCTTAATATTGTCACAGGTAAGCTCAGAGACCAACTCACCCACCTTACTCTGCCTGTGCACACTTTTATTGTCTCAGAAATTCAAGGGCTCTGAGCAACTGTTGTTTTCCCCCATGTTTCCCACCCTCCTTGAGCGCTTTGAAACACATGCCTGTGTATAAGCACTTTATAAATAAACATTACCATACATTACCATATCACAAATTGAATTTCCTTTGTATGTGGGTGTATATATGGGCTGCAATAGTGACCCTGTAGTTATGGTTAAGTTGCTCAACTCTTAGAAAGAACACTTTTTAATTTTAAATGGTAGGCCTTTTTCTACCTTTATTAGAAAGTCAAATCTGGGCATTTTAATCTACTGGCTGTGTTTCAATCTACTAGCTGTGTTTAAATGTTAGGTTCTTTCTACCTTTATTTGAAAGCCAAATCAGGGCCTGCAGGCTTTCCTCAATTGTTTAGATTTCGACTGTTTTTTGCAAATCAAATCTAGATGTTTTTGAATCTGCTGGCTTTACTCAAAAGTAGCATTTTGACAGTATTTGTGAATCTAATCTAAATGTTTTTGAATCTGCTGGCTTTATTCAAATATTGGCATTCTGACTGTATTTTGAAAATCAAATCCTGTTGCTCGAAATCATTGGGCTGTGCCAATATGCTAGGCTTCTTTACCTATTTGTGATATTCAAATCAGAGTACTATGTGTAAAATATTGCTGTGTCAATTTCCAGGGCTTTTAACCTTCATCTTGACTATAATTTCTGGATGCTCACTTTACTGGCTGCGCCTCCATACTTATGAAATGTTTGTGCTCCCCGCTGCCTTTTGCAACCTGGGCCCTATCTCATTACCCTTTCATTTTCTGTTTCATTTGTTGCATTTGACTCTTCTTGGCATGGCTTGCTGCTAGGCCACCTGGTGAGTTCTTTGTGCATTGTGCAGTCCTCATATCTGGTCTCCACCCCCCCTGCAGCTATGGTACTTGGCAACTCTCCTATCTGCTCAAACTGCTACTCTATCACCTTTACTACCCCTCATTTAAGAAAACATTCCTGGTCTTCAAACCGGGATTGCCCATTGCTGACACCTACGTCAATGCTTCTTCCAGGCAGACTATCACTGACATCCTCTTTGCTGTCCCCTCTCCTGACCTTTGGACTCCTCATATGGTCTCTATCCTCTCCCCTTTTTCTTCCTCGCCCATTATGGTGGAATCCGATGGGAAGTGCTCTTGGCACACTTCTCAACATCTAGGTGCATCATTACTGTCTACCAGAATGGCACTATCATGGCCCAGGGCTCTCAGCCCAACGTCTACCTTCTTGACAGGCGTCTTCCGTCTCTCATTAACTTCCTCTCTTCTCTTGCCACTCCTCTTTCGGCCACCCCTCTGGCCTCTGCGCCCCCACCAATGGGTTTACTTTGTCTCTGTATCCCGCCTCGGAAGACCTTTAAAGGTGGTAACCTGCTTCACCTCTGCTGTCAAAACTCCTCTGACATCTGTCACCTTCTTGAAGACTTTGACCTTGATGAGACATGGTGCAATGCCAGCACTGTCACTGCTTTTGATACCCTCCTTCCTGAAGGCTACAAGATCCTCTCGAAGCCCAGGTCTAACTGGTCTTGAGGCAGAGTGGCCTCTGTCTTCCCTGAATGGGTCCCTGCTTCCATTATACCCAGTCAATCCCACTCTTCCTTTGAATGTCTTGTCTGCAAACTTTGCGTCTCGCCTACCCTCTAACTTACTCTCGCTTCTATCTACAGGACCCCTGGGCCAATCTCCCTCTTCCTCTTGGAGTGGGCCGACCTCGTCTCTTTTCTTCTGACTTCTACCTCTAAGCTTCTCCTCCTCAGAGACCTCAATATTCACCTACACTCTCCTGATGCGGATACTTTACTCTTTCCGCAACCTCTGCAACTCTCTTTTCCTCACCATTCTTCCCTCTGATCCAACCCACTCAGCCGCTTAGATGCGCTCATCTCAGCTAATATCTCCTTCTCTAACCCTCTCACTACTCCCCTCTCCTGGTCTGACCATGCTCTCATCTCCTCCCACCTGTAGCCCCTGGGTTCCCTCGCTAAGCCTCTACCCACATTGCCAGTCTCCTTCTCCGTCATTCGATTGATGAAGTGAGTGTCAGTAGCTGCTTTTGCTCTCTCCTTCATTCCCCCACTCCTGCTACTGACTCTCACACTGGCTCAGCCCTTGCAAACCTTCACCTCTCCATCTCCAACACCCTTGACATTCTTACCTCTGCCATGAGGATCCGCATGAAGCCTGCTTCCAAGTGCAATAGTTGGTATGATTCCAAGCTAGCATCACTGAAACGCAAGTGCAAAGTTGCAGAATGGAAGTGGCTGACTTCTAGCACAACCTCTGAAAAAGAAGCCTGTCGCCTGCTCCAAAGGCAATACAGACTCTCCATCTGCTCCAGGACAAGTGCCCATATCCAGGCCCGAATCTCTGGGGCCCCAAACAAGATGGCTGATATTTTTTTCAAAGTCTGTAAGGAACTTGCCAATCCTACTGCAGTATCCACTTCTCCTCTTCCTTCCCAGGCCCTCTGCACGGCATTGGCCTCGAATTTCACAACCAAAACTCAGGACATCCTGTCCTCTCTCTCCTCCCGCCTCTGCCTGTTCCCAGGCCTCCCTTTGCCCCCTCTCTCCTTTCACCCTACTCTCCTCCTACTCACGCATAGAGCCGGATGAGGTCACCAAGACAGCCTGCTCTAAGAAAGTCTCCTCCAAACAGGTGCATCCCTGCTCCTCTAGAACTATCAAGGACAACAATGCCTCTCTCACTCCCTCCTTGGCTGAGTTCTGTAACCACTCTTTTGGCACTGTCTCTTTAACATTACTCCTTAAGCACTCCCTTGTGCATCCCCTCCTAAAAAATGTTGTGTGCGGGCCCTTCCTGCCCGGCTAACTACTGCCCTATCTCCACTACCCCCTTCCTGGGCAAACTCTTGGCAAAGTTGATCAACTCCCAACTACTCCATCACACTGAATCTGTTGAGTGTCTCCACGACTACCAGTCTGGCTTCAGAGCATACAGAGGAACAGAAACTGCTCTCCTGAACACCCGTGATGACTTGCTCTCAAAACTCAACTCCAACTCTCCTTCCATTCTCATCCTCCTCAATCTGTCTTCTGCCTTTGACACAGTCAATCATTCCACCATCATAAATCAGCTCTGTGATATCCTGGGCATCACGGACCAGGCACTGGATTGGTTGACCTCTTTCCTTTCAAATCGGTCCTCCCAAGTGCAAGTGGATCCGTTTCTCTCCTCTACCTCACTCTCTATTTGCAGCGCCCCTCAGGGCTCTATCCTCTTGCCGGGGCTTTTCAACATTTACCTGGCCCCTCTTGCCCACTTGATCTCCACCTTCTCTCCTCATTTCCAGTGTTATGCAGATGACACACAGCTCTCCTTTAAGCTTCCCTCCTCTTCCCCCTGTCCTTCCACTCTCATTCCCGACTGTCTGACTGCTATTCAGGCATGGTGTGTGTCATATTGATGACCTTGCCAAGAAGTCACACTTTCAGCTTCACCTCCTGAGAGGCATTCTCCCTTTCTTCGCCTTCCCCAAGAAACTCAATGTCTCCAAAGATCTGGTTCTTTCCAGGCTAGATACTGCAACAGCCTCTTCCTCAATCTGCCTATTTCCTCCCTATGCCCTCTTCAACTAATCCAGAATAGGGCTGCAAAACTTATCTTTGGCCATAAGACTAGGGACCACATCTCTCCAGCCCTAAAACTGCTCCACTGGCTCCCAGAGGTTAGAAGGAGCAATTCAAGACCCTCAGCATCATCCACAAGGCTTTCTGGGACCTGGCACCTCGCTACATCCAACTCTCCCTCCCTAAATACTTCCCTGCTCGAGTCCTCTAGTCCTCTAGCTCCAACTCTCTGCAGATCAGACGTTTCTCCAAACAGAGAGTGGGTGGTAGATCTTCTTCGGCAGGTGCCTCCCTCTGGAATGGCCTCTCTGCCCCGCTCCGACGTGGGCCAGATCTCCTTACATTCTGGAAGCTTCTCAAAACCTTCCTTTTCTCTCACTCCTTCCATCTTCCCCTCACTTGCAAGTCTCCACCTGCTGCTGCATCTGGTTGCTTGTGTCCCTTATGAGCCTTACTGGGGCCAGGCCCTCCTTTGACCAGTCTTCCCCTGCACCCCTTTTTTACGAGCACTTGCCCTCGGGCATCCTTCCCCGACTAGCCTACTGAGTCTGGTCCACCCCGTCCTCGCACTAGTTGACCCCCGCCCCTGGTTCCCCAGGCACTTACCCTCCTGGGTCCCCTTAGCACTTTCCCATCCCCCAGAGCCCACTGCTACCTGCACTTCTCCCTCTTCCGATCCTATCCCTTTGCGCTGATCTGCCCTGTCCCACTGCACTTCTTGTTACTGCACTTGCATGATCCGAATGTCACAAGGCCTAGTAGAACCATTATTGCTATTTTCTCCTCTGTGCCCCCAGCCCCTCGTTTTGTCTTGTGGTGCCTGGAAACACTTTTTGCTGTATAGGCACCATACAAATGTTCAATAAATAAAAAAGAAATATATAAAAAACACCACCAAACTCCTAATCACCCCCTACTCCTTATGACCCCCTATGTGTGTTCAAGCAATGCACTTTTCCACTATGGGAAAATAAATGGGAATCATCCAAATCAGACCAATGAGTCAAACGTTATTAGCAATAGAATTTCGATAAATGTCTATGCACAATGCCTCCACCCACCTTAACTGGTCAGGTGTGCTCTCTCGCTCGCTCTCTCTCCCTCTCTCTCGCTTGCTCTCTCTCTCTCTCTCTCTCTCTCTCTCTCTCTCTCTCTCTCTCTCTCTCTCTGTATCTCTCTCTCTCACACACACACACTCTATGGAACTTTCTCTTTTAGCGAAAGTTCGGTTGTCGGGAGGTGTGAGCCTGCCAGGACGCACCAACCATTGCTGAAAGCAGTGTGGCTGTAGGAGAAACACAGAGTTCATAACAGGGAGGGTGGATGCTAGTAGTAGAATAGAGAAGTAGTCACAGAGGCGTCCCATGAGGCGGGGAATGGCCTGGTATTTAGAGACATTGTAGTAGAAAGGGTATTTGCTCACCCCGGGACCAGCCCTGATTGCCCTATGATCCTCTACCACCCCTTACAAGTTCAAAGCTATGCAAGGCACAATGTACACAGTCTGGAAGAAACCCACTCACCAGAAGATTTTACACTTGCATTTATTTACTAATAAGCCAACTAAATCCAGGCAGCAGTTTTCAACAAAATGGGATTAAAATGCAAGGTAAACAATGCAGGTTATTAGTTACAGGTGAGATGTAAATATATTCTTAAGCTCCTATAAATCGCTGATCTTGGCGCAATCTTGTCACATCAAGGACCAAAGACGTCCTCGTGCCTGGCGCCTCTCCCCCCGGACTGGCCTAGCCCCGGCTCTGCAGCCTGCACAGAGGTGGGATGTGACAGCCAAGAGCCTCTGCCCTTCAGTGCTGGCTGGTATCCGGGCGCTGTTCTGCGTGCCCGTCTCTATCAAACAGCCCAGGAAGAGTCCCTCCCTCTCTAGAGCAGGTAAAGGCTTCTTATTAGTCCTGCCTGTCAATCAGTGTGACGCACTAGATTTTCTAGAAGTTTCTTAACAGAACCCTCTTTGCGCAAAACATGTTTTAAAATAAATAATAATGTAGCATTTATATAGCGCTACAAACCCTCAGGTATCCGAGCACTGCTTATTATTACCCACGGTGTGTTGTGCTCATTTATCGTCCTCGGAAGGATGAAAGGCTGAGTTTGGCCCTGCCGGGAATCGAACCTGCGTTAGCAGGCTCTGCACAGATGTCAAAGCAAACGCTCTACTCGCTGTGCCACTCGACCAGACTATAGGAAAGTTTTCACTCTCCTTAGCGCTCGGGCCCCCTCCTTTTTGCTTCTGGGAAACTCTCCATGGAATGCGGCCTTATCAGTGCACCTACCAGCTCAGAGTACGCTGGACTAATGTCTACCTACAGTAGCTTCTTGCGAGAAATTGCTGTTTATGAGCTGAAAAGCCTTTGCAGTTAACCCCTCGCAAGCACAGAAGGGCCCTCAAATTGGCCATCTATCTATGAGGCACCATTCAGCAGCATTTTGCTACACTCTTCAAATAGGTTCTATGTAGCATTATGTATGTGAAACAAGCCTTAGGCCTAAATATGCAGCATAGGTAGTTCAGTGGGTTAACGCCAGTGCTTCACACTACAGACATTCATTGTCATCTCATGTGACCAAATGTCAGCATTATATCGCGGAGACCTGTAACCAGCAATCAGGCACTGACTCAATAGGTGGCCATGTCCCCTTCTTACGTGTGCCACCGAAGTAATCAGTCCTTAAGGTTTAAAACAGAAATCCTGTAAAGATGTTGCTTACACCAAAAGGTTTGTTTTTGTAATTAATCAATTTATAGATGTGACAAGCCGTAAATGCCCGACTAGTATTCCTGATGTTGGGGGCAGCCAAAGCTCCCCATCAGCCATCTCACAGTTCGCTGTGATGAGATTATAACGAATACAAATTCGACTTCCCCTATCTTAATTATAATGATTACCCACCCCCACATATATTTACAGCCAAATTCGATAAAAAAAAGTGTCAAATTTAAATTCAACAAAATCTACCATGCTGTAATCTCCTGTTAACCCGCCTCACATCCCAGAGAAAGGCCTGGAACGATCTGTCTGTGTTATAAACGTTTGTCGATGTGGAGCCTGCGGAAACATTGATAGAATCTAATTGGGTGTGATTTTTATCTTTATTCTGCTCAATTCACTGCATAGTTAGAGCTTGACCAAGGATCATCTATCCAGTTCGGACCTGATCTGAGATATTAATTGGTCAAAGGTAAATTGGATTACTTTTGGAATTTCTGCAGACATTCATACACTCAGATGGTTTATCTTGTGAGGGCATCATCTAAAATCCCAGTTGCAGTTTTGTTTACAACAAAGTAGATACCGGCATCAGTTCTGACTTTGACCAGTTGGATGCAATCCATGCCCTTCATCAGGGCACAGAGCTGGAATATAGCTTGATTGGAGCACAGCTGCAAATCCAAGAAAGAACTAATCAAGAATGGGTCTGCCTTTCCTTCCCTAACCTCTATCATCTGCCTGTAACGTCCTTTTACGTGCCCCCCTAATAGTCTATCCCTCTTAATATATCCATGGTATTGTACCCCACTACAGAAGACCCTCGTTGTACAGCACTTAGTTGTGTCGCAGCTAGGTTTCCACCACATAACACCTGGCACATACCCAACCGTACAGATAAGCGGCGTATCAGCCAGTGTTACTCTCTAAAAATAGGCTAATACTCCCAACTCAACAAAAATAGGGTGTAAAAATATCCCCAACAGAAACATAGGAAACAAGGTGTTTGGATCAGTTGTACCAGCAGAGCAGTGCCCCAGAAAGAAGCCCTAATATTATTACTGCCTGATCCAAAGAGGGACGTAAGGTATGATACTTGTATTTTATTGTGCATGGCCTACTCTGTGTCCCTCTGTATCCTACCCCCCACTGTATCTGTACTGTTATATACCTCTGTAAAGCGCTCCATTATGCATCTGTACTATTGTACACCTCTGTAAGGCGCTCCGTTATGCATCTGTACTGTTGTCCACCTCTGTAAAGTGCTCCGTTATGCATCTGTACTGCTGTACACCTCTGTAAAGCGCTCTGTTATGCACATGTTCTGTTGTACACATATGTAAAGCACTTAGTTATGCACCTGTACTGTTTTACACCTCAGTAAAGTGCTCCGTTATGCATCTGTACTGTTGTATACCTCTGTAATGCACTCTGTTATGCATCTGTTCTGTTGTGCACCTCTGTAAAGTGCTCCATTATGCATCTCGTGTGTTGTACATGTCATAGAATTCCCCCTTCTCACCTGAGGTCGCTCCTTGCAGGATTTCTTGGAGGAAGTCTTCTTGCGCATGGATAGGGTTTTGTACAAGCCTGCGCGATTCTCATCTGACTCCAGCGTGAGTTCAGCGTGCCAGGATACTCGGATGCTCAGGATGTCCAGGAAGCAAGGAAGTGTACACAGAAGAGGTACACGGAATCCGGGAACAAGGTAGAGAGATGAGGGAGGAGGGAATTGGGAAATATAGGGTCCGGGAACCAAGGACAGGAGATTAGTTCAGCGAACTACGGAGCACACGTCTAGTCACTACCAGCGATAGTGTTGAGATGCGCGGGGCCGCGGGGGCGTGGTCTATTTGTAGAATGTGCTACGTCCGACGTGGAAGCTGGTGCAAAGCGTACCACGTTAGGCGGCCTTGTTGAGAGTATCAATGAGTGCAAGCCCCATTGTGATAAGGACCAGGAAGTCCAAAAGGGGCGCGTTCTGTGAATCATGACAGTACACCTCTGTAAAGCGCTTAGTTATGCATCTGTACTGTTGTACACGTCTGTTAAGCGCTGTGTTATGCATCTGTACTATTGTACACCTCTGTAAAGTGCTCTGTTGCTTCTCGAAGCTAGGTCCGCACTCAATAAATACTATAATAATAATAATAGCTAATGGTTTTTGCCGGATCTCAGGGTCGGATGTCCACTGGTTGCGGAGGATGCCAATGGATTGTGTTTTTAAAGATGGCCGCCGTGCTCTTTCCCGTTCCGCCGCGATGACGCTACTTCCGGTTCCGCTTATTTACGGTCACCGCTAATTGCGGTGACCGCTAATTGTGGTGACCGCTAAGATCGGTGGCCGGGGTGGCGGTAGTGCACCTTGTGCGGCATACGATGCCGGTAGGTGCCGTTTTGGGGGCATTAACGCCATGGCGCAGTTTACATTACCGGCATGGCGCAATGCTCGTTCCCGATGGGTCATAATGTCCCGCTTTTTACGGCTTTGACCCAGCACGGACACGTTAATTACGCCATGCCGGTAATGTAGAATATTTACCGCCAGGGTTGTAATGAGGCCCAAGGTCTGTCAGAACCCCAGCATCCACCGCAGAGCCTACCTACATGCCCCTCGCCTCACCCATATGTATGGTGCGCCCTCAGTGTGATGGCAATATTTCCTGCAGGACACACGCAATGAAAATGTATGTGTCCAAATGCAAGGCTGGTCCATTCCTGAGGGGATGCCTCTGTCACTTCTGCTCTCATTCAACGTTTAAGGGTAACAACATAGCACCCTCTTATCTTTAAGATATTTGTTGCTTTTCTACGATGGCATCGCTGTCAGCAACAGCTGGGGTGGCTCTAGCAAATGTGCTCCTGACAATGTAACTCTCTCCAACAGAAAGATGGAGAAGTAGTGTGAGTGAGAGAGACGGAGCAAGAGAAAGCAGAGAGAGGGAGAGTAAGAGCAACGTATGATAAGCCGCCTACAACTAGTAAATAAATAATATGGGAACCTTATTCTTGACAATAGTAAAAGGATGTGATTTAAAACCCTTTGTTGCGGTGTTCTTCCAGGATGCTGAGAAAGCATTTGACTGTATAGAGTATCTGCATCTGTTTGTACCAGAGCAGCAGATGTGGTTCGTAGTGGAGGTTTTAATTTAGGCTCATTTACTCTATCTGGCGGGCTGGCATCTACACAAATGGACTTGACTGTAAACTATGGAAACAAGACGGCGATGCCTACTGCCTCCCTCACTTGCTTCAGTATTGGAATTAACTATGATGGTACGGTAGCAGATATGTGGCTGTATTCTGCCTGCCTTCTTCTCGTCTTGACGCGTGCCCTATAAGCCATGGTTTTCCTGTATGTGTGTCCTCTATGCAGTACTCCAGATTAAACCTCACGGAAGTGTATTTTGCTCCCTTTATCAAAATTATCAATAAAATAAAAAAGTAGTTCCTATTCCAAATGGGGAATATTTTACGTGAGTAAAACATATTTGAACACGAAATCATATATTGTTTTAAACTGTGCCTGTTGGCACCGAGTACTGAGACCCGGCAAAAACCATTAGCTACCTATTTCCTGCCAGAAAATGCCAAAAGTTGTGAAGAAATCCTGTGACCGCCAGTGGCAAGACCGTTTCACCAGGGAGGAGCTGAATATGTTGGCTGAGACCCTCCAGGAGAATGCTGCTGTGGTCTTTTCAACACAAATGACCAGACCAGCAATTGCAAAGGAGAAGGCCATATGGGCCCTAGTTGCACAGCGGGTTAGTGCTGTGGGAACCGTACCCCGCAACGCGAGACAGTGCCGTAAGCGGTGGGATGATCTCCGCCTCCGCGTCAAGAGCATCCTATCAGCAAACCGGAACATGGGCATGGCAACCGGGGGAGGATCGGAGTCCCCAATAAAACTCCAGCCCTGGGAGGAAATCTGTGCTTCTACAATCGGCATGGAGAGCATTGAAGGGGTAGGAGGAATGGAGAGAGGAGCACCGACTTCAGGCGATGCAGGTATGTGCCTCAAATCAAGCCATGCAAAAGTCACAGAAGTACATTCATGTGAATCACAATGTTGCCCCATAGTGTAAATGCAACACATCAGCAGGAGACTGCCTACAGCCACATCCGACCTCCACCCTGTACACATGCAGTATGCACACCCTAACTGCAGGCACCCACATACCTCCATGCTACTTCCACACAAAAGGGAGACAACCTGTATGCCCCTGCCTCAAATGTGCCGCATCTAGTAACCAAAATTATGTCAGTCATCACGCTGCCCGCTCAATGTCCGCAGACCCATCAATAACACTCTCCCTCCTTTGCTCCACCACAGACTCAAATTCCGACCTTGACGATGAAGACACCCCTACCACCACACCTGCAAAGAGGGCCAGGACCACAGTGCCAGCACAACAACCCACCACCTCTGCTGTAGTGACCAAAACCCCACAGCAGACAAAATCCGTTGCAAAAACACAGGACAGGCCAATGACAGGCACCCCAGCAGGCAGCACGGTAGCAGCAGCAGCAGCAGACATCCCCCAAATGGTGCCCACAGAAGGGACAGGTTCTGCAGGAAGCAGCACTATGGGTGAAACTGCTGCCATTGCAGCTTGCTCCGACAGCGATGCAGGGAATGAAGAGGAGATAGATGTGGGACCCCCCCACAGCCCACCCTCATTCCCCCTACCTGTCCCAAAGCAGCCCGCATGAGGATGCCACACAGGGGCTATTAGATGATGAGGATTGGCCATCCCCCCCCATCCCCTGTTGAAAATCTGCAGGAGGGGAGCAGCCCCATGGAAACAGCACTGGCAATATCCATGGCCCAGAAGAACCAATAGTCGTTGGAGGAGATAATTACACGCCAGCACCAACTCTCCACACTCCTGACTGAGCATGTTGCAGAATGTGGGGGTGCAAGGGCAGCAATGGAGCAATGCACAGAGACCCTGAGGGCAGCAATGGAGCAAGGCACCAAGACCCTGAGGGCTGAAATGCAGTCCTCCACAAAGGACATCTGTGGCGAACTTGCCGCCGTGCGGCACGTGCTCTCTGAGCTAGCTCACTCTATTCGGGACATGCGTCCCAATGATCAGCCAGGCACCTCCTCCGCTGCCAGTTCGACCCCAAGCAGCCCCGTCCACCGATCGGGCAGGAACCTGCGTAGCACAGGCAGGGGTGCCCCGAGGGCCGGGAGAGGGGGTTGCCAATAGTGGCTGCCCAGTGTAAAAATACATTAGCCACTTAATCACAGGGTGTGTTGGGGAGTTCAGGGGGGAGGGGGGAGGGGGGAGGGGGGAGGGGGAAGTGGGTGTGTTGGGGAGTTCAGGGGGGAGGGGGGAGTGGGTGTGTTGGGGAGTTCAGGGGGGAGGGGGGAGTGGGTGTGTTACACAAATTCACATTTACAATACACTTTTCCCTTTTGCACAAATCAAATGTGTGGACATTGTTCATTGCGTATGTGTGCTTTATTGGTGTACAGTCCACAGAGTGCATGTCCCAGACACACACAGTGCCCCAAGTGCCGTCTCCATGTGACACACACCAGCCGTGTGTGCTAGAAGCATTGGTTGATGATATTTTGACGCACGTCACTTCCCTCCTGTGCATCGCCTCCTCCATGAGGTGCGGCCCCATCTGCACCCTCCTCATCCTCATCGTCAGGTGGTTGCAGTTCAGCGTCAGGGGGCAGGGGCACATTTCGTCTGATGCACATATTGTGTAGCATTACACATGCCATGACCATTTTTGCCACCTTTTCATGGCGGTATAGGAGTGACCCACCAGACCTGCTGAGGCAGCGAAACCGTGCCTTCAATAGGCCAAATATCTGCTCAATCACCACACAGGTTCGTGTATGTGCACGATTAAAGTCCTCCTCGTGCTGGTTCTGTGGGTTCCGGACTGGGGTAAGGAGCCACCTCTTCAAGGGATAGCCTGCATCACCTGTATGTGGGCAACAATGTATGTGTCAGTCATGACATCAGATTCCATTAATGACTTGGCTACATGGCATGCATTCATCTCTCACTGTGTACTACATTTACATGCACTATTGGAGTCACACTATGAGACCGGTATATGTGTATTCCTCTCATGGACAGTTTTGCATGCCGTCAGCCAGTGTATGCAGGGGGGTCCAGTGCCTTGTGTGTGCCCATCCACTCTGTCAGTCCATTGCGTTTCTTTTGGTGGCCTGGCAGGTGTACAGTGATATCAATGCTCTCATCATGGCAACATTGCTGTCAGCCTCATGTTGACCTCACTGGGGACTTCAAATGTCGTTATGCTATTTTGATGATCCTCAGTGTCTGTGTAGTGGTGTATTGAGGTTGATGACCGTCATTTGCCTCCTTTGTGTGCATTTATTGGGGACTGCCCTTTCAGTTGACGGTGTTGGGTGCCGTATTTTGGCTGGAGTCATTGCATGTAGGTGCATTTCGTTGAGGTAGATGGGGTCTGATTCAATGCAGTGCACTTGCGGATGGATGTGTCATGGTTGGGAGACACCCTCAATCACATGGTAGGGCTGCTTACATGGGGCATTATGTGTTCAGTTGTCTGCTGAAGTTTGGCCTGCTTTAGGGAATGTGCTGGCTCCATTGTCTCTGGTAGTCGCTGCCAGGTGAATTATGCATCTCTCCTCCCCCCCCTTTCAGCCAGGTCAAGTATGCATCTCTCCCCCCCCTGCTTTCAGCCAGGTAAAGTATGCATCCCCCCCCCTTTCAGCCAGGTAAAGTATGCATCTCTCCCCCCCCCTTTCAGCCAGGTAAAGTATGCATCTCTCCCCCCTCCTCTTTCAGCCAGGTAAAGTATGCTTTGGTACGTCAATCACCTACCCACTTCACATTTCAATGGCCATGACATGAGACTCACCGAGTAGCCAGGATCTTGGCCCTGCATGTCGCTCCATGTAACGTGGTATTGTGGAGTTACGCAGGACCATTGAATCATGGGTTGATCCGGGGTATCGGGCAAAACAATGTGTGATGATCTTGTTTGAGTCACATACCATTTGCACGTTGATTGAGTGGAATAGTTTACGGTTGCGGTACGCTACCTCAATGGCATGTGAGACCACCAATTCCACATGGGTGCAGTCGATGGTACCAATGCACCCAGGTATGCCGGCTAGTGCATGGAAACCCACTTTAGTGTTAGCAATCTCCTGGGCAGAATGGTAAGGAAATGTGGTCGTCTGTGTGCTTGAGGAGGGCATCGAACACTTGGATCAGCGTACGTGAGAATAATGGTTGTGAAATGCCATGCAAGTGCCCACTGTGTGCTGGTAGGTGCCTGTGGCCAGGAAGTGGAGCACGGACACTACCTTCAGTAGGGGGAGGATGGCGGTGGGTGTTTCAATCATGCTGACGATGTCGTCGTGTATCATGTCCACAATGGTGGTGATGGTGTCCCGGTCCAAACGGTACAATGTGTGGATCTGCTCAGCGGTGAGGTTGAATGGACTGGCTCGGATGCGTGGGATTGGGGGTTGCCTGCGTGGTGGCACTGGCTGTGCTGGTGGGGCTTGCTGGCCCTGCCTTGCCCTCCTTCTCCTCCTGCGTCTCCTCTGTGCTGCCTGTAGTTGTTGTTGTTGTTGTTGTTGTTGTTGTAGCACTTGCATTGCAATCAGGTCCTCCAGCCCCAACATTGCTAGTCATATTGGAATCATTGTGGAATGTGCCTGGGTGTGGGAAGGGGTGGGGTGTGCTCTTTTTGTACTTGGCCAGTCTGTATTGCCTCCACCTGTGCTGATTGTGTGCACCTGTGGCAGCTGGGAGCACTGCACATGGCCATTTACGGTTGGTCCGCGATGGCGGTATTAGCACCATGGCGCTAAGGTACTTTACGGCCTTCGCGAGGGCGTTAAGAGCATGTCCGCTTGACTCGTGATATTCCCCACTTTGCGCCATGCCGGTATTTACGGCATGGGGGGTCGCGTGCCCGCGCACTTGGTGCTGTTAGCGGCACCGTTGATTACGGTGCCGCTAATTGCACTTTCGCGGGTCATGATCTGACCTAGCGGTAAGCGATGCCGGTAATCCTTTACCGGCATCGTTTTTCACTTACCGCCAGGGTCGTAATGAGGCATCTTGTAAAGAACCTGTGGGCCAGGCTGTATTGTTACCGCTGTCTTTTTAGTTTCTATTTTTTATAATTATTAGTTTTTGTGCATACTGTAACAAATGCAAAAATGCCTCGGTGCTCACTAAGGAAGAAGATCACTGGTCTTGATACAATAAGGGGTTCCATGTCATTTCATCGCCTGTAATTTCATCCCCTGTCATTTTAACATGCACATTCCATCGAAAAGGCTCGTTATTTTTTCTTTTGTGGGAGGTTTCCCCCTCAACCCTCCTCCCACACTTATTTTTGCTATTGCCTACCCACCCAAACCCTTATCTGCCCTTTCCCACCCCCATTTGATGGAGTATGCACTTTAAAATGCCTGGGGATGAACATGCAGGCGATGAAAGGACGTCGTACCCAATAAGGGAGAGCGTTCTGAGAGAAGAAATAGTGGATAATATCAGCAAAAGAATCTATTTAAAAAGGGCATTTTTTTATTATGACATTGTCAACTGACTCCTTTTAAAAAATGTTACAATGTTAATTTCTAACTAGCACTTCCGGTGCACATTTTAGTCAGGATACGAAAGTTACAGTTGTCCTAAAGAGAAACGTATCATTGAAATAATAAACATACGCATTATTTTCCAGCAGATGGTTATTATTTCAAGAAGGACAATCTGGTGCATTCTTGTTGTACTCGTTTGAAATACTGCAATGAGAAAGGGGACAAATAGCACCAATGGGGGTTTCTGGCTTGTTTGCAACAACAAAAAATGAGCCTTTTGGGAACATAGTAATGACCACAAATGTAGATATTTGACAAATATGACTGTATGAAATATGAAAAGAATTGTATGCGTAACTCTGTAAGTGCATAATGCTACCTGGTGTTGGTGCTCTTTTGTCACAACACTCCCTAACATAAAAGTATGTGTGACCATGAACGATATGTACTCATTCGGAAAGCGTCAGAATTTAGCTGTGAGGATAAAAACAGCAGCAACATCACTGTTTCATTGGAGAATGATGGCTTTCATGCTTCTCATTTCCAAAACTGGGACCGGCACTGTGACAGAGAACCTAGTTGATCCAGGAGAAGAGGAGGTGTTTATGGGGGCACCAGGTTTTAGGGGCCCGTTGTTAGCATGCTCGCCATTCCCATTGAGCCCTATGGAGGCTCAATGGGAATGGGGATGTACCGGGTCCGGGTTCCTTGAATGGAGAAATAACGGGCCCTCCTAGGTCGGAATGGCCCGGTATTTCCCCATTCAGGGAACCCGGATCTGAGTTTAGGGGTAGCCATGCCTTTATTAAGGGCATGGCTACCTCCAAATTCGTAATGAGGCCCTTTGTCTCGTGTCAAGACACAATGGGCCTCATTACGAGGTTGGAGGGGGCCACGCCCTTAATAGGGGCTTGGCTGCCCCCAAACTCGGGTCCGGCTCCGGGTCCCAGGAAAGGGAAATTACCGGGCCATTCTGACCTTGGAGGGCCCGATAATTTCCCTTTTGCGGGACCCAGAGCCGATATGTCCCCATTCCCATTTGAGCCTAGGGCTCAATGGGAATGGAGAGGATGGTAGCAGCGGTACCATTCATAACGGTACAGTTGCTACCATCCTGGTCTGCTTGCGGGTGCCGCTCTGAACGCCTGGTCTGACCAGGCGTCCAGAGCGGCACCCGCAAGCAAACTCGTAATGTTGCACCGACGCCGTTGTTGCCTTACCGTAACAGTCGTAATGAGGCCCAATGAGTATGTTATTTTATGTGTATATTTATCGGTATTTGTAAATCACACATCTTCCATAGTGAGTACATCCATCGACCACCATAGACCGGTGGGAGTTGCAGCTTTAACCCCATATACGTTGACAGCATGTCAAGCAGTCGTGGGTGGTGGCAACAGTGGGCAAGGAGCTGCCCATCTTGACGTGTCATGGGCATGCCAGAAAATATATGAGCCCCGGCACTATTTATTTTTCAAATTAAGCACTGGGAAAGGGTCACAAGAATGCACTACATTGACTCCTTCCATTTACCTGTGCTGAGTGCCTTCCTCCTCGTATACATAGTAGCTCAGAATGTATAGTTTGCACAACAGCACAAAACGCTTTTTGCGGCATTGAACAAAAATACTTCCACACATCAGGGCCCAGTCACCTCATGCTGTATGTAAAATGCAATACCAAACTCTCAGACCCATTAATATTATAATAGCACGGTAAAAAGTGGCAGCATTGGGATGACTGTCATGCTAACCACACTGCCATATTACGAATTTGGGTTTAATGTGGAGGGGATGCCTTCAGCACTAGGAATAACTGCAGCGGAATTACCACCCGCTGTATTATCCCACAAATCATCATTGAGTCCTATGGTTCCGAAAATGGGTATTAACAACACCCTTTTGCACTTGCAAATGGACAGACTTTGCCTGGCAGCAATGATAATCAGCTTAGGCTGCAATTACTGCCAATTGTATAACAAGGCATACATTTTGAAGTCTTTTTGTTAGTGGGCCCTATTCATGGAAAAATCAGAGCTGAAAATAGGGTATTTGAGCTCGCGCGCATGTCTCTGTTCGTCTATTCATGGACCACAATGTGCAGGGCTTATCCGGTATTGCGACCCGATGAAAGGCTTACGCAAGACTCCAAGAAAAGAGCCGTCCGAGCCTGCACAGCCACCTAAAAAGGGGGCGGTACATGTGGAATGAGGAATAACAAGTGAAAATGTGGCCCTTACGAGGGACTTACCACCGTCAATCGCACCGCCCATACGCACAAAACAAACGTATTCATGGAATTGAACAGGGGACGCTGGTGCGAACAAGCACGTGCAAATCCAAAAGCACCTACGCCACGAGATAGCAGGCGTAAACGTCAATGCGCACACTAACAAATGCATAAAAAGCATGCACGTTCAACAAACGCCCGAACACAGCCACGACGAATGCACCATTTGTTGCAGCAATCATCCAGGGACAACGCAGGAGAAGGAGGATGGCCAGGGCACCCAAGGACCAGCCTTTTGGGATGCCTGATGACCAGATAGATGGCAGGTGTAGGTTCCACCCCCACATCATCCTAGACCTGGTCACGGAGTGGGGAGATTACCTCACATCACCCAACATGTGCTCCACTGGCTTATTCCAGCGGACCACCGCCATTGTAGGTGGCATCTCCCAGGACACGCCGTCTCGCTGCTTACACCAGGTGTTGGCAATCATAACTGCACGTATTTCTGTCCACCGGCATATCTATATGCTCAGAGCACTGGCAGAAAGGCAAGCAGTGGTCCAGGATTTTTATGGGGCGGCGCACTTTCCAAAAGTGTTAGGGGCCATTGATTGCACCCATATTGCTCTACGTCCACCTAGAGCAACAGAGCCCACCTACCGCAAACGGAAACATTGGCAATCCATCAATGCTCAGGTTGTGTGTGATGCCAAGGGCATCATTGCTGAAGTCTATGACAACTATCCTGGAAGCACACGTGATAGTTTCATCTTCAGGATGTCCCCGCAACACCGGGCCCTGGAAGCTGAGAAGCCTAGCAAAACATGGCTCATTGGCGAGTATGAATGGCCATGTTGCACACAGACCAATAGACACTGCCAACAAATGACAATGGCAACCATTCTCACCTCTACAGGGGACAGTGCCTACCCTCTGAGCACATACATGATGACACACATACGCAACCCCAACACACATGTAGAGGTAAGGTACAACACTGCGGATATTGCAACTCGGGGCATAGTGGAGCGCACATTCGGAGTGCTCAAGTCACCTTTCCACTCCCTTGACCACTCTGGTGGTGTGTTGCTATTTGCACCACCAGTAGTCTGCAGGATCATTGTGGCAGCATGTGTCCTGCACAATGATGCAACACGGCGTGGTGTCCCAGTGGACTGGGTTGTGGCACACCATCCACACCCACAGTCACACTGCATGCGTATGGCTGGGCAAAGGGCACGTGGAAAGGCTGCACATACCGAGCCTCTGCAATACTTTTTCACCTAAAATCCTTCCCGTGTTGAGTGCACACGATCCCGCCAAATCCCAGGTGCCATTCAATGATGACAATGGGTCAATCCACTGTGCCCACAAAACCACCCTGAGAAAGAGGCCTTCCAAGTTCCAATTTTGTGTGCATTCCTTAGAACTAAAAAGACATTTAATTTTGTGTTTCCAAAAGAAACACATTGAAGAGGGAGGACACCACTACCCCCATGCCAACAATTAAATGAAATCACCCCTTTTTCACCGAAAACATCCCATATGACCAACTAACATACATGTCAAATGTGTAAGCAGCGATAAATCCTGAAACATGTCTGAGCTGCAAGCTATACATGGCCTAAAACATGGACACAAAATACAACAAGCACAATGTCATATTGATGCATACATATCCGAGAATGTGCATGATGCACACAAACATGTCCCTATTGTGGGGTCTACAAAAGCAGTGCAGTATCGATCCACATGTAAAACTGGCAACATGACCACAATAAACCCCATCCCAAAAACAAAAATGTACAAGAGGTTATTGACAATTGTAACAAAGAGGGTGACACACCAGAAGTGCCACATTCAGACATGCAGCAACTAATGTACCCATTCCATAACAATCAAGATAAATGCACATCTTACCTGTCCCCTTGGCACATTTCTTCCCATGAAATAGCCATCATACCCTGATGGAAGGATCGGCAGACAATGAACAAAATGAAACAGAGTGTAGCTAACACATCCATGCACCCAAAAACTCAAGACCCACGGGCCCCACTCAGTGACATAAAACACATGCAAAGAACAACTAACAAGTCAACCAAAAACATGTGTCCCAGCACACATGCAGCAACACCTGCACACTGCATGCCAATCAAACATACAAAACACAAACACTGACAAACAACAACAACCCCACACTTCCTGTCCCGCTGAATGACATGCAACAAATGTGCATGTCACATCCCCATTCACAAGACGATGGCACATACACAATGCATGCATCAGTCAAGATGCTGCATGAAAACGAGAAGACATCACTTATACTGATAATTGAATCCACACAAAAGCAGGGACACCCCTAGAAGACTATCAATGACATGACAAGGCATGCCATCACCTGCGTAGTATTAGGACAGTGCACTGAACACAGTCATGGGAGCCCATGATGCAAAGCACAAGAATGCAAGTACACAAATACCTACCTATTGCACTCCAGGCAGGATCATGCTCGGCGCAGCAATTCACAGAGGCCAATGTCAGACTGGAAGGCTGGCCACCGAGGAAAGTGCCATGGAAGATATAAGCAGATAAGACAAAGCTATGTGATACTGCAAGCAAGGATAAATGCATGCTAAACAAAGGATGCAAAGTAAAAGTGCAAGGTCAATGCAGACTTCATTGTGTCAGCATACAATTGGTGCAATTGTGCTTTCAATTGAATGCAGCAGTACCATGCACCCGGCTGCGGTGAACTTGAAGCTGCAAACACCATGGTGCAGCATGAATGGGACATGCATGTGAAAACACCAACACTGCCAAATGTAATGTGCTGGTTCACAACATAGCATCCCAAATATGTACATCAATGGTCCCATGGTTGTGGCCCGTAAATGGGGCTGCACACTATAATTGGGGACCCCTAAGCGAGAGAGGCCAAATATGCTGTAGAACCATTACCCCTCAAATATTGCAAGGTATGTGAAATGTCACTCAGTACACATGGTCAACGTACAATGACACACACACCAGCACAACCATAAACACCTGTCACAGGCCACAAACAGCCAGCCCTGCCACCCACTCCCGACCACCCAAGAAAGGGCCACGCAGTTGGAACTCCCACAATTCTGAATATGAAACCAGGTGCCCAACCAATCCATAGAAACAACACCATGCCCTGACCTATCAGAAGAACCACGCCATGTGAACCATGCACCCATGGAGTAGTACTGGTGTCCCACAAGACAAGTCAATCGAAAGTGATCACACGCAGTGCAAGACTCCCAGCCAAACCCCACACAAGTGTCTGTAAATGCCCTTCACTTACATGCACAGTGACACACATACCTTGAACATGATGCATGATGCAACCCATCGGGAGACGCATGCATAGTAACAACAGAAAGAACATGCACATCCATGACAACACATAAATGGACCCAGAAAAAATGCAGAGAGCACCCACTGCAGAAGCACCACAGGGTGCAAGAGGGCGACAGGACATAGATTGTGATCTGGCCTTGAGAGCAGTGTAGCACAACAGAGAGAGGGAGAGAGAGTGACAGTGAGAAAGAAAGCCAAGTTAAACACACATCAAAGAGTACACTGCCTGGATTGGAGAGGGCCAATGACATGCACTACACCACAGTAGGTGCGGGCATAGATAAGTTGAACGAGGGAGGTAAGACAGTGACACGAGGACCACTTAAAAAAACCATCCTGGCATGGTAGCATAGAAAGCACAAATAAGTAAAGTTACACATGCAGCAAAAATGGGAAACAATGACACATGCTCAACATGCAAGACAGTGCTCATGCATACCCGCTGACTGCGCCGGCATGGTGTGAATCCTGCATCACCTTCACCAGGAACTGTGTCTCCAAATCAGTGACAGGAGGGCCAGTGCCTGGTGGATGGGATGGGGAGTGTTAGGCAGAATCCTGTGCAGTTCCCTTAGGGAGCACTACAGAATATTAAGTCTACAGGTATGAGCAAGAAATCCCCTTTGGTATCAGTCTGTACCACAAAGATTTAGTTGGTAGCTATGGCTGGGCAGTCAGACTTATCTCAAGAGGGAGATGAGCCGTATTCAGGGTTTACACAATAGGGTTGCAGCACTATGACACAAGGAAACACTGACCAAAGATTTGTATTAAAAAGAATATATATATATATTTATTTTACACACTTCTAGTTCAACACATGAATCACAGTTAATAAAGCAAGTTAAATTCAGTCAAGAAAAGTATTCACAACTCCCTAGTAAATTGTAGACAAGTTAGCGGTAGAGTGAAAACTGTGCAAAACGGCACAGTGAAAACCAACTACAAATGGCACTCTAGCAATTTTGCACAAGGGAGGGAAAGCACAAGTTATACAGGAATATCTTCATTCACACCCTAGCAACACTTTCCTGAAGTTTTGTGAACAAGTTAGGCAAAGCAGTACTTTAGCATAAAGATACTTAAATGGAAACCGAGCAAAATGGCATTTCACAGTTTAAAACAGCGGGAAGGATGAGGGGTTTAGAAGATTCAGGTGCATCAACACATTTCTAGTTGAGCATCAATCTAGTGAGATCAGATCTAACAAATCAGCCAGAGTCAAAAGGCCTGAGCCAGAGTCAGTGGTACAGGACCAAGAGTTTATGAGCACAAATGTTCTTATAGCTGCAGTCAGGTCTTTGGTTAACGATTTTGAAAAGGTAGATGTTAGATGAAAGGGTGGCCAACTCTCCAAGTAGGTAAAGGATTTAAAACACCTTTAGGGCTACCACGAAGAAAGGGAGGCCTGGCGGAACAAAGTACCTTTAAAATGAAGCAGAGGCTCCTGAGGTGGCGGTTGTTCCTGGTAGTTCCTGCAGTTCGGGGGATCCGGCAGTGGAAGAGCAGCTCTCGTCATGGAGGAAGGTCCGAGTGACTGCACTACCCAGGGATGAAACCAGCCGCGGTGCTGCCCATTGAAAAAAAGGTACGCTCCTTTAAATCGCGGTCCGGGTGGATGGCTGCCTGGCTATCCAGCCTTCAAGTGCCGGGCACTGGCGATTCGACCAAGGCAGGTCCGAGAAGGCGATTGTCAAACTGGTTGGTTCCTCCAGCTCAAGGGAAGAAGGCTCTTGCAGATGACGATCTCTCGTCGTGTGGAAGAAAAGTGGTAAGACGCTGCAGCAGGGCTTCACCGGTGTTGTAGGTGCTGTAGATGTCGTTGGCTTCTCTCCCCTTCGTTTCCGTAGTTCCAGTGGCGATGTCTTGCTCTTCCAGTCCTCAGGACCCTGCTTTTGTGCAAAAAAGACCCCCATTCATACAGCCTAGCTGTCACTCACACAGTGAAGTGGTCACTTTGGCGGGAGACCCTCCAGCCTATCAGGTAAGAGTGCGACATGAGTTGTTACGGCAACTCTGTCCAGGGGTCCTACTCCCCCTCCCACACAGTGGACCCACCCCAGACTCAGTGGCACTGAAAGGAGGGCTTCTCGGCAAAATCCCGCCAAAAGGACGAACAAAGGATCCCCGACCTGGGTTAGGAGTTTAGAGAAAGACACGAGAAAGAATTTATATTAACGTTCTGGCAAATAAAACCTACCGGAGTAAAGTTAATAAAAGAATAGACCGGCGTTATGTAAAAGGCTGTCAGTAAAGTGGTAGCCTCGAACAATGGGAAAATCCCATAGAGAAATATTTGCGGTTGAATATTTTTGGTAGTAACCACTGCCACAAGCCAGAAACTTTGGAGAGAGGGACTGTACGGACCCTCTCGAAAATTAACACCAGGGAAACACTATTAACCCTACCCAGTACCTCAATAGTAAGATGGTTTGTACTGGTTTAGTTCATAAGAGATGACTAGTAAAGTCAATGGGGACTTTACATGACCTGGGAGACAGTAGTCAGTCCCAGGGTATGGAGTCTATGTTTGGGGGTCGCTACAACACCCCTGTGTCACTGCACGGAGGGTGCTGTGTAACACATGTGTAAAAAGATGGTTTCTATGAGGGTGCGATAACCCCATAGACATTAAACACAACAAATAGCCTACAACACACATAGCAAAACATGTCTAAGAGTGGGAAAAAAGGGTCACACTCTTAGCAGGAGAAGAAAACAAACCCTTCAAATCCAGCAAAGCTGCTGGGGCATTCTATAGGTAAGGGAAATTATCCATAGAATGATAATTCTCCCTAACACTCCCCCCCCCAGACTAAGGGACAGGAGGATCTAATCCACTCCTGGATGAGTCTCTTACTTCTAGTCGGTTATAAATATCCTAGAGAGACCATCAGCATTTTGGTGGTGACATCCTGACCTGTGCTCAATGGTAAAATCAAATCCTTGGAGGCAGATGGACCATCTTAGCAGTTTTGGGTTTTCCCCTTTCAGTTGCATCAACCATGTCAAGGGTTGGTGGTCAGTTTAAATGATGAAAGTAGATCCATACAAGTATGGCCTAAACTTCTTCAATGACTACACAATGGCAAAACATTCTCTCTCAATAGTTGCCCACCTTGTTTCAGGTTCCTTCAGTTTCCTACTGATGAAGCAAATGGGGTGCTCCCTACCTTTCTCATCCAGTTGACTGAGGACTGCACCTATACCTATATTAGAAGCATCTGTCTGCACAATGAAGGGTTGGTGGTAGTCAGGAGCTCTGAGAACTGGAGCTTGACAAAGGGCTTTCTTTAGGCTTTCAAAGGCCTGATTGCACTCTTCATTCCATTTGACCTTTTTTGTGAATTTTGGAGAGGAGATTACATTCAGAGGAGAAGCTATCGATCCAGAGTTCTCAATTAAATTCCTGTAGTACCCAGTGAGGCCTAGGAAGGCTCTCACCTGGGTTTGAGTAGAAGGGGTTGTCCAATTTTGCACAGCTTCAATCTTGCTGAGCAAAGGCCTTATTTCACCTCCACTACTCATGTTCTTTTGGAAGAATTATACTTGCCCAAGGTAGACCACTTTACTCTGACCAATTTGACATTTGCTTGCCTTTATGGTCAGATGGGCCTGTTCAAGAGCCTGCAAAACATATCCAAGGTGGTCAACATGTTCCTTCCAAGTAGGCTGAACACTGCAATGTCATCCAAGTATGCCATGCAGAAGTCCTCCATCCCATTCAGAACCTGATTAACCATCCTTTGGACTGTAGCAGGTGCATTCTTTAGTCCAAAAGGCATAACCTTAAACTGGTATAAGCCTACTGGGGTGAAGAATGCAGTTTTCTCCTTGGCATGGTCAGTCAGGGCTATTTGCCAACAGCCTGACGTGAGATCAAATGTGCTGAGGAACTTGGCTGAGCCAAGTCTATCCACCAGCTCATCTGTCCTTGGCAAAGGATGGGCATCATTCTTAGTGACTGCATTTAGAGCTCTATAGTCCACACAGAATCTCAACTCCTTGGATCCTGCCTTTGGTACTAACACAACTGTGCTAGACCATGGACTAGTAGAGGGTTCTATTACCCCGGGATCAAGCATCTTGTTGACCTCTCCTTTGATGTTGTTTCTGACATTCAGTCACCAGTATTGATATCATGCTGGCCCCAAAGGGTCAAGCCTAGTGCTAGAGAGAACAGAGGGGCAAATTGATTTAACAAAACGTTGCACTTCTCCTGTTGTTCAGGTGTCAGATTAGAAGAGAGATTTACTCCTTCTATGTTTCCGTCTAAAGGTTCACTCTCCTCCTCCTCTTGAGCTGAAGCTAGAAGCAAAGCTCCTAGTTCTGGTCTTGAGACATAAGCTTTTAGGCGGTTGGTGTGAAAGACTCTAGGAGCCTCCTTAGGATTGCCTAAGTCCATCAGATAGTTCACCTCTCCAAGTTTCCCAACGACCTTGAAGGGTCCCATCCATTTGTCCTGCAAGGCCCTCTGCCTTGTGGGTACCATAACAAGAACTAGCTGGTCTTGAGCGAACTCAACAACGTTGGCCTTCTGGTCATGCCAATGCTTCACCAAAGCCTGACCTGCTTTCAAGTTATCACTTGCCTCAGCCATCATGTGTGACATTCTCCTCCGGAGTCCTATCACATAGTCAGCCACTCTGACTGGCTTGGGGGAAGGAGCACTCTCCAACCCCTCCTTGATCAGGGCCAATGAACCTCTGACCGGATGGCCATAGAGAAGTTCGAAGGGACTGTAACCCACTCCCTCCTGAGGGACTTCTCTATATGCAGTAGAAGATCTCACTTCTTCTTAAGGGGGTCCTCTTAAGCTCCTATCATGCTCTTCATGGTTCTGTTGAACCTTTCTACCCACCCATTTGTCTGAGGGTGGTAGGCTGTTGAGAACTTGTAGGTAACTCCACAGTTTTTCCACATGGCCTGCATGTAGTGGGACATATAATTTCCCCCCCTGTTGGATATTACCTCCTTAGGAAACCCAACCCTGGTAAAACTACCAAGGAGGCCTTAGCTACAGCTTGAGCTGTAACAGTTCTCATAGGGATTGCTTCAGGTTATCTAGTAGCATGGTCTACTACAACAAGTATAAACCTGTTGCCTGAAGATGTTGGACGATCAAGGGGATACAATGTCGATTCCGACCCTCTCAAATGGTACTCCCACCACAGGGAGAGGCACTAAGGGTGCCACATTCTTGGAGCCACTTTTACCAGAGGTTTGGCAAGTGTGGAAACTCTTGCAATACGTATCTACCTCAGCCCCCATTTTAGGCCAATAAAAGTAGAGATAGAGCCTTTCCTTGGTCTTCTTGAAGCTCGAGTGACCAGCCAAAGGTATCCCATGGGCTAGTTGCAAGAATTGGAGTCAGTTTTCTTGAGGTACTACAAGTCTTTTATCATCCCCAGGGATTGACTCTGTCGGTTCACTACAGAAGAGGCCATCTTCCCAGTGTAACCTGTACTTCCCAGGCTCTTGCCCTTCAAGCTGAGAAGCTGCCTCGTGGTGAAGACCTTCCCGAGTTAGACATTCTCTTTTTCCTCTACTGAAGTCTGCCCTGTTGGGGCCACCTTCTGCCAGTAACGACTGCAGCTCAGGATGGTCCACAGTGTCAAGATCTCCAATGCGTTCCTGGCCTTCCACTAGATTTCAGTCCTCAAGACTCTAGTTCAACCACACAGGGTGGTACCTCCCACTCAGTCTCAGCTGGAGGAGGAATCACAGGCATGATTTTTGACAACCTGGGAGATTTCCTGGTTGTTGGAAATACTGGAGAGCTTGCTGCTGGTTTCTTCATGGAAGTCTTGGGTTTGCCCTTTGCTTCTGGTTGCTTTGATATAGCAGTTAGTAATTCCAGTGGAGTAGGAGTGATTTCGTTGTCTATCATCTCCTCAGGAGAGCCTCTCAAGGTCCTCTCCCTTGCAGGTCTGGTGAGCTCCTGCAATCTTTTGCTGGTGGGTCTGGGGGTACTAGACACTACTCCCAGTTCCTTAAGGTCATTCCCTAAAAGAACCCTTCCAGGTACTTCAGATTGCACACTAACAGGTATCCTCACAGTCATTTCATTACACTGGATGAGAGCTGGTAATTGTGGGAGCATCTGCACAGGCCCTCCAGCTAACTTGGTGAGGTGTTTGGGTGCCTTAGCAACATCCTCCACCCTGAAAAAAGATTCATCCACCACAGTTATGCTGGCCCCAGTGTCTCTAATGGCAGGGGTCTCCTGACCATTGACTAGGACACTGTCTTTATAATACTCTTTAGTATTAGGAGGTATAGAATTATATACATCTAAATTCTGCTGTTCCCATAACCCAAGAGATACTAAAGATACACTAGCTGAGACTCGGATGGGGTCTTCAGCTAGTAATTGAAAGTTTCCACTGGCCATTTGTACTTCCTCCTCTGGAGCGAAGGCTAAGGAGACATTGTGGACCCCTGAAGGTTTACCCTTACATCTGGGATTCCCTTTCACATGATCAGTAGAACCACAAACACAACATTTTCCAAATGTCTTTATGAATGGTGGTTTGTTCTGACCTCCTTCTGGTCTGGGACCATTAGGTACACTATCCTGATTAGGTTTCCCTTGGGGCTTACCCTTAGAATTTTGTTTGGGGTCTCTTTGGAATTGGAATTTTGGGAATTCTCGTTGTTGTCTTTCTTAGGCTGCTTTCCCTCCTCCTTTTTCTGAGTGACCCCTGAATCCTTGTGAGTAGCCCTGTTGGCAACCCACAAGTCAGCAGCCTTAGCCAGTTTCTTAGAATCAAGTTATTTTGAATCAGCCAAGTGCTGTCTGAGCTCAGGAGAGCAGGCATCATAGATAGACTCCAACATTACAAGATTTCTCATTCCTTCATAAGTGTTAACTCTGTAACCCTTAATCCATCCCTCTAAGTTCTTCAAACATTAATTCACCCAAGTAGCCCAAGGGGTACTATCATGCTTTTTGAGGGTCCTAAACCTCTTAGGGTACTGAGAAGGTGCCTTCCCAAATCTAGCTATTAAAGCCAGCTTTACACATTCATAATCCATGCTATCCACCTCCCCCAACCCCATTACCACATCAGATGCAACAGGGGGGAGCCTAGAGAATAACCAGGGGATCAACTGATTCTCCGTGATATCCTGGAGCCCATGATTATATTCAAACATAGCCAACCAATCTAATACATCCATAGCACAAGTTATACAGGAATATCTTCATTCACACCCTAGCAACACTTCCCTGAAGTTTTGTGAACAAGTTAGGCAAGGCAGTACTTTAGCATAAAGATACTTAAATGAAAAGCGAGCAAAATGGCACTTCACAGTTTAAAACAGTGGGAAGGAAGAGGGGATTAGAAGATTCAGGTGCATCAACACGTTTCTAGTTGAGAATCAATCTAGTGAGAACAGACCTAACAAATCAGCCAGAGTCAAAAGGCCTGAGCCAGAGTCAGTGGTACAGGACCAAGAGTTTATGAGCAGAAATGTTCTTGTAGCTGCAGTCAGGTCTTTGGTTAACGATTTTGAAAAGGTAGATGTTAGATGAAAGGGTGGCCAACCCTCCAAGTATGTAAAGGTTTTAAAACACCTTTAGGGCTACCACGAAGAAAGGGAGGCCTTGCGGAAGAAAGTACCTTTAAAATGAACAAGAGACTCCTGCAGTGGCGGTTGTTCCTGGTAGTTCCTTTAATTCGGGGGATCCGGCAGTGGAAGAGAGGCTCTCGTCGTGGAGGAAGGTCCAAGTGACTGCACTACTCAGAGATGAAACCAGCTGCGGTGCTGCCCAACGAAAAAAAGGTACGCTCCTTTAAATCGCGGTCCGGGTGGATGGCTGCATGGCTATCGGCCTCCAAGTGCTGGGCACTAGCAATTCGACCAAGGCAGGTCCGAGAAGGCGATTGTCAAACTGGTTGTTCCCTCCAGCTCAAGGGAAGAAGGTTCTTGCAGATGAAGATCTCCTCTCGTCGTGTGGAAGAAAAGTGGTAAGATGCTGCAGCAGGGCTTCACCAGTGGTGTAGGTGCTGTAGATGTCGTTGGCTTCTCTCCCCTTCGGTTCTGTAGTTCCAGTGGCGACGTCTTGCTCTTCCAGTCCTCAGGACCCTGCTTTTATGCAAAAAGACCCCCATTCATACAGCCTAGCTGTCACTCACACAGTGAAGTGGTCACTTTGGCGGGAGACCCTCCAGCCTATCAGGTTAGAGTGTGACATGAGTTGCTGCGCCAACTCTGTCCAGGGGTCCTACTCCCCCTCCCACACAGTGAACCCACCCCAGACTCAGTGGCGCCGAAAGGAGGGCTTCTCGGCAAAAGCCCGCCAAATGGACGAACAAAGGATCCCCGACCTGGGTTAGGAGTTTAGAGAAAGACACGAGAAAGAATTTATATTAACGTTCTGGCAAATAAAACCTACCGGAGTAAAGTTAATAAAAGAATAGGCCGGCGGTATGTAAGAGGCTGTCAGTAAAAGTGGTAGCCTCGAACAATGGGAAAATCCCATATAGAAATATTTGCGGTTGGATATTTTTGGTAGTAACCACTGCCACCAGCCCGAAACTTTGGAGAGAGGGACTGTACGGTACCCTCTCGAAAATGAACACCAGGGAAACACTATTAACCCTTCCCAGTACCTCAATAGTAAGATGGTTTGTACTGGTTTAGTTCATAAGAGATGACTAGTAAAGTCAATGGGGACTTTACATGCCCTGGGAGACAGTAGTCAGTCCCAGGGTATGGAGTCTATGTTTGGGGGCCGCTACAACACCCCTGTGTCACTGCACGGAGGGTGCTGTGTAACACATGTGTAAAAAGATGGTTTCTATGAGGGTGAGATTACCCCATAGACATTAAACACAAAAAATAGCCTACAACACACATAGCAAAACATGTCTAAGAGTGGGAAAAAAGGGTCACACTCTTAGCAGGAGAAGAAAACAAACCCTTCAAATCCAGCAAAACTGCTGGGGGATTCTATAGGTAAGGGAAATTAGCCATAGAATGAGAATTCTCCCTAACAGGGAGCATGGACGTCAAAAGGTGCAGGGTGTGTCCCCCCGGACAGCAGTCTCTGCCACATCACATATTACTGAAACAACATGGGAGAAGACATGGGGCCTCATTACGCGGTCGGATGTAGCCATGGTGATATTAGCACCATGACTACCCCCTCACCGCATTCCGGGTCCGGGTTCCCGGAATAGGGACTTACCGGGTCATTCCAACCTTGGAGGACCCGGTAAATCCCCATTCCGGGAACCTTTCCCCATTCCCATTCGAGCCCCCATAGGGCTCAATGGGAATGGGGATGGAGCTAATAACGGTACTGCAATTTGCGGTACCGTTATTAGCTCTGAAGTCCCATAACGGGTCCCGTCCTTAACACCTGGTCAGACCAGGCGTTAAGGACGGGACCGGCTAAGGTACCTCGTAGTAAGGTGGTAAGGGATTACCGGCACCAGTGACCTTACCGGTGCCGGTAATCCCTTACCACCTACTGCGTAATGAGGCCCATAGTGAAGTAACATTCACACAGCACACATGTGTGAGGATACACTGAACCCATAGTTACCTGCACATGCCATCCTGCGCAGCACTATGCAAACATGCAAGTTGACCTCACTGTGCATGTCTGAATGTCCACCACTGCAAACGTCATGGCCTTGAGGGGGCAACTGCACAACACAAGGTAAAAATAAAATTAAAAATTAAAATAAAACCTGGAAAGGGCAACTCAAAAATAAGATGCAAACATCTGGGCCTGGGGTCTACAAAAGTATCAAAAATGCTTTTTTTTAAATAAAAAATGTCCATCATGGACCAGGGTTCAGGGGGTGTCCACCCAGGAGGGGAGGGGCAGGTAGAATGTCAGGGGCAGGATGCATCCACATAGGTGGATGTCCAAAATAAAAAATAAAAAATGAAGAAAAAAAAAAAACCCTCCATGGGCTCACGAACTGCACAGCTACGGTGGACGGGGAGGCATGTCAGTGCTGCACCCCCATCCTGCATTGAATCTGAAGGTGGAAGTGGTGCTGGATGCTCACAACGCAGAGCCCTGCTCCTCAGTGGCAGCCGCCATGTGTGACACTGATGAATGCACCAGCAGACTGAGGGCTTGGAGGTCACTATGCACAACCTCAAGGGTTGCACAGAGTTCCTCCGAGGTTGTCTGCCTCAATGATAACATCTCCTGGTGGAACAGTCTTCTGGTGGCTGCCTCTTCCTCACGGATTGCAGCTCTGTGGGCCAACAACTCACGCCTCAGAGTTTCCCTGTGTACCTGACTGCAGATCTGCCTGTCGGAGCCTGATGTTAGCCTCGATGCACAGAGAGTGGGAGCGACATGTGGACCGCATGACCTGCAGCTGTTGCTTCATCTATGTTGCTGGGGTTATCATGGAAGTGGCCACCCTATCCATGCCCTCAGCCAAACTCTCATAGGCAGCACCCTGTCGGTGTGCGGAACGCAACATCTGCTGCTCCCACTATGTCTGCCCAGCATGCACACGTCCTCCATGTGTGCGGGGCCAATGCCTGTCTGAACCAAGGGAGCCTGGCACTTGCTGTGATGCCCCTGTCACTGGCTGCAGGACGGCAACACTCCCTTGGACATCTGTCCCAGGACCAAAAACCAATACACAGGAGTGTGGCCTTGCAGCCCTAACCACCAAAGAGGGCGTGCCACCACTGACTGGCCTTGTGAAGGCACCTGACCCCCTGCAGACACACTGGCTGCAACTGCTCCACTTATTGGTGCAGTCACCTCAGCCAGCAATGATGAATGCACATCCGGTTCAGCATCAGAGCCAGTTGAGTCCAAAGAGTCAGAAGTGTCTGCACCACGGCTCAGGATGGTCTGTAGCACCAGTGGGTTTTCACGGCATGACACGCCACGCCCTCCACTGGTGGTCTGAAGCACCAGACTCTTCTTCATCCTCTTCCTGCACCTCTGGATCTGGTGCCTCCTCACCTGTACATGGACAGAAAAGGACATGTGGAGCCAGGTGCAACGGGTCTAAAGTAAACATGTGTATCACATTGCTGCCATGCAACTAAATGCAGAGCATGTCGCCATAAGAAATACAGCATCCACACACTATGGACAACAAGCTATCTGAGCATGGCATATGCAGACTGGCAACACAATTCCCTGCTCAGGGCCATGCTGCCAGTGGACACATTGCCAACCAACAGGGCCATTAAGAAGCACATTATGGCCCATAGCATCGCAAACTGTTGAATAATACCATTGAAATGGGCATGGACATGTGGCTCTGTGACATGCAATTACATCATATGGAAACAGGCAGACACACATATCCACATACAAGTCTGCATCCATCACATGCCGCACAAGTGTTGGCTTGGTACATGGACTGTGCACAATGGGAACATGCCGTAAGTCTGGAGAAAAGGAAACAGTCCCAGTTGATGTATGGCTGTAAGGGTACCACCTAGGCAATATCCATGAAGTGGAGAGAGTAAGTCAGTGGAGTTGTAGATAGGAACAAGGTACAGTGACCCACAAGAGGGAGAGTGGCATGGACCCATGGGGTTTGGGCTGAGTGTGGGAGGATAACAGATAGCAGGCCTCACAACGATTTGCCTCAGTAGTCATTGCCGCTGGGCTAGTGGGGATGTGCACAGTATAGACATATGCACACTCACTCAGGGCACACCATAAGGCATATTGGTTGTCATCCTTGAAGTTCTATGTAGCATGATGGAAGCACATACGTACATGTGTGAAAAGAGATTCTATACCCTGCAGCGCATGAAGTATAACTCCTATTTTGGAAACATTCATATGTCTAGCAGAGCAGAGTCACTGACATCAAGGATGCAGCCAAAAACTGTGCACGTTGTGGTGTCATGTTGCAGATGTTGGGGGGTATGCTAGTGTGGAATGAGTACTATCACACGGACATGTTCAACTGATGTGCAACACATGTTTTGTATCCACTCTTGTGTACACTGGACAGGAGTCAGTACACCACATGACATGGTTCACCCAGGGCAGTCATTCCAATGCAGCCAGATGTGCACCACAATCATACATCTTGTTGATGCTTTGCTTCACGTACTCAGGATGCACAATGTTGGGCACTCACCGAACTTGTCCTCATAATTTTCCAGGCCTCCCACGCTTTGCATCTGCTCCAGTAGAATGAATTGGCTCATAGCCTCTTCAAGCTCAGTCAGCTCCTCCTCCTCTGGTGACCCCCCCCTCCAGTTGCCAGAGCAGAAGTGAGGTTGGCTCCCAGCCTGGACTTGGTGCGACGGGTGAGATCATTCCAGCGCTTGACTACCTGTGCAGCAATGTGCTTCTCAAACACTAAGGCGCTGATCTCATCCGTGACATCCTGCCAATGCACCATATGCTGAGCTGGTGTTTGTGTGTTCCCCTGTTGCTGGCACATGTCATGGTGGCGAATGGCCATGCAGTCCATGATGATCTTGAGTTCTTCATCATGGAAGTTCTTCTTCCTCAACATGCCAGTGTCCTGTGCCATGTCATGGGGTTGAGCCTGTTCCTGCTGTGCAGGCTTTGCCTCCTTGCCACAAGGTGTTGGTGTCACCCCTGTGTGGCTGGGACCACTCTGGGGTCCAAATGCCGGAACACAAGTGGGCTGGGGCATGGCATTACCCCCTAGGGCTGGGGTAGCTGGTCCCACCGCATTTCCTAAAACCCTTGGGGCTGGGTCAGCTGCTTCTGTCGCACGTCCCAGATCCCTTGGGGCCTTTCCACTGATGTTCCTGGTGTAATGGAAATATGAAAGTAACTGTCCCGGGCATTTTGAGTGAGGGGGCAGTCTACAGGATGGAAGACATAGTTCTGTGGTCCAGCAAGGGTCAATTGTACCTCAGGTGTGAAAATTAAGGTATGCGTAACGTACAGGCATCCCAAAATAAAAATAAATGCATACGCAATACCAGGATAGCTTCCGAAAAAAGAAAAAAGCGGTATGCGATATGCAGTGGCACCCAGCTACATAAAAATGTGTATGCGAACCCCAGAATGCTATAAGAAAGGTAAGAAAAGTGGTACGCGATACACAGGGGCACCCAGAGTTGAAAAAATATATACGTGACTCACTGTTAGCCTTGTAAAAATCAAAAGTAGATGCGCGCACGTGCAGAGGCAAATCCCCCACCAAAATAAGAAGTCCATACGGACCCTGAAGTGAATGGATTGCGTGGCACCCCAAAATACGCAGTACTCCCCTCGTCTGTCTCCTCCCCTTCGCATGCACGTTCCGAGTTGCTTCTACACACACTAATGTATCCCCAAATATGGCATGCTGAATGCCTGCGCGCAGCGCGTTTCACGTAAGTTAGGTGCTGTGGAAGTTTCCTCAGATTTCACATGTACACGCTTTTCCTATTTTTTATGCACAAAGTCGCTTCACTCTGTTTCCGGCTGGCTACATTGCAAGACACAGATGACCCATGCTCCTGCCTCTGTGCCATTTTACCTGCCTCCTTCTGCCCTGTGCTGCCTCCAACTTAGCCTGTGCTGCCTGCACAGTGTGTGTGCCTGCTGCCCACCTGCACTGCGTTTGGAGTGCCTGCTGTCCAGCTATTGCCTATGCTCCTGTCTTTGGCCCTGTGACCACCTCAGCTGCTTCATTGGATTACCACCATGCCATACCGCCACCACCGCTCCACAGCCCAGCTCCAGGACCACCTTGCCCACCCACACCTGCCTCAGCGGTTGCCATGTCAGCACCATCATCCTCTGACCAGAGTGGAAACCCCATGGCAGTGAGGCAGAGGGCTGTCAACTTCACCACCAGGGAAGTTGACATCATGGTGGAGCAGGTCCTGGAGCATTATTATGCCCTCTTGTACCCTGTGATGCAACGCGGCAAGGAAGGACATCAGCAGCTCTGAGACGATATAACGGATGCCATCAACACGGAGAGGCTGATAGCCTGCACCTTCAAGACCATACACAAGCGCTGGGAGGACCTTAAATCCAGGACCCACAGCAAGGCCCTGCGGTACATCCATACCGGTGTCACCGCAGAGGTACACCATGCACACAGGTGCTGGATGTCGGCTAACATGCGGGTCCTGGAGAAGTTCTACCCAGCAGTGCACGCCCAGGTCTGTGATTTACATAAGTGTCTGGAGTCGACTGGTGAGTAGCCATGTGGTGCAATGATCTACAGTGCATGTGCTCTGTGCATGTTCCAGCATGTTGGCAGTGACCCCCTTTGGCTTGCAACAAGTGTGTTTCTGAGATGTATGTCTACGTGCATGCCCAGACATTGCTCTTCATGTGTGCATTCAGACGTATATGTATTTTAAATGTGCTCTCACTTGCATTGTGCTGGCTTTCAAACCATGCACATGCAAGGTTACTGGTGTCTGAGGCAGGCCAGGGTGACAAGTGTGACAGTTGAGGTAGTGTTGCTGCATCATGTGCATGCATAATGCTCATGTGCATGTGCCAAAAATGGGAATATGTGAATGGGCATCACTCACGTCTGGATGCAACACGTGCATTTGGATGTCTAGCTTAGTCAACTAGAGGCATTGCAGTTCACGGGACTCTGATGTGATAGGTCATTGCACTGCTTGGGACCTCTCAGTTGATGTATGTGCATGACATGTGTATGTGCTTGTTACTATGGCATGCTCACATGTGCAAATGATGCATGTGTGTAAGGCATACGCAATTGATTGGTTGTGACAGTGGCAAGTAGCTTGATGTGATTGTGTGGAATGATGGCCAGGCAGGTGTTTGCATGGATGTAGATTGCATGTCCTTTTGTATGGGTGTGGAGGTTGATGATTGTTCCCTTGACAAGTCATGTTCATGTGAATTTTGGTGATGCCACGCCCAATTGTGTGCAGTACACTGATGTTTCTGTTCTGTGTCTCCATTTCCACAGTTGCATCTGATGAAGAGGGTGGAAGCAGTGCTGTGGAACATGGCTGCAGGGATGATGGAATATGGCTGTTTGCCCATTATCACAGTGAGCTACACTGCCTCGTCGGCTGGCTTGCAGCATTCCTGTTGCGTGGTGTCCTCCATGGGATGTTCACTGCTGCAACCGTCGCCTCATCTTCCTCCTCTGTGCGCCAGTCACCCTCTGAGATGCCTTCCGTCCCAGATACCAGCAGGGCCCCCTGTGCACCAGTCCCACTCATAAGGCCCCATCTGGTGGAGACCACATCCCTGCCCGAGTTGGGAGTCCAAGGCACATCAGCTCAGGTGGTCACTGTGCCTACCCAGGCACCGACAGGGTTACCAGCGATGGAGGGACAGCAGGCACCCATTTGCAGTGCAGGTGCCATAGCCTCCAGGTATCGTCATCAGCTCGGAGGGCGTACCCACATAACAGGCACCGGGCACTGTGGCAGCATGTGGCAACGAGGAGGAGGCTATTTGTTACGGGGCAGACCACCGAAAGGAGGCAGGTGCGAAGTGTGAGGCAGGAGGCACGCAGGGACCTGAGGCACAGGATGTCTTCCATGTTCGAGGATATGAAGAGCAGATCGGGGCAGAGAGGCAGCGGGCTCGTGAAGCGAGGGTAGTGATGGCCAGGGCTGAGATTACACTGCATCAAGCAAGGAGGCATTGTGTAGGCCACTTGCAGGGACGCCTGAGTGATAGAGACACAAATGCTGGAGAATCTGCAAGCCCTCCAGGCAACTACGGAGGCCAACCTGAGGGTTGAGGACGTGACGCTGGACTCATGGTGGAAAGGCTCAGTGAGATTGGAGAGGAGGACTAGTCATTGCCTTTGTACATAGTTATTTAGGTGTAGGTTTACATTTTCTATTTATTATTTTCCTCAGACTTTGAAGACTTTCCTTCCCAGTTTTTATTGTATATAGTTGTTTAGGCATAGGATATTAGTTTTATTTCATATTTCCCCAGGACTACTTTGAGCTTGATTCCCTGGTTATTTTTGTACATATTTATGTCCAATACATCATTCTGTTTGTTACATTCCACGCTTCATGCATTTCATTTGTGTGTTGGCCTCTTTGGTAGTTCTATTTTCAGCCAGTGCACCTCTCCATTGCAAGTCATGTGTCTTGTGGCGTGCATGTTTGTGTGTTGTTGTTGCTGGGATGGTTGCGTTACCTGTGCAGCATCACTGTGTGTTTGGCATCAGTGTGGTTGGGATGGAGGGAGGTGGTCTCACTGTGGAGGAGTTCCATGGTCACGTTAATAGCACGTTTGTTTGTCATAGCTGTGTAAAACCCATGTCGTGCAGACATGCCCACCAGAATGTTCAGTCACACACTGCCTTCTCTCATGTGTCTCTCAACCTCTACCACTGGAATGCAGTAGTGGGCCATGTTTGATCTTCAGGCGGGGCAGCACAATTCTCCAGTCTCTGTGACTCATGCTCTCTCTGACTGCCCTACCATCACCCATGCATGCCCCTGTCATGTGATTGTTCCCTGACAGGTATTTTGCCACCCATTCCACCCAGGTCACTGATGCTCAGGCTGTGACATGGCTGGCCATTATTTGTGGATCTTGCAACTTCTTTTGGTAGGTTTGCTTCTGTCGTGGCCACACATTCAGTTACAGTGCTTTGACGCCTTGGCAATGGGTCATGGACAACATGCATATGGATTTTCATTCACTTGTCACATGTGTATGGGAGGGCTGATTAAGGCCTGGAAGCGTGTGTGATCAGATGCTTCACTCATGGATGGACCTGCGGTGCTTTCAGTTGGTCATATTTGCAGCATACATGTTGGTGTTGCACTTCCTGGTGCTGTCAGACCACGGAGGTTCAGGTGAGCTGCAGACATGCATTGCACTGGTATTGTGGAATACTGTCAGGGGGTTGTGTCACAGGTGAGGGGGCTGGGGGTGGTGTCCAGCCTGGAGGGGCTGCCTGTGGGGTGTCACAGGTGAGGGGGGCTGGTGGGTGTGTACAGTCTGGAGGGGGCTGCCTGGGGGGTTCACGGGTGAGGGGGCTGGGGTGGTGACCAGTCCGGAGGGGGCTGCCTGGGGTTGTCACAGGTGAGGCTGGAGTGAGGGGTGGTGTCCAGTCTGGAGGGGGTGGCTGGGGGGTGTTACAGGTGAGGGGGCTTAGGGGTAGTGTCCAGTCTAGAGGGGAGCTGGTGGGTGTTGTCCAGTCTGGAGGGGGCTGCTTGGTGGGGTGTCACAGGTGAGGGGGGATTGAGGGTGGTGTCCAGTCTGCTAAAGGGGATGGCTGGGGGGTTGTCACAGGTGGGGGGGGATGGGTGGTGGTGTCCAGTCTGGAGGAGGATGCCTGGGGGAGTGTCACAGGTGAGGGCGGCTGGAGGGTGGTTCCAGTCTGGAGGGGGGCCGATGGGTGTTGTCCAGTCTGTAGGGGACTGTCTGGGGGAAGGGGTCACAGGTGAGGGAGGCTGGGGGTGGTGACCAGTCTGGAAGGGGCTACCTGGGGGGTATCACAGGTGAGGAGGGCTGAGGAGTGGTGTCCAATCTGGAGGGGGATGCCTGGGGGAGTGTCACAGGTGAGGTGGGGCTCGGGGGTGGTATACAGTCTGGAGGGGGTTGGTGGGTGTTGTCCAGTCTGGAGGGGGCTGCCTGGGGGTTGTCACAGGTGAGGGGTCTGGTGGGTGGTGCAGTCTGGAGGGGGCTGCCTGGGGGGGTCACAGGTGTGGGGGGATAGGGGGTAGTGTCCAGTCTGGTGGGGGCTGCTTGGGGGGATGTTACAGGTAAGGGGGGCTGAGGGTGGTGTCCAGCCTGGGGGGGAGCTGCTTGGGGGGGTCACATGTAAGGGGCAATGGTGGGAGGTGGTCAGTCTGGAGGGGACTGCCTGGGGGGGTCTCACAGGTGAGGGGGGCTCAGGGGTGGTGCCCAGTCTGCTGAAGGGAGATGCCTGGGGTTTGTCACAGGTGAGGGGGGCTGGAGGTGGTGTCCAGTCTGGAGGGGTATGTCACAGGTGAGGGGCGCTGCGGGGTGGTTTCCAGTCTAGAGGGGGGCTGGTGGGTGTTGTCCAGTCTCGAGGGGGCTTCCTGGGGGGTGTCACAAGTGAGGTGGGATGGGGGTGGTGTCCAGTCTGGAGGTGGCTGCCTGGGAGGGTGTCACAGGTGAGGGGAGCTGGGGCGTGGTGTCTAGTCTGGAGGGGGCTTCCTGGGGGGTGTCACAGGTGAGGGGGCCTGGAGGGTGGTGTCCAGTCTGGAGGGGTCTGGGGTGTGGTGTCCAGTCTGGAGGGGCATGCCTGGGGGGTGGGGATCCAAGTGAGGGGGGTTGGGGCGTGGTGTCCAGTCTGGAGGGGGGCTGGTGGGTGTTGTCCAGTCTGGAGGTGGCTCGCTGGGGGGAGGGGGGTTCACAGGTGAGAGGGGCTGAGCGGTTGTGTCTGGGCAAGAGTGGTTGATGTGCAGTATGGTGGTATGCGGCCAGAATGGGTGCCGAAGGTGCTGGGGTGTGGCTTGGGCTTGCGAGGTGAGGTGCGCGATTTTGCTGGGGTGTAGCCTGGCATTGTGAGGGAGGGCATGCATTTTCGCTGCGGTGTGGGCTGGGCTTGCGGTATGAGGCTCGCGTTTTTGCTGGGGTGCAGTCTGGGCTTGCGAGGTAAGACGCGCGTTTTCGCTGGGGTGTGACCTGGGCTTGTGAGGTGAGGCACATGATTTCACTGGGGTGTGGCCTTGGCTTGCAAGGAGATGTGCGCGATTTTTCTGGGGTGCAGCCTGGCCTTGCGAGGGAGGGCACACATTTTCGCTGGGGTGAGGCCTGGGCTTGCGAGGTGAGGTGTGCAATTTTATAGGGGTGCAGCCTGGGCTTGCGAGTTAAGAAGTATGATTTTTCTGAGGTGCAGCCTGGACTTGCGAGGTGAGACGCGCAATTGTGCTGGGGTGCAGCCTGGGCTTGCGAGGTGAGGCGCTGGAGAGCACAGGGGTACTGGATGGTGGGGGGCTGGTGGGTGTTGTCCAGTCTGGAGGTGGGTGCCAGTGGGGGTGAGGGTCACAGGTGAGGGGGGCTGAGGGGTTGTGTCTGGGTTAGAGTGGTTGATGTGCAGTATGGTGGTATGCGGCCAGAATGGGTGCCAAAGGTGTAGGGGGGACTCATGTTTTGGTAAGGGGTGTAGCCTCCACTTACGAGTGGGGCCTGCCTTATCGCTGGAGTGCAGCCTGGGCTTGCGAGGGAGGGTCTGCGTTTTCACTGGGGTGTGGCCTGGGCTTGCAAGGTGAGGCACGTCATTTAGCTGGGGGCAGTTTAACGTTGCGAGGGAGGGCACATGTTTTCGCTGGGATGCGGACTGGGCTTGCGAGGTGAGACACACGTTTTCACTGGGTTGCAGCCTGGGCTTGCGAGGTAAGATGCACGTTTTTGCTGGGGTGCGGCGTGGACTTGCGAGGTGAGATGCATGATTTTGCTGGGGTGCAGCCAGGGCTTGTGAGGTGAGGCGCACCTTCTCACAGGGGAACTGGATGGTGGGCCACGGGTGGCACAGAGGCTTGCGCCATGTTTGTCCTTTTGCTTGCTTTTGGTGTGCTTGGGGGCTTGTTGTGGGTGTTCCTCGCGCAGCTTGTTTTTAATTGAGTGACAGCTAGTAATGCACCTTTAAATCCATGAATAAGCGTGGCGCGCAATATTTTTTCTGCACCACGGCTTGCACAGTCTCCTTCTCGGCGCCCCGGACCTTGCGCCATTTCTGAGCCCCATTCCATGAATTGGGCCCATTGTGTATTACGATAGAGATTATTAAAGAGAAACTACAACAACAAAAAGTTTGACTATCCACTATTTATATCTTTTGAGGTTTCTGTAATAAAGTTTGCTTTATTACACTTTGTGTTGCCTTTTTACCTAACCACTAACATCTTCCATGCAAAGTTTGTCTGAAGAAGTATCTTATTTACAAAATAAAAAATGAAATGTGTTTTAAGGTTTTGAAAATGTTAAGCCACCCAAAGGTGGAAACAGTAGCCATATAACTTTGAGCGGTTGAAGCAGTCTTTGGTTTTGGAATTACCGGCAGATTGAAGAGGAAGTGCCGGTAAGGGCGGTAAATCCCCATTCCATGGTGTTCCATAGGACTCCATGGGACGATTTTGCCGCAATTACCAGCAGTGCCAATAACAATGGCAGTTGTTTGCCGATAGGGGGGAGATTACCTCGGCTCTCAGATGGAGGTAAATCCTTGACACCTACCGGCAATGTTGTAGTTGGCCGGTCCAGTAAAAGTGCCTGTAAACGTTATAACCAGTACTTTTACTGTGTACCGTCAACTCGGAATGAGGCCCAGTATATGGGCATGAAGGGAATTAAGTTTAATGTAAGAAGAACCTAATAGATGCAATGATGAAAAACATGTTCATTTTGTTGGATGGTTGTAGATGGAATTGTTTGCTGGCAAGTACTGCTGAAGGGGAATGCAGATCAGAAGAGGATGAGGAACCCATATCTATGGAGTTGAGGTTGAAGAAGCTAATTGTGCCCATGACACGGTAAGAAGATGAGTCGAAGAGAGTGTGAGGAGTGGAAGCTGTGGACCGCCTTCAGGTGAGCTGGCTGCTAACAATAACAGGAACAGACTTAGTACTATGCTCTGTTTCAGCAAATTACTGCCAGAGGTTGTAATAGAAAATATACAAAAGTGTACAACAAAAAAGTGTTAACAATGCTTTAAAACAATATCAAGATATTACAAAAAGACACAATTTGCCAGTTCCACATGTCTTAAGCATAGGCTTTCTTATATACTTGTAGTAAATTGTCTGGTGTGGAGGTCCTCTTTCTCCATGTTCTTCTCTCGGTGCACCCTCATTGAACCACCTGGGATAGGAAACCCCCCCAAGGCAGTGGGACATATTAACAGTGAAGCTAGAAGAAAGATATGGTGAGGAGTGAATCTTTTTAAACCATACCAGTCCTTGCTCCGCGTGCTCAGCCCATGGACCTAGCTCCCTCGCTATCATAGACAAGATTCTGGTCACCCTCGTATTCTGACACGCAGTCGACAAAACAACCAGAACAAGGTTTGGATTGGACCAGACTGATATGGAAATGAATATTTCTCCTCTGTGAAGGGTGAAGTGAGCTAAAACGTGGTTGTGAACCATCCTGAGTCGATGAAATTCTATAGAACAGGTTATTTGACCCATGCTCGTTCTTAGTAGAGAGGCTGCCACACTCTTGCGAAATTTTAATACTTGGGCTTTCACCCTAAATCACCCAGGGTAATCCAGACGTATGCTCAAGTGCTTTAGAGACGCTCAGCTTCACTTCACTGATTAGGCCCAACAATGATATGATATGATATTTTATATATATGGCGCTCATACACACGTGTTTCAGAGCACGAAAAAAAAAACAAGACTGAAACACGTGTCTTTGGTTGCTGATGGTACTCTAGGTTCATAGGAGTATTGCCTAGCATTTCGGTGCTGGACAATCCTTGCGGGTGGAACCAGACTAATATGCAAATCGGTATTTCTCCTCTGTGAAGGGTGCAGTGTGGTAAAACCTGGTTGTAGGCCTTCCCGAGTGTAAGAAATTCCACAGAACAGGGTATTTGACCCATGTTCATTCTCAGTAGAGGGGCTCTCACACCCTTGCTTAATTTGTTAAACTTGGGGTTTCACCCTATGTTACCCAGGGTAATCCAGACATGGACCACCTGCTCACTGTGCCTTAGAGCGGCTCAGCTTCACCTCACTGAGGAGGCCCAACGAGGCCGAAACAACCGTCTGGTGTTGCTGATGGTACTTTTGTTTACATTACATTACATTTGTTAAGCGACCTATTGACCGATAGGCATAAAGGCGCTGACAAACAAAAAGACATATAGCACAAAAGAGGGCAGGCTTAGAGATGAAAGATCATAAGACTCCTCAGCAGGTTATTTCACTAGCCCCTATTTGGAAACATCCTTATGTTCCCAAGATCAAACAAATAAATATGTCTTCAGTTCCTTCTTGAACGATGCACGAGAGTGACCCCTCAAACTTGAAGGAAGGTTGCTCCAGAGCGAGGGGGCCCTCACCTCAAATGCTCCCTTTTCCGCCTTCGTTGTTTTACATCTTGGCTGTATAATTTGATTAGAGAAATCAGATCTCAGAGAACGTACATTACTCTTAGAAATTATATACTGCTGTAAATACTCAGGCATTACTTGAAGCCGGCATTTGAAAACAATAACCAGTACTCTAAAATGAATCCTGGCTTCAATAGGTAGCCAGTGTAGAGAGCACCTGGCCACCGTTACATGGCTATGCCTTGGAAGTCTAAGAACCACTTTAGATGAGAATTGTCTAGCGTTTCAGTGCTGGACTGCCCTTGTGGGTGGGACCAGACTAATATGCAAATGGGTATTTCTCCTCTGTGAAGGGTGCAGTGTGGTAGAACCTGGTTGTAGACCCTCCTGAGTGGAAGAAATTCCATAGAACAGGGTATTTGACCCATGTTCGTTCTCAGTAGAGGGGCTCCCACCCTCTTGTGAAGAGGGAGAATATGGTTCACAGCTATTAGGGCGAAGCGCATTTCTTAATCATGGACTAAACATACAAATGCCATGATTGTAGAGGTATGGGCAGGATGGCGAGGGGGGCATTAAACTGTGCGTATTTTGTATTGGGCCCCAGGATTACCTGGATGCCAGTCCCTACAAATAAGAGTTTTCCAGTGAATGACATGGGTAAATACAGTGTCGATAAAATCGGGGTTTCCTCTGTCTAATAACTAACCAATTTTAAATAAATACGTTTTATATCAAAATGAGAAATGCAGATGGAGAATGGTTGGCCAGAATGGCTTCTTAAGCAGCAGTTAAACCAATGTTCTAATGTGCACATTCCACCCACAGATTTTGTATCTTTAAAATCTACCTTAGATACACTCTGGACAAGAAAGATTTTAAATGGCCACCTCCTGGTGCCCTGCGTCTCCTCCATCAACTCCATCACCGGTCCCTGGTGAGGTCATAAATATATTTTAAAAAGAGACGCTGACAGGATTTCCTGGAAAGTAACGGTTTTCGCAAGGTTAGCCCTGCAAGGAGTGTGGCCTTCCATCTCGGTCTTTTTGACTTTCACTTGTCGTGCATATGGTAAGGTCCATGAAAATGAAGAATGAAGGACATTTAGCTCGATGCGCTGGAAGGAGGTGAGGAAGCTTGCACCTAAACCTTTTCTAACCCTAAGCACTGCTGTAATGGGGGATTGCAGCTGCTGTGGTGCAAGGCCCCATCACCACACATCCTGGGGGGGGCCACCTTGGACTTTAAAAAAAAAGATATATTTTTTTCTTTTTGTAGTCACTCTGCCTTCATAAAGAAAATGTTTCCATTATGGTTCGTTTCTTAACTGAAATAATGAGCCTCATTCCGAGATTGGAGGTAGTCATGGCGCTATTACCGCCATGACTGCCTCCAATAATGGTCCCGAGTCCACCCTTGTTCAATGGGGACTTACCGGTCTAGTCGTACCTTTGCGGGACCGGTAAGTCCCCATTGAAAAAGTCAATCCCCATTCCCATTTGAGCCCCCATAGGGCTCAATGGGAATGGGGAGGGAGCTAATAACGGTACCGCAATTTGCGGTACCGTTATTTGCTCCCTGGTCCCTTTGCGGCTCCCGCTAAGGCTGCCTGGCGGCCTTAGTGGCTACTGCAAAGGGACCTCGGAATAGGGTGCAAAGGGATTACCGGCACCAGTGTCATTACCGGTGCCTGTTTCCCTTTACGCCAGGGTCGGAATGAGGCCCAATGTCTTTATGAAGTCGGAGTGATTTCAAAAAGAAATCAATTCTTTTTGAATAGGGCTGCCCTCAACCCATTGACGTGTGCATATGTGAGTGTATGGTGAAAAGGTGCACACTTAAATGTAGAGGTGACTGCCTGAGTGTGCCTGTATGGTGAAAGGGTGCACACTTAAATGTATAGGTGGCTTCCTGCGTGAGTGTATGGTGAAAGGGTGCACAATTAAATGTATGGGTGGTTTCCTGGGTGTGTGTGCCTGTATGGTGAAAGGGTGCACACTTAAATGTATAGGTGGCTGCCTGTGTGAGTGTATGGTGAAAGGGTGTGCACTTAAATGTATAGATGACTGCCTGTGTGAGTGTATGGTGAAAGGGTGTGCACTTAAATGTATAGATGACTGCCTGTGTGAGTGTATGGTGAAAGGGTGTGCACTTAAATGTATAGATGACTGCCTGTGTGAGTGTATGGTGAAATAGTGCCCACTTAAATGTATGGGTGGTTTCCTGGGTGTGTGTGCCTGTATGGTGAAAGGGAGCTCACATAAATGTATGGGTGGCTGCTGTTAGGCAGAAACCTGTGCAGTTCCCTTAGGGAACACTGCAAAAGATTTAAGACTACAGGTGTTGGCAGTAAACCCACTTGGTAGCAGTCTGTACCACCCAGATTTACCTGGTAGCTGTGGCTGAGCAGTCAGACTTCCCTCAAGAAGAGTTAGGCAGTATGCAAAGTATACACAATTGGCACTCAGATACAACAATACAGGCAAACACTGACCACAGCTTTGGTATCAAAGTATATAATTATTTATTTAAAAACACACTGTTTGAAACACTCCAGCACTCTTGTTGTAAAATATTCTAAACACAGTTACTATTATAATATATACACCCCCTTTTTCCTCATCAGATAAATCACAGTAAAACACCACTTATTTTCATACAGAGGTGAGCGCTTAACTAGATTGCACTCCAATAAGTTTGTGAGAAAGGGAGGGAAAAAAGACAGAATATGGAAAGGTACACCACTCTAAGATTCAGGAACACTATTAGCAAGGCAGAAGAGCAAAAGTTACTGGTGAGCCAAAGTCCAAAGGCTGGGCCCACTCTTAGAGAGAGCAGAGCACGAATGCGCCCAAGATCACACAGTTACACTAGGCTTAGAAAGTCTTGCAGAGGGTTCAAAAAGAGTTTAGAGAGGCTTAGGAAAGTTTAGCCAGGGTGTCCCAGGCTAACCCAGGTTCGAAAGCCGGGGGCTAAATCTACCCCGTACAGTCGGTAGCAAGGGAAGCCAGGCGGGACACGGTACCTTAATGGGGAAGGATCCTCCAGCGGTGGCAGTTGTTCCTGGTAGTGGGTGCAAGTTGCGTCGTTGTCCAGGGGAAGAGAAGATCTCGACTTGGAGGAAATATGAAGGTCGTTGCACTACCAGGGCAGAAACCAGCCACAGAGTTTTCCGGTTAAAGGTGGTACCTTTGTTTCGCGGTCGTGGTAAAACGTGGTATCCCGGTTGCCGGGGTGCTTGGCACGGGCAAGGCGGCCACGAGGTACGTCGGGAAGTGAAAAGACGGTGAAACTGGTTATCCCCACCAGTCAAAGGAAGAAGACTCTCCGGCGGGAGATCTCCTCTGTCGTTGGGAAAAGTGGTGAGGCAGTCCAGCAGGGCTCCACCGGTGGTGGTGTCGTGGTCAGGTCGGCTCAGCTTCTCCCTCGTTGGATTCTTAGGTCCTGTGGCGACTTCTGAAGTTCCAGTCCCCAAAGCCCTGCTTTTATGCAGCAAACCCCCATTCACTCAGCCTAGCTGTCACTCAAACATGCTAAGTGGTGAGCCGGCCGGCTCACCACTTGGGCCAATCAGGATGGAGTGCGACTTGAGTTGCCTAGGCAACTCAGTCCAGGGTGCCTAAATTTCCCTCCGCCCCTCCTAAGTACCCCAGACAGAGTGGCACCACTTTGGAGGGCTTCTGTGGAGAAGCCCGCCAAAAAGTGGAACAAAGGGCTCGACTTGGGTTGGAGTCACAGAAGAGAACACAAACGCCATTTTAGAATCATGTTTTGGCAAAAAATACCAACCGGAGAATTAATATTAATTAAATAAACCGGCGGTATGTTCGAGGCTACCGTAAATAATTAAATAAAAATAGTAGCCTAAAACAATGGGAAATCCCATAGGAAAATATTCACGGTTGAATATAAAAAGTAGTATCCACTGCCACCAGCCAAATCTCAATCAGGGGGGACGGAGACGTGCCCCCTCGACTAACAGACCCTGGGGCAATTGAATTGCCCCAGCCAGTACGTCCGCAATATGATGATTTGTACTGGTTCTGTTCAGAATTTAAGACTAGTAAAGTCAATGGTGACTTTACATGCCCTGGGAGACAGTAGTCAGTCCCAGGGTATGGAGTCTATACTGGGGGGTCACTATGACACCCCTGTGTTACTGCACAGAGGGTGCTGTGTAACACACATCACAAAAACACATGGAGCCCTATGGAGTAAAAGACCCCATAGCCCATTAAACACATCTAGATTCAAAGAAACACACTCAAATCATGCCCAAGAGTGAGGGAAAAAGATTCTCACTCTTGGCAGGAGAAAAAAAATAAACCCCGAAAATCCAGCAAAGCTGCTGGGGGACTCACTAGGTTAGGAAATTCAGCCTAAAGAGAGAATTCCCCCTAAAACTCGCCCCCACCATACTAAGGGACAGGAGGATTTAATCCACTCCTGGATGAACCTCATACCTCTAGTCGATGACATACATCCTACAGAGTCCATCAGCATTTTGATGGTGACACCCTGACCTGTGCTCAATGGTGAAATCAAACCCTTGCAGGCAGATTGACCATCTCAATAGTTTTGGAGTTTCCCCCTTCATTTGCATTAACCATCTCAAGGGTTGGTGGTCAGTCTGAATGACAAAAGTAGAACCATACAAGTATGGCCTAAACTTCTTCAGTGCCCACACAATAGCAAAGCATTCTCTTTCTATTGTTGCCCACCTTGTCTCAGGATCCTTCAGCTTACGGCTGATGAAGCAAATGGGGTGCTCCCTACCCTTCTCATCCAGTTGGCTTAGAACTGCACCTATACCTACATTGGAAGCATCAGTTTGTACAATGAACGTTTGGTGGTAGTCAGGAGCTCTCAATACTGGAGCTTGGCAAAGAGCTTTCTTCAGTTTTTCAAAGGCCTGATTGCACTCCTCATTCCATTTGACCTTTTTAGGGAATTTTGGAGAGGAGATTACATTCAGTGGAGAAGCTATGGTCCCATAGTTCTCAATGAAATTCCAGTAGTACCCAGTGAGGCCTAGGAAGGCTCTCACTTGGGTTTGAGTAATAGGTGTTGTCCAATTTTGCACAGCTTCAATCTTGGTGAGCAAAGGCCTTATTTCTCCACCTCCTACCTCATGCCCAAGGTAGACCACCTTACTTTGACCTATCTGGCATTTACTTGCCTTGATAGTCAAATTGGCCTGTCCAAGAGCCTGCAAAACATGTCCTAGGTGGTTCACATGATCCTCCCAGGAGTGGCTGAAGACTGCAATGTCATCCAAGTATGCCATGCAGAAGTCCTCCATCCCAGCTAGAACTTGGTTCACCACCCTTTGGAATGTAGCAGGTGCATTTTTTAATCCAAAAGACATGACCTTGAACTGGTACAAGCCAACTGGGGTGGAAAATGCAGTTTTCTCCTTGGCATGGTCTGTCAAGGCTATTTGCCAATAGCCTGACGTAAGGTCAAATGTGCTGAGGTACTTGGCTGCACCAAATTTATCCACCAACTCATCCGTCCTTGGTAAAGGGTGGGCATCAGTCTTGGTGACTGCATTAAGAGCTCTATAGTCCACACAGAATCTCCCCTTGATATGGGTTCTCACATTTTCTGACATTCGGTATCCTCTGCTTTTGACTGGCAGACAGTCACCAGTGAGTATCTCGTGCTGTCCCCAAGGGGTCAAGCCTGGTGAGAGTGAGAACAGGGAGGCAAACTGATTTAACATAGATTTGCACTCCTCTTGTTGCTCAGGTGTCAGATCTGAAGAGAGATTGACTCCTTCCATTTTTTCATCTAAAGGTACACCTCTGAGGAGATCAGGGAGAGACTCACTCTCTTCTTCCTCTGCTGCTGAAGCTAGAAGCAAGGCTCCTACTTCAGGTCGGGAGATGTACGCTTTCAGTCGGTTGGTGTGGAAGACTCTAGGAGCTTCCCTGGATCTGCCCAGATCCACCAGATAGTTGACCTCTCCAAGTTTTCCCACAACTTTGAAGGGTCCCATCCATTTGTCTTGAAAGGCCCTCTGCCTTGTTGGGAGCATAACGAGAACTAGCTGGTCTTGAGTGAACTCAACCATGTTAGCCTTTTGATCATGCCAATGCTTGACCAAAGCGTGTCCAGCTTTCAGGTTATCACTAGCTTCTGCCATCATGTGTGACATTCTCCTTCGGAGACCTATCACATAGTCAGTCACTCTGACTGGCTTGATGAGGGGAGGAGCGCCTTCCAACCCCTCCTTAATCAGGGTCAATGGACCTCTGACCGGATGGCCATGGAGAAGTTCAAAGGGAGAATAACCTACTCCCTCCTGAGGGACTTCTCTATAAGCAAAGAGAAGGCCTGGCAGTAGAAGGTCCCACTTTCTTTTCAGAGGTTCCTCTAAAGCACCTATCATGCTCTTCATGGTTCTGTTAAACCTTTCTACCAACCTGTTGGTTTGAGGGTGTTAGGCGGTTGAGAACTTGTAAGTAATTCCACAGGTTTTCCACATGGCATTCATGTAGTGGGACATAAAGTTTGACCCCCTGTCGGATATTACTTCCTTAGGAAACCCAACCCTGGTAAAAATACCAAGGAGGGCCTTAGCCACAGCCGGAGCTGTAACAGTTCTCATAGGAATTGCCTCAGGGTATCTAGTAGCATGGTCTACTACAACAAGGATAAACCTGTTGCCTGAGGAGGTAGGGGGATCAAGGGGACCAACAATGTCAATCCCTACCCTCTCAAATGGGATTCCCACAACTGGGAGAGGCACTAAGGGTGCCACATTCTTGGCACCAACCTTACCAGAAGTTTGGCAGGTATGGCAGCTCTTGCAAAACTTATCTACTTCCGCCCCCATTTTTGGCCAATAGAAATAGAGTGAGAGCCTTTCCTTGGTCTTCTTGAAGCTCAAGTGACCAGCCAAAGGAATCTCGTGGGCTAAGTGCAAGAACTGTTGTCTGTTTTCTTGAGGTACTACAAGGCGTTTGTAGTCTCCAGGTTCAGACTCAGTTGGTTCACTGTAGAAGAGGCCATCTTCCCAGTGCAACCTATACTTCCCAGGCTCTTGCCCATCAGCCTGAGCAGCTGCCTGTTGGCAGAGACCCTCCAGAGTTGGACATTCTCTTTGTCCCTTACGGAAAGCTGCCCTGCTGGGCCCACCTTCTGCCAGTAAAGACTGCAGCTCAGGATGGTCCTCAGGGTCTAGAGCTCCAATAAGTTCTTGGCCTCCCACTAGCTCTTCTTCAGAGTCTAGTTCAACCATACAGGGTTGTACCTCCCTCTCAGCCTCAGCTGGAGGTGGAGTTACGGGTGTAACTGTTGGAAGCACTGGAGTGCTTGCTGCTGACTTTTTCCTAGGAGTCTTGGGTTGCCCCTTTGCTCCTGATCTGGTAGTTACTGCAGTGAGTTGCTCCAGTGGTAAAGGAGTGATCTCTGTCATCATCTCCTGAGATAACCCTCGCAGGGTTTTCTCTCTTGTAGGTTTTGTGAGCTCCTGTAACCTTTTACTAGGTTGTCTGGGGGTATGTGACACAACTCCAAGAGCTTTTAGATCATTACCCAACAGAACCCTACCTGGCACTTCACATCGTACACTGACAGGTATTTTTACAGTAATGTCATTACACTGGATGAGAACTGGTAACTGGGGACACATCTGCACAGGCCCTCCAGCTAACTTGGTGAGGCATTTGGGTGCCTTAGCAACATCCTCTGCCTTAAAAAATGATTCATCCACCACAGTTATGCTGGCCCCAGTGTCTCTAATGGCAGGAGTCTCCTGACCATTCACCTGGACACTGTCTTTATAATACTCATTAGTATTATCTGGGATAGAATTATACAAATCTAAATTCTGTTGTTCCCATAACCCCAGAGAGACTAAAGAAACACTGGCTGAGACACCAATGGGTTCATCAGCCAGCAGTAGAAAGTTTCCACTTGCCATTGGGACTTCCTCTTCTGGAGCGAAGGCTAAGGAGGCAAGTTGGATCCCTGAAGGTTTACCCTTGCATATGGGATCTCCTTTCACATGGTCAGTAGAGCCACAAACAAAGCATTTACCAAATGCCTTCTGGAATGGAGGCTTGTTCTGACCTCCCTCTGGTTTGTCACCAGAGGAGACACTATTCTGCTGTGGTTTCCCTGGTGGCTTACCCTTCTGGTTTTGTTTGGGGCCCTCTTTGGAATTTGCAGTATTAGAATTCTCTTTGGAGTCCTTTTTAGGCTGTTTCCCCTCATCCTTTTTCTGAGTTACCCCAGAATCCTTGTGAGTGGCCCTGTTGGCAACCCACAAGTCAGCAGCCTTAGCTAGTTTTCGGGAATCTAATTCCTTTGAATCAGCCAAGTGCTGTCTGAGCTCAGGAGAGCAGGCATCATAAATTTACTCCAACATAAAAAGATTCTTCATACCTTCATAAGTGTTCACCTTGTAACCCTTAATCCATCCCTCTAAGTTTTTCAACCCTTCACTCACCCAGGTAGCCCAAGGGGTACCATCATGCTTTTTGAGGGTTCTAAACCTCTTAAGATACTAGGAAGGGGTCTTCCCAAACCTAGCTATCAGAGCTAGTTTCACACATTCATACTCTTTCCTATCCTCCTCCCCCAACTCCATTACCACATCAGTTGCAACAGGGGGAAGCCTAGAGAACAACCAGGTGAGTAAGTCATTTCCTGTGATGTTCTGGAGCCCATGATTATATTCAAACAGAGACAACCAACCCAACACATCCAACTTAGGCTCATACATACCAACCAATTCTTTAGGCATCGGGGGTCTTTTAGGACTGGAACTTCTAGAGGAGCCAGAGAGAGAAGCATTTTCGACAGATAATTTCTTCATTTCTAGCTCATGCTTGAGCTCAATTTCCCTTAGCCTTAGTTCTTGATTCATTTCCTGATGTCTCTGTTGAGCCAGAGTATTCAGTCTCTTGAACTCTAGTTCAAGTTTCATTTTCTCTAATTCGAGATATTGAGGACTAAGTGTGGGACTTGGCAAAGGCCCAGTAGGTACAGCAGGTAGAGCAGACAGAGGCCTAGGGGGGACAGTCACAGCAGCCTCACCCTCCTCTTCTGACTCTTCCTCAAGATTATCAACATTTTGAGCAATATCAATTTCTATACTGTTATCTACATTTTCTGTCATGGCAGGTTCCTCTGAACCATCATCCAGACTTTGGTTAGCTAACAACCTTTCTATTAATTCCATTTTCTTGCCTTTAGTCAGGAGGTTCTTATGCTTACATAATACTCTTAAACAATCAGCAGTTTTTGTAGCAAGGGATTCTTGACTATAAGTTTCCATAGTTGACATGTTAGAAAGATTACTTTTTCAGTGCTAAGCTTTGGTTAGTTGTACTAAGGTATCCTCAAGCACTCTAAAGTGTATACTCAATACAAATCCCACCGCTGTACACCAGTGTTAGGCAGAAACCTGTGCAGTTCCCTTAGGGAACACTGCAAAAGATTTAAGACTACAGCTGTTGGCAGTAAACCCACTTGGTAGCAGTCTGTACCACCCAGATTTACCTGGTAGCTGTGGCTGAGCAGTCAGACTTCCCTCAAGAAGAGTTAGGCAGTATGCAAAGTATACACAATAGGCACTCAGATACAACAATACCAAAGTATATAATTATTTATTTAAAAACACACTGTTTGAAACACTCCAGCACTCTTGTTGTAAAATATTCTAAAAACAGTTACTATTATAATATATACACCCCCTTTTTCCTCATCAGATAAATCACAGTAAAACACCACTTATTTTCATACATAGGTGAGCGCTTAACTAGATTGCACTCCAATAAGTTTGTTAGAAAGGGGGGGAAAAAAGACAGAATATGGAAAGGTACACCACTCTAAGATTCAGGAACACTATTAGCAAGGCAGAAGAGCAAAAGTCACTGGTGAGCCAAAGTCCAAAGGCTGGGCCCACTCTTATAGAGAGCAGAGCACAAATGCGCCCAAGATGACACAGTTACACTAGGCTTAGAAAGTCTTGCAGAGGGTTCAAAAAGAGTTTAGAGAGGCTTAGGAAAGTTTAGCCAGGGTGTCCCAGGCTAACCCAGGTTCGAAAGCCGGGGGCTAAATCTACCCCGTACAGTCGGTAGCAAGGGAAGCCAGGCGGGACACGGTAACTTAAGTGGGAAGGATCCTCCAGCGGTGGCAGTTGTTCCTGGTAGTGGGTGCAAGTTACGTCGTCGTCCAGGGGAAGAGAAGATCTCGACTTGGAGGAAAGATGAAGGTCGTTGCACTACCAGGACAGAAACCAGCCGCGGAGTTTTCCGGCTAAAGGTGGTACCTTTGTTTCCCGGTCGTGGTAAAACGTGGAATCCCTTGCCCGTGCCAATCCCGGGGTGCTTGGCACGGGCAAGGCAGCCACGAGGTACGTCGAGAAGCGAAAAGACGGTGAAACTGGTTATCCCCACCAGTCAAAGGAAGAAGACTCTCCGGCGGGAGATCTCCTCTGTCGTTGGGAAAAGTGGTGAGGCAGTCCAGCAGGGCTCCACCGGTGGTGGTGTCATGGCAGGTCGGCTCAGCTTCTCCCTCGTCGGATTCTTAGGTCCTGTGGCGACTTCTGAAGTTCCAGTCCCGAAAGCCCTGCTTTTATGCAGCAAACCCCCATTCACTCAGCCTAGCTGTCACTCAAACATGCTAAGTGGTGAGCCGGCTGTCTCACCACTTGGGCCAATCAGGATGGAGTGCGACTTGAGTTGCCTAGGCAACTCAGTCCAGGGTGCCTAAATTTCCCTCCACCCCTCCTAAGTACCCCAGACAGAGTGGCACCACTTTGGAGGGCTTCTGTGGAGAAGCCTGCCAAAAAGTGGAACAAAGGGCTCGACTTGGGTTGGAGTCACAGAAGAGAACACAAACGCCATTTTAGAATCAAGTTTTGGCAAAAAATACCAACCGGAGAATTAATATTAATTAAATAAACCGGCGGTATGTTCGAGGCTACCGTAAATAATTAAATAAAAATAGTAGCCTAAAACAATGGGAAATCCCATAGGAAAATATTTGCGGTTGAATATAAAAAGTAGTATCCACTGCCACCAGCCAAAACTCGATCAGGGGGGACGGAGACGTGCCCCCTCGACTAACAGACCCCGGGGCAATTGAATTGCCGCAGTCAGTACGTCCACAATATGATGGTTTGTACTGGTTCTGTTCAGAATTTAAGACTAGTAAAGTCAATGGTGACTTTACATGCCCTGGGAGACAGTAGTCAGTCCCAGGGTATGGAGTCTTTACTGTGGGGTCACTATGACACCCCTGTGTTACTGCACGGAGGGTGCTGTGTAACACACATCACAGAAACACATGAAGCCCTATGGAGTAAAAGACCCCACAGCCCATTAAACACATCTAGATTGAAAGAAACACACTCAAATCATGCCCAAGAGTGAGGGTAAAAGAGTCTCACTCTTGGCAGGAGAAAAGAAATAAACCCCAAAAATCCAGCAAAGCTGCTGGGGGACTCACTAGGTTAGGAAATTCAGCCTAAACAGAGAATTCTCCCTAACAGCTGCCTGGGTGTGCCTGTATGGTGAAAGTGTACACTTAAATGTATGGGTGGCTGGGGGTGTGTGTGTATGGTGAATGGTGTGTGTGCTTGTGTTCAGGGGTGCAACAAAACATACATTCTGGGTGCAGGGGTGCTAACCCTTCAAATGTTGGAAGAGGTGCTAACTTCACGGGCGGTGGGGGAGTGGCAAATTTATTTGCGTGGGGGCATCTAACTTCTTTATGCATTCTAATGAGACTATTCTAGTGCAGCTTCAATGTTACAAGCAGTTAACTCTCTCCTTTAAGTCTGAAAGCACCCACTTATGGACTGCTGTGAGAACAAGCAGTCTCCTGTCCCTTCTCTACCCTTCCTATCAATTCCCTTGCATGCAAGTACTAAACCCACTTCAAGATTTCAATGGCCTAAAAAATTATGCATTTGAATGCAGGTACTAACAGTGAAATGCTTTACATTAGTAATTAACAGACCTTTGGTAACAGCGAAACCCAGGTGCTGTTTAACATCTGTGTTCTGCTCTGTCCAGCAACGGCTCTGTAGGTCAGCCAGGTCGAGTCAACATAACCCAACATTTCAGGGGGGGTGCAAAGGGGAGGGCTGAAGCTCAGTCAGCTCAATGATATTGCACCACTACTTGCGTGTAATCCCTTGGTTACTTATTGGTAGTCTTCATTACTCATAGCCCTATTCTTCCTCGTCCCAGTACTTGTGTATGAGGCACTTTGCCTCATACACAAGTACTGGGATGAGGTAGAGGAACATGGAGGTAATGACTGGCTTAGTTACCTGTAATCTTCATTACTACTAGTCCCACTCTTCCTCATCCCAGTACTTACCTATGAGGCAAGGAGCCTCATACATAAGTACTGGGACAAGGAAAAGGGACGTGGTGGTAATTCTGGGCCGAGAGGTTGATTTTGGGGGTTGGGCAGGGGGTAGGAGTGAGAGGGGATGTGTGGGGGTGGGGTGGGGTGGGATGGGGATTGTGCGATAACTCGTAATGTTCATCCATGCCCAGGCTAAGCAGGCATTATATGTGTTATTAGTGGCTAGAGAGGCATTTTGGTGCAGCCAGTCTAGTCATTTCTTAGTTTGGCTTGACTTTCTTTAACTAGGCGTCTCTGATAAAGAAGTTCTGATAAGTGTAATTACCTAGCTAAACTGGGATTTGTGTGCTGTCTGTCTAGCCGTTTTTTACTGCAGCATTGTATATGTCCTGGGCATCTGTGATAAAATAACCATGGCAAGTGTCATTGCTTTGACTGGCATTTTGGTGCAACCAGTCTAGGTACGTCTAAAGGTGGCCTGGCATGCTTTACTGTAATATGTTATTACGTGTCTAGACTGGTCTACATTGTGCAGCCAGTTGGACATGTTTTCATTGTGGCATGGCATTTTTAATAGCAAATCATTATAGTAATTGAAGCATTAATGTTGCTGTGCACTATCGGTAACTTGCATGTATTGAATTATTTTGGATTGGTGTTACCCTAAAAAACAATTGCAAACGCTCTGTCCTCTTAGCCAATTTTTCTCAGAAAGTGTGTTGTATAATGCATTAAAACACATATTTATATTGTTCTTCTAGTGCAGTGTGTGATGCACTCCAGCAGCAGCACGTTTGTGCATATTGTGCAAGCATATTAAACTAGGCCAGCCTAGAGTGTAGCGCAACCCATGATTTGTTGCTGAATTGGTGGGGTGACCCTCAGCATGGCTCACAGGGGGGCCTCCAATGGCTCACAGGGGGGCCTCCAAATTTTGTGTTACGCCACCGACCCTAAGCAAAAAGTGCACAATGGAAAAATATGATCTGTAGGGCTCCCAGACCTCATGCTACAGACCTGAGACACAGGCTACCTGAGGGAAGGACATCCTTGAGGATGGTCCTAAAATATGCATCATTGTGGGTGATCGAAGAATGAGGTCCACATTATGTAATCCAGAGTTGCATGTGATTTTTATCGCATTTACAAGTCATTGCACAGGAGAACAGTGCTTTTGCCTCGCACTAACCAGCACTTTGCCCACATATTCTAGGACTGGAGTTTGTTCATATAATTACAACAGTCAGCTGTAATGTACTACGTAGTACATATTGCACTAGTCCTTCATAATAAATGCATTACCATCAGGCCCACCCCTTGCTCATGAGCTCTTTCCAGGTACACAGGAGCCCTGAACATATACTCATAAAGCAAACTTAGCCAAATGGGTCATAGCTTGGCTCCTCTATGCGCAAGTGCAGTCTGTATTTAGTCAAATCCAGTTCATATACATAGTTTGTCCGATCGGAGACACCATACTGTGTCCAGTACTTTTTGTTAAATGGCTGAGCCATATTGCCATGTAAGAATGCATGTACAAGGCCGGCAGAAAGAGGAAGAGAGGTACACAAGTAGGCAGCGATGCACAAAAGATGGAAAGAATTAGGGGAAATCAGATTAACCTATATCATGGTGGTGATTTTGGCGGCCCCAGTCCCTTGGTGGGTCGAAGATGTGGCCAGCAGGGAATACTAAAACCACAAAAGAAGGGGCGGCAATAAAAAAACTAAACAGGGTTCAGGTGGTAAAAAGTAAAAAAATGGGGGTCAGAGAGGTATCCCTTTCAAAAGAGAGGACACAACATGGAAAACATGGCACCAGTGAGGAACTTGGCGGTCTTCCCCTATGCATGAGCAGAGTGGCTGGTCCCAGAGGCTGGTACAGTGGACGGGAAAGCAGAGTCAGAGGCAGATAAAAACATTAAAAAAGGACATGCAGGCTGGTGAGGGACAGAGGGGACAGCAAATGAGGGGGAGCAGGGCTGGAGGATCCAGGCGAGACATTTTGCAGCAGTAAGAGAGGGCAGACTGCCTGTGCAGGTGCAGTGCAAAGAATACCTGTGATGGTGGCATATGCTCCAAGTGCACTTCAGCTATTAACCTAGTCTTCCACTGTTCAGTGATTAAGGGCCTGATTAATCGAAAATGCGCACAAATCTCGCAAAGTCACCCGTGCCGAGAACGACTTTACGCCTCCCTGCGCGCAAAGTTTTCTATGCACGCTCCGCATATTCATGGACTTTTGACTGCAAAGTAACCCTATGCGCAAGTAGTGGCCGGAACGCCCACAACACACCCCCACACTAAGCAAATCCAGCTACATATACCAACCTCTGGGCCCCCCGCGTCCACAAAGTCATGCACCCCAGCAATAGTGCGTGCCATCTCGCTGCAACCAAGGCAGCACCCCAGTGACACTGCATAAGGTCCCCTGTTACCCATAACTGCATCCCGACAATGTGCTTTGCATGACAAGTAACTCAAGTCAGCCCCCAGTAAATCTGTGTGCGAACCCCCGTAAACTATGGCTGCAGCCAACTATTCTGTATTGCAGACCCCTAACCTCATTCGGCACCCCAACTGCATGCACACACCCCTAAATTCCTGATCGGACCTTACCTTTGCACGTTGATTCCTATGCAATTGGGAGGTTGCGCATGCCTTCATGTGGCGGTGAGATCGCAAGCTTTGCATGCTGATTTCCCTGATGTGACGTTGCGCTGTGAAATCCATAAATTTGGTTATGTTCACGCTTGACTGGGCGTGAGATTACACTGCGTGGCCCATCCCTCAACCCGCTCACGTTCTTCCTCATTCTGCCGGGTTAATGGGGAATATGTATATCCTGCCCCCTATTTATTATTCTGCGTAGGCCCATCCCACACTTTGCGTGGTGTGTCGCACAAAGTGCTCCACTGCATGCAAAGCCGCAACGGACATGAGCAGTGCCCACAGGTCCTGAAAAGGCTTGCATAGTCGATTCTATCAATCGACGAAGACGGCTTTGTGCGCTGAATGTCACGCAAAGTCACTATTCGGCGTGCAGTATATTCCATAAATCAGGCTCTAGGTCTCTTCTTGGTTACCACAGTTATTCTCTTTGTTACGCCTAGCTGGTAAAGAAGGTAGCACTCCGTCCAGTCAGCCAAGATTAATATGGTTCGCTTAGTTAGGGTGGGGTGACCTGCCTGCCCCACTACGGGGTTCCATCTCTCAAATATGTCTCCCCAAAATGATTTATGTCTGGTACATGTTACGGACAAATGAGTGAGACCACAGCGGCTTCTTTCTCATGACCAGCTTTCATCCTTTACTAGGTTTTAGACGAATTTTGTAAATTCTAGTTGGGCTGTGTTCGACTAGATAGATGTTAGGTCACTCTGACCACATTCTCAGTCACCAATATGTACTAATCTACACTGTAAAGAAATCATATGTTCAAATGACAGTCTGAATTCAACTTGAGAAGCCTGAAGGGCAAGCAAAAAAGTGATGGCACCACTAGGTATGTCATGCTAGTAAAAAAGTGTTTGGTTTTTAAATCATATGAATAAAATGTGTTTTTGTGTTACATGTTGTTCGGGGTGTTCTCTAAACATAGATCACTGGCAGTGATCTGTCAATAGTGTGCTGTTTCCTTTCACGGCCAGTGTCCGCAAGGTGGGGTAGCCTTAGTCCTCGTTACACTACAATTCTAGTTGGGCACCAGTAAAACCAAAGGCGCATTAATTGACGAATTATTGCTAAACAAAGGTCAGGCAATGGTCTAAATGTATATAGCAGGACAGCGTTTCAATCCGTGGCCATCTTTAGTGACCAGGTCCTGCAGATGTGGGTCGCACCAGCAGCTAATTTTATCCTTGAATGCATCTTGTAGAAGGTGGAAGAAAATTGCTTCTGCGATTCCATCAGTTATGGCACTGGGAATTGTATTGGTTACCAGTCCACAGGTGGATCGAGTTCAAGGTTTACTGTTTCATATATAAATGCCTTAACGGTCTGGCTGCAACCTTTCTGACTAGTGAAATCTCTATGTTTGCAGCCTGTAGGGCTCTGTAGCCTCCTATAACCTGGTGGTTCCTATGGCCAACTGTAAGAGTAGAGGAGGCGGGAGATGCTCTCTATTTGATCCCTGACTGCGGAATGCTTCCCTCTGCGAATTTGCCTGCTTCCTATCTTCAGGATGGAATTGAAGATATCTCATCATCTGAATCTCGGTGTGTGGTCCATATTTTTCTGTTGTGCGCTCTGAGGCAAGTTAGTTTGCTGCGCCATTTTGGGTCACCAGCACAATATAAAAAATCCACATCAAATTCAATTCAAATCTATTACATCAGGTTAATTTATCGTAGATTTCCTGGAAGACCAAGGGAGTGCTTCAAGAGATTCTTGCAGGCGGTTATATCCAGGGCTCAAGTCGAGGGTACACGCAGAGGACGCAGTCCACCCACTTTATTCAGAGGGTGGACTCAGTCCCCCCCAGCTAAAAGAGAAACATTGGATGTCCTCTTTGAATTTACGAATTAAAGCCGACACTTCACCACTGCACTATATAACCTGATGAAAAATGACTAACAAATAAAGGTGAAATATCCCATTTCGGTACTGCATGTCCCAGGGAAAACATTTTAAAAGGTTCTTGGAGTTTAAAACATGCACACATTTTAACGTTTCCTAAAAAACTATAAGAAGAAAAAATCTGTGTTTTTGTGTGTGTATTGATTTGATGAAAAGCAAATGCCATTCGTCCTGTTTAATTTGGGTGGTTATGCAAAGACAATTTAATGAAATGTGCATATTTCACCTTGATATGCTATTTTCTGGCGATGTCACATCCCACTGCATTTGTTGATGAGTCCCCCCACTTTAATTTTTAGGACTTGACCCCTGGTATCTAGCAAGTGTAATGGCGGCCCAGCATGAACTGTCAGCTCATCCTTGAGCTACAGTTCTAATTTCAACTCCCAAACAGCTTTTCCAGAACAGACCCTTTATGTGATCTTATTAGTGGTCTATTCTCAATAAAGACAATTTTAAGTGCCTCCATTTTGAGAAGGCCCTTGAAAAAAAAGTATGTCAAAACTGAATCACTCTATCTTGCAAGGCGCCGCGGTTGAAGTCCTGGGCTGGGCGCAACTCCTGATGCCATCACAATTACTGTCTGTCCAATGTGCGGGAGCGCACTTTGTGCGGTCGCTTAACATATGAGTCGCTTAGTCGCATCAGAACGTCTTTCAATCAGCTTGTCAGGGCACGTGTTTCCGTGCCCTGACGCATCTCATAATCAGCGGCTGCACTGTGGCAAATAACACAAAAAGGGCACTGTGGCCTACGTCAAACAAAGGCGCTATTCAGACTGTGTCGGAGTTAGGAGGATTTGAGATGGATTATATTTGAAGCATGTGTCCTTTTCTTGTGTTCTTATTCGTTTTGTTGGTTTGGGCATTCTTTTTCCTTAGGTCGGCTAGCTGTAGTTTTCATTTTTTCTTTTATTTCAATGAGTTCTATTGTGAAAAGTTTCTTCTTTCTTTGTAAAGGTTTTCATTTTTAAACCAAAACAAATAAATGAAAAAAATATATATATATATATTTGAAGCATTAGGGCTAGCGAACAAAATTGCAACTTTGTAGTGGGTCGTGTCTATTAATATTGATTGAATGATTGATATTTTATTTCTATCCCGCTCATACACAAGTGTTTCAGAGCGGGACCAGGCAGGGAAAGGGAACAGGGGAGAACAAAACAGCGATCTTACTAGGCCCAGTGACATTGAGAACGTGCAAGTGCAGAGTAGAGGGGGAAGGGGGAGAAGTGCATGGAAGGGGGAACAAAAGGAGAGTGCGGAGCGAGAAGGAAAAAACAAAAATATAATAAAATAATAAATAAAAAGGCAACAAACAATGGGAGTGCAGCCAGCAAGTGGCAAGTTTATGGCAGCAGGCCATGTAGGTCTGAAAGTGCAGGAAGAAAGAGGAGGGCTGTATGGGTATAGATACAGACCCCAGTGCAGGGGGTGGCCCGGAGGCAGTGCGTGAGGGTGGCAAGATGAGCAGGTACCTGGGCCCAGAGGACAGAGAGTGGCCAGGTGCACGGTGCCAAGAGAGAACAGATCAGAAAGGGAGAGGGGAGGAGAAGGCAGAAGCAAAGAGGAAGGTTTTGAGGTGCTTCCAGAACCGGAGATGGTTCTCCTCAAGTTTTAGAGTGGCAGGGAGGCTGTTCCAGAGGGAGGCCCCAGCCGAAGACAGAGATCTACCCCCAGCGCGTATCATTTATTAAAATTGCAGACGTTTTTACCTAATCAGCGAGAACAGACATGGTTATTCTGTTCTATTTGGAGGAAAAAAACTGCTAAAAAAAAAATGTGTTTGCTGTTTTCATCCTATTTACATCCATGGCCCCGAGTCCACCTCCCATGCATGCCCAGCTCCGCCATATGAGGACCAGATAATCAGATAGAATGCCTGTTGGCACACTGCATGCTTGCAGCACCGCTGGCAGACACTCTAGGCGATTTAGGCTGCCATCCCACATCCTTGCCTGCCCTGTACTCATCCTGGCACAATTAGTGACTATACAGCTTACACATTTTCAATTGCCAACTGGCCCACAGACTCACAACCTTCTGCTTTGGTGACTGGAGTTCAAACTACAATGTCTTCCTGGAAGGAGAGCAGCACATTGACGAAGGACAGATTTGTGAGAATTAATGTCAAAAGCTCTTAAAAGTTGTGACATCTCCCAGTACCAACGGAGTGATTGAAAAAGCAAAATTTCTGTTGAGATGCATGCATTTATGTATATGTGTAATTTATAAATGATTGTGGTCCATGCAAGGGTGTCCTCTTCCCTTGCCCTGAGCAGGGACAGTTCCCAAGGATAACAAGACTCCCACCAGTAAACATTCACTGTGAATGTCGTTAGGTGGACTCGGTACTGGATGTCTCCCTTCTACGCCATACGAAACCCCAATGCAAGTATTACCCACGTGGTTGCCATCCATCCTCAATTCGGGAGGCAGGGTTGGCTCCAGGTGGAAGAGGAAGCGAAATGGGAAGGGAAAAACGCTTAAACTCTAAGAGTTCATGACATAACAAAATACTGCAAGAACCCCACCCATACAGGCCCAAACATCTTGGAGCACAGCCTTTAGAAACTACCTAGCGCCGCACCATTATGGCACATAAAGCCCAGAGTCATGACACTGCCTCTACGTGACTGGCCAACCTCTGCAAGTGTATGTCTTGACCACTTCTTTCAAGCCCTCTCTGTCAGTATTTCCAATTGGTACTTCAGCAACAGTTTAAAACCATCAAAATACAGGATCCACTTCTCTTTTCCATCAGCGCTCACTCCCACTCTCTGAATGGTGCTAGACGTCTTCCTAGTGTGCGTATTCCACTACCTCACAAGCCTCACAGTAGCCATTCCCAAAGAGTCCACTGAGCAGGGGAATCTGCTCAACACCAACCTCGGGGAACTCCCTAGAGTTGCCCCCACTCTTCATCAGGTAGCTCATTCAATACAAAGGCTCTGACCCTCTCAGTGCAGAGTCACAGATTCTCTTCTTTATTCCTCAGTCACATGCTTGCATGAAAACAGACAGCAGCCAACTCTATCCCAACTCACCCACTCCGCCCCCAGAACTGCTTCCCCTCATACCGTTCAAGACATTCCACCCCATATCGTCATAGTGGCCTACTTAGGACTTATGGCATGCTGTTCTGCCTCCCATAAACAAAAGCACTCATTGGGCCTCATTAAGATGTCGCCGGTAACCCGCTGGTGTTGCCGCTGACGCCACAATACTGTTTTCAGCGCCTGACTTCCCAGTGCCATCGGAACATTCCTTTTTGTAAGGATTTGGTAAGTCCCCATTCCCGTGGAGTCCCATAGGACTCCATGGGAATCGGGACTCGGAAGCACCAGCAACTCTGCCTGCAGGGGTCGTTGTGCCTGGCAGTGTCAGACCTGGCAGGTGCAATGGCCCCTCCAGCAGACGTATAGTGATTCTGGAACGCCACACTGTTATGAGGCCCATTGTTATGATAGTCTGTTGTCTATTTCCATGATCCCTAGATATCACATTATAATTGACTTCTTGGCCATAATGACAGATTTGACAAATTCCAGTTTCATACTCCTCAGGCGAGTGGTGTAGGTCCTCCTCCACCTAATGCACTTCCTGTCACCAATGAGGGGTTCATTGTTCATACTAGCTAGCACCGGTTTAGTTCACAAAATGGCAGGTCAAAGAATTTCACTCACTCACCATTAGCTCGTTGAACCAGTCCTGTCTTCAGTACCTTTATGGGGCAGGGATGACCAGTTCTTACTGTCTCATGCAATCATTGTCTTCAGTAAAAAGAACTGGGAAACTCTCAAGAACGACCACTGGGATTGCCACCTTTTGGATTGGCAAAGGCATCACACAGAGAAAGAAAAAAAAACATATAGGAAACCTGTCAATTTCATTACCCTCCCCATGTCCAGGGCACCTCCCTTTGATGGACGTCATTCTACTTCATTATATTTTTTCCCCCAAGATCCTTTGATGGACGTCATTCTACTTCATTATATTTTTTTCCCCAAGATCCTTTGATGGATGTCATTCTACTTCATTATATTTCTTTTCCAAGATGGGGGTCCACGCTCGCAGACCCCTCTTTTGCGCTTCTTGTGTAAAAACACATAATGAAATGAAAACATTCTCATCATTTTTTTGTCTCCCTTTTCCTTTACAGGAGTCTTTATCTTTCTAAATTCTAATGGAGTACAATCTTTTGTATATGCACTTGGACTTAATTTTCTCATGAACGAGCCCAACTCATGTTGTAATGCCTGTGCTCTCTTATGTACCTCCAATAGGGCATAAGATGCAAACATGCCCGGGTTCGAGCCAAGATGAGCAGACCTGGAGGTCGATGTGTTTATTGCCACTGATCCTTTTCTGATACAACATCTGCGACAGCAGGGAGTAATGCCTACCGGAAGTAAGAAAGGGATTCTTATACACACAGTGGTGGTGATTAAAGGTTGGTCAGATACCTCCTTACTAACTTTATATACTATGGGGGTCATTACGAGGTTTGAAGTAAGGGGTTAACAGGGCTGGTAATGGTGCCGACGCCTTACCACAGCATTACGCCCTTAGCGGTACCCCCCTAAAGGACCAGCATGCTAACAACGGGCCTGTTATTAAGTTTGGAAACTGTGTAGTGACCTGAAAGGCAGATGGGGGCACTGTTATAGTTGCCAATGTGGCATTTGTAGCTGATGGCCCTGGCTCGGGCGCTCGGTGCTTTTCAAAGGATTAAGGCCCCAGGACTCCGCTCGAGGCAGCGACCCCCCCAGGTAAGTCTCTCTCATTCTTCTTCCTCTCTCCTTTTCTCAACTCCCCTGCTCATCCAGAACCGTCAAGGACCACATCGACACCCATGTGCCAGCCTTGGACGATTTCTGCAATCACTCCTTTGCCAATGGAACAGTCTCCTCCCCCTTAAGCAGTCCCATGTGCACCCCCTTCTAAAGAAGCCTTCAGCAGATCCTTCCTCTTTGGCTAACTATCACCCTATTTCCATCATTCCTGCGAAGTCAATAAATGGTTTCCAAACAGAGACATACTTGGAGTATCGTCCTTCACACAAAGCGTTGATCTTGTCTGCAACCAGAGTGTCCCATACTTTAACCAACCACATTTGGGTCACCGGGTCCTCAACGAACTATAGCCCTATTCCCATCACTCCTGCGAAGTCAATAAATGGTTTTCAAACAGAGACATACTTGGAGTATCGTCCTTGACACAACGTGTTGATCTTGTCTGCAACCAGAGTGTCACTCCAGGCAACCCTCGGCTTGTCCATGCTGCTTACAAGCAGGAACCAGGAAGCTGGGAGAGCTTCCTGTTAACAGTCCCTTTGAACTCCTCTTCCTCTGCTGCCAATCATTTTCTTGGTGTAGCACATTTTCACTTATAGTTCAGTTACCCTTCTGACCCTGCCAAAGCAGATGCCATTTGCAAGCAGGCTCATCCATGGACCCCCATGGCTCCCAGACTCCTGTCCAATACCTCAGTTGGGGTGGTTAACTACAATTGTTAGGGTTAATATACATGAAGACTTCTAGATCTGCAGCTCTGGGAAAATGCAGTGGTAGAAGGGTACCATAAAAATGAGTGGAACTGTGACCCAGGCAGGGAGCAAGTGAAGGCGGCAGGTAACACCCAGTGTATGTTTTCTGCAACCAGAGTGTCCCACATTTGGGTCACCGGGCCCTCAGCAGATTTCCGATTCTGGGCAATAGTGAGCTTTGCAGCCCTCGTGTCCCCCAGCACTACCAAACGCGGGTCCATGGGGAGTAATAACCCTGTGATGTCCTTGATTTTAGAGAGCACCTCCTTCCAGAAGAGATTCACCTTACCACACAGCCACACCATGTGAAGTAGAGTGCTACAGCGTCACAGTAATCAGTTATGTGATGCAACCTTTTCGGGGTGAGATACCACATATAACAGAATTTATAGGAGCACTCCCTATCAGTAACACACCTGGAGGACTTAAGCATCCTACCCCATAGTCTCAACCTCGCCTCATCCTCTATAGGCTCGCCCAGAACGGCTTTCCACTTTTCCATATATGGTAGGTGTACCACAGGAGTCCCAGTATCCAAAAATGTATATAGCAGTGAAACCCGGAACGGGAACAAGCCTCCTTGTAATGTCAACTCAAGAGCATTCAGCGGCCTGGTGGCTCCCCGCTTTGTGGTAGGATGTGTGACCGAGTGCCGAAGTTGGGCATAGCGAAAACCGCTCTGTTTCTGGTAGTGTAGAGACAATCTTGCACTCAGTAAAGGTCATGGGGCTGTTTTCCTTATATAACTATGCACAGACATCCCCCACGGTCGCATCCAGGCTGGAAAGCTGTGTTATTCCAGACAGGCGTGAGAGGACCCAACCCCATAGTCGCTCCTCATTACGCAGCGCTCATCCCATATAATAAAGTGCACACTTAGTTGTGGCCAACAACAATAATCCCTCTTCCCGCCCCAGAGAACCCCTGTCAATATAAGGCAGCTTGCGAAGGGCCACCGCAGATTGGGCCTGTTCAATTGCCTTCCACTTTGGATGCAAAGTAGTATCCCACAGGTGACCACATGAGAAGGCTGCGCAGCTAGGTTATAGCGGAAGACGTTGGGAACCCCAATGCCCCCCACCCTAGTCAGCCTCAGGAGCACCATCTTATCGATCCTAGCCCGCTTATTCCCCCAGATGAATTTAAAGATCTTACCCTGAAGCATATGCAAGTCTTGGTTAGGGACCCTTGTCGGGAGGCCCGTACAAAGATACAGGAGACGTGGGACAAGGTTCATTTTGACCGCCGCAATGCAGCCAAATAAGGGGATCTCTTGCGGCCCCACCCAATTAAGTCCTCAGATAGCTCCTGGAACAGCGGTGGAAAGTTAGATCGATAGGTCTCTGAGATATTGCTAGGAATGGGCACACCCAAATAGGGGATACACTCACATGACCAATGTATCGGGGCAAGGCCACAAATCGCACTCTTGTCCCGAGGCCCCAAGGAAACATCCAGCCCATGTGACTTATCATAGTTCACTTGAAATCCATAGATCAGGCCAAATTCCTCCAATTCGCACAGCACCGCAAGCAATGATTCCTGAGGGCTACTCAGGGTGAGCAGCACATCATCTGCATAGAGATAAACCTTATAATCCACCCCCGACCCAAATCCTTTCTATAAGCCTATTCGCCCTGATACTACTGACAAGCGGTTCCATAGTCAGGGCAAAAATCAGTGGGGACAGCGGACATCCCTGCCACGTCCCCCTGGTGATGAATAGGCTAGACGATAGCACCCCATTGACTCGAAGAGAGGTTTATTGCCATCACCCTACTAATAAACCCTGGTCCAAACCCAAACCACACCAAGACTCCAGAGAGATACCCCCAGTCCACCCTATCGAAAGCCTTGTGGGCGTCTACAGTGATTATTCCCATATCCGTCTCCTGACGTCGTCCCACCTCCAATAGATTTAGCACACGCTTCACATTGTCATGGGTGCTACGTCCCGAAATAAATCCTGTCTGATCGCCATCTATGAGGTTAGGGAGGACCTCCATCATACGCCTGGCTTAAACTTTAGAGAAAAGCTTTGAATCCATATTAGTAAGGGTAAGGGGGCGATCAGAGTAACAGAGTAGCAGATACTTACCAGGTTTGGGAATTAGGACAGTCGCGGATACACCCATAGAAGGAGCAACACCAGAGACTCAAAAGGAATTAAAGAGTTCCACCAGAGAGAGAACCAGGAGCGTGCAAAACATCTTACAAAAAAGAGCCATGAACCCATCAGGGCGTGGAGTCTTGTTCTTCAGAGTCTTAATGGCCCATTCCACTTCCTCTGGGAGCCTCCAGGAAGGTCCGCTCTTCCACGGATAAGTTAGGGAGATGTACCTGCTGTAGATACTGGGTCTGAGCATTCCTCTGGGGCAGCCCCCCTTTGAATACCACCCTGAAATGGGCTTACAAAATGTTCAATTTATCGGCCTCACTGTGATGCACCACCCCCTGACTATCGCGCAGGGTCAAACCTGCGTTTCGGTTTTGGAGCTTACGCAGCTTAGCTACCAGGAGGCTATTGGCTCAGTACCCATTGAAATAGTAATACTGTTTAGTCTTCAGCATCACCTGAAACGTCCTGTCAGCCAGATGTGTTCTTCTGTTTTTTTACGTGACACCCTAAGTTTGCGCAGTGCTCTACAGGACCCTAATCTCTTGTGCTCCATTTCTGCCCCTCTTACCTCCTCCTCCAACCACACCCTAATTAGTTGTCGCTCCCTGGTGTAAGCTACAGACTTGCTGATGAGCTCACCCCTAACAACCGCCTTCATGGCATCCCAAACTATTTCACAGGAAGGTCCGGAGTCGCTATTTTCACGAAAATAGTTGGAATTTACCTCACTCAGCTCTCTAGACACCACCGGATCCCTAAGAACCGGATCATATAACCTGCATGGGCATCTGGGTCTCTCAGGCCTTCCCACGATCGCCAGGGACAGTGACACTAGGGCATGATCGGATAGTGTCTGCGTGCCTATCTCCACCCCCCGGGCACACGGGTACCCTTCTTCTCCCCGTGAGCCAACCTCCAGGCGTCAACCAGTCCCATTTCCCAAAGAAACAGCCCAAATGCATGGGCATGCCTAATATCAAGCTTGATGGGGGGCAGAGTCTTGTCCACCAGGGGGTTGGGCACCAAACTGAAATCCCCTCCAATCAGGATTTGCCCTTCAGCAAAAGGGAGAACCTGAAGCAGGAAGGTCTCCAAGAAAACCACTTGGGCCACATTAGGAACATACAGAGAGACTAGTGTAAATGGATGCTCCCATAACAGGCATTTGACACAGAGATAACACCCGTGCGGGACATGAAGGACCTTCACTTTATAGAGTGGGACCTGTTCTCCCATCAAGACAGCCACACCCCGCTTCTTCTCCCCCCAGAGGCAAAAAACGGTTGTGTCTCATCCCTCTCAAGCAAATGAGTCTCTTACAAACACACCACAGAAAGTGACCCATCTTTTAGTTTGTTTAGTACAGACTTCCTTTTAACTGGGGGATTCAGTCCCTGTACATTTCATGTACCAATCGATATTAGATCCTTACCAGCCCCTTCAGCCGCAACAGTATCCAACATTTCCCTGGACGTCAGGCTGTCCACCACCCATGGCCACCTCTCGGGTCACCCGCACTACAGTACTTTAATTAATTTGTACGTGGCACAACCAAAACTGCCCGGAGGCATACGGGCGCCAAGACCCAAGGTCTCCAGACACAGATGGCAAAGGCAAACAAACACTACCCTACTCTCCCTAAATTGTCAGAATGAGATAAGAGATAAGTGAGTTTTGAGCTTTTTCTTAAACAGTTCAAGGTACTCACAACTTCTGAGGTCAGGGGGTATTGCTTTCCAGTTTTTGGGTGCAGCTGCCCAGAATGCACAGCTCCTGACAAAGACTGAGTTGGTAGTGGGAATGTCTAATACATTGAGGTGATTCAAACCTCAGGTTCCTGGTGATTTTTTTTCTCTTCAACTTATCAGCCACATAAGAAGGGAAATGTCCTGCTAAGCATATAAACGTGATTAGAAAGAGGCGAAATTCAATGCTTGCCTTAATGGGAAGCCAGTGAAGGCTTTTCCTGGCATCAGAGACATGATCGAACTTCTTAAGACCCAGAATAGCTCTAACAAGTGCCTCTCCCACAGTAACCAATTAAATACAAGCTGTCCCCTCCCCCATCCCCTCTCAAACCAACCATAAATCATGCTCAGACATCTGGAAACCCCTCAGGGAACCCGACTTGGAAGGCAACATTAACACATCATACTTAAACTCCCTCTCCCGGTCCATCCCCCTCAACATAGGACCCATTCCCGGGACCGTAATCTCATAGTACCCCCTCAACGCACAAGTGATCCAGTAATCAGAAAGACATCCACGTCACCCACAATCCCCCATGTTAAGCTCCAGGCCATTCAGGCCTTTCTGACCGGACCATTTACCCTCCTCCCTCTACCCTTTTTCTGCAATTTTTGTGATGGCTCCGGGACACAAATCTGGCTCAGCTCCTGCTCAACCTCCTGATCCCCCCAGACCCATCTGGGTTCAGCAGGCTCTCTGCATCTTTTAAAGTTTGCACCACCCGGCACCTTCCCTCATAGGGAAAGTGGAGCGTAGTTGGAAACCCCCATCTAGCACGACACTTCACTTCTGTAGAGCGCAACCACTCGTTCAGTGGCCGCAGCGCCTTTCGCTTTGCCAGAGTCGTCAATGCTAAGTCCTGGTACAGTGAGAGTGACATATTGCGGAAAGACATAGTCGACAAGGGTCTGGATGCAGTCATTATTCACTACTTTAACTTAAAGAAGTGCACTCGGGACACCACATCCACGGGTCTGTCTTGGGGCAAGGTAGCCCTGGTCCAAACGTGATATGTCCTGTCCTGTTCGATCTCAACTTCCTCAGGGGGGGGCGCTGTTGCGCAGCGATCCATGATGGCCGCTGCCTGAAAGGCTCCGACAACGCCAGCCGAAATATTTGCTGCTAATCCTGCCTTCCGTGCTTGGCTCCCTCCATATTACCGGGATTGGGGAGCCGTGTGCGCAGACCCCCACCTCTGATGAAACGTAAGCCCCGTACCTCGCCTTGGGGCTTAGGACTGCGGAGTTCGGAGCCTCGGGCCGCCGCCGTGTGGAGTGGGGGAGGGGCACCGCTCTGAGGCTGGAGGGACATTGCAGTGGCCACGGCCGGGATTTTGGAACTCCTTTCCCCCTGGTGGCTCGCTGAGTTGGATGTGGGACGCTGTGTGAAGAGGGCCTGCCGGGTGGCGGTGGGTCCGCGAGGAGCATCCTGGTGAGCTGTGATACGACGAGCAGATTTCCACACCGCCGCAGGGTGGATTTCACTGCTGCTGTAGAGCGGGTCTTCTACTCGGCTTCTCCCCTGCTGGCGGCTGCGGCTGGGTGCCACTCTCCTGTGGATCCTGTGGATCGTCGGCGCCTGCACGGGGTACGTTTGAGGGAGCGCGGTGCCTGGTGATTTCTTTGCGGGGGGTGTTCTCCCTGAGGTTACGAGGGGCTGTGCGGGGGGTGCACCCGCATAAACAACTGCTCCACACGAGACTGAAGTACCCTGGGCTCTGCTGGTGTTCCTTGGGGAGTGGTTGGGGAGTGGTTGGGGGTGTCTGGAGGCGCTGCAGGGGCGGAGAATGCCATAATATGTGCTGGTGGAAAGCAATTGCCTAGGAAACGTCATATGCACTTCGCACGTGGACTTATATTGAGGTGCTGGTGGCGGACGGTGGATGTTAAAGCGGCACATCTTGGTGAGCCCGTCGCCATTGGGGTGCTCAATCTCTGGTGACTAATTTGGGGGTGGTATCGGAGGTATTTTGCACTGCCTTTTGGCTGAGACTCTTCTGCGACTTTGGTGCGTTTGGTGGACCACCCCCCCCCCCAGAGTTGAGGGCCTGTGGTGGGGCTACTCTTGCTGGCTACATTGGATACTGTTCGACGTTTTTCCCGCAGAGCCAATATGGGAAATAACAAGCAGGCCAGGATGGAACAATTTGCACGTACGGGTCAGGATCAGTCTACATCTTCTGATTTGCAGGCCCAATCGACGGAGCAGGTGAACGTTGCTGCACTAAATCAGACATTGCTGGCATTGAAGGGCAGCACTGATACCCTTGGCGCTAAAATTGATGCCCTCACCTCTAAGGTGGACATATCAGCATTGTAGATAGAGAAATTGTGTGGGCGCCGGGAGGAGGGGGAGCAGAGGATTGGGTCAACGGAAGATAGCGTCACTTCTCTGCAGCGCGAGGTGACTAGTCTGCAACAGCTGGTTAAAAATATTGCGGCCAAGAATGAGGACTTAAAGGGCCGCTCATGGAGGAACAATATTCGTGTCACGGGGGTTCCGGAGTACACATATAGACAATATGGAAAAATTTGTCAAGCAGCTGTTGCTTGATGTGCTTGACAACCCTCCGCTGTCTGGAATGTATATGGTGGAGCGAGCCCATCAAATTTTTTGCTACCGGGATAGAGATGCCATATTACGAGCTGCACGAGAGAAAAAGGAGCTGCGTTGGGGCAGCTCTATCATACGGTTGTTTCCAGATTTCATCCAGGCGGTCCAGGATCAGAGAAAAACATTCCAATCCGTGAAGAATATCCTGCGGCGCAAGGGTATAAAATATTCTATGCTTTATCCGGCTAAACTCTGTGTGCAACATAATGGCTCTACAAAGTTCTTTACTACTCCGGAGGCAGCGGAACAATATGCTAGAAATTTGCTGGACCCGAGTGGGTCGCCCCGACATGCGCCCTGACCCAACGGAGATACCCTTTATACTGGACAGCAAGGTTGTACAGTTATATTTGGCTTCTTGGGAGCTTAAGCGAAGGAAGGCAATATCTGTTTTTAGGTTATGGTTGGCTATTGTCACAGGAGCGATGGGGCTGTCCTCAGACCCCCCACATGCTGCAGACACTGCAGCGTAGTTTTGTTATGGTTAATGTGGTTGTGAGGGTTGGGGGGAGGGGATGGGCGCCAGTAGGTTATGGTTTCTGGCGTGGGTGGGTTACGGGGAGGGGGATCTTAGTCACTGTTTCATTACTCTGGTAGATGTGGGCGAATATGCTGGCATGAGCTACAACACAACTCACAAGATTGTTTTGTATACCCGGAGCCCTGAGAGTGTTGGGATTTTAATTGTGGCATGTTTGGGGCGCGAGGGGGGGGGTTGATCGAGCACCAATTGGATAGCGATCTGCGGTAATGGCGACAAGCTGTAGATAGGGTGAGCCCCTCACAGTGATGACGTGGAATGTGCGGGAACTTGCCACACAGAAGAGGATTCACATGATAGCAAACTTTAGTAAGGCTCACAGGGTTAACATCCTATGTTTGCAAGAAACACACTTATCTCGTATTGCCCCGCTCCCTCGGCTACCTGGATGGGGAATACATAGATACTGTTTGTCGTACTCTACACACTCCAGAGGGGTCGCTATTTACATACATGGTTCATTGCAGTTTAGGTTGCATGAGGTGGTGAGGGATCCTGAAGGCCGATATATAGTTTTGGCAGGGAGTTGTGTGGCGTGAAATATCTTCTCATAAATGTCTATGCTCCAAATACTGATTCACCTGATTTTTTTTAACCAATGTGCCCAGTATATACACAATTTCCCGTCCAATGAGATAATTTGGGTTGGTGACTTTAACTTAGCTCTCACCTTGGAGATGGATAGGTCTGTGACTTCGCAACAGGTACTCCCACAAGCGGCGAAGGCGTGGTTGGCAATCTCCTCCTATCACGATCTTTGGGATGTGTGGCGAGGTGAGCACCCGACGACCAGTGAATTCACCTTTTAATCCAGGGTAGATCATAGTTCATCGAGAATTGATTATATTATGGTGTCTAGTTCCATCGCCAGATCGGTCATAGCGTCTTCTAAACTTCCCCGCACTCTTTCTGACCACTCCCCTGTGATGGCCCAATTTAGTTTGTCGGTCTTGCTACAAAGACATTTTAGGTGGTGATTTAGCGCCACGGCTTTGCAAGATGTAGTCTTCAGGGAGGAAATAAGTCAGGATATCGATACCTTTTTTTCAAGCTAATGAGGGCTCGGTTCCTGACCAGAGTACGATTTGGGAGGCCTTTAAGGTCTATATAAGAGGGTGCTGTATATCCAAAGAGGAAGGGATGTTAAAATCTATCCGTCAATCCTTGGTTCGGGTGGGAGATTTTTTCAGAGAGCTAGAGAATGAACAGGGAAGGGTAGACTCTCCCGAGCTACGGAGTAGACTGAGGGAACATAGGAAGGAGTTCAAGCGGCTGGCAGCCAGTGAAGAGCGGTTCCTTGGCAAACCGATTGAGGCGATTAGATATGGGGAGGGGGATCGGCCCAGCAGACCGCTGGCTTGGGCTATAAAACAAACATACCCCCATTATGGAAATCATGGGGAAGGAAGGGAATACGGTTAAGGATCTGGTCGGAATAAATGAAGAGTTTAGGGACTACTACTCACGGCTATATGAATCCCGGCAAATGGCGGGACACAGCACCATTATACAATATTTGGATGAAATAGCCCTTGGGTGGCTGGATCGAGAACAGGGCTTGGCCCTGAATGCTCCGATCACGGAGGAGGAAATTCATACTGCGATCCAGGATCTCCCAAGTAGTAAGGCCCCGGGGTTGGATGGGATAACGGCCGAGTTTTATAAAACGTATGTTACATTTTTGGTGCCTCAGCTACTCCTTGTATATGAGGAAGCCATGGCTAAGGGCGTACATCCCGAAACTACTAGGTCAGCATTAGTAACAGTATTTCCCAAACCTGGCAAAGATCCTCGACACCTGGCGCCTTATAGATCGTTGTCGTTAATTAATACGGATAGTAAAATATTGGCCAGAATCCTGGCGGATCGACTGATCCTGCATATCCCTGCATTGGTCCTGCCGGATCAGTAGGGCTTCATCCAGGGTCGCTCCACGCAACATAATCTGAGACGATTGTTCCACCTGATGCATAATGTGAACTCTGAAGTCCCTATAGCCGTGGCTGCACTCGATGCAGAAAAGGCTTTTGATTCCATTGAGTGGCCTTTCCTCTTTGAAGAGCTGCGGAGGTCTGAGTTTGGCCTTATATACATTAGTTGGATTAGGCTGCTCTATACGGCTCCTCGGGGTGCCATTTATACGAATGCTGTGCTCTCAGATTTTATATACCCCACTCGGGGCACGAGGCAGGGCTGCCCCTTTTCCCCGGTTCTGTTTGCCTCAGCTATGGAGCCGTTGGCATGTCATGTTCGGGAGATGCACATCCACCGGGGGGTTTGGGTGAATGCTTCGCGTACGATTATATCGATGTACGCAGATTATATCCTATTATATGTCAAACATCCCAGAACGAATTTGCCTCCGCTGATCCAGGAAGTGATTAGATTCAGGGAGCAGTCCGGGTTGCAGATAAATTGGAATAAATCTGAGGTTCTCCCGCTAACTCTGCGAGTGCGACAGGAAGCTGTGGGAGTGGAATTTCGGTGGTGTCCACAGGGATTGCGTTACCTGGGGATTGAGGTGTCCACTCAGCCAGGGACACTGTACAAGGATAATTATGTGATGGTTTTGGAGGAAATTTTAACCTCCAAATATGAATATGGTGGATAAGAATACCCAGATATGTGGGTATATTTTTTAGTGGCTCAGCTGCAATACATTTCGGGCTGGAGCCTGCCACCTCCTAATCTTCCGCATATAAAGGTAGCCAAGGCAGTTTCATATCCGAATGCTTTATGGGGTCTGCTTTGGGGGGATAGGGGCTCGCACCCGAGAGGTGAGGTCCAGCCATCTCTTGTTTCCTGTAGGGCTTGGGGGCAGTTAGCCCGAATATTGTCATGTTCCCCGGATTATCATCCAGAATTTCCGGTATACGATGTGATAGGCATCCCACTCTCCCATGAGCAAACATTTAAGGAACATTTTCGAAGGCTGGGGGTAAAGAAATTGGGAGATTTGGTAGCAGATGGCAGATTTAGGCAATGGGAGGACTTGCAAACACAGGGGGAACATAATGCGGTGAACCTGCTCCTCTACTATAGACTTAGGGGGATGTTGAGGGCGAAATGGCCAAATTTCCCGGTGGCCCCTGTGGTGCATGAAACCCAAAGTTATGTGCTCCACCCGACAACAACAGGCAAATGGGTGGCCACTCTTTATGCTATGATTAGAAGTGGGAAGGGAATACAGAGGCAGAGATTCATGGTTCTGTGGGAAGCCTCCTTAGAATTGACGATGAGCAAGCGCAGTGGAAACTGATCTGTATGCAAACAAGGAAGATTTCGTTTAACCCTAGATATAGGCTGGTTCATTACAAATTTCTGCATCAGGCCTACTATACCCCACAAACGCTGAGTAAATACTATCCGGAGAAAGTGATAGCTCGCGAAAGGTGCGGTAGGGAGCTAACAGACTTTTATCACATGGCTTGGGACTGCCCGCATGTTAGGTCTTATTGGGAAAATGGAGAGAGGGCAATGAAGGAAATGCTTTCAAGTGTACACTCTCACTGGCATTGTGGCTTTTGGCACTCATGAAAGTGGAACTCGTACAGAGACAAAATTGTTGGGCATGGCGTCGGCTGTGGCCAGATATGTGATAGCCAGGTCGTGGGGCAGACGCCACCCTCCAACGATAGGTGCTTAGTTTGAACATATGAAACTGTGTGAACTTAGAGAGACCAGATATGCGGCGATGCTCCCTGCGAACAGTAAACCTTGGGACGGTTGGCCCCCTTTTCGCCGGTATGTTCTTCAGCTGGACCATCCTGATCAAGCTTCGGATGCGAATGCAAAAGAGGGTGAATGAAGGGGCTCAGGATGAATGGGCTCAGAACGATGACGTTTTTAAGGGGGGTGGTGGGAGAAGGGTGACGCTGGGCTTTTGTATCTGATGTTTGACATGCTAGTACGATGGGTGGTGTTGGATGACGGAGAACGGAACAGTGACTGGGGGAAGGAAGGTATTTAGGTTTGTTGTTGTTTTGAGTATTAAACTGCAATAAAGAAAGTAAAAAAAAAACTTCCTCAGGCAGTTCAAGTATGAATCGGAAAAGGTCCGCTACGAAGGTAGGTAGTTCGTCATTGCGCACCGCTGAAGAGATACCCCGGATCCGAATGTGATTACTGTGGGAGAGATTGTCCCCTTTCTCCTGTTTCACCTCCAAGGCATCGGAGCGGGCCTCCACGGCCTCAAGTCTACTGGAACACTCACCCACTTCATAGGACTGCCCGCAGAGTGTGTCCTCCACCTCTAACACCCTGTGTTCCACTTCTGAAACCCTTTAATCCAATGCTGGAATCTTATGGGAGAGTTCCTCGGTGCTTTTGTGGATTTTTTATGGATCTCAGCGTTCACCAGTCCTGCAAAAGCTATGCCACGTAAGGAGAGATGCCAAAGACACCAGTGAGGCCCCCACCCTAGCGTTATTCCTGGGTGACCAACGTTCACAGTGGGCACAGGATGGAGCCCTCGGTAGACCAAGAGCAGGTGTTATGAAGATCCTGCGCTTGGCTCCTTGCCATTCAGCCCGTTTATCTGCCTCTCCATTTTTTCAACGCTGGCGGTTACCTTGGAGACGCTGTACCTCAGCCTCCAGGTTTCAAGCAGCTCATGTGACAGATCAGCTGTTGCTACGGCGGGGTAGGCTCTGCCCCACGCACAGAGGAATAGTTATAAGAAGCACACCAGGGGTAGAACACTGCTTCTAATTAGCGTTACCATTACTATCTTTCCTAAACCTAATATTGCATTTTGACCTCGGAACGTCCCCTGACTCCTCTCTTCGCCTGCTCCCTTTTGGATTTGTCAAATGTTTGACTGTTCGGCAGCGGTTCCGTCCGGCTGTCGAAACCCTACACTTTTCTGCGTTCTGAATCGGCTTCAATTGGAAGCCCTGGTAAATGTTCACGGACGCCACGGTGTACCAACCAGCCGCCAGCGTTCCGTGAACCACTTCCCTTTACCGCGGTGTACCAATCAGCCACCAACATTCTGTGAGCCGCTCGCTTCCAGTGTTCCGTAAACAGACGAACGGATCACTTCTGCTTCCCCGGAAAGAGTAAGACTCTTCACTCTAATTGTTTACTACCTCATGAGATCTGTGTTCTCCATGGGACGAATATTATTTCTATTTTGGACTTCCCGCTACAGTGCACCATCCCGGCCCTAGTTGCGTCCCTCGTGCTGGTCGGGGTAGCATCCTATACTAACTTCGTGCTTATTATTTTATCCTGTTGTTGTGGGTCCTTTGCTCCCAGCCAGTCTCCGATTAGGGTAAGTACTTACCAACTCTGTGACATTTCGTGTTCTAGATAGGAATTCGGGGGAATAATCTACCTTTTCTCTTTTCTCTTTTCTTAGTCATATGTTCCTGTCTCCAATTCTTGCTGCCATTTTCAACTTCCACAAGGCCTTCTTGGGTAGTTCATTGTCCTTCAGACACTGCATTTGTTGTTTTACATACCACCACACGCTTACTTGTGTTTCATTTCTTCCCTACTGCCTTGGTGTGGCGGTGTGGGTATCCCCGCGCTTTTGGGTAACCAACTCTTTTGATTGTGTGGTCAGAACAACAAAGGGGTGTGTTGCATAAAAGAGTTCCTCAAGTTGAGGAGGTCTGGTTCTGGAACGTTCCCCAAAAAAGGAACTACTCCAGCTTAGACTGAAGAATTACCGGAGCAGCTCCGTCTCCTCTGGTGTCCTAAATTCGAGCAACGCCCCGACCTGTTCCACTAGTGGTAAGTAACAGCAGGTCTCTACAGTTGCCAGGTCAGCTTTGATCCACCTCACACATCTCCATGGGGGCAGTGAGTCGACAAATGCAGCAAGTAAGCTGATGTTGTAGAGGTTGCTGACACAAGCGCAGCGCCCCAGACCGGGGCCTCAGTGATTGGGGTGTGCAGGGCAATGATTTGCAGGCTGGAACACTCAGTAGCCAAGGGAGGGAGTATCACTCCCAGGACAGCCCCTCTTTCCACTTGAGATGGTATTACGCACCAAGGGAGAATGCCATGGATTGGCCCAGTGTCAGTGTCAGGAAGGCCGCAGCGGGCGGAGGTTCACCATGCAATCAAGCAGTGAGTAGCCCTCCATATCCTACCTCAAAAAGAGGCCTGTGCAGGGGAAGCCGACATGGGCCCAATGCTTCATCTTGGCAGGGTGCAGGCCAACAGATCCATTGGAGGCCAGCATGTTGTAGTGACCCAGCTTAGGCTTCTATTAAAGGAGCAGGCAGCCTTTCACCACAACATCCACCTTTGATGACCAGGGCCGCTAGGATAGAGGCTAGAGCACAGCTGGGAGCCTCCGCCGGGTGAAGCTCACCTCTTCATGCGTTGCAGGAGTTGGAGTTGCGAGACGCCCCCTCTTGTCAACCTGGGCACCTCGCTGACAAAGTAATGCTGCACCTGGGGAGCGCAGGTTGGTCACCACACACCGGCAACACTAAATGGTCATCAGGGTCTCCCCGCCACTCTGACCCAGTTTGCCTCAGGGCCCACAACAGTCTGGGTCAGAAGCACTGCAAGCCGGCAGCAGTCCTCTGCAGGCCTTGTTCGCCGCTGACCTCCCCGCAGCCCTCGGGAGTTGGCCCTAGGAACTCAGGGAACACTCTGCATCCCCCGCTGGATGGCACACACGGAGGACAGCAGCGCCCAGAAGGGTAACACACGGCTTTGGCACCGACCACCAGCCGGAGCCGCGGAGCCCTCCAGTGCACAACTTACAGCCCGGAGAAGCCCAGGGCTGCCATATTATGTTGAGGTGGGCCATGCATCAGGCTCGATCTTCACAGTGCCGGCACACACAGGGTTCGGAAAAGCAGCCAGCCGTGGACCCAGATGTCGGATGGATTACTCCTGCATTTTCCAATAATTGGGGTGCCACGAGAGGGACACGCCGCGTTCCTTGCCCTCACTTCATCAGAGACTCTCAGACAGCCATCTTACCGATGGTGCGCCTAGCACGCCCCGCATTTTCAACATTCTTAATGAACTTCCCTAAGGATACAACCACTTAATTCCAATACTAATAGATTCTGTCCTTCCTGTTTGGTAATAACATGAATTGCCAAGATACCCTTTATTGCTTCCACAAATTCAAACGTTTTTAAATCCCACAGGGTATTAACAGCTGCCACTAGCTCCCCTCCCCCCAGTGGTCAGTGGTCTACCAAGGGGCCCATGGCTAGCTTGTTGGGTAATTGGGTAATTGTAAAATAGCCATCCTGGGTCAGATTATCCTCCATAAAGGTCTCCTATAGACTATTATCGAAGGCCCTGAGTTTACTACAAAGATAACCATAATTTAACAAGTGGGTATATCCCCCGGAGTTCACTATTCTCTATGGCACAGGGCTGCTAGAATTCCAGTCTACAGACCCTTGCCCGAGAGACCGCCGTGTTCAGTACTCCTGGAAGCCAAGCCCAATCATCTGCCTCATCAACATTACCTGAGTCAGGGTCATAAACGTATACATTCCGACCCACGCTTGATCGCAGCTCACATGATATTCTCATAGACAAGAGGAGAACATTGCACTGGTTATACCAAGGACCACTCTGATGCTGGCTGGTGGGTCTATTTGAGCCTGGGTTCCGTAAATCAAAGCTCCTATATCCTGGGGGGGGGTGCTCGAGTGCCCGGCCAAGATAGCCGCAAAATCGTAGCTGGCTTCGGGGTTTGTATAGATGCTTGCTCCAACTATACTAATAGAGTCAGAGAAACACCCGACTCTGGGATGGCTTGCTGACAAATACCTGTGTGGAGTCCAATCCAGTATGCACTGAATCTGTTGAAGCCCAGCAGGGAGAGAACTCCATAGATAGGAGGAGAGAAGGCCTACGGAGAAGCGTGACACTTGGAAGAACAGTGAGAGGTTGATGCTGGCTCGCATACAGACCAACGCGGACGAGCACCTTTCGGAGCAGTTTGATACAACATGGGTAAGGGATACTAATCACTTACCATGATTTTTTGTAAAATATTGTAATTCTATTTTGAAAAAAACAGAACTAAATTTGTAATGTGCCTAATTGCGGGCGCTGTGTTTTTTTGGCACTTTTGGGGCCAGATCCACTCTTGAGGCAGCACTGGCCTCCATCTCCAAGATGGCTTCCACCTTTGTTCAGGCACTGGAGGAGTGCCTGGCCTCATGTGCAGGAAAGCTGTGACTGGGCCTCCCTTCCTCCTTAAGCCCCAATCACCAAACCGACAGGCAAATGCCGGCCCGCCTCCCAAGGTCCCACTCCTAAGGCTCCTGTCTGAGCCTGTTCCGGACTGGATGGGCGCAGTGGGCCCCCTATATTTTCTTCACCCATCACTATGCATCATGAGGAGGGGTACCTCATTCAGGCATCCAGGCGCCTCCCCCTCAGCTATTACGTAAGTGTGGACTGTTTCTCTATTGCTTGCAGCATTCTCCAGACTCTGCCTGTACCACTCTCTAAATTATTCCTGAAGGCAGCTCTAATGTTGTCCAAGCACCAGCCTATAACGCAACTTCCACTACCTACATCCCTGTACTAGTGTCTATACCTGTGGACCTAAAACAAAAAAACGAATAACGGAAAAAGAAACAAATCAAATTTAGCTGTGCTCACATCCTGCATTGGTTGTGCTGCTTGCTGTAAAAATCGAATTTAGCTGTGCTCACATCCTGCATTGGTTTTGCTGCTTGCTGTATTAATCAAATTTAGCTGTGTTCACATCCAGCATTGGTTTTTGCTACTGTTTCTACAATCGTTTTTAGGTGCGTGCACATTCCTGCTTTCATGTGAATGTGCTGATTGCCACCCCCTGCCCTCTGTTCTTGTCTGTTATCTGTCCCCTCACCTTCTTCATTTCCCAGTGTCTCTTCCCCTAACCCTGTATGTGTCTTCCTGAGCGCTTGCTCCCTCATAGTCTACCTCATCCCACGTACCTCAACTGTTCTGCTGGTTAAATGCACCACACTCTGTGCCCCTCGCTATGGCGTTTTCTATCTCCCCCGTCTTCTCTAACTGCTTCTCCATTTCCTATCCTTCACCTCTTACTAAGACTGGCAGGAAGAAACTCAAATAGGACATAGTGGCTTCCAAACCAGGCCTTCCTATCACTGACACCTACAGGAGTGCTTCCACCAAAGAGACTCTCACAGACATACTCTTTGTCATTCCCTCTCCCGACCTATGCACTCTCCATATGGCCGCTCCGCTGTCTCCCTACTCTTCCTCGCACATAAATGGTGGTACCCGCTGGGAGGCCTTTCTTGCCTCCTTTTCCACCTCCAGGGCCATCATAAATGTCTATCAGAATGGTACCATTAGAGTACAAGGGCCTCAACACAACCTCTTACTTTTTGATAGGCTCCTATGGCCACCCAGGCTACCTTGCCAACTATTCCCTCCTTGGCTACCTTGCCTCCTACCAACCTCACCACCTCCCCTACGACTCTCCCTTGTCGCTCTCAACTGTACATGCTCCCTTGCCTACTCGCACTACACTGACAACCATGACAGCCTCTGCCACCTTGCTTCCCTGGCCACCCATTGCCACTGCATCTGGAGTTCCCTTGCCTCCTGTGGCCCCTCACACACTGGCTCCCTTGCTTGCATCCTCCTCACTGAGCCACCTTGCCATCCTTGCCTCTTCCCACCTCTATCTCTCTGGCACTCTTGCTGCTTATGGGGGGGTACCTCCATCCCTGGCATCCCTCGCCCCCCGTAAGTCCTTCAAAAATGGCAACCTGCTCTATGTTGCCACATTAAACTCTCACTCTGTTGTCATGAACTCCTCTGACATCTGCCACCTCCTGGAACTCCTGGACCTTGATGTTCTTGCTCTGACTGAGACATGGTTTAAGGACCACTCTGTCACAAGTTTTGACAAACTTCTCCCTGAAGTCTACAAGATCCTTTCTGTGCCCAGGCCCAACAGGCCAGGAGGTGGAGTAGCCTTGATCATTCCTGAGTGGATCCCTGTTTCCATTATGTCGCCTCAGGTCTACTCCTCATTTGAAAGCCTGGTCTGGAGGTTGTCTCTCTCCCCTGTCACCTTTCTTACTCTGGCCACGTTCTACCGGCTGCCGGGCCAGTCCACCCTCTTCCTCTCGGAATAGGCTGGCCTGGCCTCCTCTCTCCTCTCCTCCTCTTCTAAACTCCTCTTGCTGGGGGATCGTAACATCCATATTGACTCTCTCGACTCCTCAGGCCCTTTCCGCAACCTCTGTGTCTCCCTTGCTCTTTCCTTTCTACCCTCTGGTCCAACGCACACTGCTGGCCATGCCTTGGATGCACTCATCCTCAGACATCCCACTCGCTATTCCTCTCACTACCTCACTCTCATGGACTGATCACTCTCTTCTCTCGTCTCACTTGAAGCTCTCTTCTTCTCTAGCACTGGGACACTCTGCACCACCTCCTGCTTTCAAGGTCATCCGACCCATGAACAGAGAGTCAGTGGCTGCCTTTGCCTCCACCTACTCTCCTCCTTCTACTCCTATGATGGACTCCCACCCTGATACAGACCTCTCTAACTTTCACCATTCCATCTCCAACACTCTTAACATTCTTGCCCCTGTCATGAGGGTCCGACTTAAGCCTGCCAAAAAGTGCAACTCTTGATACGACTCCGACCTTAAACGCAAGTGCAGAACAGCAGAACGGAAATGGCGATCTTCAGGTGCACCCTCTGACAAACTGGCCTGTCATCTTCTTCAAAGGCAATATAGACTCTACATCCACTCCAAGAAAAGAGTCTACATCCAAGCCTGCATCTCTGCGGCATCTAACAACAGGTCCAAACTTTTTAAAGTCTGCAAGGAGCGGGCCAACCCTACTGCAGCCGCATCCTCTACTGCACCCACCCAGGCCCTCTGCTCGGCCCTGGCCGCACATTTCACCACCAAAACATAGGATATCCCGTCCTCACTTTCTTCCAGCCCCACTTCTGCACCAATATCTCCTGGGCTCCATTTGCCTGCCCCCACCTTTCCCCCTTTTCTCTCCTCCATCTCACCTTTCACACCTGATGCGGTCTCTAGACTAGTCAGGTCTATGAAAGCCTCTTCAAAACAGGTTGACTCCCTACCCCTCCAAAACCATCAAGGATAATATTGACACTCTTGCTCTAGCCTTGGCCGACTTCTGCAACCTCTCTTTTGCTACAGCAGTTTTCTCCTCTCCTCTCAAGCATGCCCTTGTGCACCCTCTGCTCAATAAACCCTCAGCTGACCTGTACATTCCAGCAAACTATCGCCCGATCTCTGAAACACCTATGTATGAGCGCGATATAAATAAAATATCATATTATATCTCCATCACCCCTTTCCTGGGAAAACCCCTGGAGAAGCTGGCTATTACCCAACTAACCCTCCACACTGAATGTGTTGATTGTCTTCATGACCATCAATCTGGCTTTCGAGCATCCAGAGGCACAGAAACTGCTTTTCTGAACACCAGTGAAGGCCTGCTCTCAAATCTTGACTAACTCCCGCTCTGTCCTTATTCTCTTGACCTCATTTCTGCTTTCGATACGATAAACCACAACATCCTGATCACACGTCTCTGTGATACCCTGGGCATCACAGATCAGGCACTGGCGTGGCTCGCCTCCTTTCTCTCTGACTGGCCCTTCCAGGTGGAACCTGGGCCCTTTCTCTCCTCCATCACTCTCTCTACTTGTGGTGTCCCCCAGGGATCTAACTTGTCTCCCTGGTTCTTCAATATCTACATGGCCCCCTTCGCCAACAAGATCTCTACCTTCACCTCCAACTTTCAGTGTTATGCGGATGACATGCAGCTCTCTTTCAGGCTACCCTCAGCGTTCTCCTCCTACTGTGTATGCGCAATTCAGTCCTGGTGTGCAGCTAACAATCTCTGCCTGAACGCCAGTATGACAGAGGTTGTTCTCATTAGGATCCCTGCTTCCTCTTCCCCACTTTCACACTGGCTGGCCTCCCTTGACCCTGCGCCCTCATCTACTAATGAGTCAACAAATCTTGGAGTCATCTTCGACTCCACTCTCTCCTTCTCTTCGCACATCTCAGACATCTCCAAAAAGTCCCACTACCAACTGCACCTCCTCAAAGGTATTCTACCTTTTCTCACTTTCCCCCAGAGGCTCACTACCTTGAGAGCCCTGGTTCTCTCTAGGCTAGACTATTGCAACAGCCACTTTCTCAACCTTCCTACTTCTACTCTCTTTCCTCTACACCCCATCCTGAACAGAACTGTGAGACTTATCCTTGGCCTCAACCCCATGAGACTGCAACTCTCCGGTGCTGAAATCCCTCCACCGGCTCCCCGTAGCTGCAAGGATCAAGGTCAAGAACCTTTGCATATTCCACAAGGCTTTCTGGGGCCGGAACCCACACTATGTACAATGCTCTCTTCCTAAATACTCTCCCTCTAGAGTCCTCCACTCGTCTTACTCCAACTCTCTGTGGGTGAGCCGCTTTCACAAACAGAGATTTGGGGATAGATCATTATTCTCTGCAGGTGCCTCCCTCTGGAACAGCATCCCTGCCTCTCTCTGTCTTGAGACAGCGCACCTTAAGTTCCGGAAACTCCTCAAGACCTTCCTCTTCTCTTCCTCCTTCTCTCTCTTTCCCCCTACCCTGCTAACCTCTGTTCTTTTTCCCCACCCCCCTTCCTCCTTCTCCCCACTAACTCTGCAAAGTTTTTGCTGACTGGTTGCCTGGTTCACCTTCAGAGCCTTACAGGTCCCAGGCTTCCCCGCCAGTCGTTTGCACTTGCCTCTGGGCCGCTGCACTATGTTCAGCACTACTGCACTTTCTGCTTACCCTCTATGAGCGAGGCAACCTCTCTGCACTCAACCCAGGGCCCTGTACGCATTCAGTAACTATATGTACTATGACTAGTAAGTTCCTTCCCCCCATCTCCACCTTTTTCTGTCCCTCGTCCCTAGATAGGTCAAAACTGTAACACTTCATGCACTTGCACTAGGAGAAATGCTGTCAGGCCTAGTATGCTAGTTTTTCTGTATAGATCATTCGGAAACTTCAAGGCCAAAGAATGATTAGTGTATTTCCTGTTCCCTTCCTGCCTTGAAGCGCTTTGAAGCACTCCACCTGTGTATAAGCGCTGCATAAACAAATAATAATATTTTTTTTTTTTATTGATATGGTTAAATAATTCAATCTTTCAATACAACTTTCACAAAATCAGTCTTATCATATAGATATAATATTAACTCCAAATAATATCTGAATTGAACTGTTAAAAGAAAAAAGAAAACATTGGGCCTCATTACGACCCTGGCGCTGAGGGTACCGGTAAACCCTTGGCGCCTAATTATGAGGTCCCTTTGCGGGTTCCCACCTTAACGGCTGGTTTTACCGGTCGTTAAGGAATGGACCCGCAAAGGGACCTTGGTGCTAATTACAGTACCGCAATTTGCGGTACCGTAATTACCGCCTTCTCCATTCCCATTATGCCCTATGGGGCAAAAATGGGAATGGGGAAGGGCCATGGTGAAATGGGGAAGTACCGCCCCGCCAACCTTGGAATGGGGTGGTACTTCCCCATTTCACCATGGCGGACTCGTTACAATACCGGCAGCAACCATGGTGCTAATAGCGCCATGGTTTAGCGCTGCTGTTGTAATGAGGGCCATTGCCTTTATGCTAAAACGTAAACAATTATTCACAATAAGTAGAAAAAGAAAAATGAAAAGCAAAGCATAAAAATCAAATCAACAATAAGTCAGAACATTCCTTCATCATCTTGCTAACTTAATGGGAGTCATTCCGAGTCGGGCGGTAGGGGCTACCGGGCACCGGTAAGGAGACCAGTGCCGGTAATGCCCTACCGCCCGATTCCGAGGTCCCCCAACAGAACGTGTAAGGTATGTTTGGTCAGACCAAACGTACCTTACGGGTCCCGTTAGGGGACCAGGGCGCAAATAACGGGCTTGCCATTAGCGAGCCCGTTATTTGCGCCCTCCCCATTCCCATTGAGCCCTATGGGGGCTCAAATGGGAATGGGGAATGGTTTGGTCAATGGGGACTTACCGGTCCTTCCAGGGTCGGAATGGACCGGTAAGTCCCCATTGTACCAAAGCGGAGTCGGTACCGGTATGGGAGGCAGCCATGGAGCTAATTGCTCCATGGCTACCACCATACTCGGAATGACCCCCAATTGTCATATAGCATTTCAGTCATCCCCCTGGACTTAACAGCCAGTCCCCTTTATACAGGTCTCATAAAACAACAGATTGTAGCACCTGTTTAGGGATGAGCAGTACCTCCTCCGACCTCATTACCATTATTTTACAAATCCTCCTGATTTCAACCTTTTCTTGTTGGAGTCTATTCCAACTTTACCTCCAATATAAATTTTACAATTGCTATTTGGATCATCACGTGTTTTGTATGATACAATTTCTGCCAGAAAGATAGATTCTGTTGGCAGTTTTTTATAATCCTTAAAATAGTGCCCAAAGTATCTTAATCGCAATTTGCCTTGTTCCGAGCATTCAGACAGTAGATGTGATAAGGTTTCCCATTGTTGTTGGGTACAGCCAAATCTGCATATGTTTTCATTGGTTGGTATTCCCCGTCTTCTAGCCTGGTTTTCTCTAGTTTTACAGAGATTCAACCGAAAACGTAGATATATATATCTCTATATTTATCGTTAGGGAATTTTATGAAATAACTTTCAGTAGATCTCAATCTTTTATCCACCAATAAATTGGGCCTTATTACAAGTTTGCCGGTCCAGCAACTTTGGTACTGGTAAGCTTGCCGGTACCGTAGTTACCAGACCAGCAAACTACGAGTTCTGCTCGCAGCTGCCTTTTCTCCCGACAAGTCTGACCTGGCGTGCGGAACGGCACCTGCGAGCAGAGCATGTCGGATGCACCGGCACCATTCCTATCGGCCTCAATGGGAATGGGGAGCATTTAATTCCGGCGCCCGCGAATGGGAAATTACTGGGTCCAGCTGGGCCGTAATGACCCGTTAATTGCCCATTTGCAGGTGCCGGAAAAAATTGCAGAATGAGGGAGACCAATAATCCACCTTCAACCCCATATCCATCATGAGGGAGAAGATGAATCCACATTCAACCCGCTCTCTAGAATGAGAGAGAAGATAAATCTATATTACACCCCATCTCCAGAATAAGGGAGACATGAATCTCCCATTCAATCCCAACTCCAGCATGAAGGAGACATGCATCCCCATTCAATCCAAATTACAGCAGGCAGGAGAGCATGAACCCATGATCCACCCCATCTCCAGCACGAGGGACACATGAATCCCCATTCATTCCCAACTCCAGCATGAGGGAGACATGAATCCTCATTCAATCCCAACTCCACCATGCAAGAGGAGAGACATGAATCTCCATTCAATCCCAACTCCACCATGCAGGAGAACATGAAACCATGATCCATCCCATCTCCAGAATGAGGGAGAGAGGAATCCCCATTCAATCCCAACTCCAGCATGCTGGAGAACATGAACCCATGATCCACCCTATCTCCTGCATGAGGGAGACATGTATCCCCATTCAATCCCAACGCCAGCATGCAGCAGGACATGAACCCATGATCCACCCAATCTCCAGCATGAGGGAGACAGGAATCCCCATTCAATCCCAACTCTAGCATGAGGGAGACATGAATCCCCATTCAATCCCAACTCCAGCATGTAAAAGAAGAAGAACCCATGATCCACCCCATCTCCAGCATGAGGGAGACACAAATCCCCATCCAATCCCAACACCAGCATGCAAAGGAACATGAACCCATGAGCCACCCTATCTCCAGCATGAGGGAGACATGTATCCCCATTCAATCCCAACCCCAGCATGCAGGAGAACATGAACCCATGATCCACCTCGTCTCCAGCATGAGGGAGCAGGAATTCTCATTAAATCCCAACTCCATCATGAGGGAGACATGAATCCCCATTCAATCCCAACTCCAGCATGTAAAAGAAGAAGAACCCATGATCCACCCCATCTCCAGCATGAGGGAGACACAAATCCCCATCCAATCCCAACACCAGCATGCAAAGGAACATGAACCCATGATCCACCCTATCTCCAACATGAGGGAGACATGTATCCCCATTCAATCCCAACGCCAGCATGCAGGAGAACATGAACCCATGATCCACTCCGTCTCCAGCATGAGGGAACAGGAATCCCCATTAAATCCCAACTCCATCAGAGGGAGACATGAATCCCCATTAAATCTCAACTCCAGAATGCAGGAGAACATGAACCCATGATCCACCCCATCTCCAAAGTGAGGGAGACATGAATCCCCATTGAGTCCCAACTCCAGCATGCAGAAGAACACAAACCCATGATCCACCCCATCTCCGGCATGAGGGAGACATGAATCCCCATCCTGTCCCAACTCCAGTATGCAGGAGAACATGAAACCAGGACCACCCCATCTCCAGCATGAGGGAGAACATGAATCCCCCTTCAATCCCAACTCCAGCATGCAGAAGAACATGAACCCATGATCCACCCCATCCCCAGCAAGAGTGAGACATGAATCCCCATCCAATCCCAACGCCAGCATGCAGGAGAACATGAACCCATGATCCACCCCATCTCCAGCATGAGGGAGACAAGTATCCCCATTCAATCCCAACGCCAGCTGCAGGAGAACATGAACCCATGATCCACCCCATCTCCAGCATGAGGGGGACAGGAATCCCCATTCAATCCCAACTCCAGCATGAGAGAGAAAATGAATCCCCATCCAATCCCAACTCCAGCATTCAGGAGAACATGAAGCCATGATCTGCCCCATCTCCAGCATGGGGGAGAACATTAATCCCCATGCAATCCCAACACAAGCATGCAGGAGAACATGAACCCATGAACCGCCCCATCTCCAGCATGAGGTAGAACATAAATCCCCATTCAATCCCAACTCCAGCATGCTGGAGAACATGAACCCATGATTCACCCCATCTCCAGCATGAGGGAGAACATGAATCCCCATCCAATCCTAACTCCAGCATGCAGGAGAACATGAACACATGATCAACCCCATCTTCAGCATGAGGGCGAAAGGAATCCACATTCAATCCCAACTCAAGCATGCAGGAGAATATGAACCCATGATCCACCCCAACTCCAGCATGAGGGAGAGCATTGACCCATGACCCACCCGATCTCCAGCATGAGGTAGAACATGAATCCCCATTCAATCCCAACTCCACCATGCAGGAGGGGAGACATGAATCCCCATTCAATCCCAACTCCACCATGCAGGAGAACATGAACCCATGACCCATCCCATATCCAGGATGAGGGAGAGAGAGGAATCCCCATTCAATCCCAACTCCAGCATGCTGGAGAGCATGAACCCCTGATCCACCCTATCCCCAGCATGAGGGAGAAATGTATCCCCATTCAATCCCAACGCCAGCATGCAGGAGACCATGAACCCATGATCCACCCAATCTCCAGAATGAGGGAGACAGGAATCCCCATTCAATCCCAACTCCAGCATGAGGGAGACATGAATCCCCATTCAATCCCAAATCCAGCATGTAAAAGAAGAAGAACCCATGATCCACCCCATCTCCAGCATGAGGGAGACACAAATCCCCATCCAATCCCAACAACAGCATGCAAAAGAACATGGTCCCAGGATCCACCCTATCTCCAGCATGAGGGAGACATGTATCCCCATTCAATCCCAACGCCATCATGCAGGAGAACATGAACCTATGATTCACCCCGTCTCCAGCATGAAGGAGCAGGAATCCCCATTCAATCCCAACTCCAGCAGAGGGAGACATGAATCCCCATTCAATCCCAACTCCAGAATGCAGGAGAACATGAACCCATGATCCACCCCATCTCCAAAGTGAGGGAGACATGAATCCCCATTGAGTCCCAACTCCAGCATGCAGAATAACATGAATCCATGATCCACCCCATCTCCAGCATGAGCGAGACATGAATCCCCATCCAATCCCAATGCCAGCATACAGGAGAACATGAACCCATGATCCACCCCATCTCCACCATAAGGGAGACATGTATCCCCATTGAATCCCAAGGCCAGCTGCAGAAGAATATGACCCATGATCCACCCCATCTCCAGCATGAGGGAGACATGAATCCCCATCCAGTTCCAACTCCAGTATGCAGGAGAACATGAAACTAGGACCACCCCATCTCCAGCATGAGGGAGAACATGAATCCCCATTCAATCCCAACTCCAGCATGCAGAAGAACATGAACCCATGATCTACCCCATCTCCAGCATGAGGGAGACACGTATCCCCATTCAATCCCAACGCCAGCTGCAGGAGAACATGAACCCATGATCCACCCCTTCTCCAGCATGAGGGAGACCAGAATCCCCATTCAATCCCAACTCCAGCATGAGAGAGAACATGAATCCCCATCCAATTCCAACTCCAGCATGCAGGGGAACATGAAGCCATGATCTGCCCCATCTCCAGCATGGGGGAGAACATTAATCCCCATGCAATCCCAACGCCAGCATGCAGGAGAACATGAACCCATGAACCACCCCATCTCCAGCATGAGGTAGAACATAAATCCCCATTCAATCCCAACTCCAGCATGCTGGAGAACACAAAACCCATGATTCATCCCATCTCCAGAATGAGGGAGAACGTGAATCCCCATCCAATCCTAACTCCAGCATGCAGGAGAACATGAACCCATGATCAACCCCATTTCCAGCATGAGGGAGAAAGGAATCCCCATTCAATCCCAACTCGAGCATGCAGGAGAATATGAACCCATGATCAACCCCATCTCCAGCATGAGGGAGAAAGGAATCCCCATTCAATCCCAACTCGAGCATGCAGGAGAACATGAACCCATGATCCACCCCAACTCCAGCATGAGGGAGAGCATTGACCCATGACCCACCTGATCTCCAGCATGAGGTAGAACATGAATCCCCATTCAATCCCAACTCCAGCATGCTGAAGAACATGAACCCATGATTCACCCCATCTCCAGCATGAGGGAGAACATGAATCCCCATCCAATCCCAACTCCAGCATGCAGGAGAACATGAACCCATGATCCACCCCATCTCCAGCATGAGCGAGAGATGAATCCACATCCAATCCCAACGGCAGCTGCAGGAGAACATGAACCCATGATCCACCCCATCTCCAGCATGAGGGAGACATGAATCCCCATTCAATCTCAACACCAGCATGCAGGAAAAAATGTACCCATGATCCGCCCCATCTCCAGCATGAGGGAGACATGAATCCCCATCCAATCCGAACGCCAGCATGCTGGAGAACATGAACCCATGATCCGCCCATCTCCAGCATGAGCGAGAACGTGAATCCCCATCCAATATCAACTCCAGCATGCAGGAGAACATGTAGCCATGCTGCCCCATCTGCAGCATGAGGGAGAACATTAATCCCCATGAAATCTCAACACCAGCATGCAAGAGAACATGAACCCATGATACGCCCCATCTCCAGCATGAGGGAGAACATTAATCCCCATGCAATCCCAACTCCAGCATGCAGAAGAACATGAACCCCCGATCCACCCCATCTCCAGCATGAGTGAGACAGGAATCCCCATTCATTCCCAAATACAGCATGTAGGAGAACATGAACCCATGATCCGCCCCATCTCCAGCATGAGGGAGAACATGAATCCCCATCCAATCCCAACTCCTGCATGCAGGGGAACATGAAGCCATGATCTGCCCCATCTCCAGCATGAGGGAGAGCATTAATCCCCATGCAATCTCAATGCCAGCATGCAGGAGAGCATTGGCCCATGATCCACCCCAACTCCAGCATGAGGGAGACAGGAATCCCCATTCAATCCCAACACCAGCATGCAGGAGAACATGAACCCATGATCCGCCCCATCTCCAGCATGAGGGAGAACATGAATCCCCATCCAATCCCAACTCCTGCTTGCAGGAGAACATGAAGCCATGATCTGCCCCATCTCCAGCATGAGGGAGAACATTAATCCCCATGAAATCTCAATGCCAGCATGCAGGAGAACATGAATCCATGATTCACCCCATCTCCAGCATGAGGGAGAAAATAAATCCCCATCCAATCCCAACTCCAGCATGCAGAAGAACATGAACCCACGATCCACCCCATCTCCAGCATGAGGGAGACAGTAATACCCATGCATTCCCAACTCCAGCATGCAGGAGAACATGAACCCTTGATCCACCCTAACTCCAGCATGAGGGAGAGCATTGACCCATGATCCACCCCATCTCCAGCATGAGGGAGACATGAATCCCCATTCAATCCCAACACCAGTATACAGAAGAACACGAACCCATTATCCACCCCATCTCCAGCATGAGGGAGACAGGAATCCCCATTCAATCCCAACTCCAGCATGCAGAAGAACACGAACCCATGATCCACCCCATCTCCAGCATGAGGGAGACAGGAATCCCCATTTAATCCCAACTCCAGCATGCAGGAGAACATGAACCCATGATCCATCCCATCTCCATCATGAGGGAGAACATGAATCCACATCCAGTCCCAACACCAGCATGCAGGAGAACATGAACCCACAATCCGCCCCATCTCCAGCATGTGGGAGAACATGAATCCCCATCCAGTCCCAGCTCCAGCATGCAGAAGAACATGAACCCACGATCCACCCCATCTCCAGCATCAGGGAGACAGTAATCCCCATGCATTCCCAACTCCATCATGCAGGAGAACATGAATCCATGATCCACCCTAACTCCAGCATGAGGGAGAGCATTGACCCATGATCCACCCCATCTCCAGCATGAGGGAGACATTAATCCCCATTCATTCCCAACACCAGTATTCAAAGGAACACAAACCCATGATCCACCCCATCTCCAGCATGAGGGAGACAGGAATCCCCATTCAATCCCAACACCTGCATGCAGGAGAACATGAACCCACGATCCGCCCCATCTCCAGCATGTGGGAGAACATGAATCCCCATCCAGTCCCAACTCCAGTATGTAGGAGAACATGAAACCAGGACCACCCCATCTCCAGCATGAGGGAGAACATGAATCCCCATCCAATCCCAACTCCAGCCTGCAGGAGAACATGAACCCATTATCCACTCCATCCAATCCCAACTCCAGCATGCAGGAGAACCTGAACCCATGATCCGCCCCATCTCCAATATAAGGGAGAACATGAATCCCCATCCAATCCCAACTCCAACATGCAGGAGAACATGAACGCATGATCTGCCCCATCTACACCATGAGATAGAACATGAATTCCATCCAATCCCAATGCCAGCATGAGGGAGACATGAATCCCCATCCAATCCCAACTCCAGCATGCAGGAGAACATGAACGCATGATCTGCCCCATCTACAGCATGAGGGAGAACATGAATTCCATCCAATCCCAATGCCAGCATGAGGAAGAGATGAATCCCCATCCAATCCCAACTCCAGCATGCAGAAGAACATGAACCCACGATCCACCCCATCTCCAGCATGAGGGAGACATGAATCCCCATTCAATCCCAACTCCAGCATGCAGAAGAACACGAACCCATGATCCACCCCTTCTCCATCATGAGGGAGACAGGAATCCCCATTCAATCCCTACTCCAGCATGCAGGAGAACATGAACCCATGATCCACCCCATCTCCAGCATGAGGGAGAACATGAATCCCCATCCAGTCCCAACACCAGCATGCAGGAGAACATGAACCCATGATACACCCTAACTCCAGCATGAGGGAGAGCATTGGCCCATGATCCACCCCATCTCCAGCATGAGGGAGACATGAATCCCCATTCAATCCCAACACCAGTATGCAGAAGAACACGTACCCATGATCCACCCCTTCTCCAGCATGAAGGAGACAGGAATCCCCATTCAATCCCTACTCCAGCATGCAGGAGAACATGAACCCATGATCCACCCCATCTCCAGCATGAGGGAGAACATGAATCCCCATCCAGTCCCAACACCAGCATGCAGGAGAACATGAACCCACGATCCGCCCCATCTACAGCATGTGGGCGAACATGAATCCCCATCCAGTCCCAACTCCAGTATGCAGGAGCACATGAAACCAGGACCACCCCATCTCCAGCATGAGGGAGAACATGAATCCCCATCCAATCCCAACTCCAGCATGCAGGAGAACATGAACCCATGATCTGCCCCACCTCCAGCATGTGGGACAACATGAATCCCCATTCCATCTAAACTCCAGCATGCAGGAGAACATGAACCCCTGATCCACCCCATCTCCAGCATGAGGGAGAACATGAATCCCCATCCAATCCCAACTCCAGCCTGCAGGAGAACATGAACCCATTATCCACCCCATCCAATCCCAACTCCAGCATGCAGGAGAACATGAACCCATGATCCACCCCATCTCCAGCATGAGGGAGAACATGAATCCCCATTCCATTTAAACTCCATCATGCAGGAGTACATGAACCCCTGAGCCGCCTCATCTCTAGCACGAGGGAGAACATGAATCCCCATCCAATCCCAACTCCAGTATGCAGGAGAACATGAAACCAGGACCACCCCATCTCCAGCATGAGGGAGTACATGAATCCCCATCCAATCCCAACTCCAGCATGCAGGAGAACATGAACCCATGATCTGCCCCACCTCCAGCATGTGGGACAACATGAATCCCCATTCCATTTAAACTCCATCATGCAGGAGTACATGAACCCCTGAGCCGCCTCATCTCTAGCACGAGGGAGAACATGAATCCCCATCCAATCCCAACTCGAGCATGCAGGAGAACATGAACCCATGATCCGCCCCATCTCCAGCATGAGCGAGAGATGAATCCCCATCCAATCCCAACTCCAGCATGCAGAAGAACATGAACCCATGATCCGCCCCATCTCCAGTATGAGGGAAAACATGAATCCCCATTCAATCCCACCTCCAGCATGCAGAAGAACATGAACCCATGATCAGCCCCATCTCCAGCATGAGGGAGAAAGGAATCCCCATCCAATCCCAACTCGAGCATGCAGGAGAACATGAACCCATGATCTGCCCCACCTCCAGCATGTGGGACAACATGAATCCCCATTCCATTTAAACTCCATCATGCAGGAGTACATGAACCCCTGAGCCGCCTCATCTCTAGCACGAGGGAGAACATGAATCCCCATCCAATCCCAACTCGAGCATGCAGGAGAACATGAACCCATGATCCGCTCCATCTCCAGTATGAGGGAAAACATGAATCCCCATCCAATCCCAACTGCAGCATGCAGGAGAACATGAACCCATGATCCGCTCCATCTCCAGTATGAGGGAAAACATGAATCCCCATTCAATCCCAACTCCAGCATGCAGGAGAACATGAACCCATGATCCGCCCCATCTCCAGCATGAGCGAGAAAGGAATCCCCATCCAATCCCAACTCGAGCATGCAGGAGAACATGAACCCATGATCTGCCCCACCTCCAGCATGTGGGACAACATGAATCCCCATTCCATTTAAACTCCATCATGCAGGAGTACATGAACCCCTGAGCTGCCTCATCTCCAGCACGAGGGAGAACATGAATCCCCATCCAATCCCAACTCGAGCATGCATGAGAACATGAACCCATGATCCGCCCCATCTCCAGTAAGAGGGAAAACATGAATCCCCATTCAATCCCAACTCCAGCATGCAGGAGAACATGAACCCATGATCCGCCCCATCTCCAGCATGAGCGAGAAAGGAATCCCCATCCAATCCCAACTCCAGCATGCAGGAGAACATGAACCCATGATCCGCCCCATCTCCAGTATGAGGGAAAACATGAATTCTCATTCAATCCCAACTCCAGCATGCAGGAGAACATGAACCCATGATCCACCCCATCTCCAGCATGAGGGAGAAAGGAATCCCCATCCAATCCCAACTCCAGCATGCAGGAGTACATGAACCCCTGAGCTGCCTCATCTCCAGCACGAGGGAGAACATGAATCCCCATTCAATCCCAACTCTAGCATGCAGGAGAACATGAACCCATGATCCGCCCCATCTCCAGTAAGAGGGAAAACATGAATCCCCATTCAATCCCAACTCCAGCATGCAGGAGAACATGAACCCATGATCCGCCCCATCTCCAGCATGAGCGAGAAAGGAATCCCCATCCAATCCCAACTCCAGCATGCAGGAGAACATGAACCTATGATCCGCCCCATCTCCAGCATCAGGGAGACAGTAATCCCCATGCATTCCCAACTCCATCATGCAGGAGAACATGAATCCATGATCCACCCTAACTCTAGCATGAGGGAGAGCATTGACCCATGATCCACCCCATCTCCAGCATGAGGGAGACATTAATCCCCATTCATTCCCAACACCAGTATTCAAAAGAACACAAACCCATGATCCACCCCATCTCCAGCATGAGGGAGACAGGAATCCCCATTCAATCCCAACACCTGCATGCAGGAGAACATGAACCCACGATCCGCCCCATCTCCAGCATGTGGGAGAACATGAATCCCCATCCAGTCCCAACTCCAGTATGTAGGAGAACATGAAACCAGGACCACCCCATCTCCAGCATGAGGGAGAACATGAATCCCCATCCAATCCCAACTCCAGCCTGCAGGAGAACATGAACCCATTATCCACTCCATCCAATCCCAACTCCAGCATGCAGGAGAACCTGAACCCATGATCCGCCCCATCTCCAATATAAGGGAGAACATGAATCCCCATCCAATCCCAACTCCAACATGCAGGAGAACATGAACGCATGATCTGCCCCATCTACACCATGAGAGAGAACATGAATTCCATCCAATCCCAATGCCAGCATGAGGGAGACATGAATCCCCATCCAATCCCAACTCCAGCATGCAGGAGAACATGAACGCATGATCTGCCCCATCTACAGCATGAGGGAGAACATGAATTCCATCCAATCCCAATGCCAGCATGAGGAAGAGATGAATCCCCATCCAATCCCAACTCCAGCATGCAGAAGAACATGAACCCACGATCCACCCCATCTCCAGCATGAGGGAGAACATGAATCCCCATTCAATCCCAACTCCAGCATGCAGAAGAACACGAACCCATGATCCACCCCTTCTCCATCATGAGGGAGACAGGAATCCCCATTCAATCCCTACTCCAGCATGCAGGAGAACATGAACCCATGATCCACCCCATCTCCAGCATGAGGGAGAACATGAATCCCCATCCAGTCCCAACACCAGCATGCAGGAGAACATGAACCCATGATCCACCCTAACTCCAGCATGAGGGAGAGCATGGGGTGGCCCATGATCCACCCCATCTCCAGCATGAGGGAGACATGAATCCCCATTCAATCCCAACACCAGTATGCAGAAGAACACGTACCCATGATCCACCCCTTCTCCAGCATGAAGGAGACAGGAATCCCCATTCAATCCCTACTCCAGCATGCAGGAGAACATGAACCCATGATCCACCCCATCTCCAGCATGAGGGAGAACATGAATCCCCATCCAATCCCAACACCAGCATGCAGGAGAACATGAACCCACGATCCGCCCCATCTACAGCATGTGGGCGAACATGAATCCCCATCCAGTCCCAACTCCAGTATGCAGGAGCACATGAAACCAGGACCACCCCATCTCCAGCATGAGGGAGAACATGAATCCCCATCCAATCCCAACTCCAGCATGCAGGAGAACATGAACCCATGATCTGCCCCACCTCCAGCATGTGGGACAACATGAATCCCCATTCCATCTAAACTCCAGCATGCAGGAGAACATGAACCCCTGATCCACCCCATCTCCAGCATGAGGGAGAACATGAATCCCCATCCAATCCCAACTCCAGCCTGCAGGAGAAGATGAACCCATTATCCACCCCATCCAATCCCAACTCCAGCATGCAGGAGAACATGAACCCATGATCCACCCCATCTCCAGCATGAGGGAGAACATGAATCCCCATTCCATTTAAACTCCATCATGCAGGAGTACATGAACCCCTGAGCCGCCTCATCTCTAGCACGAGGGAGAACATGAATCCCCATCCAATCCCAACTCCAGTATGCAGGAGAACATGAAACCAGGACCACCCCATCTCCAGCATGAGGGAGTACATGAATCCCCATCCAATCCCAACTCCAGCATGCAGGAGAACATGAACCCATGATCTGCCCCACCTCCAGCATGTGGGACAACATGAATCCCCATTCCATTTAAACTCCATCATGCAGGAGTACATGAACCCCTGAGCCGCCTCATCTCTAGCACGAGGGAGAACATGAATCCCCATCCAATCCCAACTCGAGCATGCAGGAGAACATGAACCCATGATCCGCCCCATCTCCAGCATGAGCGAGAGATGAATCCCCATCCAATCCCAACTCCAGCATGCAGAAGAACATGAACCCATGATCCGCCCCATCTCCAGTATGAGGGAAAACATGAATCCCCATTCAATCCCACCTCCAGCATGCAGAAGAACATGAACCCATGATCAGTCCCATCTCCAGCATGAGGGAGAAAGGAATCCCCATCCAATCCCAACTCGAGCATGCAGGAGAACATGAACCCATGATCTGCCCCACCTCCAGCATGTGGGACAACATGAATCCCCATTCCATTTAAACTCCATCATGCAGGAGAACATGAACCCCTGAGCCGCCTCATCTCTAGCACGAGGGAGAACATGAATCCCCATCCAATCCCAACTCGAGCATGCAAGAGAACATGAACCCATGATCCGCTCCATCTCCAGTATGAGGGAAAACATGAATCCCCATCCAATCCCAACTCCAGCATGCAGGAGAACATGAACCCATGATCCGCTCCATCTCCAGTATGAGGGAAAACATGAATCCCCATTCAATCCCAACTCCAGCATGCAGGAGAACATGAACCCATGATCCGCCCCATCTCCAGCATGAGCGAGAAAGGAATCCCCATCCAATCCCAACTCGAGCATGCAGGAGAACATGAACCCATGATCTGCCCCACCTCCAGCATGTGGGACAACATGAATCCCCATTCCATTTAAACTCCATCATGCAGGAGTACATGAACCCCTGAGCTGCCTCATCTCCAGCACGAGGGAGAACATGAATCCCCATCCAATCCCAACTCGAGCATGCATGAGAACATGAACCCATGATCCGCCCCATCTCCAGCATGAGCGAGAGATGAATCCCCATCCAATCCCAACTCCAGCATGCAGGAGAACATGAACCCATGATCCGCCCCATCTCCAGTAAGAGGGAAAACATGAATCCCCATTCAATCCCAACTCCAGCATGCAGGAGAACATGAACCCATGATCCGCCCCATCTCCAGCATGAGCGAGAAAGGAATCCCCATCCAATCCCAACTCCAGCATGCAGGAGAACATGAACCCATGATCCGCCCCATCTCCAGTATGAGGGAAAACATGAATCCTCATTCAATCCCAACTCCAGCATGCAGGAGAACATGAACCCATGATCCACCCCATCTCCAGCATGAGCGAGAAAGGAATCCCCATCCAATCCCAACTCCAGCATGCAGGAGAACATGAACCCATGATCCGCCCCATCTCCAGTATGAGGGAAAACATGAATCCTCATTCAATCCCAACTCCAGCATGCAGGAGAACATGAACCCATGATCCACCCCATCTCCAGCATGAGGGAGAAAGGAATCCCCATCCAATCCCAACTCCAGCATGCAGGAGTACATGAACCCCTGAGCTGCCTCATCTCCAGCACGAGGGAGAACATGAATCCCCATTCAATCCCAACTCTAGCATGCAGGAGAACATGAACCCATGATCCACCCCATCTCCAACATGCAGGAGACAATGAACCCATGATCTGCCCCATCTCCAACATGAGAGAGAACCCACAGCTGGGGTTGAAGACACACTCAGCCCCATATGCAGGATGAGTGAGAACATGAATCCACATTCAACCTCCTTAACACAAGGGAGGAAATTAATCCAAGTCAAACCCCATCTCCAGCATGAGGGAGAACAAGAAGCCACGTTCAAACCCATGTTATGCATGTGGGAAAACATGAATCCACATTCCACCCCATCGTATGCATGGGGAGAACATGAATCCACGTTCAACCACATCGTATGCATGGGGAGAACATGAATCCACGTTCCACCCCATCGTAAGCATGGGGAGAACATGAATCCACGTTCCACCCCATCTTATGCATGTAGGAGAACATGACTCGAAGTTCAACCCCATCTGTAGCTTGAGAGAGATTAATCCACGTTCAACCCCATCTCCAGAAGGAAGGAGACACGATTAAAAGATCAGCGCCATTTTTCTGCATGGAGGCAAACGGGAATCTAGGCTCTTCCCAGTCCCCTGCAACCAGAACATTTACCAAGATGCCTGCTTTGAAGCAGGAATGGTGCGATGATGCTGATGCGGGTGAGGTCTTTCACTGGGAGGACCCTTTACCTAAAATGTGAATTCCCCCAGCGTTACACCGGCCCTGGGACTGCGAGCGGAGAGTATGAATGTACGTGCCTGTCAATCTAGGAATCGCAGCAATGTCGCTTCACTTTGCCTTGCTCGTGTATGGCCTAAACTATATTCTCCCGATCTCCAGGAGTTGATTTTGCTCATGCAAGTTGGCTTGGATGATTTTTCACAATTCCAAAGGCTTGTAGGTCACTCCTCATATGCTTCAAAACGTTCCCAGAATGCAGACAATGAAGCATTCAAAATAGACTGCCACTGGTGTGTGCAACCACTAAGCAAGTCATGAATCGCACAATTCACTGTAGCCAGACCAGACCGTAGTGTCTGTAGATGTCCTGATGAAGGGAGGCTGCATTTAGTGTGGGTTAAAACTCAGCGCCCTAGAATGCGTGCATCTGATTGTCAAAGGGAGAGGGCGCAGAGACTGTTGATGGATGCACGGGTTCCCGTGTGTTATTAAACCCACTGCACTCTGGTGTCACTTTCACACAGTGTCAAACTGCCGGGGAGGAGCAGTGCACCTCGGAGCACGTTAGGCAGCCTGCTGCAGAGGAAACTCCAAAGTGAAGCTCGAGACAACGCCGGAGATTCGCCGATGAGCGCCTTCACCCTCGAGAGCCACTCCGCAGCGCTTTAATCTCACGCTTCCGGTTTTCAAGTCCCGCAGAAGGTGCCTGGGCGGACAGGTGAGGCTTAGCGTGTTCCTTACACAAATAAATATGCCTATGTGTTTTATCAAGTGGTTATAGAACAATACATAGCAAAACAAGCGTTGGCAATGCCAACAGTTTGGGCTTTTGTGTAGGCACGGGAAAGGGGCTTGCCACGCAGAGCCGTAGTTCTACTAACTGCCAGTGATGGTAGGAGGTGCAAAATGATGCGATTATCTGGGAATTTAATAGCAGTGAATGGCAAATGCTTAACACTTATACACAAGCCAAACATGTTGCCTTTCCCAATGCTTGTTTTCAACAGGACTTCACTGAAGTACACACATAGGGCTCATGGTTGAGATATTTTTATCACACAAATAGCAGTTCACAACTCCAATTCAGTTATTAACTCTCAGAAGACTGGCACTTTAAGAGCAAAGTTTGATGATAAGGCTCGTTAATGAGAACTCAAACAGTTCCCCTGAGGCTGTGTTTTGGGCCGGGAGGGTGCTGAAACAAGGTGAGAATAGCCGTATGATATGATAGGTTATTTATAATGCACGCGGACCCGGGATCGACCCTGTGCAGCTCCATGTTGTCTTGCTTCTAAGGTGAGCACGTTGCCCCTGAGCTATCCTCCGAAAACAATGGAATTAGCATGGCCATAGGCAGTCAATGGTTTGGAAACTAGAAAATCATAAACTTTGTTACACACCTACTGTAAATGCATTTTCACTATGTATATATGTTCTTCATGTTAACTACAAACACTTATTATATGTAAATATATACTCTATGCAACTGTAAGAAGTGTGCCCAGATGCCTAAGGGTTTGGTTTGTCCTCTACAAATAAATACGGAAAACAGCACCTACAAGTTGTGTATCCCTCCTCATATGCTTTTTCTCCCTATCTGTACTGTAATAGCCCAAACTAAAAAGGACCTGTTTATCGCGTCTGCTTAACAGGTACATTGTTTTGTTTTCCCAACAAAGGGGGAAAGATTAACTTTTGATACTGAAACAAAAAAAAGCATGTGGGGATTGGCAATATCACATCTAATAACCTGGTGCCTACATTGTCAGCTGTGGAGACAGGTTGCGTGGAGTTCTAATCACTGCTTCACCACTGTGCTCCTGGGCAATTCATTGTCAGCTGTGGAGACAGGATGCGTGAGTTCTAATGCTGCTTCACTACTGTGCTCCTGGGCAATTCATTGTCAGCTGTGGAGACAGGTTGCGTCGAGTTCTAATCACTGCTTCACCACTGTGCTCCTGGGCAATTCATTGTCAGCTGTGGAGACAGGATGCGTGAGTTCTAATGCTGCTTCACCACTGTGCTCCTGGGCAATTCATTGTCAGCTGTGGAGGCAGGATGCGTGGAGTTCTAATCACTGCTTCACCACTGTGCTCCTGGGCAATTCATTGTCAGCTGTGGAGACAGGATGCGTGAGTTCTAATGCTGCTTCACTACTGTGCTCCTGGGCAATTCATTATGAGCTGTGGAGACAGGATGCGCTGGAGTTCTAATCACTGCTTCACCACTGTGCTCCTGGGCAATTCATTGTCAGCTGTGGAGACAGGATGCGTGAGTTCTAATGCTGCTTCACTACTGTGCTCCTGGGCAATTCATTGTCAGCTGTGGAGACAGGATGCGTGGAGTTCTAATCACTGCTTCACCACTGTGCTCCTGGGCAATTCATTGTCAGCTGTGGAGACAGGATGCGTGAGTTCTAATGCTGCTTCACTACTGTGCTCCTGGGCTATTCATTATGAGCTGTGGAGACAGGATGCGCTGGAGTTCTAATCACTGCTTCACCACTGTGCTCCTGGGCAATTCATTGTCAGCTGTGGAGACAGGATGCGTGAGTTCTAATGCTGCTTCACCACTGTGCTCCTGGGCAATTCATTGTCAGCTGTGGAGACATGATGCGTGGAGTTCTAATCACTGCTTCACCACTGTGCTCCTGGGCAATTCATTGTCAGCTGTGGAGACAGGATGCGTGAGTTCTAATGCTGCTTCACTACTGTGCTTCTGGGCAATTCATTATGAGCTGTGGAGACAGGATGCGCTGGAGTTCTTCAACTGGAAGTAAAGTACTTCCAGTTGACAGTACTGAAGTTTCGCCTTGTCTACCCTTTCCTGATTAGCAACTGCAATAGTTGAACTGAGTTTCTTCGGCAGCTCTGTTCACTGTCACTGCACACTAGTAAATCATCTACGTACGGAATTATTCTGCTGGGATCCTGGATGCTACCTAGGTCTTCCTGAAGTATCCTGTTGAATATGCTGGGGCTTTCACAGTACCCTTGAGACAGCTGAGTGTGTTCATAGCGCTTTCGGCCCATACTAAAGGCTGTCAGGTACTGAGAGTCTGGGTGACGGGGTACTGAGAAGAAGGCATTCTTCAAATCCACAACAATGAAATGGGTTGCCTCTTTGGGGATGCTGCATAAAATAGACACCGGGTTGGGGACCAAGGAAACGCCTTCTGTACTACGTCATTAAGGGGGCGGATACCCTGGATAATCCTCCACCTGCCCACTCTTGCCTTTTTAATGGGCTATATCGCGGTGTTGCATGGTGAGGTAGAGGGTACTATGATCCCCTGGTGTAGCAGGGCCTGTATTGTCTCCCTGATCCCCGCCTCTGCTTTCCTGTACAGTGGGTACTGTTTCACCTGTGGGAGCACTACCCCTGCTTTGAGTGTGACTTTTACAGGGGTCACTTCTTTTGGCAGTGCTACATCATGTGGGTTTGTATTACATAAATGTGTGGGGATGTGCTGTAAGTCGGCCTGGCTGAATGGGGGTGGTGCGACAGCTGCCATGAGGGGGCTCTGAACTTTTCTGTATTGCACCATTATCTCCCAGGGTATGCAAATGCCGAGCATGATCTCCCCATCATTGTTGTTATACTCAAAAAGATCTGCATCACTCAATTCTTTCAGGGTACAGTGGGATCAATGCACAATACGGTGCACGATTGGCACCCGTGGGGGTCAGTACCTAGTAATACAATTCTCTTTGAAGACACTAGCAATCCTTCTAAATCTAATGAGAGTATTGTGCCTGCAACTAACTGGGGGACACCACAGGGTGCAAAATATCAGTGGGCACTCACCAGTAAGTTATGGTAATTTGAGGGACGGCTTGTGAAAGCACGTTGATGCCGTAAATGAACATGTCCGGATTAACAGGGATACTTCATACCACTACATTACTGGCCGTGGCATGTATCACAAGCATTGCTCTTAGTGCACACATGCCAGGTGTGGCACAGATGATCCCTCTGTAAAAGAGATCGTCATGTTCAGCTTACTCAGCAGATCCCTACTGAACAAGTTGACAGGGGTACCCTCAGAGTATAGGAGAGAGGCCTTTACAACCTCCCCCCCACTTTGACATCTAGATCCTTTGTATAGGTAACCAGTAAAACAGCTGCTGAGAATCCCTGCATGTCAAGAGTCTTTCCTGATAGTGTGAAGTTACCTTCGCTGATGCACGACTTCTCCGCTCCAGAGTCCACCATAAAGATTAATTGTTTGTTACCTATCTCTTCCCCCACCAATGGTTCATCTTCTGGATTTAGGGTAAGTGACAGGACCAGACACGCAAGTGCTCTTGGTGGGCTGTCCTAGTCAGGGTATGTGTCCATATGTGTTTCCCAACACTACTGTGGCACCTTGAAATGGGGCCACTGTGCCGTTAGGTGCAGTACCGAAAGCGTTTCTATTCTCCGCTTGCTATGTGTTAGGGCAGGGCTGGTAGGGCTGAGCAGCCGGCTGCTGGTGTTGTGGGTGACAAGGGCTTGGGATCTGTGGGGTTAGCTGTGTATAAGTCTGGTGAATCTCATGGTATCAATGTCATTCTGGGAGGGGGTGCTCGGGGGCTCCCTGGATGAGGGTAGTGATTCTGGTGATTATAGTTGTAGTTCCCTCCCTCCTGCTTTGACACTCTCTCAAAAAATGCCACAACCTTCTGCATGTCCAGCACTGGGCTGGTCCCCCTCCTCTAGGTCCAGGACATCAAAACCCTTCTCCTCTAGGCCCCCTGAACCCACCTCGTCCTCCTTGTTGTCCTCCTTGCCACTGTGGTCCCAAAACTGCTGGTTTTCTCCCCACTGCCCTTGTCCTCCTTCAGCCCATCCTGAACAGACTTTTAATAACCCCTATTGCTAAGGGCACCCCTGCTGTATTCTTTTCAAATGCATGAATCCACTTTCCCAGCCCCGCTGTGAGTTGGGGGGAGTGCCTTGAGGAGGTTATTCTTGTCCATCTGTGCCCAGGGTACATAGTTAGGCCGACCTGGACCCTTGTGTATCAGTGGCATCTTCATTTTCATTTTTTCTTTTCCGCCCTTAGTTGTGCTTCCCTACTTCCGTGCTAAAGCTATCCTTCCAAACCTCTCCCTCAGTCTCCCGTCCCATAAAACTTCTAGCCTTGGTGTAGCTTGTGGTGCCTGTTCGGCTACTCCCTCCCCCTCTTCTTCAGTGTCATCGAAATCACTCCAATATTCCTCATCCCTTCTTCGGGACCCCACATTTTCATGACCCATGCTGTCTGTTTCTCTGTCACACTCTACATGAACGTGTCTTATAGGTGCACAGTCTATTCTGAATAGGAAGTCACCTGACTTCCACTCATCCCCGGGTGGTTGTGGTGGCTCCCCTGTGGGCGGCATCGGTGTCTCTGCTAGCCTGGTGGCATTGCATGTTGCCCGTAACCTGGCTAATTCAGTGCGTGTTGACGCCAGTGCTATCTCTAAGTCTCTTGCGCTCACTCCGGTGTGGGCAGTAACCTCCGGAGGTGAGGCATATGGTGGGGTGGGGCCGTACATGGTGTTGCTATCATTGTACCTGCAGACACATATGTTGAGTTAGAATACCCTTCAGCGGGGCCGGTTGTTAGAGGATATATACCCTTTTTTGTCTCCATTTTGTCTCCACTTTCTCTTCAGCCTCCCCTGTCCCTGTCTCTTTGCTACTGTCATGTGTCAGCCCCGCTCCCTTCTGATACTCTGTTTCTTTAAATAGTTCCCAGTTGTTCAATACTTCCCTCCTATTTTGTAACGGTCTTCCCTTATACTTTGCTGTCAGGAAGGTAGACATGCGCTCCAACACCCATGTATCAAAAGATTCATGCTCTGGCCAGGAGTGGAACATTCCTCACTCTCTAGTTTAAGTCACCCATTGATATTTCTTAATCTTATCACAATACAAGGGCAGGGCTATACTCACGTTCTCCCGAAAACCGCAGTTCATGGGGTTCCACAACCGGATTGAAACTCTCCTTGTCACCACACACCGCTCCAAAGAGCAGGCAGGATTCTGCAAAGACGGCTCCCACAAGGCCACGCAGTGTATGCATTTTGGGACTGGTCACTGTAGGTGTGCATGGGCTTTCCGTAGAGGCTGCCTGAATACCTCCACAAGTACAGGGGCAATGGGATCACCTCAGCAGGTTCACCAAATGAAGGCAAATCCCTGTTTACGCACATTCCAGAATGAATACAACCTTCTAGGGAAATAAACCAGGAGATAGCTTGCAAGGATAACAAGGTTTAATTGTAGAGGAAACAAAATATCAGCAAAGGACTCGGCTGCTTGACAATGTTCTGCCTTCAGACTGAATGTCAGTAACTTTTAAGAGCCCACAGCATCATAGATGGCATCGCAAATAGGGTCTAAAGCCGCACATGCTTAGACCTTTTATGGTTTCTTGGTTTATGCAAGGGCCTGAGAGGTCGTTTGCTCATCATGGAATGCAAGGTTGTGGGGGTCGGCTCAGTGGGTATAGCGTCCTTTCATCGACACCTGTTTTTACGACAGGTGTTTTGCTGTGGCATTTTGGGGGGTGGGCAAAGACATATAAAGGGTTGAGGGGTTGTGAATTAAATAAAAAAGGTAAATGACAGGGGTGGGGGTTTGTGCGGGACCCCCCTCCCATAATTATATATTTTTTTTAATCAAACAGTTTTTTTCCTCAAAATATCTGCGGCAAAACACCTGTCGTAACAACGGGTGTTGATGAAATGACATAGAACCTGATTAGTGGTGTGGGCTCTGGCTCTGGGTCAGCTGGGTGGGGGTTAGAGGCCTGCTGGCAGCTTGGTTGTGATGAATGGGCACTTCGAGGAACCGGGAGTTGTCCCACGGCCTTGCAGGGCGCATTCCTCCAATTGATACTAAATGTTTGCATCAGTGAAGGGACAAGGGGGAAGTGAGCTTCCTTGAGAACTGGTGATGCGGCCTCATTGTGCCTTAATGATCTGGGCCTAGTGAAATCGTTCCATGAAGCTCAACTGCTGTATCGTGGCCATGTAAGTCTGTGCCTCTGCCATAATTACAAAATGGCGTTTCTTTTCTATGTGCTTTCTCCGATTATGCATCTGTCGTTTGCGCGATAGTATATTTTCAGCGAGTTTCACACTGCGGTGCCCTCTCCCTTACACACAATACTATTTCATAGGGGATTCGCCTCACCTGAAAGCGCCTAGGTGGGTGGGATATACTCATTTCCATCCCAACACATACACGGACAACAGCAAGAAAGCGTGATGCATATAATATGTGTGAAGGAATTAAATGGATTCAGACATTGTGCAGAATTCAGATGCCTTAGCGTGGCTGCTATGAGTGGGCAAAGAAGAGTTCCATTTTTCCGTGTGTGTGTGCCCACTTTTCAGGGCAAGGACGGATGTGTGCTTGACCTCGGGTTTAATCATGATAAACTCTGAAGGCGGTGGCGCTTGGGGGAGGTTAGCAACAAGTGATAATAATTTAGTGTGGGCTATTAGGTGGCGCAAGAGTACAGATTGGGAGAAATGGCGTCTGAGCAGGGGCACAAAGCTTGAAGGTGTGGTTTAGTTATTTACCCACCCATCGACTGCCCATGATCATGCTAATCCCTACAGTCATTCTACCCACTGCCTTCCCCTCCCCGACCAAAGCACTTCCTCATGGGGACTCTTTGGGCTTGCTTTAATCAAGCCTTACCATCAAAGTTTGCACTGGAAGTGGCTGCCAGTGTTTTCTCAAAGCAGTTTTCAGAGAGTTAATGGCTTAATTGGAGTTATAAAGCCACTACTGGTGTAATAAAAAGAAAGTCTTCACCAGGCCTGCCTTCAGCCACTCGACTTATAAGCACTATCCCTGTCGTTCACTGAAATCCTGTTAAAACAACCGTTGGCAAAGCCAACAGTTTGGGCTTCTACATAAGTATTAGGCATTTTCAAGGCACTGCTAATCGATGCTCAGGTACTAGCACCTGCTACCATCACTAGCCAGTTAATACCACTATGGCAGTGCCGTGCAAGTGCCTTTCCCATGCCCACACAAAAGCCCAAACTGTTGGCATTGCCAGTGTTTAATTTGGGGGTTATTTACTATCCCTTTATCGGGGTCCATGGGGGTCATTCCGAGGTTGGAGGTAAGGAATTACCGGCACCGGTAAGGGTGCCGATGCCGGTAATCCCTTACCTCCGTATTCCGAGATCCCTTTGCGGGTCCTTCCTTACCTCCTGCTTTTAGCAGGAGTAAAGTACAGGACCCGCAAAGATACCTCGGAGGTAATTACGATACCGTAATTACTTCCTTCCCCATTCCCATTGAGCCCTATGGGGCAGAAATGGGAATGGGGAAGGGCAAAAGGTGAATGGGGAATTACCGGTCCCTCCAACCCTGGAATGGACCAGTAATTACTCCATTCACCATGCCGGATTTGGGATGGTTTCGGAGGCAACCATGGAGCTAATTACTCCATGGTTAGGTCCAAACCCGGTATGAGGCCCATGTGTTTAAACGTTACTAGCAATATTGCAGAATGGGCTTTAAAGATCTCATTGGTGGATTCGTTCGTCTTAAAGATCTCGATATTTTCACAAGTGTTTTTGATGTTTACTGGCATCACTGGTCTGTTGCCTTTGAACGTGCAACTTAGGTTTTGCTGCTCTCATTCTTTGCCAGCAGTGTGGGTGGGGTGGCGGCTGGGCTGCAGTAATTCCTGCTGGTTTTAGGTTCACGTTTTACGAAGGTGCCATTTTTTGCAGGATGAAGTTAGGAGGGACACGGGTCAGTGCAAGTCCTTCATGGAGAAATGGAAGTGCCCGCTTATAGTACGTGATCTATTGCTAGGAACAGGGGTGCGAGGCGGGCGAGAAGGATTCCTATCTATGACTGGTTTATCCAATTCCAGTATTTCCTGAAATGATGCTTTCAGTACAAAATAAATACAAAAGCGACTAGGATTCCGGGGCAAATTCATAGCGAATAATGTGCAATTCCTAGAGCACTATTATTTGCGTGACGTTTTGGCGCTGTCCAAATTCAAGGGTTGATTTATTTTGCCTTTGCTTTCTTAGGAAATGTGTATAGACATCTTTAAATATACGTCGAGAGTCCATTCTTTATTCGCCAGACCCAAACCGTCTTGCAGTGTGTGCCACCCCTTGAGTGCCAAGGACGAGTATGCTCCTCCTTTTTGCAAAGACTTGCTATAAAAAATAAAAAAAATTGATGAACTGTCACGCACGTTTAAATTGCAGGCTTTGAAATGCCTGACGATGAAATGACATAGAACCTACAAGACACCCAAGAACAGGCAAAACGAGACTGCCCACTTCACGCCCAGCTGCTGTCGGCCACCCGGAACCAGTGTTTGAGCATTCAACATACAACCTCACGTGTGCCCTGGAGAAACACATTGGGCCTCATTACGACCTTGGCGCTAAGTGAAAAACGATGGCGGTAAATGGTTACCGCCATCGTTTTCCGCCAGGCACGATTATGACCCGTGACCGTTAACTACGATGCCATTAGCGCCATCGTAGTTAACGCTGCCGCTAACTGCACCAAGGGAGCGCGCACGCGACCTCCCACACCGTACTTAGCGCCATGGCGGTAAGGTACGCGAATGCCGACCCGAGCGGACATGCACCTAACGCCATCACCCAGGCCGTTAAGTACCTTACCGCCATGGTGCTAATTACGCCATCGCGAACCAACCGTAAAGGGACATGTAAAGTGAATGCAGCTGCCACAGGTGCACAGAAACAGCACAGGTGAAGGCAATACAGACTCAGGAAGTACAAAAAGTGCACACCCCACCCCTTCCCACACCCAGTCACACTCCACAATGATACCAATACGACTAGCAATGTTGGGGCTGGAGGACCTGACAGCAATGCGAGTGCTACAACTGCAGCAACAACAACAACAACAACAACAACAACAACAACAACAACAACAGCAGGCTGCACGGAGGAGACGCAGGAGGAGAAGGAGGGCAAGGCAGGGCCAGCTAGCCCCACCAGCACAGCCAGTGGCACCACGCAGGCAGCCCCCAATCCCACGCATCAGAGCCAGTCCATTCAACCTCACTGCAGAGCAGATCCATACCCTGTACCGTTTTGACCGGGACACCATTACCGCCATCGTAGACATGACACACAACGACATCGTCAGCATGATAGAAAGTCCAACCGACATCCCACCCCTACTGAAGGTAGTGTCTGTACTCCACTTCCTGGCCACAGGCACCTATCAGCACACAGTGGGGCACTTGCATGGAATCTCACAACCATTATTCTCACGTACGCTCATCCAAGTGCTCGATGCCCTCCTCAAGCACACAGATGACCACATCTCATTACCACGGACTGCCCAGGAGATTGCAAACACCAAAGTGGGATTCCATGCACTAGCAGGCATACCTGGTTGCATTGGTGCCATCGACTGCACCCATGTGGAATTGGTTGTTCCACGTGCCATGGAGGTACCGTACCGCAACCGGAAACAGTACCACTCAATTAACGTGCAAATGGTCTGTGACTCCAACAAGATCATCACACATTGTTGTGCCCGATTCCCCGGATCAACCCATGACGCAATGGTCCTGAGGAACTCCACAATACCACGCTACATGGAGCGACATGCAGGCCCAAGATCCTGGCTACTCGGTGAGTCCAATGTCATGACCATGGAAATGTGAAGTGGGTAGGTGAATGACGTACCGATGCATACTCCACCTGGCTGAAAGGGGGGGGGAATGATGCATACTCCACCTGGCTGAAAGGGGGGGGGAATGATGCATACTCCACCTGGCTGTGAGTAGCAGAGAGAACGGAGATAGATGATACCCTAGAGCAACCCAGACTCCACCCAACGCCAGTAAAGCCAATACCCAATGTATGCAGCCCTCCCCTGTGAATGAGGTCGTGCCCCAACCATGACACAACCATCTGCATGTGCATTTTACCAAATCAGACCCCATTGCCAACAATGCAGAACACCTAAATGCACCAAACACCATCAACCGACAGGCCTGTCCCCCATAACTGACCACGAAGGAGGCACATTACGGACAGAAACATCAACACACCATTACACAGACAGCAGAGCCCCCAAAATGGCCCTGTCCACATCACCATCGCTCACTGGGGCCATGATGAGGCGCACAGAAATGTTGCAATGATGTGCGCATTGCCATTACAGGACATGTGCCAGGCCAACTAACCAAACGGCATGAACGGACACAGTGGATGGGCACTCACAATGCACTCCACCCCACTGCATACATTGGGTGATGGCATGCAAGACAGGCCATGGGAGACATGAGCATATACTTGTTGCATTGTGTGAATTGATCAGTGCATGTAGGAGTGATCCAAAGTAACAGTTGGATACAAGCCATGGTGGCACATCATGTTTTTTGTCATACGTCATGACTGACACATACAATCTCGCCCAAATACAGGTGATGCAGGCTATCCCCTGAAGAGGTGGCTCCTTACACCAGTCCGGAACCCGCAGAACCAGCACGAGGAGGACTTCAACCGTGCACATACACGTACCCGTGTGGTCATAGAGCAAACATTTGGCCTATTGAAGGCACGGTTCCGATGCCTCAGCAGGTCTGGTGGTGCACTCCTGTACCGCCATGAGAAGGTGGCAAACATCGTCATGTCATGTGTCATGCTACACAATATGTGCGTCAGACGGAATGTGCCCCTGCCCCCTGACGCAGAACTGCAACCACCTGACGAAGAGGATGAGGAGGGTGCAGATGGGGCGGCACCCTATGGAGGAGGCGATGCCCAGGAGGGGCGTGCAATGCGCCAAACTATCATCGACCACTGCTTCTAACACACACGGCTGGTGTGTACCACATGGAGACTGCACTTGGGCTACTGTGTGTTCCTGGGACATGCACACTGTGGACTGTACACCAATGAAGCACACATATGCAATGAAAATGTCGACACAATTCATTTTTGAGAAGCAAAAAGTGTATTTCGGAGATAACATGTCGTGGCACACCCCCTCCCCCCTCCCCCCTGAATACCCCAACACACCCACTCCCTCCTCCCCCCCTGAATACCCCAACACACCCACTCCCCCCTCCCCCCTCCCCCCTGAATACCCCAACACACCCACTCCCCCCTCCCCCCTCCCCCCCGAATACCCCAACACACCCACTCCCCCCTCCTCCCTCCCCCCTGAATACCCCAACACACCCACTCCCCCCTCCCCCCTGAATACCCCAACACCCCCTGTGATCAAGTGGCTGATGTATTATTGCACCGGGCAGGCACTATTGGCAGCCCCCTCTCCCAGACCCCGGGGCACCCCTGCCTGTGCTCCGCAGGGTCCTGCCTGATCGGCGGACGGGGCTGCTCGGGGTGGAACTGGCAGCGGAGGATGTGCTTGGCTGCTCAGTTGGATGCATGTCCCGAATTGAGCGTGCAAGCTCAGACAGCACGCGCCGCATGTCAGCAAGTTCGGCACAAATGTCCTTTGTGCAGGACTGCATGTCAGCCCTCAGGGTCGAGGAGGTTTGCACCATCGCTGCCCTCAGGGTCTCGGTGCTTTGCACCATCGCTGCCTTAGGGTCTCGGTGCAGTGTTCCATTGATGCCCTTGCACCCCCACATTCCGTGACATGCTCATTAAGGAGCGAGGAGAGTTGCTGCTGGCGAGTTATGAGCTCCTCCAGGCTCTGTTGTTCCCTCTGTGCCATGCCTATTGCCTGTGGTGTGTCCATGGGGCTGCTCCCCTCCTGCAGACTTACAACAGGGCTTGGGGGGGATGGCCAATCGTCATCATCGATTTGCACCTGTGTGCCATCCTCATGTGGGCTGCTTTGGGACAGGGTGGGGGATTGGAGGTGGGCAGTGGGGGGTCCCACATCAGTATCCTCTGCATCCCCTGCATCACTGTCTGAGCAAGCTGGTATGGCAGCAGTTTCCCCCATAGTGCTGCTTCCTGCTGAACCTGTCCCCTCTGTGTGAACCATTTGGGGGATGTTTACTGCTTCTGCTGCAGCTACCTTGCTACCTGCTGGGGTGCCGGTCAGTGGCCTGTCCTGTTGTCTGGCACCGGCTTTTGGCTGCTGTGGTGTTTCTTTTGCTGCAGCAGAGGTGGAGGGTTGTAGTGTTGGCCCTGTGGTCCTGGCCCTCTTGACAGGTGTGGTGTCAGGTGTGTCCTCATCATCGGGTTCTGAGTTTGAGCCTGTGGTGGAGCAAAGGAGGAAGAGTGTTATTGATGGGTCTGCGTACATTGCGCGTGCATCGTGATGGATGACATCATTTGGGTTACTAGATGCGGCACATTTGAGGCAGGGGCATACAGGTTGTCTCACTTTTGCGTGGAAGTAGCATGGAGGTATGTGGGTGCCTGCAGTTAGGGTGTGCATACTGCATGCGTACTGGGTGGAGGTCAGATGTGGCTCTAGGCAGTGCCCTGCTGATGTGTTGCATTTACACTATAGGGTAACATTGGGCTTCACATGAATGGACTTCAGTGACTCTAGCATGGCTTCATTTGAGGCACCTACCTGCATCGCCTGATGCCGGTGCTCCTCGCTCCATCCCTCCTACCCCTTCAATGGACTCCATCCCGATTGTTGAGGCGCATATTTCTTCCCAGGGCTGTAGTTTGATTGGCGACTCAGATCCTCCCCCGGTCGCCATGCCCATGTTGCGGTTCGCCGAGAGGATGCTCCTGACGCGGAGCCGGAGATCGTCCCAGCGCTTCCGGCACTGCCTTGCGTTGCGGGGGACGGTCCCTACCGCACTAACCCGCTGGGCAACTAAGGCCCATATGGCCTTCTTCTTCACAATAGCCGGCCGGGTCATCTGTGTGGAAAAAACCACAGCGGAATTCTCCTGTAGGGTCTCAGCAAGTATATTGAGCTCCTCCCTTGTGAACCGGTCTTGCCGCTGCCGGTCACAGGCTTTTCGGACAGATTTGGGCATTTTCGAGCAGGGAAATGGGTAGGTATTGGTTTTTGCAGGGTCTCAGGGTCAGATGTCCAGTGGTTGCGGAGGATGCCGATGGATTGTGTTTTTCAAGATGGCCGCCGTGCTCTTTCCCGTTCCGGCGCGATGGCGCTACTTCCGGTTACGCTTATTTACGGTGACCGTAAAGTACGCTGACCGCTAATTACTGTCACCGCTAAGTACGGTGACCGCTAAAATGGATGGCGGAAGTGTACCTAGCGCGGCGGATGACGCCGGTGAGTGCCGTTTTGGGGTCATTTCCGCCATCGCGTACTTTACATTACCGCCATGGCGTAAAGCTCGCGCCCGATGGGTCGGAATGAGCCGCACTTTACGCCATCGGGCCAAGCCGTAAACGCTATTTACGCCATGGCGGTAATGTCCGATACTTACCGCCTGGGTCGTAATGAGGCCCATTGTATTTGCAGTTAGTCACCAATACTACACATATGTGTGGGATATACACGCCACATATATATATCCCACATGTCCCGAATCTTACTGAGAGCAATGTTGGAGATGATAATCAAGTAGAAAGCGGAGAATAATCACAGGGACCCTATAGCTGAAGTGTCATAACTCCGCTTAATGCTTGACGCTGGCACCAAGGATCCAGCCCAGCCCTAGAGAATTATTCGTAAGCAAGTTTTAGCTACAGGACCCATCAATGCACTACCCAGCAAGGTCTTAATCATATCATCAGAAGTCTTGCCTTGAGAACGACCTAGCATCGAGACACGTGTCGGCTGAATACAAGAATAAACCAATCAGCAACACTCTGAATGGACTTTGTTAAATTACTTTAATGATTACTAAAGCATATCATTAAGACACCACCATTGGATTACATTGGCTGTGCCCGAATTACCTCACATTAACTTCCAATTTTATAACATTGGGGTGGTTGGGGTTCTACCACCCAGTGAAGGTAACGCAGCCAGCCTAAACAACAGACCCAAGGGCGCGAGCGCACCTACCCTACGTTGATAGCCTTCCCTTATCCTCATAGAATATTGAGACCGGTCTATATTTGCAGAGGAGCCAACTTCAGTCCCAGAAGGCAAGAAGCAGACAGTGGTTTAACTCGCATCTTGAGAAAGCCGTTGGAGAGACCAGAGTAGTATGGATACGCAGCATCGCACAGGAGCCGCTCAGAGCAGGGGAGGCCCCATGCCTGCCAAACAGTCAGAAGAAGTCAGGTAGGCCTGGAGAAACAAACAAGCTTCTGCTGGGAACAAGAACCGAGCATGGGGAGGCCAAGAGAGAAGAGAGTACCTGATTGAAACTCACCCAGGAATTAGTATGGATACACAGCAGCGCGCAGGGGCCGCTCTGAGCAGGCGAGGCCCCATGCCTGCCAAGCAGTCAAAAGAAGTCAGGTAGTACTGGAGATACAAACAAGCTTCCGCTGGGAACAAGAACTCAGCATGGGGAGGCCAAGAGAGAAGTCAGTACCTGGTTGAACCTCAACCAGGAATTAGTATGGATATCGCCGCTCTGACCAGGCAAGGCCCATGCCTGCCAAACAGTCAGAAAAAGGTCAGGTAGGACTGGAGAAACAAACAAGCTTCGGCTGGGAACAAGAACTGAGCATGGGGAGGCCAAGAAAGAAGTCAGTACCTGATTGTCCCTCACCTCAGAAGTGATAAGGGAAGAGGACCATGAGCATTGTGCTAGGCTGAAAGGAGAGACATGGCAGAAGAGCGAAGAGAACTTAAGGGTCAGGATCCCACAGGCGTATTAAGGGAAGCCATTGAGGAAGATACAAAAGCTTCATGGGAGTTGTGGTCCCAACACACTAAGGAGTGCAGTGGCCCTGAAAAATTTAAGAGCCAGTGAAGAAATGTTTTATGGGAGTTGTGAGTCCAACGCTCCAATTGTGCAAAGGTACGAACAAGCAAAGGGAAGCAATGAGGAAATGCATTTTGAGTTGTGGTTCAAATACTCTAATTGCCGCAGTGGCTCTAACAAACTAAGGAAACCAGTGAAGAAATGCTTCATGGGAGTTGTAGTTCTAACATGTCAAGGAGGGCAATGGTGCAGCCAAACAGAAAAGTTACTCACCGTAGTAACACAGGTACTCTAACCCCACAGTCACCTTTCCTTTATACTGTTCGGATGTCCCATGGAAAGGGGGACAGGCCAAGGCGTGTTGCTAAGCAGCAATCTGGAATTGATTCTACGTGTAGATGCACGGAAATGCCCAGGCCAGGACCTCCCCGTGCACCCCGCCCAACCGTCAGTCCCTTTCTTTAAGTCAGTTATTCGGACCAAGATTTCTCTTTTTTTTATTATTTACATGTACATGGAGGGTGGGCGTATGAAGGAAAGGGGAAAATGAACTAAGAGACCCAGTGCCACTACGGTGAGTAACTTTTCCGTAATCATACGTCCCGCCCTCCTTCCGCCATATTGTTGGGAGATTCAAAAGCACCTTACTTCCAAAAATGTGCAAACCGGTTTCATAAAACCACATGACCAAAGGCTGCATCACTTCGAAACCTCAGTCTGAGTAAAGTTTACAGAATGAGTGTGTACTAGCCAAAGTTTCCACTACACAAACGTCTTGTATTGGCACATGTCTCTGGAACGCTACTGACGAGTTCTTACCCACGACTAAGTGGATCTTCAGAGGGTCCTTCCCAAGCAATCTGTGTGCCTCTAATATGTACGAAACTATTCAGAGAGATATGGACGCCTTCGCATGTTTCCTCAAAGGTCACAAATAGTTGGTACACCTTTCGGATGCATTCTGTCTAAATAAAACTTCAAAGCTCTGGCTACATCCAATGACTGAGTTGGATCCGGCAAAAGTATTGTAGAGAAATGTGCTTCAGGAATTATGCCTAGGTCTGTGATTTGTTAAACAATTTGATATTGATGGGATTACCGCTATCAGGAGCCACTACCTTTAAAGTGATGCCTCTGATCAACTAGAAGACTGAACCGAAAGGAAATGGCCGTCAATATTTGTTGATATTCCACTGAACTCTATCAGTAATCAGATGAAAAGCCCATTATCCCCAATAGTCGGCGGATTTGGATAGATCAGCAGTTTTTCTTTTGCAACATAGCCATATATCTCTCGCTGGAGCTTGTAATCCTCATCGAGAGATCTCGACTCTGTATAATACACTCTTTAAATAACTTGGGAGCCTTTGCCAGGAAACAACATTTAATCCAACTTCTGCGATCGCATCACTTAGTATCTTCAATCTAGACTCTTATTCTGAGGTTTGCGCTTCTAAATGTTTCCAGATGATCTATTGCCAGGTTCAAGGCCTTTTTAGTTTTGGTAAATGCACATTAAGTCGTAAAGATTTTGCTTTGGATAGTCTGTAGTGATATGTCACCCAGCTGAACAATATTTAGATTGATTGAGGTAATTGAGTTATGTAAATCTGCCGCTGCTGCTTGAATTCCCTTCTTAAAGATATCTGTAATACCCCCTTTAATCGGGGTTCGGCACGGCAACAAATCCTTCTTTGTGTGTTTGGTTTCAAGGGAGGGAGTGTCCAGACTCTCCACAGGCTCAGAGCTCTGGGTAGACATTTGATTACTGCTACCTGACTCCATGGGTGTATCTTAGTTGATAGTTCAGACCACAAAGATTTGATATTGCGTTCAAATTGAAGGGATCAAATTGCCAAATTTCCCAGCTTGGTATAAGCCATTCCTCAACATTGGCTTTCAGATGATTCTCTCGAGAAAGGTGCACACATAAAGTCAGTGCAATCAGTTACATCTCTTGGGTGTCTTGTCCCGAGACAGCTAATGGAGTGGTCAATGAGTTCACTCACCAACTTGTTTGATTAAATGGCCTTCTGATGTCTTGTCGTGTCGTGTTATGTCCTTGTGGTTAATGTGCGCCCTGATGCCTGCGGGCTTTGGCGTGTAATAAAGAAATAAAGAAATAATGAGAATAATGAGATGAACAGCCTGTGTAGCTGCATCCAGCAAGAAAATGAAAGTTTGAATGTGTCCAAGAAAATGAGAAGGAAGGTAAGCAATAAAGAACAATGAAAGAAAGAAATTAAGAGCAAAAGAAAGAGAGCAAGAATGAAAGAAAGACAGAAGGAAAGAAAGAAAGAAACAGTGAAAGAAGAAAGAACATGGAGGAGTGAAGAAAAGAATGAAGAAAAATAGAGGAAAGAAATACATGTAAGGATGTACAGAGATGGGTTAAAAAACGAAGAATGGAAACAGAGAAGGATAAATGGAACAGAATGAGGGAAAAGATGAAAATTAGAAAAGACATGAAGGACAGAAAAGAAAGAACACAATCATGAAAAAGAACAGAGGAATAGATAAAGAAAAGGAAAACCAGGTGGGAAGCTGCCTCGCTTCGCCCTCTTCCTGCTCCCACCTGCAAGGCGAAAAACCTTGGGGTCCTCTTCGACTCCATACTCTCCTTCTCTCCTCACATCTCTGACGTCTCTAAGAAGTCACACTACCAGCTGCACCTCCTCAGAGGTATTCTTCCTTTCCTCTCCTTCCCCGAGAAGCTCACTGTCTCCAGAGCTCTGGTTCTCTCTAGGCTGGACTATTGCAACATTCTCTTTCTAAATCTGCCTGCTTCTACTCTCCGCCCTCTGCAACTTAACCAGAACCAGGACTGCGAGACTTGTCCTTGGTTTCAAGCCCAGGGATCGTATCTCTCCAGGACTGAAATCTCTGCACTGGCTCCCAGTGGCTGCAAGGATTAAGTTCAAAACCCTCTGCATCGTCCACAAGGCCTTCTGGGGGCTAGGGCCTCAATACCTTCAACTCTCTCTTCCTAAATCTCTTCATTCTCGAGCTCTTCGCTCATCCGTCTCCAACTCCCTCAGGGTCAGTCGCTCCTCCAAGCAATGAGTTGATGGTGGATCTCTTTCTTCTGCTAGTGCCTCCCTCTGGAACAGCCTCCCTACCTCTCTTAAACTTGAGAAGAACCATCTACGGTTCCGGAAGCACCTCAGTACCTTTCTCTTTGCCTCTGCTTTTTCTCCTCCTCTCCTCTGCTGACCTCCTGGCTGTTACCGCAACTGCACTGGCTACCTGGACACCCTCTGATCTCGGGCCCAGGTACCTCCCCCGCCAGTGTCTCACACCTGCACTGCCCACCTGGCAACCCCCGCACTTGTAGACTGTTTCTGTATCCCTACAGTCCCCCTACGAGCCCTTGACACCTGATGTCTGCACTTACCCTTGCACTTGCCACTTGCTGGCCGTTACTTTACTTATTGTTATTATCTATTCCCATGTACTGCACTGTCCATGCCCCCTTCTCACGCACTTGCGTGATCTGAATGATACCCGGCCTAGTAGGATCGTGTTCCGTCCTCCCTTTGTTCCCCTCCCTTGCCTCGTCGCGCCTTGAAACACTTGTGTATAGGCGCGTTATAAATGCCATAGCATATCATATCATATCAAAGAGGATCGCAAAATAGCATGTGTAGTCGATTTCAAAATTGTACTTCAGAGTTTTTCTATAGTCAAATTCATAAATGATTCATTGTAACTACAAACTACAGCTATTGCCTCTCATTGATGTAGTAAGTGTCCTGCAGTGCTCATTTGAATCTATTACTGATAGATTTTAACATGGGCATCATGCAAAACAGTGGGCAAGGCGGCAGCCCTCGGAAGCCAACTGGCAAGCTCATTTTTGGGATATTTCGCATTTGCTTTTTACAAGTCTGTTAATGTTCTCCAAGATTCCACGGGTAATTACTTCAGGTTTTTAAAATAGTTCATAACAGTTCCCCTCTCAACTAAAACAAGTTATAAGGACCAACCACACATGGTTCAAATGCGTGTTTCTTTCAAGCACCTTCACCACTTTGGATCAGATTCACCACTCACCACCCTCACCCCTTTGGATCAGATTCACTACTCACCACCCTCACCACTTTGGATCAGATTCAACACTCCCCACCCTCACCACTTTGGATCTGATTCACCACTCACCACCCTCACCACTTTGGATCCGATTCGCCACTCACCACCCTCATCACTTTGGATCCGATTCATTGGACAGAGCAGAAACTACAGCAGGAAATCCCCACTCTGTGCAAGGAGCCTTCCGCCTGGTGATGCAGGGAGAGATACTGGAGTCCCTTTGGTCTTTGCATACTTTTTAGAGTTTGGAGCATGCTAAGAGCAGGGAGGTTACATTGGGATGAGCTGCAGGCTCCATGTTTTTCGTGGCGGCTACCATAGGCCTGTTGGGTTCTCTCTCGTTAGAAGGTGGTACCGGCCAGTTTCTTGCACCATTCACAGTCTATCCAAGTATAGAAAGTTATAAAGCACATTTTACAACACACATGATCACAAACCTTTGAAAATAACCATGTGCATATATCACCCACCAGAGGAAACCCTCAAACTCAACCGAATGCCACATCTTGACAGCCACGTAGACATGCAGCTCAAAAACACTGCACACACATCCTAACTGACCGCAAGCGCGTGGCCGGTATGGAATGTCATGTAAGATCTGGCCCTCCTAACTAGACCTAACCTCAAGATGACTCATGATAAGGAGACCCTAAGCTTCCAAGGTCTCCAGTAAGGTATTCCATCTCACGTCGGAGTCAGAGAGGGATATCAGCACTAGGCGTCCATGCAAATAGCAGACCTCGTTCTCTTAATTTCCTGGTAACAGATACTAGATGCCCAAGGGCTTATAGCACAATAGTAACTAGATACAAATATAAGTAATGCCACTGTTGATGCCAATGTGGGATTAAATCTGGTGTGTGGGCGGATGCAGACAGAGGCAGAAGCCAGAAAGAGTACTTGCCCCCAAAATGGGCATTCCTTCAGACACCCATGTTCAACTGGGAGCTTAAAGGAGGAAACTGGTTCGAAGTGCTGGCTCCTTGGCTTGTAACAATCGTCCACTCAAACCCAGACGGCAAAATACCTGAAAACCACCTCACTCCAGAAAACCTTCCCTCGCTAATCTTGTCCCATTCACCCTGATCTGGAATCCCAATGGGAGCCCTGCCATATTCACCCGCCCTTAGAGGAACTTCACCTCCCCACCTCTCCTCCTCCCATCCCCCGGATCACAGTCGCTACCCCTTCCTGCTGCCAGTCACCGGGCCACTCCCCTTTCGGCCTGTTGCCCTAGCACCTCATATTACCCACAATACTCACAAAGCCAGTAGAAGATCTTTCAGCACCAATGCCATGGCCTTACTCCTTAGGGGCAATTTCCTACTCCATTGAGCATCCCCTCTTCCTACTTACTGCCCTCCCCCCCGCCCTGGAAGGAGTGGGACACAAGGCAGCTGCCCACAGGCTGGAGTGAATGTGATTCCCTTCCGGTCCTACCCCCCTTTCTTCGCCTCCCCAGTACTTCCCAGCCCTGCTTCTTCAGGCTCAACCAAGCCCCTACTGCCCGTCCCACGCTTATCCTTTCCTTATGCCACCCTCCACCGAATTCCCAGCGCTTTCCCAAAGGGCGGTGATGCAGTTTCACTACCACACCATGAGGTGCCTACAGGAAACCTAAATAAAATAGTCATAAGATTAATGTTGTGTTAAAGGTCTGATTGGAATTTCCTCCAAGGTTAGGCAGTTGTGATCTAAGAGGTAATGCATTAGAGTTGGCTGTCTGTTGTCTTCCTGCATCTTTCATTCTTTGCAGGGGTTTTTAAACTCACAAATCAGTCTTCAGCAGTATTTTAGTTTGAAGAACACATCATTCAAGGGTTCTAACGCAGATGCATTTTTTTCTTGCAGGTTTCTCCAAATATGCTTTGCTTTCAAGTTGCTGTGTTTCTGAGCCTTCTTTGCCCATTGGTGACGCCTCTGCAAGCCGCCGGATTTGGCAACGAGATTCTCGTCCACGTCTACAATTCTAAAGCTATGAAATACCAAGGAGGAGCAAACAAGGAACTGATCCCAAGAGTACAGGGCCGAAGCCAAATCCTGAAGCTCCTTGTGGCTGCCGGTGCTCCTGGGAGTGGGATCCCACTGGAGAGCAAGGCCACAAGGGATTCAGGTTTAGAACACCCAGGCGTGCCCTACTCAGAAGAGTTTGAAAAGATGATCAGGGTGCTCCTATTGGCACACCAGGCACAGAGCACCCCAGTCAGCAAGAGAGGCAATCATCGATCCAAGTTTGCTTTGTCAATTGACGTGCCCACTAACATACTCAGCATTCTGATAGAGCTGGCCAAGGAAAAAGACATGAGAGCCAAAGCGGCTGCCAACGCAGAGCTCATGGCCCGGATAGGCCGCCGAAAATAAGCATTTTCAACTCTTTTAAGAAAACACCTTGCACTGCACACAGTTGTCCTACCTTGAATCATTTCCTAAATCTTCAAAATTTTGATAAACAGGTCATACAAAACATATCCTTTAGATTGTTATTTTTCCACGTTATCATTGCTCATCATTTATTACTATCGCTGTCCTTTTAAGATGCTGAGTAACTTTACAAATTGAACTAGTATTTTATCATCAATGACATACCCACTAAATACTCTATTTTATCTTTGAGAAATATGTCAACCAATTTATGTGTTATGTGTTTGTCAAATGTGTTAAAAGCTATGTTTCTTTTTTTTAATAAATATGTGTAAAGTTTATACATAAACTGTATCACATTATCAATACATTGAAATTGGCAAGACATATGGGATGCCGATATCTCTTTTCTCTTTGCTGCAATTAAGATTATTAAGAAACTGCTTGTGGCAGAAAATGGTTCAACTATATTTTGCCCATTTCTAGAAGCTGTTGTTGCATTGACCCTCTATGTGTCCACTGTATCTTTCTCTAGTGTCTACAAAATAATGTGCACCTTATAAAATTCGCTTTTTCAAATGATACCTCACAAAACATAGCTTGATATCACAGTACCTGCTTTTCATTGACCTTTTTTGAAAAACGGTATGTTGAGGATTTCACACATATATTGCAGGACTGCAGATAAGGCTAGCATGTTATCTGCTCCTAGGTTTGTGTGGTGATATGTGTGTGCTTGTCTGCTCTAATTCGAATTGAGCGTGAATGCTATTTCCCCCACAATATCCTCCGACTACGTAGACGACTGAAGTTAGAAATGTCCCACTATCTTTCCCCACATTTTCTGGGGGGCTTTCGTCATATCTTTTGTAAGTACTTCATGTTAGATTTCTCAACACACTGTTTCCCAATTGGCTAATTTGTTGTCAAGCTATTTTAAGAAAGTAATTATTGAATAGTCTCTTTGGTGTACTCATAGAACCTCATAGAATAAGCTCCCAATCCTATTGGTAATATTCAGTAGCAATGCAAGCAAAAACCAGAACATTTCAGCTCACCTGCTTCTCAATCTTCCAGAGCTAGTTATTGGTTCTCCACCTTATCTATAAGTAAATCATCTTAAAACCACTTTGCACCATCATGTTATCAGATTTCATGTTTGCTATTAATGTAAAGTAACCAAATTGTGTCTTGGGTGTTCCGCATGAAAAGCATTAAGATGGTTTGTCAAGTTTCCAATTCATGGTTATATGTATGATAAATCCAACTGTATCAACACACGCTTCAATTGTTTTGACAATATATCAATAAAGTGTGTATCCAGTGTTTTGTGCAGCAATATACAATTGAAAGGTGGTTTACCTATAAACAGGCCTCATTATGAACATGGTCTTAACATTCAAAACATTCAGTGCCTCATTACCAGTTTGGCTGCATTAGGAATGCTAATACAATAGAATGGACCTACAGTCACCACCCATGGGAACTGTGAAGTTCCTGCCTGGTTATGCATTGTGGTTAGTCCCAGTTCTGCAGTCTTATCGGACTTCATTGGGGAATGGCATTATTACTGTTGGTGGTAATAAAGCTGGTGATTTTCTTGAGGTAATAACCCCATGAACATGCAGATGGTTTAACACCCTTTTGGGGTTTATTAACTCATAATCAGGTGGGCTGAAATAGCAGATGGTAGTACAGTTATCACCTGTATTTCAATTAACATCAAACTCCAAATGAAGCCTTTTGCATTGTAAATAACTATTTTTAAAATACCACCTGATTTTGAGTTGGGTTCATATGGGATATTTACATCATGGGGTCATAAAAAGTACTGTACGGGGAGAAAAGTGCAGATTTAGCAAAGTAGGTCCATCATTTATATTTACCCAATGCAGTACTATATAAATGCTGTACGCCGTAAATATTTCAAGTAATCTCAGCTCAAAACGGAGTATCCAAGCAATCTCAACTCAAAAATAAGTATCCACGCAATCCCAGCTCAAAACTCGGCATCTAAGCAATCTCAGCTCAAAACTAAGTATCCAAGCAACCTCAGCTCAAAACGAAGTATCCAAGCAATCCCAGCTCAAAACTCAATATCTAAGCAATCTCAGCTCAAAACTAAGTATCCAAGCAATTCCAGCTAACAACTAAGTATCCAAGCAATCCCAGCTCAAAACTAAGCATCTAAGCAATCGCAGCTCAAAAGTAAGTATCCAAGCAATCCGAGCTCAAAGCTAAGTATCCTAGTGGTATCTTAAAAGAATGAGTTATTCAAAATTGCACGTTTTATCTTTACCACCATTAAAATAATTTCTTTTATTAGTTTTATTTTTATCGTGCTATGATGGTTTATAATTAAAATCTTTCACAATTACACGTTATAAAAACAAACATGCCAAGAAGATTACAGTTCATTCCTTTTGCGGTCTAGAAATCAATTCAACTATCAACAATTATTTTACAGACATTATAACCAAAAAATAAAATCAAACTACATTTCAATTATATCACACACAATTTGCTCAAAGACTCAACCACATTAATCAATGTGGGACAGTGAAGTGTGCTTTGCCTGTTGGATTCCCTGAAAGGCCTAACTGTAAGACAATGCGTACTGCAACAACGTGTACAAATAGAAAGTTCAGTGCAAAGTGCATTACAACAAACCAGTGCAATTTATCACACTTAATCAATAAAAAAACAGTTTGCGCAGTGCAAACTACAGTGATAATAAAAACTGTTGACATTTTAAAAATCTAATGCTGAAGCAGAGGACGCTGTTCAACCACTGCATATCAGAGACATACTCACTAATGGGTTGATGACGCTTTTCTTGGAAAATCTAATATCAGTCCTGAAGGCTTAATACAAGTTCCGATAAACGGGGGATATCACTGAATAAGAGGAAAGTCTCTTTTAAAAAAGCAATTAGTGAAATTGACACGGATAATTGATTGCCATTTATCAAAAGTTATCAGAAATTAGAGCCGAAGAAGAATGGACACATTTTTCAAAATAATATACTCTTGTCTTTAATAAAAACGGGATGGTGGAGTGATTATATCTTTTTTCAATTACACAATCAACACAAACGCTTGTCACCAGCTAATCCCAGCGACGGCCACAATACCTCAAGCAGGTGGCAGCAATTATGAAATGTAGGACATCAGAGATCTAGCCCCAGGGATATCTTTTGTGTATTCCTTATAGCACTTTAGATGCCTTAACCTTCTTTGTTTTTAACATAGTCCCACTCTTGAGCTTCTTCTTCTATGCTAACTCTTGAGATTCAAAGTCAATACATGTTTCATTTAAGAAACTTTAACTAACTTTCAAGAACTCATTCAATGAAGCTTTGGAACCTAAAGGAGAAACATTTCCCAATCTAGTAAAGCGCGAGTACCCACTCCATGACTCTTTCACTTTCCTAAAGAGGCGCGGTATATTCACTTTATACGAGTACCAGCATGTATGTAAACCCAAATCTAATCTGATAACCCCTATAAGAAGTGAGGGGGGCAGACTCATTATTGTTTATCAGATTTCACGCTCCAGAGCATTTAGTCATTTCCAGTTCTTTAATGTTAGTCATTCGAGTCCATACCGAATGGTTGGTGTCACTTTAGCTCTATAAAACTCTAAAAGGGAGTTTAGGGAAATATGACAGAATTTGGCATGTATTAATTTAATCTGGCTCATGAAAGACTCAATCCTAATCCACAATTTTGCCTTTATCAAACCTATGTAGTTCTTATTAGCAACAATGAACTCAAGATAGACTAATTGGTCCGCTTCTTCTATTGTATTTCCGTTGACAAGCCACTTAAAGTTGCAAAACTTTTTTCCCCGTTAAAAATTAAAATGTGTGGTTTGACAGGTTAATCTGAAGTCGGTTAACCTTAGCAAACCTCCCTGCCTGATTTTATATTCTTTGAAGACCAATAGGCGTGGAGTCAGGTAAGATAAGGTCATAGGCGTAGGCCATCCATCCACCCACCAGAGTCCCTATCTATGGTGAAAAAAGAGTCCCTCTCTGAAGAGTCAATGCCAGGTCTGACAAATATAAATCAAACAAAATATGGGCTAAAACACCCCCCTGTTTTAGGCCAGCCGCAACCTGTACATTCTTAGAGAGAACCCTCTCTGAATTCCGACGTACCGCTGAATGGTTATCAGCACACAACTTCACCCCTCCTTCGCTCCCACCATCAACTGTAACGGCACGCCAATGGCTGAATTTGTGTGTTGCGCCCATTGCGCTTCCAGGAGCCAACCACGCACCCTGCGCTGCCCTGAGACATGAATCCTGCTTGAAGCCACAGCAGGCCTATCACACCACCATGCCACCAAGAGCCTACCTAACGTGCTGCCCTGAGCCCTGCTTGAAGCCACAGCACGCACACCGCACCACCAGGCTACCAAGAGGCTACACCGCCCTGTGCAATGCCCTAAGCAATGGATTCTGCATGAAGCCACAGAAGGCCCATCGCACCACTACGCCACCAGGAGCCTACCTTGCCTCGTGCACTGCCCTAAACATGAGACCCTGCATAGGACCAGAGCAAATTCACTTCCACATCTCACGCACACAGTCTTCCAGAGCCCCATTAGAACCTATCCCCTGCAACTCCAATTTAAGTTACTGCTCCTCCAGCCCAGCCCTAACGGCCACCATCCCCTCGCACTCTCAACCCACAGCCAAGTCCACTATGCTGAACCACCCACCTGCGCCACCTCTCCAATGCACCCTAATCAATGCAAGATCACTTGTCGCCCATGCTACCGACATCCTGGACCTCACAACCAGTAATGACACTGACATCCTAGCCATCACTGAAACATGGTTTAAGCACTCCGCTGCCCCATCCTTATCGATTGCAGTCCCCCAGGCTATACAATACTCAGATGAGGTAGAACCCATAACAAGGGTGGCGGAGCTGCCCTCATCTATAAGAACACCATCCCCCTTCGTCAAATCACGCCTACCCCCAACCTCACTGCTAATCCATCTCTGCCAAATTCAATTTCACACCCAATAACACTATGTCCATCCCCCTTATCTACGGGCCCCCCTCGGCCCATTGCCTCCTTCGAGGATGACCTCTCCCAGCTCATCTCAACGAACCTTAAACCTACCTCCAAGCTCCTCCTCCTTGGAGACTTCAACCAAGACTTCAATGACCCCTGAGACACGGACGCTACAGCCCTTGCTGAAACTACTGCTGCCTTAGTTTTGTCACCAACGCATACTCAACCCCACCCAATACCAAGTACACACCCTAGAATGGATCATTGACTACATTTGCAATGACTCCATCCTCTCTAGCCCTCCCTGCCCATGGGCAGACCACCACCCCGTCACTTTATCCAGCCCCATCCTGGGGTCCCCAAACCGAGCTCCACACTACCCCCTACCCTGGTCCATAGCACCCGCAATCTCACCAGCAATCGCCCGCGTCCCTTACTCTACAACCAACTACCCACAATCCACGACACAGACACACTTTTCGAACACTCTAACTCAGTGCTCACCAATGCAGTATACTCTCTTGCCCCCGCAAACCTCGCAAAGGTAAAAGCACCAGGCACAGTAACACGTGGTTAACTACTGACATTTAACAGCAAAACAATTAATCATAACCACGGGCACACTTCTCACCATCGTTTTTCAGCTTGCCAACCCATTACAAAAGGGGAGAACCCATATGCAAATCAGGCTTGGTCCCACCCCAAAAGGGGCAGTCCAGCACAAACTGCTAGGTCATATCCCTTCTGCATGAGACCACAAGCATCTCCAGACATGTTTCAGCCTTGTTGAGCATCATTAGTGAGGAGTAGCTTGGGTCTCTAGGTCCAGCAGGCTCGGGACCATCGCCTGGGCATACCCATCCCACTCGGGGTGACTTAAGCAAAACAGAAAAGTGATGGCCGGAAGGCTTTGAATTAATCATAACCACGGGCACAGCTCTGGGAAACCCTCCAAACCATCGTTTTTCAGCCTGCCCCGTCATTACAAAATGGAAAAAATCATACTCAAATCAGGTTTGGTCCCAACCCAAAAGGGGCAGTCCAGCTGACCTCAACACTATCCAAGCAAATGAACGGGCAGATAAAGTTGTTTGGTGCAGGGACCCTACAGCTGCTAGCAAAGCCTTATTCACAACCATTTCACTGAATTACAAAGAAGCTATCCACGCTACTAATGCGAGCACTTACAATGACAAGAATAGCCACTGCCTCCTCTAGCTGCTGAGAACTGTTCGCTATTTTCCTGGTGAACTTGAATCCCCCATCCCCCACCCCTCCACATTCATCAAAGACTCCCCTTAGTGCAGCAACATCCAAGATGCCCTCACAGGCAAAGTCTCAGCATTACAAGTCAAAATCACAGCTAAATCAGCTACTACCCCCACAGCCTATTCTCCTCCCCACCTACTTAGCGCTCTAACCCACATCTCCCAGAACAACATACCATCTCATACCCCTACTTTCTTCTTCCACACCATCTGTGAAATTACCTAGCTTCCCTTATCAAAGTGCTCAAAACCTCACGCTGCAAAGGCGTCATCTGTGCAGCTTTTGGCAGAGGACTGCTCTGACAAACAAGGGGGTTCTTGGAGTTTCTCTACTACCGGCCTATATCCTGGGTTAGAGTCTCAACCAGAGTCTTTAGCTCACCCTCCTTTCACAGAGGACAAATTTCCACCTCATATCAGTCTTTGATCAAGGGCAGTCCAGCACCGAAATGCCAGGCAATTCTCTTCTGAACAAGAGTACCAACAGCAACCCCAGACATGTGAGGACTGCTCTGAACCTTTACTCCCATAATCAACGCCTCCTTTGCCACCTGATCCATCCCAACCTCACTTAAAGAAGCCTGCATTGCCCCACTGTTAATATAAACTTCCCTGGGTCCAGCCACCCGAACCAATTACCATCCCATAACCACGGTTCCCTTCCTCCTCAGAATTCTCTACAGAGCCGCCTACCTAAAAATCAAAGAATTCTTGGACACTCACAACATCCTCAGCCCATTCCAATCATGCTTCTGCCCCAGACAAGGGACAGAAGCAGCTTTCCTCGACCTAAAAAAAACAGCTCGACACGGCCAATGATGCAGGCAATCCTTCATTTCTCATGCTCTTGGACTTATTTGCTGGCTTCGATCTCATGGACTAATAGATCTAATGCCACACCTCAACACAGCTGCGCACTTCTCCCCTGAAGCCACTCAATGATTGACCTCCTTCCTCGCCAACAGAACCTTCAGAGTCTTCTCTGGTGAGGCCTCTGCCGCTCCCACAACAATTACCTGTCCAGTCCTGCAAGGATCTTGAGTCTCTACAACCCTGTACAATATCTATACTCGACCTCTTTTCAACCTTCTGGATGCCAGCTGAATCTCTTACACGAACTATGGAGATGACACGTAAATTCCCATCCCTCTTACGGCTGTCTATCCCCAAGACTCCCAAAAAGTGGATGCCATCTATGACGCCATCCAAACGTGGATGGCCTCACACAAGCGTTGCCTCAATGATGAGCAAACTGAGCTTCTTCTCGTTGGATCCCCTTCCCGCATCTCTAAACCTGATCCTTCCTTCCAATCCTTCAATATCGATGGACACAAGATTCCGGTGTCCTCATCTGTGAAAAACTTAGGCTTTGACCTTGGTGCATCCCTCAACATGTCTCGGCACATCAATCACCCCGCCTTCACGGCAGCTTACACCACGAAACGTATTTATGCAAACAAATCATTCCTCTCCTCTGACAGCCAGCTCACTATCGCACGCATCATTGTCCGTGGGACGAATCAACTTCCGGGGCATGAGTGGGACAGGGATGAATATCGGTTTCTAAACCATCAATCAGCCCAGCAGCTCTAGAACACCAGAAAGGATCCAAACAGATTGGAAAAACCAAGTCAATTATAATCTTCCTTGTCCAATTGTGGTAAAGTCGACAGAACGGTAGGCTTATCTCTGCAAGGTCGTGGACCATAAGTTAGTTACAACACAGCGAAAATACAATTATGACCCAATGATAAAAGGGACTGTCAAGTCAAGGTTGTATACAACTATCTACTTTATTATTATTTCAACAGACAGTTCTAGTACACTACAAAATACAATCCATCCTGTAAAGGAGTACAGAGGACAGACAGCTTCAAGAAGGAAATAGGGTGCACTCTGGATACTGACAGGAGGGTAATCGGTAAAGTAATTAATCACACTGTTCAAGGATACTTGTTCTCAGCACAAAAGGAGCAATGGGTCGTAAAATGTCATTAGGGGCCTTCGGAGAAGCACCAGGGGGACAGAACTACAATGTACTTTGTGCTTGTAGAAGTTCTTGGTGCTCGACAGCGTTGAGTCGGTTTCAGGGCGCTTTGCAGCATCTGCGACACAGTTCAAGATAGGAGACAGCTAAGGGTATCAGTTGGCAGGCAGTTCGGTGAGCGAGGCTGAACGAACGGCTTCAGGCAGGCCTGCACAACGACTTGGGGTCTGGAATCATTGTCTCACTGCTGGTTGGTGGGTCTGGAGCACTGGTCGAGGCATCTCGGATGGCGTGAGATACTGTGACATGACAACAGTCAGCTGTGCAGTTGGTTGCAGCTCGAGGGCTTAAAAAATGTCCTTAGAAATGGACACTGGTTGATGCTTGCCGGTGCACTCCTCCTAGTTTCTTCGCTGGGCTATTGGCGTCCTTTAATGCAGACGGCTCAAAGCTGAGGAGAGTGTTGCAGGCAACAGCCATGGCTTTCTTTTTGTTCAGAGGCTCTGTGGCACTTCCCACCTAGAAAGCTTGCTTGGAGTGCCTAGCAGGGAAGGCTGTGTGCTGGCTGGGTGCCGGTTCTGGAGCTGCTAGAGTTTCCTGTGGATTCAGTATCTCCCTCTGTTCCCTGGGAGATGTCTAGGGGAGGGATCATGCTTCCTTCTTGGAAATCCTGATCTTCCTTCACTGGCAGAAGCTGTAAGGCAGACAGAACCTTCAGGCAGGGTCCAAATGAGTTCTTCTTGTTACTCCTTGCAAAGTATTCAGATGATCTCCCAAAGCCAAATGGGCCCCAGTGATTGATGCAGGCTAAGCACACCTTAATGAACCAATTCTGGGTACCCACCAACAATCTTCTGTTATGCGTGAGGTCATAACTAGAGTGCTTTTCAACAGGAAATGTAAAGGGGTGAAAGCATGTACTACTAAGTCCCACCCATTTTCCTGTCTGTTGTGACTCAAACGGTCTCTCTGGTTAGTTGAGCTCTCTGTGGCTTCTGACCAAAGGGCAGGTCTCCCTTGAAGTTATCTATCAAATCATATACTTCCTACCTCTGAAAGGGGGTGCACTTGCAGTGGTTGCCTATTGCAAACAGTTGTCCCAGACATTACATTCACTGCCCTTCATACTAAGGGGTGGGAGCTGTGAGAAACCTGAACGTGTCTCACGTGCTAGTCCCCAGGGATCTGTCATCCAGGCGGCCAGGACATGGCCATCGCTATTGAATCCAGTTCCTGGGTGTGGACCAGTGCGGGAGGATCACCTGGATGGGGGGTCTTTGTGGAGTGGAAGTGGGACACCAAAGGGTGAAACGCGCTATCCCCTATCTTAAGACACCTTTTCCCCATCCTACCAAGTAGGATATCTAGAAACTCAAACCCCCCACCCTGTTTCAGACACAAACACTTTCTCACAGACAGTTCACTGTGACTGACAACGGACTAACACCAGAGTCGTATACCTGACATGTCTCAACACAAGGGTCAGGCAGAGTCAGGCAATTACTGATAACTACAGACACCTGACTTCCATCACACTTCCCCACACGAATAAAAGGCGGAGCACGAAAGCACATTCTGAGCAAGTCCAAATGCATGAGGAAGCAGCTATTCTGGGATGCAAGTTTAAAAAGAGGAGAGAGGCGGAAAGACCAGAGAGGACGACAAGGAGGGATTTACCCGTGCCCTTTTCAAGAAAGAATCACGACTTTCAGCAAACCTCAAGGAAAAGAAACATAATACCAGTAATTATAGCTGACGAGAGGTGTAGAGTGTGTCAACAGTACACAGGGTCCTCCCGCATTGATAGCCAAGGTGGGGAGACGCGATTTCCACTGTGGTACTGCGTCCTTGACTCTAACAGCAAAGCCAGACCAAGGAGTTCAGAACAGCCGGTGAGTCGGGAGAAACTGATAACAGACCAGAGTGTGTGATGCTCAAGGTTGCAAGCGGCAACATTGTATGAACAAAGTACTTGTGTTCTATTGAACTTTAAGAAAAAACAGTTACTACCAGATACAGAGTGGTCCGGCGCTGCGTGGGTGCACACACACTCGAAGGTCTCTGTTTGGTACCCCCAGAGCATGTGAATATTGAATGACAAAATCAGCGGGTTAAGTATAATGGCATGCACATTCAAAAGGCTTTGATTATATACGTACTAAAATTGGTCTGAGCCCAGAAGAGGAGGATCCCAGGCGAATAGTAAAACTCACTCACAAAGATATTGTTGTGGGAAATGTGAACCCGACTGAGGGATGCCTATGGATTAAAGTTGGTCTGAGCATGGCTGAGGGGGCTAATTGTGAAGGAAAGATCTGAGCCTGGCTGAGGGGGATCAAGGGCGAAGAGTAAATCGCCCGGCTTGACTATTTGGAAAAGCAACTTTTCTTTGTTGTTCATGGTACATCAGGTCCTCTGAGGCAAGAGACTTTCGCCAAAGAGACTTGGGCGCTAAATGCCCTGATTTTGGTGAAGGAAACTGTGACCTTGTGCAAAAGAAGCCCAGGAGTGTGCTGTGCTCGAGTGACCTGCGTTGTCCCATGCTACAAACATGAGGAAGGGATGCCTATGGCCTAAGCATCCTGTCTTATCATTTTGTGAACACTTCTTTCTTTTTGTGAACATTATCCCACACTATTTTGTAGCATAGAGGTAAGGATTGGCAATAGGTTTTTTATTAGACACATTTTTTATTTGACTAGATTCCACTAGGTCTGTATTATTATTATTATTTCATGGTCGTAGCTTGCTCCCATCTTAGATTTAGGTTTAGCTAGGCATTTTTCACACCCCTGAGAAAAGTTCAATAAACACCCTTGAACTGTGGTCACTTGTGTCTGTCTTACTTTGTTACCATGCCTTTCTTACAGAGCTGACTTTAGCTTGACACAGATGCATATCAAAAAGGTGTTGGGTTTCCTGTCCCCTTTGTCAGCTCTGCAACCAGTCCTCGGGCAGACCTGCTTCAATTAACTCTCATCAGTATAAGCTGCCACCAGCAGACTGCCACATATTTAATTAGGCTGGCCATGGCAGGAGGAACATGTTGCCCTCCTCCTCTTGGTGCTTTCATGTACTCTTGCTGTCACATCCCAACGAAATGTGACAGGGAGGACTGCGCCTGTAGACTGTGTCCCCTCAGAGTAAGCAGGTCTATGTGTGTGTTGTGCAGTGAGCATAGGTTAATGTGTGCGGTTTAGCCCCACACATTTTCTGAGGTTGATCTCCCATCATTCGATTTCTTAAAAAAATATCAACAAAGCCCAACCGATTGTCCACCCACCGTGTGGATGGTCAAATTCCTCACATGCCCCCCAGCCTCAACATGTGAACCACCACCTAACTGAGGGTCTGGTTCATCATCAAATTGAAAGTATCGGATTAAGCCATCTGCATTTCCATGCTCGGAGCTTGGCTTGTGCTGGATGTCCATATCTAATCCCAGTATGGATATGACTCAACGTAAAAACTTAGGGTTCTCCCCTTGCATGGCTATTAATCATCACAGAGGCCGGACGTCTACCTGGATTGTAAAGTGAGATCCAAAGATGTAGGGTTTCAGCTTCTTTACGGCCCACAGGACCGCGTATGCCTCTTTTTCTAAGACAGTCCACTTCCTTTCCCCTTTTTGTCAATCGTCTGCTAATGTAGGCGACAGGTTGCTGCGCTAACACTGCTCCAATCCCAAAATCACAAGCGTCTGTATGGATAATGAACTCCTCACTGGCTTACTGTCTCCAGTATCCACATAATGAGTGCACTAATCTGCGTGACCTGGACTCAGAGAGAACAGACTGGCGAACTGTGCCAGTAAACGGTGACAGTCTCTCAGTTGCTGTTCTGATAGGTCTGTTGAAAGGTTGACACCTTCAACTGACACATCTGTGGCTTCAGTGTGCAAGAGGCCTGGGAGGGATTGGTCTCCTCCTCAGTCTCTCCGTCAGTCACTAATGCCATGACCAAGCCAACCCAGCTATAATGGTGTTTCAGCCGGTTGACATGAAAGACCCTGCATGTCTGTTTAGGTCCTTTCACGTCAATGAGATAATTCACCTCACTGACCTTTTCCAGCACACAGTAAGGCCCAGTCCACTTGTCCTGAAGGGCACTGGGGTTGACAGACACCATAATCCATACCCACTGGCCTGGAGAATAGACTGTCACTATGGCCTTCTGGTCTTGCCAGTGCTTCATCAGCTCCGGGCTGGATTTTATGTTTCTCGTTGACTCTTCCATTTACTTTGTCATTCTAGACCGAAGGCCAAGTACATACTACACCACATCTTGTGTAGGTGATGAGGGTTTGCTCTCCCATCCCTCTTTCACTAGACTGAAGGGGCCTCCTACAGGGTGCCCAAACTGAAGCTCAAAGGGGCTAAACCCTACTCTGTTCTGTGGCACCTCCCTGTAGGTGAATAGAAGGCATGGCAGGAGAATATTCCCTCAGGATATCCCAAGCCACCTATAATGCCTTTCAGGATCTTGTTGAACCGCTGAACAAGCCCATTTGTTTGTGGATAGAAGGAAGTAGAGAACCGGTAGGTGACTCCACCCTCTTCCCACATAGCCTTCAAATAAGCTGATATGAAGTTTGATCCCGTGTCAGAAACGATCTCCGTGGGGAATCCAACATGGGAGAATATCCCAATTAGAGCCTTCGCAACCACAGGGGCTTTGATGCTCCTCATAGTGACAGTCTCAGGGTACCTTGTGGCGTGGTCTACTACCACCAAGATGTATCTGTTTCCTGAGCTGGTTTGAGTATCCAAAGGACCCACAATGCCCTTGCCTATTCTCTCGAAAGGCCACCCAACCATGGGTAGTGGAATTAAGAGGGCCTTGTGGCTCCACCTGACTTGCCAGAAGCTTAACAAGTCGAGCAGGACTGGACAAATTCTTTAACCTTTATGCCAAACTGCAGCCAGTAAAAGTGCGCAGACAACTGGTCTGATGTCTTAGCCACTCCCAAGTGACCCGCTAAAGGAATTTGGTGAGCCAAATCCAAAAGAAACTTTCCGTTGCAATGGAGAATCACCAACCTTCTGGTGCCCTCACCCCCAGAGTCTTTTGGCTCACTGTACAGGAGTCCCATCCTTTCAGTACACTTTGAACAGTCCAGGGGCCTCACCCTTGGCCTGTTCCTCCGCCTGCTTCCACAGACCCGCCAGAGTGGGACACTCTTTCTGGGCTGGGAAGAAGTCAGTCTGATCTGAGCCCCAAGCTGATGCAAACACATCCAGCTTGGACATGCCCTTCAGATCAGTGCCCACCTGGTACTCTACCTCAGGTTCCTGTGCTGCACCATGCAACTCTGAAGTCACTGTGTCCCCTGCTACCAATGAAGGGTCCTCAGTGGCTACTAGCCCATCTGCCGCAGGCGTAAGCGACTCATTAGTCTGTGGAACTGGACTAGGGGTTACTGGCCACGCCGGTCCTTCCAACAAGCCCTCTGGAAGTATTAAGGCTTTGAAAGTGTTCAATCTGGCGATCTCTTTGGCCCTCGATCGGGTAGCTGCGACTAACTCAAGATCAGGAAGATCATTACCGAACAGACAGGGATGGAGTCTTTCACCGCTACACAGCGCTGAGTCATTTCACCTCAACAGCTGAATTCTACTATTGCCAAGGGGCATTTACTCTTTCCATCAAATCCACTGACGCTACAATCATGCCCATTGATATACTGCCTGTGGTGTACCCACTGCCGGGTGACAGCAGTAAGGCTTCCACAGTGTCTCGGATTGCAGGAGTTTTGTGTCCATTGATATACACCTGTTCTAGAAAGAGTTGAGTATTATTGATTGATTGATTGATTGATTTGTTTATTTATAGAGCGCCTTACACCAAGGCACTGTACAATGGAACAACTCATACAGTGAACAACAAGAAACATTGGGAGCAAAATTACATAATGAATCATTCGACAACAAAACAGTGCAAAAAGCAATTAACTGAGGGGGAGGGGAAGTGGAGAAGAATAAGGGGGAGCATTATGGGGCACTGGGACTTCTTCTGGAGACCCAGTACTGTTCCCACTCAGTGTAACCAATCCACATTCGGCCACTCCCTTGTCTAGTGTGAAGTCCTCTTCTAAGAGGACCAAACTAATGATGGCCTCTTCCATGAGTCCAACATTCACTATGGCTTGCTTGGGTAAGCCATTTCAAGCAGGAACGCCTTCGCTATGGCCCAGCTCCTTACACACAAAACAACCTTTGGGAGGTCAGAAACCAGGTGTCCCAGTATTAGGGGTGCCTGCACTCTTCTTTTCAGTGTGTACAGCTGAACTAAAAGTTTGGGATTTCCCTTCATTCTTTTGGGGACCTGACTTTGAAGAGGAGTGGGTTGGACCTTTGTCCTTCCCATCCTTGTAAACTTTTATGTCTGAAGATTTCTCTTCCGGTTTGGGTGAACTAGCCTGAGCCTTTTTCTGGACTATAGTACTCACAAACCTGTCGGCAGCCTTTGCAAGCTCCCTAGGGTGTGTGATAGTCTTGTCCACAAGATGCTGGTGTAGGTCAACTTCAAAATTCTTCAATACATGTCCACACGCAATCAAATTGTGCATCCTTTTAATTGTGTAAACTTTGTTACCTGCCACCTACCCGGACAGATGTTTCACTGACAAGTGTGTGAATGCTTCAAATGTCTGCCCACTCTTCTTTCCGAGCTCTCTGAAGCTTTTGAGATACTGTTCTGGGGTTTTAGAGAACTTCCCGAGGAGAGCCGCCTTCAAGCTTTCATAAGCGGGTCTTTCCTCAAGAGTTAACTGAAGAATTGATTCAGTCCCTTGTGTCGGTAAGCGACTCATCGTTTCATACACTGTTGGCTTCAGAATTCACCATACAATGTTGACGCTTGCAACCTTGGCTTTAACACAGACCGGTTTGGCATCAGTCTCCCCAACTCACGGGCTGTGTTGATTTCACTGGCGCTGCTTTGTTGTAGGAGTCAAGGACAGTACCAAGGAGGTAAGCGATTCTTCCCGCCTTGACTTTTGACGCGGGAGAGTCCAGAGTACCTCCGACACACAATGCTAGATTCTTCAGCCTTGTTTCCTGGTCTTGGGCTTTCTATTCTCGAGGGTTTGTGAAAGTAACGGTTCCTCAGCGAAAAGGCCAAGGGCACTTCCCTCCTTGTGATCCCCTTCTGTTTTGCCATCTTTCTCCTCGTGTTAAACTGTCATCTTGAAACTGCTGCTTCCTCGTGAACTGTGCCTTGCTCAGAGTGTGCTCTTGTGCTCTGCCTTTTATCCATGTGGGGAAGTGTTCATGTTGTGAAGAAAGGGGGGGGGGGTTTGAGTTCCTAAATATCCTAGGAAAGATTCAACTTTGCGCGTCAGAAGCAGTGCCACATCAGACAGCCCAGAAAAGAGAACAGAGTCCCCAGAACTCTGGACGATAGAGTGTGCGTTAACTGTTGGGAGGAAAGGAGGCAGGTGCTGGAATGACGTCCTTTCCCATCTGCTCAGGGTCCCCAAAGACACCAAACTTAGACATGGCGTGTCCCCAAATGTGATTCAGGCGCCAAGGTATGACAGGGTGGAAGGGCCAAGCACCCCTACCCCGCCTGCTCCCTTAGGAGGCACAGGAACGGGAAGTTGGGCCCTAAAATATGGCCCCTATATCTAGTACCTGCGCAGGGGGAATGGATAAGGAAAAAGAGAGCTGACTACAAATAAAGAGAGAAAGAAAAAGGGGGGTGCAGAGGAATAAGAATATTAAACAAAAAGGTGCTGCTGATCGCCTGGGGTTGTAACAACTATTGCATATGTTATTGTTTGGTTTGAAGTGATAGGGTGAAATGTTTAAGAATAAAACTGAGGCCTTGCTGTGCCACAAATAAGAAGAGCTGGTCTAGCTTCAGTTATTTAGCCATGGTAGGCTACAGCGGGATGGTATTAATTCCGCCAGGTGGGGGGCGAACAGTACCGGGCTGCCTATATTAGAAAAACAGAAAGTTGATGACTGGAAGGTTTTGAATGAATCATAACCACGGACAAAGCTCTTGGCAACCCTCCAGACCATCGTTTTTCAGCCTGCCAAGCCATTACAGAAGGGGAAAAACCATATGCAAATCAGGCTTGGTCCTACCCCAAAAGGGGCAGTCCAGCCCGAACTGCTAGGTCACATCCCTTCTGCACGAGACCACAAGCATCCCCAGACATGTTTCAGCCTTGTTGGGCGTGATCAGTGAGGAGTAGCTTGGGTCTCTCGGCCCGGCAGACTCAGGACCCACGTCTGGGCATACCCGTCCCCCTCGGGGTGATTTTAGCAAAACAGAAAGTTGATGAGACCCAAGCTAAACCTCACTGATGAGCCCCAACAAGGGCGAAACATGTTTGGGGATGCTTGTGGTCTTGTGCAGAAGTGATGTGACATAGCAGTTCGGGCTGGACGGCCCCTTTTGGGGTGGGGCCAAGCCTGTTTTGCATATGGTCTTTCCCCTTCTGTAATGGCTTGGCAGGCGAAGAACGATGGTCTGGAGGGTTCCCCCGAGCAATGCCAGTGGTTAAGATTCAGTCTAAATCTTCCAGCCATCACCTCTTTGTTTTTGCTTTGTCACCCTGAGTGGGACGGGTATGCCTAGACGTGGGTCCCGTGCCTGCTGGTGTAACGCTCACCTGATTCCCGTAGAGGCGCCGGTCTTGACTGGGCGTATACCGTATCTTCAAAGGTGATGTGTAACACACGGCTGGCTCTTTGGGCTGGACCTCTGTGCACTGTATGACTGGCTCCAAGGGTAAGATGTCTGCAGATAGAAAATGTGGGATTAATGAACTGGGTTATTGAATGTCTCTCTCTTCTTCCCTTTCTCTTCTCCTGTAGAACCCCAAAGGTTAACGCTCTCACCTTAGGTAAGTGAACGCCGTGCTCTCCATCTGCCTCGAGGCAGGGTGCTGTATCCAGTTTCTTCACTGGATAAGGGGAGCAGGCCTCTTGACTTCAGAGGACTGCTGTCCGTCCGTTTACTGCACGAACGGTAAGTTTCGAGTAATTCTAATGTCTTTAAAGTCTTTAGTAATGATGTCTCTTGTTTTGCATGGTTCCGGCGATGGCGGATGGCGGGCTGAAGTGAGTTGAAGATGGAGCCCGTGTGATGAATAGAAGCGCCTGGAAGCACGTAAGTAAGCGCTTGTTGCCTGCTTCACGATGCGCTCTAACTGTCTTTTTATTTTGCAGGTACAAGTTCGGGGCGGCTGCAGGGTGCCGGAATACCCACTGGGTTAGATGTGGAAAGGAGTAATGGCACGTGAGTATTAAAGTTCCCCAATGTCTTTAAACGCACCATGTTTTGTCTTTCAGATGCGGGATGCAGCGCCGAAGGCGTTGGTGGCAGCCGATGGACCAGGTAAGTGAAGAGCTGTCACTGAAGACCGTAATGCTAACCTGTTCTTTCTTGTCTTTATAGGTGTTGCTGAAGACTGGATTCAGAATGGTAAGCCTTTTTCCTTAGGCCCAGGATCAGATGCAGAAGACACGATGAGCGTTCTGCTGCTGAGAATGCAGAATAACGCAAAGCAAGATTCATCCATCGGGTGTGGTTTAAATAGCCTCCTGTAGTGCTTAGGTGTCTCCTTCCACAGCCACGCCTAGGTAAGAAAAGAGTTCCTGCTTTCCAGAAGAGTTCCAGTGTTCTGAATCTAGGGAGTGGCTCCTGCCCCACCCAACAGGAAAAGTAGTTCCAAACAGAAGAGGATCAGAGACTCAACTGGCAGGCAAGTAAGCAGCATGGTCTGCTGCAGGTAAGTCCACCCAAGCATTATGAGCCCGGCGCTTCCAGCGCTGGGACTGGGAATATTTATGAGCCTGGTGCCACTGGCGCCAGGACTGGGTCCAAAAGGTCCCAATTGGGACTGGTTGGCACTCGGAACCTGGGTTATGGATCTGCTTCCAAGGGAGTTGGGAAAACCCTGACCTTTTGGAAGCAGAGATCATGACAGTACCCCCCCTCAAGGCCCCTCCCAAACCGGGCTTCTCCGGGGGTTTTGGCTTGTCAGGAAATGTTCGGTGAAATCTTTTGATTAGGCGAGGAGCGTGGACATATTCAGCAGGTTCCCAGGATCTCTCTTGGGGGCTGTAGCCTTTCCAGTCAATTAGGTAGAATAGTTTAGATTTGGAGATCTTGGAGTCCAGAATGCTTTTGACTTCAAACTCGAGTTCTCCATCAACTAGGATAGGTTTTGGAGATTTGGTTAGTCGGGTTTGAGGTTGCACGGGTTTTAATAGAGAGACGTGGAAGACCGGATGTATCTTCATGTGCGGGGGCAAGTCCAACTTGACCGCTACTGGGTTTACTATGGTAGTGATGGAATAGGGACCAAGGTATCTTGGGTTGAATGTGCGTGGCCCTTTTAGAGGTAGATATTTGGTGGATAACCAGACTTGATCCCCTACTTGATATTGAGGGGCTTCCTTCCGATGTTGATCTGCTCCTTTCTTGTATTGTTCTTTAGCCCTTTGAAGGTGAGAAACAGCTTCCTTAAAGGTTTGGGTGATTGTAGAATGCAGGTAGTCTACTGCTGGTGTTTCAAGATCTTGGAGGGGATCCAACTCCGAGGTTCGAGGGTGACTGCCGTACAAAAGAAAAAACGGGGTTTTCCCAGTTCCCGAATGGACAGAGTTATTGTAGGCATATTCGGCTATCCAAAGGATGTCTTTCCAAGTTTTTTCAGTTTGTTGCAGCATGCAGCGTAAATACTGTTCCAGAGTTTGATTGGTCCTCTCGGTTTGTCCGTCGGTCTGAGGGTGGTGACTGGTCGATAGTCTCACATCAATTTGAGCCGACCGACAGCAACTTCGCCAAAAATGAGAAATAAATTGACTACCTCGATCCGAAATTAGAACCGAAGGAAAACCGTGCAGTCGGACGATGTTTTCGAGAAATTCTCGGGCCAGAGTTGCTGCTGTTGGCAAGCCTTTGAGAGGAATGAAATGCGCCATCTTGGAGAATAAGTCCACGATTACTAGAATCGTATTGTATCCGGAGCATGGAGGTAGATCGGTGATGAAGTCCATAGAAAGCGTATGCCAAGGGCGAGGTGGGATGTCAATAGGGCGTAAGAGGCCTGCTGGTCTTTCCTTTTGACTCTTGTTTTGGGCGCATACTCCACAGGACATTATAAAGTCTCTGATATCTTTTTTCCAAGACGGCCACCAGAAGTAGCGCTTGATCTTTTCTGAGGTCTTGGTCATACCGGGATGTCCTTCCATTAAAGAATCGTGATAACAAGAGATTACTTTTTTCTGTAAATCTGTGCTGGGTAGGTATAATCGTTCTTGGAAATACAATAAGTTGTCCTTTACTGCAAAGTCCTTTCCCTGCAGATGCCAATTCTGTATGTTTGCTGGAGTTACAAGTTGCCTGGCTTTATCCTTAACTTCCTCTATGGATTCTGTGGCGATTACACCCAGAATTCTTTGTTCGGGAATGATTGGTACAGGTTAGGGGTTGATCAAGTGTTCTTCCACTCCCATCCGAGAAAGGGCATCAGCTTTACCGTTTTTTGTACCAGGTCGATAGGTAATTATGAAGTCAAACTCGGCAAAGAATAATGCCCAACGGAGTTGTCTAGAGGATTGGGCTTTTGCGGTTTTCAAATATTGCAGGTTTCGGTGATCCGTAATCACAGTAACGGTGTGTCGGGCCCCCAGCAGATAATGCCGCCAAGCCTTAAGGGCAGACTTGATAGCCAGAAGTTCCTTGTCAGTAATCGTGTAATTGATTTCAGGAGGCGAGAATTTGCGGGACCAAAATGCCACGGGATGCAACTGATTGGTTACCGGGTCCTTTTGTGATAGAACTGCCCCCATGGCAAGGCTTGAAGCATCAGTTTCCACGATGTAGGGGAGTTCGGGGCGAGGGTGTTTTAAGATTGGTGCCGAGATAAATTTAGTCTTCAAATCCTGGAAAGCTTGTTCCGCCTCGGTAGACCATTCAAAACGTTTGTTTTTCTTTAACAAGGCAGTGATGGGCTGGACTATTCGAGAGAATTCGGGGATAAACCTGCGGTAAAAGTTAGCGAAGCCTAACATGCTTTGCACACCTTTTACGGAGGATGGTGATGGCCATTTGAGAACTGCATCGACCTTCTTTGAATCCATACGCACTCCGCCAGGTGATAATATGAATCCCAAGAATTCAACTTCAGTCACGTTGAAAACACATTTTTCCAATTTAGCGAAAAGTTTGTGTTGACGCAATCTTTCGAGGACCATTTTCACGTGTTTCCGATGTTCAGATTCCGATGAAGAATAAACGAGGATGTCGTCAATGTAAACAACAACACACACATCTATGAGCTCTCTGAGGACATCGTTCATAAAATATTGAAAGGCGGCCGGGGCATTACAAAGTCCGAAGGGCATGACCTGATATTCAAATAGCCCATACTTGGTGCGGAAGGCCGTCTTCCATTCATCGCCCTCTTTTACTCGTACCAAGTGGTAAGCTCCTCTAAGATCCAGCTTTGTATATATGCATGCTTTTCTGACTTGGTCCAGGAGTTCAGGGATCAAAGGTAACGGATATCTATTCTTAACGGTGATCTGGTTCAGGGAGCGATAATCTATACAAGTTCTAAGGTCTCCTTCCTTTTCTGGAACGAAGAACAAAGCTGAAGAAGCAGGGGACTTGGAAGGACGAATAAACCCATTTGCCAGGTATTGATCCAGGTATTGTCGAAGGTGAAGGTTCTCAGGCTCGGTGAGGGCATAAATTCTACTACAAGGAGGAGTAGATCCAGGTATCAGGTCGATCTGGCAGTCATAAGACCTATGAGGAGGTAGAGAGTTAGCCTGATCCTTCCGGAAAACATCTTGGTATTCTAGGTATTCGGGAGGTAACTGGGGAGTCTCTGAAGAAATTGCTGCCAGTGCAACACCAGGTGGAGGGTGACAAGTAGAGACACATTCTGGAAACTGGACCGTTCTTGCTCGCCAATCGATCAGAGGATTGTGTTTCTCTAACCAAGGTATTCCTAGAATAATCTGAAACTGAGGGGCCTTGATCACATCGAACACGATCTTCTCATGGTGTCCATCTTGACTTACTAGCGTCACTTCTTGAGTGGTATGCGTTACTGGCCCGGAGGCTATCTCCGTACCATCCACCGTAGTAATGACGTCCTTTACAGCCTTGGGACAAAGAGTTAGATTCATCCTCAAAACCATTTCATGATCCACATAATTGCCGATGGCACCGCTGTCGACGTAAGCTTCAATTGCATGTAATCGATCCGGATTATCAGGGCTGATGAGGACCATAGGTATCACGAAATGCGAGGTCACGGAACTGGTTTTCACGCTCGGCAAGAGGACCTCTATTCTTGTCGGGCGAGGTCGTTTCCCTGCTCAGAGTTTGTAACTTTGGTAACTGCAGCTCCTACTGCCTTCTTGGCAGGTTTCACCGGACAGTCTCGAAGAAAGTGCCCTGAGTTTCCGCAATAGAGGCATAATTGCAACTGTTTTCTCCTTTCCCGCTCCTTTTGTGTTAGAGGACCTTTCAGACCCCCTATTTGCATGGGTTCCCCGGAGTCTACTCCTTTGGAAGGAGTTGGCGGTTTGGAAAATACTCGAGCATCAAACTTGGAACGATCGGCCTTCCTGTTCTGCAGTCTGTGATCTATTTGAACGACTAAGTCTATATAGTCCGAGCAATCTTGTGGGGGATTCACTACTTGGGCTAACACATCTTTGAGCTCTCCGCGTAGACCTCTATAAAACAGCGTAATCCTTTTGTCCTCAGGCCAGTGAGTTTCCACTATCAGTCTGTTGAAAGACGCAATATAAGCCAAAAGGTCTTGATTACCTTGTCGCAACGAAAGAAGCTCATTGTCCAAGGCCTGCCCCTGTGAATGTCTTGCGAACAGTTTTTCCATACTGAGCTGAAAAGCTTGAAAATCATGGAGGACCGGATCATCTTGATTTACTAGAGGGATCGACCAGTCTGTCGCATTGCCACTAAGGTACGAAAGCACAAAAGCTACTTTAGCTTGATCAGTTGGAAAGGCTGCTGGCCGGCATAAGAAATGCAACCGGCACTGATTGATAAATACTGCAAACCTCCTTGGGTCACCAGAAAATCGTTCGGGCGGAGCCAGAGGTACATTCCCAGGTAGGTTGATCTGCACTGGATTCATAGAGGATGTAGAAGGAAGATTTCCCCCAGATGCGGGTAACGGGGTCTGTCCGGCTTGTGACTGTAGCAATTGTCTAGCGAGATCATCTGTTCGCTCCTTGGAAATAATCAGTTCCCTTCTTAGAGCGTTTGTTTCCTGACGGGCTGCATGCACTTCTGCCCTTAGTTCCCCAAGTAACTGGGCTAGCTGGTCGGTATCCGAGGTTTCCATAGCGCCTGGACGGGAGTTTTGTGGTAGGCTTTGCGTTCTGTAACGCTCACCTGATTCCCGTAGAGGCGCCGGTCTTGACTGGGCGTATACCGTATCTTCAAAGGTGATGTGTAACACACGGCTGGCTCTTTGGGCTGGACGTCTGTGCACTGTATGACTGGCTCGAAGGGTAAGATGTCTGCAGATAGAAAATGTGGGATTAATGAACTGGGTTATTGAATGTCTCTCTCTTCTTCCCTTTCTCTTCTCCTGTAGAACCCCAAAGGTTAACGCTCTCACCTTAGGTAAGTGAACGCCGTGCTCTCCATCTGCCTCGAGGCAGGGTGCTGTAACCAGTTTCTTCACTGGATAAGGGGAGCAGGCCTCTTGACTTCAGAGGACTGCTGTCCGTCGTTTACTGCACGAACGGTAAGTTTCGAGTAATTCTAATGTCTTTAAAGTCTTTAGTAATGATGTCTCTTGTTTTGCAGGGTTCCGGCGATGGCGGATGGCGGGCTGAAGTGAGTTGAAGATGGAGCCCGTGTGATGAATAGAAGCGCCTGGAAGCACGTAAGTAAGCGCTTGTTGCCTGCTTCACGATGCGCTCTAACTGTCTTTTTCTTTTGCAGGTACAAGTTCGGGGCGGCTGCAGGGTGCCGGAATACCCACTGGGTTAGATGTGGAAAGGAGTAATGGCACGTGAGTATTAAAGTTCCCCAATGTCTTTAAACGCACCTTGTTTTGTCTTTCAGATGCGGGATGCAGCGCCGAAGGCGTTGGTGGCAGCCGATGGACCAGGTAAGTGAAGAGCTGTCACTGAAGACCGTAATGCTAACCTGTTCTTTCTTGTCTTTATAGGTGTTGCTGAAGACTGGATTCAGAATGGTAAGCCTTTTTCCTTAGGCCCAGGATCAGATGCAGAAGACACGATGAGCGTTCTGCTGCTGAGAATGCAGAATAACGCAAAGCAAGATTCATCCATCGGGTGTGGTTTAAATAGCCTCCTGTAGTGCTTAGGTGTCTCCTTCCACAGCCACGCCTAGGTAAGAAAAGAGTTCCTGCTTTCCAGAAGAGTTCCAGTGTTCTGAATCTAGGGAGTGGCTCCTGCCCCACCCAACAGGAAAAGTAGTTCCAAACAGAAGAGGATCAGAGACTCAACTGGCAGGCAAGTAAGCAGCATGGTCTGCTGCAGGTAAGTCCACCCAAGCATTATGAGCCCGGCGCTTCCAGCGCTGGGACTGGGAATATTTATGAGCCTGGTGCCACTGGCGCCAGGACTGGGTCCAAAAGGTCCGAATTGGGACTGGTTGGCACTCGGAACCTGGGTTATGGATCTGCTTCCAAGGGAGTTGGGAAAACCCTGACCTTTTGGAAGCAGAGATCATGACAGCTGGGCCTAGAGACCCAAGCTACTCCTCACTGATGAGCCCCAACAGGGGCGAAACATGTTTGGGGATGCTTTTGGTCTGTGCAGAAGGGATGTGACCTAGCAGTTTGGGCTGGACTGCCCCTTTTGGGGTGGGGCCAAGCCTGATTTGCATATGGTCTTTCCCCTTCTGTAATGGCTTGGCAGGCGAAGAACGATGGTCTGGAGGGTTGCTCCGAGCAATGCCAGTGGTTAAGATTCAGTCTAAACCTTCCAGCCATCACCTCTTTGTTTTTGCTTTGTCACCCCGAGTGGGACGGGTATGCCCAGACGTGGGTCCCGTGCCTGCTGGGCCTAGAGACCCAAGCTACTCCTCACTGATGAGCCCCAACAAGGGCGAAACATGTTTGGGGATGCTTGTGGTCTCGTGCAGAAGGGATGTGACCTAGCAGTTCGGGCTGGACTGCCCCTTTTGGGGTGGGGCCAAGCCTGATTTGCATATGGTCTTTCCCCTTCTGTAATGGCTTGGCAGGCGAAGAACGATGGTCTGGAGGGTTGCCACCGAGCAATGCCAGTGGTTAAGATTCAGTCTAAACCTTCCAGCCATCACCTCTTTGTTTTTGCTTTGTCACCCCGAGTGGGACGGGTATGCCCAGACGTGGGTCCCGTGCCTGCTGGGGCCTAGAGACCCAAGCTACTCCTCACTGATGAGCCCCAACAAGGGTGAAACATGTTTGGGGATGCTTGTGGTCTCGTGCAGAAGGGATGTGACCTAGCAGTTCGGGCTGGACTGCCCCTTTTGGGGTGGGGCCAAGCCTGATTTGTATATGGTCTTTCCCCTTCTGTAATGGCTTGGCAGGCGAAGAGCGATGGTCTGGAGGGTTGCCACCGAGCAATGCCAGTGGTTAAGATTCAGTCTAAACCTTCCAGCCATCACCTCTTTGTTTTTGCTTTGTCACCCCGAGTGGGACGGGTATGCCCAGACGTGGGTCCCGTGCCTGCTGGGCCTAGAGACCCAAGCTACTCCTCACTGATGAGCCCCAACAAGGGCGAAACATGTTTGGGGATGCTTGTGGTCTCGTGCAGAAGGGATGTGACCTAGCAGTTCGGGCTGGACTGCCCCTTTTGGGGTGGGGCCAAGCCTGATTTGCATATGGTCTTTCCCCTTCTGTAATGGCTTGGCAGGCGAAGAACGATGGTCTGGAGGGTTGCCCCGAGCAATGCCAGTGGTTAAGATTCAGTCTAAACCTTCCAGCCATCACCTCTTTGTTTTTGCTTTGTCACCCCGAGTGGGACGGGTATGCCCAGACGTGGGTCCCGTGCCTGCTGGGCCTAGAGACCCAAGCTACTCCTCACTAATGAGCCCCAACAAGGGCGAAACATGTTTGGGGATGCTTGTGGTCTCGTGCAGAAGGGATGTAACCTAGCAGTTCGGGCTGGACTGCCCCTTTTGGGATGGGGCCAAGCCTGATTTGCATATGGTCTTTCCCTTTCTGTAATGGCTTGGCAGACGAAGAACGATGGTCTGGAGGGTTGCCCCAAGCAATGCCAATGGTTAAGATTCAGTCTAAACCTTCCAGCCATCACCTCTTTGTTTTTGCTTTGTCACCCCGAGTGGGACGGGTATGCCCAGACGTGGGTCCCGTGCCTGCTGGGCCTAGAGACCCAAGCTACTCCTCACTGATGAGCCCCAACAAGGGCGAAACATGTCTGGGGATGCTTGTGGTCTCGTGCAGAAGGGATGTTACCTAGCAGTTCGGGCTGGACTGCCCCTTTTGGGGTGGGGCCAAGCCTGATTTGCATATGGTCTTTCCCCTTCTGTAATGGCTTGGCAGGCGAAGGACGATGGTCTGGAGGGTTGCACCGAGCAATACCAGTGGTTAAGATTCAGTCTAAACCTTCCAGCCATCACCTCTTTGTTTTTGCTTTGTCACCCCGAGTGGGACGGGTATGCCCAGACGTGGGTCCCGTGCCTGCTGGGCCTAGAGACCCAAGCTAAACCTCACTGATGAGCCCCAACAAGGGCGAAACATGTTTGGGGATGCTTGTGGTCTCGTGCAGAAGTGATGTGACCTAGCAGTTCGGGCTGGACGGCCCCTTTTGGGGTGGGGCCAAGCCTGATTTGCATATGGTCTTTCCCCTTCTGTAATGGCTTGGCAGGCGAAGAATGATGGTCTGGAGGGTTCCCCCGAGCAATGCCAGTGGTTAAGATTCAGTCTAAACCTTCCAGCCATCACCTCTTTGTTTTTGCTTTGTCACCCCGAGTGGGACGGGTATGCCCAGACGTGGGTCCCGTGCCTGCTGGGCCTAGAGACCCAAGCTACTCCTCACTGATGAGCCCCAACAGGGGCGAAACATGTTTGGGGATGCTTTTGGTCTGTGCAGAAGGGATGTGACCTAGCAGTTTGGGCTGGACTGCCCCTTTTGGGGTGGGGCCAAGCCTGATTTGCATATGGTCTTTCCCCTTCTGTAATGGCTTGGCAGGCGAAGAACGATAGTCTGGAGGGTTGCCCCGAGCAATGCCAGTGGTTAAGATTCAGTCTAAACCTTCCACCCATCACCTCTTTGTTTTTGCTTTGTCACCCCGAGTGGGACGGGTATGCCCAGACGTGGGTCCTGTGCCTGCTGGACCTAGAGACCCAAGCTACTCCTAACTGATGAGCCCCAACAGGGGCGAAACATGTTTGGGGATGCTTTTGGTCTGTGCAGAAGGGATGTGACCTAGCAGTTTGGGCTGGACTGCCCCTTTTGGGGTGGGGCCAAGCCTGATTTGCATATGGTCTTTCCCCTTCTGTAATGGCTTGGCTTTTGCTTTGCCTTTATTAGAAGACTGCCATTTCCAAAGCAGGAACTGTCCAGCCTACAAGGCTGACCACCCGGAGTCATTCAACCAAGGTGTGGGGATGTAGGCGACTGCAGACAATTGCACAGGGCTGGCAACATAGGAAGGAGTCAAGGCCAGATGTACAACCGTCCCTGCAGAGGTCACAAAGCAAAACCCCTTTGAGGGGTTCCTGTGTTACCATCAGGTAGCTAGGATGAATGTCCCCTGAGGGACAAAGGGCATGTTTCCATCTGATAAATAGCGAACTCCTCCATCCCCAAAGCGGGCACAGGACTTCTACCCTGAAGCAGAAGGGTGAATATCAGCCAGTCGTCCTTCTCTGGAACTTACTGCAGTGAATAAGGATTTGCTAGAGAAATTGAGACGGGTAAATAAGGCCAGGCCTAGTCCAGACCCATTGTTCAAATGGCAATCAAAAAAAAGACATTTGCTGTGCTCGATGGCCTCTTAAAGCCCTGCGGCGTGGGGGCGGAGCCTAAGGACGCTATGTTGTGGCTTAAAGGGAAAGTATCTAGGGGTTACAGGGAAAATGCCTGTGGAAGGATTGGACATCTTTCATGAAGTATTGTGCGTCAGGAGACAGGGGGACAATATAATTATGCAGTTAGGTTTATTAATGTCCTCCTGCTAAAGACTAGTAGAAAAGAAACCAAACTATAAACAGCAATCGGCACCCCTATGGAAACAAGGATGTATGTGATCACGGCGCATATTTTACTGCGCATCACCAAAATGTCAATGTTTTGTTGTTTTACCCCATATGCATGCGTGGGAGGAGGAGGACCTGCGTAGCCCCCCCCCACATGGCTTCACATTTATTATTGACTTTACTAACCCCCACATATCTATGCGGTGAAATGGGGTGGTGAAAATTCGACATTTGCGGATGCACAGTGATGGGATGCGATGCGCAGTGATTGGGTGCTACCTGGGCATATAGCCTGCACAGCCCTGTCCCATGCCGCAAAAAGAAAAACGATTCATTTATTTATTTATTTTATTTTGGATTTGTAAAGCGCCTAACAGCCCAGAGGCATCGAGGCGCTGTTTGAAGAATGTGACTTAGTTACCGGAAGTGGGGTTGATGCACAGGTTACACATTAGTCAATACAGTGCAATGTTACAGTAGTCGAATGCCTTACATGTGAATAGTGACTTTGCTTTTTATGGGACTACCCCTTCTACATCCCCAAGCACAGGAAGCAATCTAAACCACCTCGAATAACCTACCTTCAAACATCCTCCTACCCCCACACGCCCAGCCCACCACCAGAAGGGCGAATAAATGTCAAAAACCAACCACGTCTCAGTGTCGTGTTGCCAACTGCTGCTATTTATGATACAAAGCAGAATAGAGATTGACGAATAAGAGGGCAGGAGAGGACACCATTGATTCTGATTGGAGAATTCTTCTAACCAATGACGGCTTTTCTCTTAGATAGTTGTCTCACTGTGGGTTGAGCCAAATATCTTGTCAGTCAATGGGGCAGGCTTTCCTGCTGGTCTGACTCTAAGAAGCTCTTAATGGTTTTCCTAAGATCTATTTAGAAAATAGAAGCAAAATAAGTTAGTGGTAAGTGGAGAGTGGGGATAAGTAGTTGATTGAAGGAATTCCCTGGTGGGTTGGATAAATTGCTCAGGTGTACTCTGCGTTTACAGGAACTTACTGCACACCGTCCTTTAATTATGGCTTCATTATCAATGACTAGTAAACCCTCCATGAGGTTTTCCGATAAGGACCCAGTGCTGGAACACTCCAGTCCAAAGTGCACCCAGACACGTACACGACGAGTGCAGACACCAAGCAGAGCCTGTGCGCGAAGCGGACGCCGCAAACAGCAGAATTTAATCCTGGATTCCAGCATGTTCGAAGAGTACATCTATTCGAGTAGGTAATTTTGTGTGTGCAGTTTGATCACTGAGTAACATATTGACATAACGCGACTTCCGTCTAAGCAAATGCCTGCTCCATTAAGGAAGCGCCTTATGACACAGTCGGTCACCTTAGCAATGTGAGGAGGTTTCCTCCCATGCCTCATGAGATTCCAAGTCCTGTCCTCAAAATGGATGCAGGGATCAACATAACTGCAGCTATTTGGCTCCTGCTTGATTAGAAGAGTCTAGTTTGTTAACAAAGACTCATGTATCTAACATTTGCTAATAAATCAGCTCAGGCACTTTGCGCCAGTTTTAATTCTTAGTTTATAAGGAATGGAGCAACCAGGTTGTGCACCAATCGTGTTGCACTATGACAGTAACGAATCCGACTGTTTTGAGACTATTTGCTGCACAGCATAAAAATACATTGATTTACTGCATGTCTTTGTATACATAGCCAGCACATAACAAAAGTCTGCTTCATTGTTGCCCAAGACAATACGAGCTGCAAAATTGGTGCTTATTGAATGTGTTCCATTTCTTTGCCCAATGTCAACGTTTCGATAATCTGGCCCCTGGTGCTACTTTGCACTCCATGGCAACTGGTGCCCTACAAATGTGTGCATTGGGCATTATAGCTGAATGGACTATTTGGGACACCCATACATATTCATCTTTGTCACACTGAAATGCGTGATTCATTTTTGCAATCTGTGCAAAATTGTGCAATATGTCACATTGTGTTTTTTTGGGTATTTACAATACTGTTGATCAAAGGCCTTGTACTTCCTGGGCTTTGTCGGCTATTATCGCCATTTTATTGCCGAATTTTAAATCCAAGGCGCTGGCTGATCTGTCTCATAAAGAAGAAGCACCATTGGCTATTGCCCAGCTGTCAATGTTTTGCGTCCAAACCTGTTATGATGTCCCAAAACACTTCTACCTTCAGGCAGATGCCTCTGGGAGCGGATTGGGTAATGTTCTCCCTTTACAGGAATGTAAAGGGGGATTTCATCCCGTCTGTTTTGTCACCTGCAAGCTACTGAATCATGAACTTTCATACTCCACAATTGAAAAGGAATGCCTAGTCATAAAGTGGGCTGTCGACACCTTGCGCTACTACCTCCTGGGTAGGCATTTCACACTTAACACGGACCATGCACCACTACAGTGGCTGGCAAGGCACAAAGACACCAACCACGGGTGTTGAGATGGTTCCTGTCGCTCCAACCTTTTGACCTACTCGCCCTGGATGGACCGGCTAAGCTTCAGGTGGTGGCCCGACCACCTGTCTAGATTGGCTTGGTGCTGTGATGGGGGTGTGTGAGACGCAGCCGGGACTGGAGTTGGGGTGGTATCCCGGCGACGAACGCCAGACCAACCCAGGCTTACTCCTACACACACAGGATCTACCCTTTTATGCCTATCCTGCCGCTGTACGGAGGGTAGATGGCTGTGGTCTAACCTGAGGGACTTGCGGCGCCCTACAACCAGTGACTCTGGACTGTTAGGGAGAATTCTCAGAAATGTGCTAATTCCCTCCACCATAGAGACCCCCAGCAACTTTGCTGGATTTTGAGGACTTGATTTTTTTACTTGGAGAGAGTGAGACCCTTTTTCCCAATCTCTCATGTATTTTAATGTGATTTGAACACTGTGTTTCTGTTGATTTTTGGAGTCTGACAAACACCATAGGCATCTGTTTTACATTGTAGCACACAGCACCGTCAGTGTAGTAGTCTTGCAGATTTCCCCAAAGGCTTAAAATACCTTTTTCTCGGATAATAACTACTGTTTCCAAGAACAGTAAAGTGAAATTGACTTTACTTTGCTACTGTAAATTTCTAGACCCAGCACACACTATCTTACAATAGGGTGCTGGGGGGGTTACATTGTATCCCCTTTGTCTAGCTTCTCATGTAACAATTTTATGTTACCCTTTCCTCGATGAATGGCTTGTGGTAGTGGTTTACTTTTAACTACTGTGGTGTGCATTTACCGCGGGTTGCGTTCGCAGCTGCAGTAAAGCACCCAAGGGTCACATTTTTGTCAAAATGGCCCGGTCTTCTTTTTTCACCATTTCTTAGTGGAAAGGTCCTGCTTGAGATTTACTCTGTGTGCCAAACCAGGTTTGGTCCCTTTGTTCGCTTTGCCCTTGGCGTGATTCACAAGTGAAGCCCGCTTCTAGCGCCAGGGTGTCTGGTGGGGGCAGGAAGTGAGGTAGGTGCCCGAAACACCATGTGTTTAGTCTTCTAGGAGACCCAATTGCACTCTGCAGTGATTGGCTGGCTGACTGTCCGGCAAGGACAGCCACCCTGCTGGGTGACTGACAGCTAGGCTGGAATGAATGGGAGAAACCTGAATAAAAGGTGAGGCTTTTGGCTTGGAAGGCAGAGTCAACCACTGGACGAAGGAACCCGAAGAAGAACTTGAAGATGATGCCTGCTGCGACTCCTGGACCGTTGGTTTGCCTGGTGAAGCCCTGTTGCTGTGCTGAAACTCCAAATTTGTATCGACAGAGAAGCCCCTGCAAGGACGACCTCTACCTTTGAGTTGGAGGAACCAATCAACTCCAAAGTAAGCCACCTGGACATCTTCTCGGAGCTGGTTGAATTTCCACGGAGTTGCTGCTGGAAACTGAATAGCCAGGCAGAGGAACACCAGATTGTGTGTGTCGCTTTTAAGTTGGCCAAGGGGTCCAGGAAGATCCTCGGTACTCCCAGGAAGCAGGACTGATCGAGCCTGAGCCCACTCGACACAGTGCGGGACCACAGAAGCAGGGAAAGTCCATCTCGACAGCCAGACACCATGATGTTGTTATTTGCGGTAGTCGCGAGGAGCTGAAACACTGAAGTGCCACTTGTTTGAAGACTGCTGGTTGCGAGCAGTGACCGTCCAATTGCAGTGCAGGAGTACCCAGAAGTCCTCCCTCTTCTCCCCACGACTGAGGCCCGGGAATGGGGAGATCTGCAGAGCTGCACAAGAACAGGAGTCATCTGCTGCACTTTTTCTTCAATCCAAAGGTACTGTAAAGTCTTAGAGAACTTACCTCTTGCTGTAGAGTTGCTTGCATCTTTTACTACTTACACGCCTAAATAGCTTGTGGTCCTACATTGATTCTTCTTTTCTTCAAAGACTTCTAAAACATTGTGCAAAGACTTTTCTTACTTACCTACCAGAAGTGCTTCAGCTCATATAGACTTTTGCCCATTGACTTTGGCTTAACCTGTTATACTGAATTACTGCTTAGGGGACCCAAAAGTATTTACCCGCTTAAGAATATTTGTGGTCTCCATTTGTTCTAATAACCTTTTCCTTTGACCAAGTTCTAAGAGTATTCTAAATGCAACAGTAAGATATTAATGTCCCCAGCACCCTAATTATTGAAGTCACCCGAGGGTGTAGGTTGTGGTTGTGGGGCATCCCAAAATTGCTGATTTAGAAACTAAGAGTGTGTAGTTTTGAAGTGTATTTGTGTGTTGCTTATATCTTGCTTCCTTCTGAAGAAGGCGTATTCTAACTGACTGATAAATAAATCAATAATTGTTTATTCAAGAAACCTTGTGTGTATGTGTTTGTTTGAATACTTGTCATTGTGAATCTCTGTGTAACTCCCCTACAGCTCACATTGACCCCTCTTGAGACAAGCCTGGCTGCTCAACACGCTACCAACCTGTGTAGTACAGACCTATACCAAAGGTTGGGTTCCTATTGCCAGGAGGTCAGGATTGTTGTAGTGCACCCAAAGGGTACTGCATACAATCTTACCTAACAAGGACACATTTCGGCTGAGGACAAGAACGAGTACACACCCTTAGCTGCAATACGGGCATCCACATCAATGACCCGACGATTACCAAGGTTATGATGACAGGGGCCTGCCGCGGTTTCCCGCATCTGGGGCAAGGTGGACTGTTGCTAGGTTACAGGCAGTGGCTCTGCCTGGGGGTGGGGGGTTCCCAAGGAAATACGGGCTGATTGGAGGACCCACAACCAGGAGGGGAAGGACTTATATGAAGACGCTAATGGTGGGTTTTGTTGTTGTTATAGAAGGTACAAACAATAGAAGAAAAGGAAGAAGACTGGTGGGCCTATCCGAGTTCAAATAAATAGGAGAATACAAACATGGACGCCAACCAGGCAACGAGAACGGAGGAACCCTTGAGAGTGAGGGAACTTTGAGAGGACATTTTTCCTGTTTAAAAACCCCAGTTGAATAAACCATATTGCATAAATAAACCAGCTGCAATCCTTGAGTCCTTACATCTCCCTTTGGAGAACAGTACGGGAGCTCCTGTCCCCTTATACGCTCCCCGTGCTCTACTGGTCCTGTAACGCTCTGCCCCCAACATGCCCCGGGTAACAAGCGGTGTGCATCATGATGTGGAATGAAGTGCGCCGCCAGGACGGGCGGACAATACAAATTGCTCCATATAATAGTGACCACCATACATTGTACACCACAAAGTTGTCTCATGACTTATTCATTGCAACTTCTTGTTACGTCACTTCCCATGATGCTCTCGAGTACCAAAGAATGATGCTACTTCTTGGAATGTCCTATTCTGGGAAGTCACTTCGGATGATGTTATTAAATATGCAAATTAGGAGGATTGCATGTCTTTTGCCACACTGGTCATTGGAAGTCCCAGCTTACGTGGGTGACAACGGGGTAAAGTGTGGCACGAATTACATCTTACAGAACCGCTCGCCCATCGCTGCTTCTTATGCACATGTGTAGTGTCCTGCAAAACCATTTTGTAAAATTAGCAACTCTACTTGTTTCTTCTTCAAATATTACATTAAATCAGTGATTCGGGCGACGTCCCAGAAAATAGAGAAAATGCCGCCAGTGAACTTGGAACTCACAGGACATTTTCAGTGTTCTCTGCATGCGAGTGACCAAAGACTGGTAGCTCTAACATGAAAGGACATCTCCAGGGACCTCATTTGGGGGTCGCCAGTGGTCGCACCTGTGACCCCTGAGATCTGCCTTGCTACCCCTGTGGCCTCCCTTGCTAACCCTAAACACATTTATTTTTAAATATATGTATTTCTTTTAAAAATAGAAGCTCCTGGGCTGTGGCCAGTGCCATGTGACTTGTTTCTTGAATGGCTGACTTTCTTGTTCAAGCCTCGTATAAAAAAACAGGGGGTTCCACAAGTGTAACACTTTGAGCAGTGACCCTAAATAAGAAAGAAAAGGAAAAACAAATAATTTGTCTTTCTGGAATTCTATATAATAATTGCAGGACTCATTAAAGGTTTATTTCAGGCACCCATCAGGGGGTGAGTCTGTTCTTAAACACCTCATATTCACAATGCATACAAAAACGTCCAAAACGCATGTAGAGTAGAAGAAGTATAGGTTTCAGACTTTGTATTTTGCTTTTCACAAGTTGCAGTTATAGCATGTTTTTTTCTGCTGTTGTCTCTGTTATGATCATCACAAGACATTCCATCTCGGTGTCCATGGTCACTTGATAATATCCTTGTGCCTAAAAGCTTGTGTACAGTGTAGACATTTTTGACCATAGCACATAAAGTGGCCCTTGATTTCATTATGCTACAATGAATGCTTTGCTGTAATGTGTCTATCTTTCCTATCGCCATGGCATGCTGTTCAGGATGTTTGTCTGCATGTATAAGTTAACAGAGTACAGTTATGTACCCTCCCAATGATATGTATTTTGCCAACCTCTGAAGCCTGAAAAGTAGATCCACACAGGCTTGACATGTGGGCAACATTGCACTAGACCTGCAGAAGAACTGGCCTGCTGTTAAATCTCAGTTACCAGTTTAATGGTATCCACTACAGAGTGTAATTTGCTTTCTGACTTTGAGAACATTCGGACATTGCTCATTTTACTATTGCTAGTAAGACGGCTATAGCCGGTAAGGTAGCTCAGTGGGTTGAGCGCTCATTGCTGCGATGTGTGTGTGATCTGCAGGTTCGAATCCCAGCAAGGCCAACTCAGCCTTTCATCCTTCTGAGGTTGATAAATGAGTAGCAACACATGTTGGGTGGTATTGTATATATATTTGTTCTATGTAAAACGTAAGTGCTATATAATAACACATCATTATCATTTAGCCTTGGACATCTGCTGGCATTCACAGTAATATGGACCTATACACATTGATATTAACGATGCAGCTGGTGATCAATTCTTGTATGAAATGTATATCACATTACAGTGATATCTTAACCATATTTTTCGTAGTGTACTTAGCAACAATGTTATGTGATGTAACTTCCTGTTTTGTCAAGGGATGAAAGGACGTGTTCCATTGCTTCCTGTGATGTCACTTCGGTGTGGGGTCAAATGACATCCCTTCCTGTGATGTCATTAGAAGTCAAGAGTCGTGTGATGTCACTTCCACTACTCCTGGCATTTTGGTGAAATGACGTCCCTGGAAATATCCATGGTAAAAAGCGTTTAAGTGTATAATTCCTTTTGTCAACCTATGATCTTCCTGTCTCTGTAAGTGAAAAGCCCAAAGGGAATGTGGATGAAGGTTCAGAACACCATAAAAAAAGCAGGGCATCCCACTGGATGCTGAGCCCATAACAGAGGAATAAGTGACACGTGGTTATGTTTGTCACACCCAAAATACGGCAGCAGCTTTAAATGAGCCTCTGATTTACCCTGATTGCCAGTCGGATGCCAAAGAGCGGAGACCTTTCCAGGTGAAACTTCGTTCCACCTCTCTCTCCTTGAGGTACCGAGGTAGCTCCTCTACAGAAAAAGCAAAGGTTGCAAAGAGGTACAGTGCAGAGTTTAAGGTAGAAAAGGAGGCCTACACCCCCATCTTAAAAGATGAGCGGGCGCAGATCAAAAGAACTGAAGTCAGTTTTGGTAGCATGCAAAATAAACATGGGAATTGGGAAGCAAAGGCCTCTGAAAACATAGATGCAAAACCTCCACTGTAAAGGGCCAATAAGCATGCAGGGATTTCAGGGAGCACCCCTGTGTGCCACAGAGTGTCCAACAAGTGTTAGTAAATGACCACCACTGACTGTTAGCAAACCTGAACAAGGACGATGAGGGCAAACTGCACCAGGCAAGCATCTGATCTCCTACATCTATGCGACTAATGAAAATGTGATTGCCCAAGTGTAATGTCCCACACACAGGCCAGCCACCTCCTCGCCGCAGGGATATGACACCTGCCTGGGGAGCCTTGCTGCCTCTCCGAAGCCCACCTACTGTCATGCCGGTGGTGACCTAAACGTGGCCCTCCACTGGCAGGGTGCTTGTGCGGCCGGGCCTAGATGGGGTGAATGACCCTTGGCCACCCTGCCTGCCACTCCAATGCCCCATCAGCATCCAGAGGCATTCCCGCCTGGGGGCAGCCTGAACGTGATGCAGCCCAGACACACTGCCACATGTGTCTCACTCGCTGCCTACCCTACCATTAAGGGACAACAGCCGATGTGGCCCCTGGTGTCTCCGGGTGTGGCTTTGCCGGCCTATTGAAATGTACTCTCAACTATCCTGGACCAATAAAAGTGTGATGTGGATGGTTCACTGCAGATCCGCAAATGCTGAAAGAGGACTCAGTAAATATGTACTTTTGAGACTGTGAGCCTGCGTGTCATTGATGTGATTGAAGTGGTCCCCGTAATTATGTGTGAATCTTTGATCCTGCAGATTGTCGGCATGCTCAATATTGTTCCAGTAACCGATAATGGTGTCGTCCTTTGGTTGAATTTTCTCTCCTCCCCCCGCTGAATAAAGTCTCCCTCAAAATGTGGTAGAACTGCCAACATGCCATCAGCATTCCACCATCTTCGACTGTCACCCGCAATATATGTAAAGAGTGGTAAAGAGTGGTCGGTGTATGTTTTAATGTTTGTAACTGACTGAGTCCTAATGTATGTGGTTATTGTTTTGCCCCACGGTTGCCAAATGGACCAAGTACTGCTGCTCGTGACTGTTGATTTATTTGATGTCCATTGATGTTGTATTTGATTTCTTTGTTATGAAAAAGGAGGAGTGTGGTGTTGACCCTTTAAGCATGTGTGTCATGACTGTCATGACAGCCTGTCAATAAAAGGAATCTCAGACAGTTCATGCCCCAGAACGACGGCAGACTCCATGATTGTCACTTCTGTCTGTGTCTCATTGTTGGGCCTGCAGGCTGACTCTGTGTGACCACAGTCCTGCCGCACTGCTGATCTGAGTGCCCCCTGAGTGTCTAGATCGGACATTAGCCGTTCACGTGTGTGGGCGGGGTTACCACCAAGTTCAGGCAGTCAGAGTAAAAAATTAAAAGAAGTTACACTGCGACCCATTTGGCTCCGTGTATGATTACGTTCCAGCATATATAATAACAATGGCGACAAAGCTTCAATATCGGACCCACCGGTGACGTGCCTCCGACCTCACTCTCCAAGCCTGTGCAGGTCGATCCCAAGAGCCTGCCTCTCCACGACGTCGTGCAGCCTCATCAAGAGGCAGCTGTTGCACGACACGGTGCCTCCTCCTCCAGCCCCTTGCCTTACCGGTGTTGTGGCATGCGGAGGGCACCCGCACCTGAAAACCAACGCTGCTCACGTTGGACGTGATTGAACGGATTGCCCAGCAGGCCCCAGGAGCCAGAAAAGTAGGATGTTTCCCTGCAGTCGGAGCATAGGGTACATCCAGCTCTGCAAGCAAAACGTTGCAGCAAAAAAAGTGTGGCCCACACATAAGGTCACACTACGTTGCCTGGGAGGCCAGACTGTGCCGGCCAGCCCTTACCACTGCATACTGCGGACTGGAGCACACTGCTAACACGTGCGTGGGATTTCCTCCCATGGACAGCCATCAGTGACCCATGAACAGAAGGGGAGAGCGCACAACTAGCCCCCCTTCCCCAGCGCCCCCCACGCAGTGCACCGCCATTATGTCAGAGAATGAAGCAGTCATTAGCTCCTCCAGCCCATCTTCCAGCTCCTCCACACGCAACCCAGTGGACAAAGAGGAAGGGGAACATGAGTCTCTGCAATGCAGCCATTTGATATTTCGGACACGAGTAGTTTGGCACCCCGGTGGAACAGCTGGATTAAAGAACTCAATATCTACATTGACGCAATGGGGGTGAGGGAGGAACGCCGCCTCAGAGGAATACTGATGCATTTGTCGGGGCCAATCGTAAGGGATATTGTATTCGAAATGCCAGTAAACTCAATGACACATTTCAAGGCATCATTGATTAATTGAACTATTTCGCACCTTTGAGGAACGTAGACCAAGAACATCACATATTCCATACATCCACGCAAGAAAAAGGGGAAACTTTGGACCAATTCGTCATGAGGTTACGTAAAAGAGTAAAATACTGTGATGTTGATCGTTATTCCACAGACTAAGCCTTAAAATCCCAAACAATTGCTGTCTGTGAATCGGCTGATTTTCTAAAGAAATTACTACAGAAAACCAGAACATTGGAGGAAATTCTACATCTCGCAAGAGCAAACATGGCACTGTCCATGCAGACAGAATCCCTGAGTAATATTAAGATTACGCAGACAGCCTCCCCGACATCCCTGTGTCAAGTACGATCGTCTGAAAGAAATCAAGATTAAAGAAATGCTATTGCTGCAGATACAACTTTCCCCACATAGAACTGTGCCCAGTTGTCGGACACAAGTGTGACAAATGCAGAGGTGAAAACCACTTCCAATCAGTGTGCAAAAACATCACATTTTTAAAAAAAACAGCTAGTCAAGGGGAAAGCAGAAGGCAAGAAAACTCCTATTCCAGAGCATGGCGATCACACGCCCCCAGCAGACATCGATCGAGCAGCAGAAAGAGAGAATCGTCACACAGAGACAGACAACACAGAGACAGAAGGGAAGACACCCGTCACACACACTCCCCAGAAGAGTTAAAGAGGAGATCAACGAGACAGAAAATAAGATACATAGAAGCCTCACCGGGGTGCTAAAATGACTCGTCATCAAGCAGCGACCGCAAAAGGGGCTATGCACATGCCATAGAAAACGACACAGCAACCCAATACAGCCCGACACTGCTGCTACTGATAAACTGAAACAGTCGAGACTTTCTGATTGACACAGGAGCCACAGTCAATGTAATTAATGAAGAGACATACCAGTCTTTTGAAAATAAGAAACCATTGAAGCCCGCTGACATTGACATATATCCATAGGGCACAAACACACCACTGGAATGCAAAGGAATGTTCAAGGCCACATGCACATATAAAGACAAGTGGATGACGGTCATAATATACGTGATCAAAGGTGAAGTACTAGGAGGCGGCATCCTCAGCTTCAGAACGGCAATACAGATGAGGCTGGTGCACATGATGTACCAGATCATGTCAGCCTACACGACAAGTCCAAAAGACATGATGGTAAAAATGTTCCAACACTATTCAAATGCCTGAGAAAGCTCGAAGAGAAACAAATCAAGCTACATATCAATGCAAACATCAAACCGGTAGCACAAAACTACAGAGGTATACCACTAAACATCCAGAGGCAAGTGGACGATGAAATACAAATGCTGCTAAATTTGAACATTATAGAACACGAACGGGACCCACATCCTGGGTATCACCAATAGTTCCGGTTCCCAAAAAAGAAAACAACAAAATCATCCACATCTGCGTGGACATGAGAGCACCCAATATTGCAATTGAAAGAGATCGGCAGATGTCTCCAAGAAGGACTGATATGATGCACTCGCTACATGGTGCCAAAGTTTTGTCTAAATTAGACTTAACAAAAGGATATCACCAACTTGAATTGCACTGAGACTCTTGTTACATAACCACTTTCTCCACACACCTAGGTCTGTTTCGCTACAAGCGCCTCCGTTTCGGGGTATAATCCGTTGCAGAGATTTTTCAAAACGAGATTCATCAAATAATCAAATACATTCCTCAATGCCTTAACTACAGCAACAATATTTTAATTTTTGGTGCAACCCAGGAGGCCCACGACAATACACTGCGTTGAGTGTGCATGGCACGTTAAGAAGCTAATTTGACCCTAAATGCAGACAAGTGTGAGCTCAAATTCTTTGTGCATATATTTTCGTACATTGGCTTGCAACTCGACCCAGACAAAGTGCAAGGTTGGATAGAAGCACCCACGCCAACGTCAATATTGGCCGTCCCATCATTCCTGGGCATGGTGAGCTATTGTACCAACTACATACAGGACTATACCTCTGTAAGCACGCCCCTCTGTCTACTCACCGGCAAAGGACAAGATTTTACGTGGACCACTGACTGCAAAGATGCATTCCAAGAAATCAAGAAGTGCATTGCACCCCGCCTCATGTATGTCCTATTATGATCCAGACCTACAAACTGAGCTAAGAGTTGACGCAAGCCCTGTCGGTCTAGGGGCCATCCTAGCACAAGTAAAGCCGGGAGCTCCGCCCTCATCTGCACGCCACATAGTGGCCTATGCTAGCCAAAGCTTGTCAACGACTGAGTGTGCATACTAACAACCATACAAGGAAAGTCTTGCAGTAGTGTGGGCGTGTGAACACTACCAGCTGTTCCTTTATGGATGGCCTTTCACTATCATCACCAACCACCAAGACCTCACGACCATCTATGGAAAACCCACAGCCAAAATGCTGCATAGCACGGCGCGATGGGGACTCCGCCTGCAAGAATATTCTTTCACCATAATTCATTGACCAGGCAAGGACAGCAACCCAGCCGATTTCTTGTCCAGATATCCACTGCCAGCCAAAGAAGAACGCAAATCCGTCAAAGCCAACCGATACCACAACTACATTGTGAGCAATGCGCTGCCCAAGTCTCTCACCATACCACAAATACTGGACGGCATGCGCCAAGTCAATCTCATGACCATGAAAGACTGTGTGATGTTGGGAAGATCGCACCAAGGAAGAAGAAGAGGAACAGCCCAGTCGGAGACAGAAAAGAAACATCTCTGGACCTTCCACCTGATAAAACACACGCGATCAGTGTGCCCCGAAGAGTTACTGCTAAAAGAAAACAGGTTTGTCATCCCTGAGAACCTTCAAGACCGAGTAATCGCCATGGCACAGTCAGGACACTGTGGCATTGTATCTGTCAAGGAGTTCCCCCTTTCTCACCTGAGTTTGATCTTTGCTGGATTCCTTGATCGATGCCTTCTTGCAGACCAATCGAGTCTTGAATAAGGCTGCACCAGTCTCTTCCGACTCCAGCGTGCGTTCAAAGTTCCGGGATGCAAGGATCCAGGAATCCAGGAAATTAACAGAGTGCGCTACTAGCACACGAGTCCAGGAATCAAGAAAGGAAGGAAAGGGACTAGGAATGTGGTAGGCTGGAAGAAGCAAGGGAAACAATACCGCGAGCAACGGAGCACCCGTCTGGTCGCTACTTCGCAATAGCATTGAGACGCACGGAGCCGTGGGAGGCGTGGTCTATAAATAGAACACTCTACGTCCAAGGTTGGATTACCTCTTTCCTCAAAGGCAGAGTGATGAAAGTGTTCTCCAATATAGCCAACGCAGCGCCTACCACCATCAGGTATGGAGTCCCTCAGGGTTCATGTACAGCTCCCACTCTCTATAATCTTTTCACCAAACCTCTCTTTGACAAATTGGACGCACTTGGGATCACATACACCAACTACGCTGACGATACCCAAGTACTCCTCCCGCTCACAGGACACTACCTCCAGGACGCAACCACCCTCCAGAATATATACGCCACCATCCAAGCATGGATGGCCACGAATGGCCTATGTCTTAACGGTGACAAGACCGAAATTCTCATCCTTGGCCAAAAATCCACTCTCAAGAATCTCGACCCTCTCTACACAAACTTCTGCATAGACAATTGTGTCATCCCAGTTCTACCTTCTGTAAAAACACTAGGAGTCCACATTGACGCATCACTATCCATGGACAAGCAAGTCAACTCCATTGTCTCTGCCTCCGCTCTGAGCACTAAGCTCATTAATGCCATTAAACCATTCCTAACCAAAGATAATTGCTTATCTATTGCAAGAGCCACCATAGGAGCCAAGATAGATTATTGTAATGCACTACTGGCTGGTACCTCCATCACTAATCTCAATAAACTCCAAACAACACAAAATAATGCACTAAGAGCAGCCCTCAATATACCTAAACGGGACCACATCGCGCAAGCCAGAAAGGCAGCACACTGGCTACCTGTCAAAGAGCGCATCACATTCAAAATACTTACCACTGCACATAAATGTATTCACCTATCTGCTCCTTCCTACCTGTCTGACACGCTAGTCAGATCGCACTCCACTAGACCAACCAGACAATGCCACACCAACCAGCTTAGGGTCCCACGCATCAAACGAGCCAGAGCAGGTGGAATAAGCTTCCCTTACATTGCACCGAAGCTATGGAACGCACTTCCTAGCACACTCAGAGCAGAAACATCTCTCATTGCCTTCCAAAAAAAACTGAAAACCACCTTGTTCAACTAGCTCGTCGTACAACACCATCTCCTCTTCCTTTCCTATCTTCTCCTTACTACTCTCTTGCAACTAAGTAATGACTTCTTTGTATGTATAACAAGTCATCTCTGTAACAAGTGCCACGATGCCCTATGGGCTGTATGTGCGCTTAACAAATGCGAATAAATAAAATAAATAAATAAATAAATAAAATAAGGTGTAGAGCGAGGAAGGTGTTTCACAGTGGTAAGCCATGTTGGAAGTACAAAGGAGTGTAAGCCCCGTTGAGACAAGGAGCATGAAGTCCAAAAGGGGCGTGTTCTGTAGTTCATGACAGTATCTACCAAAAGACAGCTCAGAACAAAGGTGTGGTACCAAGGACGTCAAGGTGGAACAGACGCTAGGAAAATGCATCGCCTGTAAAGCAGTTGCTCAACGCACTTTCCCTGAGCCACTGAAAATGACAGCAATGCCCCAGCAGGTCTGGGACGAAGTAGCCCTCAACATGTTTGGACCCCATTCCAATGGAAAATATTTCTTAGTCCTCATGGACGAAATGTCCAGGTACCCGGAGATACATTTAATACATTTGAATCCACGGCAGCACACGTGGTCATCCCGGCCCTGGACAAGATCTTCTCAGATTATGGAATTCCCACCATTGTGAAATCAAATAATGGACCTCCATTTAGCGGACATGACTTCGCAATGTTCTCAGAACATCTAGGATTCCAACACCACAAAGTCACGTCTCCCTGGCCTCAGGCAAATGGCACGGTAGAGAGATTCATAGCCAACCTGAAGCGCACTCTACAAATATATTCAGTCACAAGAGCATCCTTCATGCAGGCTGTCTGCACACTCCTCAGGGACTATCGCAACACCCCACACAGCTCCACTGGTGTGTGCCCCTCAGAATTGATGCTTGGTTGCATCGTAAGAACCACTCTCCCGCACAATTCCAGCAAGGTGGTGGCAATGGATATTGATGCCAAAGCTAGAGCGAACGACGAAGAAAGCAAGGATAAAATGAAAGAGTATGCAGTCAGTAAAAGGAGAGCAAAGGCCAACAACCTTCACGTGGGAGACCAAGTGCTGGTGCGCCAATCCCAAAGATCGAAAGAGACACCAGCTTTTAACCCTGAACCCATGACAGTGACACACATCAAGGGATTCATGGCAACAGCAGCGAGTCCTACCTGCACCATTACAAGAAACTCCTGCTTCTTCAGACAGATTGAAAGTGACCTGGCTCCGCTGAATGAACATTCAACCTCTGCCAGTACTCCTCCGATGATGCCTCTGAGTACAGGGACGGTGATGTGGACACGAACGACAGTGAAAGTGGAAAGGGAAATGAGACCCTCCTGACACAGAGTCCTTCCAGAAGAGACATTTGCAAACCATCTAGATGGATTGAAAAAATGGGTTAAAGTGCGAAGTTCCTATTAAGCGAGTGGGAGATGTGATGTCCTATGTTTATGTCCATGTTTAGAGGCACACGCGTTAACCTGTCACATCTCAATGCCTAGATCGGATCTTAGCTGATAACGTGTGTGTGGGCAGGGTTACCGCCAAGTTCAGGCAGTCAGTGTAAAGAATTAAAGGAAGTTACACTGCTACCCATCTGGCTCTGTATATGATTACATTCCAGCATATATTGATGTCAGTGCTGACACACTGACTTTGAAATATAACACCCTCCTGATTTAGGCTGGAGACTCCTGATTTTTCAATAAAAATTGTGCACATTTTTACTGTCTCCTGCGTAAAATAATTATAACTATTAAGGGGCCCGGGGATCCCAGGCCCTGGTGGTGGAGGGCTCTACAGGGCAGGCCCAGTGCCTGCTGCACAGCGCTTGTGCTGTTCCAAATGATACACAGGATGCAGGAGTCATGCGTGGCATAAGACTGCCGACACTGTTTGTTAGGATGTAATGTGTGCATACGCGGGCCGCAACAAGGCCGTGCATGCACAGTGTAATAAAGGGAACTTGTGTGGGCAGTTGCAGCCACGACTCCGTAGCGAGCAGACCTGTATTAGTGTGTCATTGCAGGTACAGGGGCAGGGGCCCTAACTACAGCGGTGTCCCGGGGCTCACAAGACCATTTAACACTGGCGACGAGGTTGCGCCTGAGTGAGGAGAGAATTTTGGGATCAATCACTCGATTCCGGAACGTTTTCTAAGCTCCCAATAGATGTGTTACCCGCGCGGTACACGTGCGGCTGCCATTTTGTTTACAACGGTAGCGGACGTATTTTACAATTTTTGGAACCTTCACAGCTGTTAGTCACTAATGGCTGTATTTCATTTACAATTTTGTAAAATGTTGATGTTGTGGTCCACTTCTACACCCACCATCAAGAACATCCTGCTGTGGGGTGGACATCTCTGGGTGTTTTGGAATTTTTAGAATGCTCACAGCCATTGTGTGCTGCAGGCTGCGTTCCTATTCAGGATTGTGTGCTGTTTTGGACAGTTTTGAAGCTTTGGCCCACTTGCACAGCCATCGTCAAGGACATCCTTCTGTGGGGTGGACAGTTCATTGCCCAACTCTGCTGGAGACATGAACGGAGGCCTGTGAGGGCTCACTGACCCTATCGGGGGCCAATTTTGTGGCGCCATCACCCTGGAGCGTCCTGTTGAAGGGTGAGCATGCCTCTCACTGGACCTGTGTGGACAACTACGTTGCTGGCGCTGACTTGTGGCCTCTGGAAGCGTGAGAGGTGCCTGTGCAGTCTGCAGCCATGAACGACAACAGTGATGGTCAACGGGTGATTGCACCACCTGGGGCGCTGCTCCCTGTCAGAAGTGGGCCTCGACAAGAAGGCACGCTGGCACCCATGCCGGAATTCGACATGTTTGGACCTCCATCGAAGCTGGGCCCCCAATTGGCTCACTGGACAGTTTCTGCGGAAGGCTGCGACACCTGACAAGCACGTGCCAGCTCATTCAAGGTTGCAGTTCAAGCAAACAGCGTCACCAGGTGCTCCGTGAGCCAGGGCTCAGTCTGACTCAGATTCTGGACATGGGGAGAGCGTATGTGCTGGCAGACCTTCGTGGCTCAAGGATGGACACAGCGGTCAAGACTGGTAGAAGTGAGGCGGAGTATGCCGTCGGCGCAATGTGAACTTTGCAGCACAGCGGCCAAGAGGGACTCAAAAGAAAGTCGAGCCACTGCCGAAGGGCGAGGTCCCCAACAATGTCAGAAGTGTGGATATGACCTCCCACATTCCGGCAAATGCCCCGCAAAGACAAGGGTGTGCGGAGGATGTAGTACCACCGGCCGTTTTGACAGAATGTGCTGAGCGGCCAACCCAGTGGCTGTCTCAAAGGGCCAAAGTAGAGCGTAAAGTGGGGGCCCCCGCAAGCAGAAGAGCGTGGCCACTGTTGACTAAGACCTCAAAGAGCTGGACATTACAGAGGAAGAGAAGAAGAAGAGGTATTCTTCATCTCGAACATTGATGCCGTTGCGAAGAAGCGTCGACAGCCCATGTGTGAGGTCGACATTTGTGAGACTCTTACCCCAGTCCTCATAGACACAGGCGCGTCAGTGTGCGTGATGGCCTTGCGACACTACGATGCACTGCCTGGACCGCCAGCGTTGGCCGAATCCAAGATATACTCATTTTTGGAAGATCTTCCACTTCCCCTCCGAGGGGTCATCACAACGTCAGTTAGGCATGCCAACCGATCAATCAAGGCCAAGTACTTTGTGACCGATGTAATCCCACACTTGCTCCTGAGCTGCGCAGCATCAGAAGCCCTGGATATAATGCACTTCGCGCTATCCGTGTACCAGTCGGACATCCGTGGCCTCACCGAGCGGTTTGCGGGACTTTTTGAGGGTGTGGGAAAGCTAAAAGGAGAACCAATACGCCTGCACATTGATGAATCCGTGAGGCTGACGGCGCTCAAACACTGACACATTTCCTTTCATCTAAGGGCGCAGGTGGAACAAGAGCTTCACAATCTCATTGACCTGGACATCATTGAGAGGGTGGAAGGCTCTACCCTGTGGGTGTCTCCCATAGTTGTGGCAGCGAAGCCCAAACAGCCTGGGGCTGTGCGCATCTGTGTGGACATGAGATTGCCCAACCTGGACATCAAAAGTTAGCGACACCTGACGCCAACGATGAACGACGATGTGGTGGGGGAGCTGCAGGGTGCCATGGTGTTCTCAAAGGTAGACCTGAGGTCAGGTTACCACCAGCTTGAACTACATCCAGACTCCCGGTATATATCCACATTTACCACCCACAACGGTCTGTATCAATACAAGAGGCTGAGTTTTGGAATATCCTCAGCCGCAGAAGTATTTAAAAATGTGATCAGGGGTGCCTTTGCCGGACTCGCTGGAGTAATCAATCTGAGTAATGACATCTTGGTATATGCCTCCACGGAAAGAGAACATCTGGCCAGGCTGGAGAAGGCTCTGGACAGGATTTGCGATCTCTGCCTAGCCTTGCATTGTTTGAAGTGCAAATTGTTGAAAAAGAGCATTCAATTCTTCTCACAAGCAGATGAGTGTTTCCAGCTAGTTCAGTCTGCCAGGGGCAGTGGGGACTGGAAGAGGGTCCTTGCGGACCTGTCCCAAAAAGGAACTGTGGCACAGTGTGATCTGCAGGTGCTGTGGCGAGTGCTTCACGAACTATCGGCATCCGAAGAAGGGCTACTGCTGAGGGGTAAGGCAGATTGTGGTTCCGTGGGTGTTGGTGGGCTGTGTAGTGGAACTCGCTCATAGCGGCCACCAGGGTATGGCCAAGACCAAAGCACGACTGAGAGCCAAGGTCTGGTTTTTGGACCTGGAAAAAAGGGTGGGTGAACACGTACAACAGTGTGTCTGGTGTCAAGCAGCCGCTGCAGTGTCGAGGGAGCCCTGCATTAAGTCGATGGACAGGAGCGACCAGGCCTGGGGGACGATACATGTGGACTTCGGGTCCACCGGGTGGGGCATGCACTTCCTGGTCGTAATGGATCAGTGGTCCCGCTACCCGGAGGTGGAACTGGTCGGGTCCACATCCAGCGATCACACCATCTAGGCTCTGGAGGAAATCTTCGCCACCCACGGGTTTTCCGCAAGAACTGTGTTTGGACAATGGTCCCCGTTCCAGGGCTGCCGGTTTGCAGCATTCATGGAGGAATGCGGCGTCACCCACCGGAAAGTCACCCCTGCGTGGCCGCGAGCTAACGGGGAGGTGGAACGTTTTATGCAGACCCTCAGCAAGGTGTTTTGGATCACCCATGGTCAAAGGGGGGAACTGTTGAGAAATCTATACCAGTTCCTCCGAGTGTATCGAGCCACACCCACCAATCCACAGGTGTGGCTCCAGCCAAAGCCTAGTTCAGCCATTGCCCACGTGGCCTACTGCTAGAGCTGGGAGGTCGACCCCAGGGATCATCGATAACCAGGAGACCCTGAAGGCCAGAAGGGAGCGCAATGAACGTGAGAACGTCCAGAGAAATCTCAGGCCGGTGAACATCGAAATAGGAGACACGGTCCTCTTTCGCTCCCGGCATCCCTCAACTACGAGCCCAAGCCCATGGGGGTGACCCACGTCAAAGGCTCCATGGTGACGGCGACGGACCGGCACAGTCACAAGAAACTCTTGCTTCATCAAGAAAGTTGACCTCAGAGACAGCCCTGACGAACATCGTGGTTGTGGGATGTCCACTCATGCCTCCAGCGCGGCGCCTGGGCTGGAAGGTGGCCCTGGGGACCCAGTGCCGGTGGAGCCTCCTCGGGAGGCGAGCAGAGAGGAGGGGCAATATCCCTGCCGAGAAGGTCGACGATGCCCGGCCCGCTTCAAGGACTATATTCTGGACCTAGTGTGCCAGAAGAGAGGTTAAGGCCCCAAGCCGGGTCTCAGCCAAGTTATGTGTAATGTTTATCACTGTGTGTGTCCCGTTGACATTTCTCTGGTTATCTCACTGTTTGAGTTTGTTTGTTATAAAAAAGGAGGGATGGTACGATGTAATGTGCGCATGCGCGGGCCGCAATGAGGCCGTGCATGCACAGTGTAATAAAGGGAGCCCGTGCCAGCAGTCGCAGCCGGGAATCCGTAGCGAGCAGACCTGTATCCGTGTGTCATTGCAGATATGGGGTGAAGGGGCCGAACTACGTCGGTGACCCGGGGCTCAAAAGACCTTTAACACTGCTCAGCACTTTATTGGCCTGATGACACGTCTCCCACATGCCACATAGCCCGCAGGGGCTTAATTCAGAACAATAACCACAATGCTCTCCAATGGGAAAATTACAATCTCCCGATTTCTGTGGTGAAATCTACCTCTCAAGGGCTCCCGAATGTTGGCACTCCTGCCACAGCACTCTTGGTGTCTGCTGGGTGCCCCCAGCATTGATGGGGCTGGCCCATGTGACCACAGGTCCAGCCCACAACATCGTCTACTAGTGTAGAATCTCTCCTACTGTCGTGGACCTGTGCTGCTTTTGTAATCTGTTCATATCTTTGACAGCATGCCGAGATGGGCGCATGTTAATTTCAGGTTTATTTGGACAGCAAGAAATAACAAAAGGTAGGTCATGTGTCCTGTTGGAAACAGAGCGACGCAGTTCAGTCTAATGAAGATTTAAAGACAAAATGATTTAAACAAATTATAATGTAAAACACAAGTATCCTTACAAAGATAATCGTTTTCATGTAATTAAATTATTAATATAAATACATAGGTCAATTAAATATAAACCGTACAGAAGATTTTAATACATAGTGAATACGTTCTTGAAGCCGCCTTCTGCTGATTCTACTGCATAGAACTACACATCCTTCCACTTAAAGATGGCCGCTTTATTAACGTGCCGCACGGTCCAACTCGCCAATACTTGCTTTCGTCTGTTGCTGTGTGTCACAGTCATCTGGTCAGATTTTGGTACTGTGGCAAGTAACTTCCTGGCCTGCCGGCTTTGGCTTTAGTGCGCATGCTCAGTGAAGGGTTGTCAGGGGTGACGTGTCTCAGTGACAGCCTGGCAGGAAGTGGCGGTATAGGAAGCATTGCTAGTCCCCAAAACCCTCACTCAGCGCCCCGGGCTACCTGTCGCTGACTCTACGGGGATCATTGCAAGATTGTCTAACGCAGGCCTCGGGCGGAGTCACCATGCTGAAGAAAGTGGACAAGAAAGACGAGGAGTCCGGTGAGTGCGAAGGGGCTCTTGGCTCCCCAACGTGCATAAAGTGCCCCGCCTCCCCCCACAGCACTGCTATTCCCCAGCACACAACTTGCCCGACTGCAAACCCATGACAGACATCACTCTGGCTCACCTGCATGCTGCACCACTCCAAAAACATCACTGTGCCTTCCCATCACACCCACTACATGTTTCCGAACCCACCACTGTATCCCAGGGCAGTATCCAGCAACGTTGGGGGCGAGGGGGGGCACCAAAAAGTCCTGAACCCCCCCCCCCCACTCCACCCAGCCAGTGCGCGCGATTCCATACAGTCTCATTCGCGCCCCCCCAAAATCAACCTTTTTGGTAACATTACTGGCAGATGGCACTTTAACACATACACATAAGAAAAAAATAAAACTGAAAGAAACTCATCTGTTAGAGCTCTGTCCAGGCTTTGTAGGGCAAAATACATGCAAACCTCCTCATTTGCATATGGGTTGCAACAACAGAAGTGACTTCACAGAAAAGGCCTTTGCAAGGAGCATCATCAGTCTTTGATACTTGGAGGCACCATGGACGTGACTTTCGAATAAGTTGCCATAAGCAAAATGGCTAAATTGCAACTTTTATAATATATAGAGCAACTCTATAGTCATTAGGCTTTTTTAATAACAGCATGATATAATAACGTAAAGCTATATAGTGAATCACTTACAGAGCTGCAGATAAGACACTGTGTGATTACATGTTTTGTCCAGGATCACACACTTTGGTTAAATTGTGAAACCAGGATGTGGACAATTTAAGCAACGGAACACATCTTCCCAAGTTTAGTTGATATTGATATTTATTAAGGTTTTGCTTTGCATTTCATGTGCTTAAATACTACTTTATTTATTTATAGTACTGCCTTGGAAGCTAACCACATTACATAATAAATCAACTATTGACTAGATGAATAATAATAGAAATATATGTATAGAAATATAAGAGTATGGCGTTAGTTGTATTTTCAAAACAAGCACCGGACGTTGCCGGCCAATAGCCCAAAATTGCGCACTCAACAGGATAAAATCCTTAATTAGGATTTTATCCCGTTGAGAGTGCAGTTTTGTGTTATTGGTCGGCAACGTCTGGTTCTTGTTTTGTGTTTCATATTTTGGATCCCAAGTGGCCTCGATCTTCCCAGCTGCACCTGAAGCACCTCTTACTAAACCACATACATTATCTACAGTCCCCTCAACATTGCAGACAGAAGCAGTATTTTTGACACCTTGTTGTGCCTCCCACTCCACAATTTGTCTTTAGTTGTATTCTCCCCATCCTGCAGCCAATATCTCAATAGCATCATGCTGATTAATCCTAACAAATCCCCCATGGGATTTAATGCCATTATTTCATAAAGCATGCAGCATTATGCACCCTTCTCACTTCTGATCACCTCCATTCACATTTAATAAGGGACAGAAGTCCCTGCTAATATTACCCCCTGCCTCCCATCAATGTCTAATGGCTCCCATTGTAATGCTCTGTGCCAGGACTATGAGGGTGCTGAGCAGTAACGGCCTTCTCCGCACCCTGATTGTCTTGCCAGCGAGACGGTGCCAAACGGAAGAGGTGTCCCACTGCCAAATGTCCCGGTCTGGATCTGAAAGAGCCACTGGGGGGAGCTAGCTGACCCCTGCTTGGTAAACCGCTGCTGTAGCCCTCCTTAAATCCACCCTTAAACACTGCTCCATCCAACCATTACACTATACCCACACAAGCACAGCTCTGTGCCCCCAAAGCAATATGCCTTTCCAACACACAACTGCCCAACGATAAACACAGTACTGTGCCTTCTCAGCACACCCCTGTCTAACTACAAACACTCTGCCTTCCCACAACTGCAATATGCCTTCCCAACATTGCACTGCCAAACGATAAACACTGCATTGTGTCTTTCCAACACTGCCTGCCAAAAGACAAACACAGCACTGTGCCTTACCAACACTACACTACAAACACTGCCCTTTGCCAACTACATTGTATTTTCCCAGCACTGCACTCCCCAATTACAAACGCAGCACTATGCCTTCCCAGTACGCTGGTCAACTACAAACACAGCACTGTGCTGCCCTAATAGACAGCGCCACCAACGTTTTTAAAGTGCTGCCTTTTCACCATAGTGGGATGGTGCGAGAGTGCCTACGAGTGGACGTAAACACAAGTAAATTTCAAGCTGCAGGACACCGATCAGTAGGTGCATGGTTGTTGGCTAAGGTGATACTTTGAATCGGACATGCGTCCCATTTGAATTCAAATGAAGATATGGCATTTATAACGCCCCGTACACCCATGTTTCTCCTGACAAGATTTTCTCCCTTGTGGTTTTATACATTCTCTGTCCTGAAGAATTTTGGGTCGGGTAGAGAGGAGGGACCCAGAGCCGAAACTCGAGTTGACAAGAAATCTGTTATGTTGTTGTAATTTGGCTTTCAGTTTTCAATATATGGCAATAGTAAATGTAATTAAATACAGCTGGTCTTTTGAAGCAAATAATTCAACGCACTGGGTTCTGTAGTGACGGAAATTAGAATGAATTATTGGTCCGGTCTTGTTTCTCACGAGTGAGGGTGGTATGATTGTTTTTGAGTTTGGAATGATTGGGTTGATTGTATGACCAGTTTACAAGTAGGGAGTATGCACTTGCGCTTTAACATAATTTGATTATGCATTCCGTGATTTTTCATTTTTGGAATGTATATTATTTGTATGTATATTTGATTGAATTCTTCAGACTTGAGTTCAATACATTAATTATGCATTATGAATGTTTTTTTCACTTAGGTTCACTTGAATAATGTTCTGACATTAATTGTTCTCATGTTAAAACAGTGGAGGAACCTCTGGGTTTATACTTTTCCTGTTAGCCACCCTATCTCTGTATTAATTTGCCAACGCAGAGATGACTGGCCTCATCTATCCATAACTTCAGGAAGAACTTGAAGACCACACTCTTCAAAGAACATCTCTCTGATTGCTCTACTCAAGCCTACTTCTCCTATTCCCACGCCCCACCCACGCATCAAAGCTACTCTGTTATCCCAACACCCTATATGTAACCTCCTGGGTGCGTTCTGCTGCTTCCCTGCTAGGTTTAGTAATCACATAGATACTGTTCAACTACAGACACCGTACCTTTCCAACACACCACCGCACAGCTTCAAACCCAGCATGCTCCCCACAACACGCCATTGCCTAACAACGCAACTACAAACGCAGCACAGTGCCTCCCCACAACCATAGTACGGTTTATAGTGATTATTTCGAATGACATTTTTTCGAATGCCATTATGTCGAAAACATTTCACCTAAAAGAAATATTTCGAATGTCTTTTTTTTTTAATTTTATTTTTTAAATGGGGCGGGAGTTCCCCCAACCCCCTGTTTTTTTTTTTAACCCTTTTTTTTTTACTTACGAAACAAACCAAAAAACTATAAACTAAAAAAAAAAGAAATTGGCAAAATGTTTTTGACATAATTGTATTTTGAAAAAATGACCGGATACCCCATAGTACAGAGCTCGAAATTAGGATTGGATAAACAGGAGCTACAAGCAGTTCCTGGGATCCAGCAGTAATCGGTTCACAGGAGCTACCGGTGGAGAACGAGGAGCTAGTACATAGCATTACGCAAAACTAACTAACGCATAATTGTTTCCATTATGCTTAAAATGGTGTTTCCTAATGTTTCTTTTTAGATTGTCCCAAATGCACATAGTTGTGTTTAGTCAGGATCAGTTTGCCTGGTGCCCTAAAGAAGCTCTTGGTAATTGTCGGTTTTATGCTAACCATGCTCTTCTAGGCTATATATGGGAGCTAAATAGCTCCCAGTTCCCGTTCAGTTTCGAACACTGTTTAGTACTGTGCTTCCTTATCTTTCATCTGTACCCAGTCCTACAGATAAGGTATGTAACGGCCACTTTTACTCCATAAATAGTAGTCAAATATTTCCCAAAAATAAAAATGGTTAAAGGACGCATATGACCTTGAGCCCCATCTTTTACTCACACAGCTCCATGGATATGTTTGGACAAGCAGTGCACATAGTACCACAGGGAGAAACTGGTATTATGTGTGATCGGAAGAAGTAAACCTGCATCTTTTAATCTGTATGCATAACTAGGTGCAAAGAAAGAATTATTCCAAACATTCCGGTTTGACAGTTAAAACATATTTTTACTCACTCATTAAATACTCCCTTTGGGAATTGGACTTACATTTTTACTTCCTAAAAAATCATGTTACACCCAACTTTAAAACATAGGGAGTAAAATACTGCCACTTCAAAATTTTATCTGGAGCACCGACTGTACCTCCACAACAATGTGCCTCCTTTGCACAGCATATCCAATTTAAGTACAGTTCAGTACCCCCATGAACACAGCACTATACCTCTAGAAACGCAATATTGTCCATTAGAAGGGAGCTCAAGTTTATCCATGTACATCTCACCAACTTGCAAGCAGTTCCTACAACCACAAAATGTACCCCCTTTAAAACATGACTGTCTCCCACAAACAGCCCCACTTTCCACACTATGCACGCAGATACTGTCCCATCCAGCCCCCAGATAAAGTGCATATTGAGCCTTTTCATGCACCTAAATCTTGTGAAGATGACACTTTTAACTTTAATGTGTATATTATTTACACAGGTTATCCACAGTAGCCCCCACAAATCATGAAAGCCAGTGCTGACATCCTACTGTGATGAGTCATGCTCTGATTGTTTAACACTCCCCTCTGTTGAGATTGAGATTCTGTGTGGCACTTGCAAGTGAATTAGTTAATGTTTTTTACACTCGATGCATCGTGAATATTTATTTATTTATGTTGTGCCACAACACGCCCATAGGCATCCGGGCCCTCACAACAAACTGACATGCTGTGCACATTTAGAATACTTTGAGGAACATTATTAGAGCTGGCATTGTTAATGAGCCTGAGTTGAAAGACTGGTATTGTAAAAGTGTGTCTTAGGCCATGGCTGCATTCCTATTTTCTGTTATTCTCCATTGCTTTCATTGGTTTCATTGGCTTTCATAGGGGCAGCAAGCTGCAGCTTCATCATTTTGTCCCAAGTTTGCTATGGGCGGAATTGATATTAATATGCATGGGTGTTCATACTCTGTTCTCTTTGTTTCAGAGGTTTTCTATTTGTAGATAGAAGCAGTTGTTTGCCGTTTACTAGGGAAAGGTGTGCAGGGTTTGAAATAGAGGACCGCTGGGAGCCATTTAGCTCCTGCTTGTGGCCTAAAAGTGCCTACTTAGCTTGACCCCAATAGCTACCAGGAGCTTTGTTTGGCTCTGTAGGCCAACTGATGCCAAACAACCACACCTATGTGAATTTAAGATTAAGGTACAAACGTTGGGCTTAGTGTTACAGCCGGTCTATCGGGCGACTTATTCAACATTAACTGAATGCAATAGATAACTATATGGTTGTACTTGAGTCCAAAAAGGGGTGACAAGAGACACCCCTCTAATTTTCACATTCAATGGTTAGTCGCGGGTCACTGGACTGATGGTAAGCCCCAATAAATCCGTCAAAAACTAGGGAAAATAATATGCCAAAGCATACAAGAAAAGCCAGGACACTGTGCCTTTATCCATTCAGCTGTCTTTTATTCTCATCTGTAATAAAAAAAGATGCCCTTCTAATTACGCGTGTTTCGGCCCCTATCGGCCTTTTTCAAATTAGGGCTAATCTAATCAAAGTAATAGAGGGTTCGGTTTTCAAAACAGTATTGTTGCATACATATTCAAAATAAATACAAAAGAGAAAGTGCAAATACATAAAAGGTAAAATAATGTAGTGACAACCAAGTAATTGTATAGATACCAAGCAAGAACCATCATTTGTATGATTTAAAAGAAATGTTGCAGAAGTACAATGTGTAGGTGGGCACCACGGTAATAAGATGCTTTAATATAGGTAATGTTTGTTTGGATAAATTGTTTGAATCAATGTTTTGACCTGTCTGTAAGAGATCCTATGGCATCCGGATCACACTAAACAGATTTGGAGAACAAGTAAGGTAATAATACTGTACTTAAGACTGGTGCTCTCAGTTGACCTTAAATAAGGTTGCACAGTTGTATATAACTCTTGCGTGAAGTACTTATAATGTCAAATAAATGTATCACCAGACGGTACATGGTTTTCAAGAAGAAATGTTTAATTCACATTTCTTGGTTTTGTATTTCTTAGTTAGTTCAAGTATTGCGAGGCAACTCGAAATAGATAGGTCAATTATTCAAAAAAGCACATATGCCAATGCATTTCAGTCTATGACCATCTTCAGGGCTGTACTGAAGTGAATATAGAATCTAAACAGTGTTAACATAATTTATTTAACGAAAGACACATAAATGCAATTCATGGTTCGGAAAAAAGTAAAGCACATACCCCAGGTAGATCCAAATCAATGTTGAAAATGCGGGAGGAAGGTAAAGGAAAGTGTGTTAGAATCGCCATATTACTAAGTATGTACAATTAGGTACCACCCTTGCATACAGCACCGTGTACCTGCTAAATGCAAGTTGTCCTCTCCTGTGAATGCTCTTGAAGAAGTAAACTATAAACCATCCCTACACTGGAGAAAAAATAAAGCTTAAATGCTATGCCACATGCGATACAGCAGGAATTATATATGGAATCAAATGTCCTTGTGGTTTGTACTACGTCGGACAAACACAACGCACAGCAAAGATCAGGTGGAATGAACATAGATCCTGCATCAGGAACAAGACTGCAAGTTCCGCAGTAGCGAGACACTGGCAGAGCAAACAACATAATTTGGCACGGATCAAATTTGTAGTCCTGGAAAGAGTCCAAAGAAGAGAGAAACATGAGGATCTACAAAAAAGAATTGATCAACGGGAAACATTTTGGATAGACAGACTGAGTTCCCTTACACCTAAGGGAATCAACGAAGAGATCAACTATATGTGTTTCCTCTAATAGGGCCAAGTTTACAGAATGTTCAGGAATATGGCTTTTCTCCAATGTGTTGGTTTCGGTAGTGAGGCGTTTTGGACTAAATTCCAATATTATTGAGGACACATTGAAAACATGTGATTGAACTTGATTTTGCATTTTTGTATTCTTGTACTTTTATGGACATGCACTGATTGTACATTGTAAATATTTTGAAGTTTTTGTTTGTTACGCAATTTACTCCTCATAGTCAGATTTTCGACCATGGCTAGCACTAATATAAGATTTGTTGACTTTATACAAATATGGCTAGCACTAATATAATATTTGTTGACTTTATAGAACACGTATGTGTTTATTGCACTTGGAAACCTTACTAACCACAATTTATTACTGAGGACATGTCCACACCCATGCATACCAGTTAGAGCTTCCAATAGCAACGTACAACACGCATCCACCTGAGGGCCATGGCAACAGTCCCGCGCTCCTGCAGGGCGGTGGGTCCCGAGGCGTACGTGAAGCGGCAAACGCGCTGCTGCTCGACGCCCCGCACATGTTCCCATGACAACCCTTAAAAGCATCATAGATCGCGCGCGGTTTACTTTCGCTTCCACAGCGAGCGCGATCGGTTCTGCGCGCGAGTCATACTTGTGCAGGTAAGAGCTCACTGATCTAATCCGCTTAGTTATGCATCTGGATATAGCGATAATACATACTTCCCCTCTGGTAATCAACAGGAACTTTGGAGACATTCTACAAGAGCATTCACAGGAGAGGACAACTTGCATTTAGCAGGTACAGGGTGCTGTATGCAAGGGTGGTACATAATTGTATATACTTAGTAATATGGCGATTCTAACACACTTTCCTTTACCTTCCTCCTGCATTTTCAACATTGATTTGGATCTACTTGGGGTATGTGCTTTACTTTTTTTCGAACCATGAATTGCATTTATGTGTCTTTCGATAAATGAATTGTGTTAACACTGTTTAGATTCTATATTCATTTCAGTACAGCCCAGAAGATGGTCATAGACCGAAATGCATTGGCATTTGTGCTTATTTGAATAATTGACCTATTTCGAGTTGCCTCGCAATACTTGAACTAACAAATACAAAACCAAGAAATGTGAATTAAACATTTCTTCTGGAAAACCATGTACCGTCTGGTGATACATTTGTTTGACATTATAAGTACTTCACGCAAGAATTATATACAACTGTGCAACCTTATTTAAGGTCAACTGAGAGCACCAGTCTTAAGTACGGTATTATTAACTTACTTTTTATCCAAATCTTAAAAGAAATGTTGACCAGGAAGGGGTGGAGAAGGGAGACATACATACAAAACAGGAGACAAAAAGAAAAAAGAAGAAAGGCAATCCATTAGTCACGAATGTTCCCTCATTAATGTGTACATAAAGGATAATTACAAATCGATGTCACAACTTACCCACACCGGAGGTCTATCGATTTCTTATTCTGAACAAATGTATTGGGTCCAAATCGATGTCACAACTTAACCACACCGGAGGTCTATTGATTTCTTATTCTGAACAAATGTATTGGGTCAGATCCCTTTGTTATCTAGACAGTTTCCAAAATAAAGATATAAAGTTGTCTTATTAGTTCAGAGTTCTCATTTATAGGGTGCTGCACTCTAGTTTCAGTGTGTGGTTACACTTCATTAATTACCTAATTAGTTGCTAAAGTTCAAGTGCTTAAATAGGCGTTTAATTTCTATATCTACAACATGCTATGAACATGATAATGAGATTGTAATTCCTCCTCACCAAATGCTTAGTATCCAGTCGTATTTTGAGCACTATGGTTTTCCAAATCCATTTAGTGGATCGCTAATATGCTTAAGCCATATTTAAGTTCCCCACGTTCAAGACGTTAAATCGTATTACCGTGTCGTGTAAAGTGTTCGTGTCGGAAAAGGGGGGGCAGTGGTTTTGAATGTCCTATGTGGTAGGATGGGGAAAGCTATTGAAAGAAGAGGGCTACCGTGTCTCATTCGTCGGTGTCCCACTCCCCGAGGACTCTCCGTTCAGGTGATCCTTTTATCACTGGTCCACCCCCAAGAACTGGATCAAATGGCGATGGCCGTGTCCTGGCCACCTGGATGACAGATCCCCTGGGACTAGCTAGGGAAATACCTTCAGGACTCTCACAGTACCCTCATTACATAGCAGGACTGCTATGTTTTGGGACAGTATCTGAACCTCTCAACAGAGCTGCTGTAATGAGGCAGCATTTTTAGCAAAAAGCTAACGCACTGAAGAAGTGTCTGTGCTCTTCTCTCCAATCTCCAGAGCTGGTCTGATGCACACTAGTGGATAGTGTGAGAAGGCTGGATTGTTGTGGTAGACTTCACACTATCCTACTCCAAATCATGCACTTTCTAAGACTTCTCCCTCTCCTAGAGTTCCTGTGTCGGAGTATGAAGATTCAGTGCTCAGCATTTGCACTCGACACTGACTACTCTTGGCGAGTAAGAAATGGTGCACTGTGTTTATGGGAAGAATTGAGGAAGTGAGTGACTTCAGTCTATTAGCTTGTAACTTGAAATGTGTACCACTGATGAAGATGCAGCTGGGTAGCACACACCTACAAGTTAAACTTGGCAGAATATTTTTTATATACATTGTTAGAATCGAGAGAACATTGATATACACCTGTTGTTTGTTTCTAATGTTTTAACTTTATGTATGCATGGGATGGATGTCAGAACTCTTTCTTGAATTTTGATTTGCTCTCTAATTCTAAAAATACAGAATAACATACTCCCATCTCAAAATATTATCTGGAGCCCTGGTTCCCATTACAAACACATACTGTACTCCCAATAGAGGCATAGTTACTCAATGAATCATGTTCCATACCCAAACACAGTGTTACTCCAAATATCATGACCCCCCCTAAAGTAGGCTTTGTGCTTGTTTGACTCGTTATCATGACATTGTACAATGGACAATTTCAATAAGTGCTTTATTGTACAGCCCATTGCTATCTTGTGGGTTAGGATGCGCTGTAGACGTAAAAAATAAAAGATACATTCTACCTCTGCAATCTAAACCTTTCCTTATTTTTAGGTTAAATATTGTTCAGACTGCATACTTGTTTGTAAAGGTGATTGGTTTGAGTTCTGTTTGAGGAACATTTTAAAACGGTTCGATGGACAGGTAGTATAGCTCGGTGGCAGCGCCCTCATCTTGGAAGCAGGTTGATGTAGAGCAACACAGTTTCGGATCCTGGGTCCGCGCTTAGAAATCTTTTCGGTATTAAGTGCTTGCTAAGTAACCAATTATAAATTAGAATTATAATTGCTGTCATTAAGCTTTGCTGGAGCAACTGCTCCTTCGTCGTATCGTGTGGCCTGCAAATGCATGATCTTTCCCTACCTCTCTTTAACCTTTTCCTTTCACTAATATCGTCCCAGGCGTTTTCAAGGTTGCCACCATCATACCCATTTTGAAGAAACCCAGCTAACTGTTTTTCTCCATGCTAGAACATGTAATCTTTACTTCTATCAGTGAGTACACGAAGGCCAACATACTTGATGACCCTATTCAATCTGGGTTCCACAGCAGTCACCCACATCTCTAACTCTGCACTATTTACCCCACACCAATGATTCCCTACACCCATCCCCCCCCAATCACAAAACCCAATCACCATCACCACATCACCGCTGTATTCCTTATATGGAAATATCGAAGAGGTCTTTCTCATTACCAGCCGGTGCAGGTCTTAGCTGCTTTATCATGGCTTTATAAAGGTTTGTAAAGCACATAGCAATGTGTCTGCTCCAGCCATAAGTATGTTCTTTGTATGTTTTCTTGGCAAGGCTTGTTCCATTTTCAATAAATTAATGCAAATGAACCTGGATGTGTTTAAATCTAGGACGTCAGTTGTATCTTTGACTAATTTAAGGTCCATTTATTTTATGAGCCATCTAATATTTTTGGTTTAACAGTCAAATGCTAAATTGTTCAAAGGGATGCACTATTTCAGACCGTGGGAACCAAATGGCATGGAACACTCATGCAGCCCTTTCCCTTTTAAATTTCCACCAATGCAGCAATGGACTAGTCTGACCAGTGCCACCTTGGTTCCAAGATTTCAGACCTTGGGAACCAAGGTGGCACTAGTACATTGCTGCATAAGTGGAAATGTAAAAGGAAATTGCTTGCGTGGGCGTTCCATGCCACTTTAATGTCAGTGTTGGTTCTACTGTTTTCAGATCTTTAGCCAGAAGTCTCCAATGGGTTGAGTAATGGCATAAGGGCGTAATCGGGGCCTGCGCTAGCAGCTGTGTAGTTATGGTTAAGTTGCTCAACCCATAGGGAGAACACTTTTTGGGCGGCTTATACCTTTTCCCCACCAGGACGAATCCTCACCAAACTTTGCAAAAAAATGTATATGTCCCCCTTGGATCGATTCTACGAAGTTTGGTGAGGTTTTGTCAGGGGGGGGGGCAAAGTTATGGGGGTTCTCAAAATGTGTGGTTTTCATCAGACGCAATGGAAAAGCTTGTGCTCGCGCATACAGCCCAAACCGCTGGATGGATTCTCACCAGATTTGCGGCACGAGCGACGGCTTGGTCCCGAAAGCGTGCTTTTGTACATTGGGTGTAAATCCGTCCAGTAGTTGTTAAAACCACCAAAAAGTGGGTCCAAAGAAATTAGTGACATCTAGGTTTGCTCCACGGACTCATTTCCTGATTCGGTCTGTGGACAGCCCTCTGGACCAGTCAGGGTCCGGCGTGATGTGCCCACTGATTGGATGGTGAAAATCGCGAGGTGCGTCGTCATCTTTTTTTTTTTTTTAAACTGCCGCCATGTTGAATCCTCCGACAGCCCCCGCTGGCTGTAGATAGTGTGACGGAGGAAAAGTCTTGAAAATACATTTAGGGTTAGTTGCTGGCCGAAAGAGGGCCTGGAAAGGGTGGGTGAGTGGAATAAACATAATATGGAGCTGTTTTTATAGTTAAAAAAAGGGCATTCAGGTGCTACCCAGTCCGCGTACACCGCAGTAGTCCACGGACAGCGTTGTGAGCAGACAGTTTGGAACGCTCATTTGGGGCTATTTGATTGTTGAAAGAGGGCATGGAAATGGTAGAGGAGTGGAAAAGGTGATATGGAGCAGTTATAATAGGTGAAAAAAGTGTTTGCATGGTCCGCGGTCAATTTCGGTGTCCGTGGACACCAATTGAATGCACAGTGTTCAAGGCAAGTTTTGTTATTTAAGAGTGTATTGTATGTATTTGTTATATGGTTTAATTATATTGTGGTCTGCGGCCATGCCCCCAAGAATCAGGCCACTGGCAACACATACTATAGTAATATGTTTATAGTAATTCTAGGGACAGTAGAGGGAGTAGAAAGAATTTGGTATTTATGATTGTAGTACAATTGAGGACAGTGCTTATGGAATATGTATTCGTTTACACTTGGTTCGGTTGCTTATTTGTACACAGTAGTAAAGCTGGAATCTCTGGCTCGTTTTCTGTGAAAATAAACAGTATAATTTGTTACGCAGGATAGTTGAAAAGCTTTAATTGCATACAATCTTACATATACATTTACTTTTTTTGACCCTCATAAACCGTACTTTCTGTGTACTGTGTTTGGTACAACATTAGTGCGTGCTACACTGTTGTTGTATTGACTTCAATAATCATTAGGTCATTGGGGAAAAAAGCCCTACGGGATAAAAAATAAACCGTAGCACGATTATGTAAGTGTGATAGTATGTTTGTTTTAAATGTGTTGTTATTAAGGGAATGTTTAAAGTAGTTAGAAAGCTGTTGGTGTATTCTAACTACATTAGACTTTAGAAGTTTTGTAGTAACATGAATTGTGATGGCGCATTTCAAGTGTATTGCAATGAAGGGTATTTTTCAAGTAGTTGGATACACTTTGACGTATTCTAACTATCTTGACTTTTAATAGTACTATTGTAGTATTATGGATGTAGTTGGATACCTATTGGTGTATTAGCCCCGTGCTACAAGGTTGTGGTGCTATGAGGTTGTGCACTCCGTAGTAGTCCGTGGACAGCGGCTATGCTATCCGGGTCCTTTGGGGATGCCTGGCATGGAAAAAGGACTATGAGGATTTACCAATGAGGTGTTCTGCTTGTGGTTTGCAGGAAGAGAGGGTAGTAGGTGTTTGTTGTGTGCAGGGAAATGGGCTGTGGCTATTGCTAGGAAGAACATGAATGTGTGCATGGTGGGTGATTGTGGCATGAATTCATTAAAAGGTTAAACTAAATCTTGTGGCATTTCTGCTACTATTGTATTTTAGGGAGGAGAAGTTAGTTGGTATATAGTTTTTGGGATAAATTGGGTGTGTTTATTATCATTTTGTCATAGTATGGCTCAATTTGAATGGCCAGATATTATTATTGTGTACTGTGGAAGAACCAGTTTGGGCCATGTGACTGCTTCATCATTGCGGTTTGCCATTAAGGATTTCTTGAAAAGATTAATGGAACGGTTTCCAACTGCAGATTATTGTTTCTGCAATGAATCCAAGGCAAATATGTAGTTGTCCAAACACATTGAGTCCAGACATGGAAAAGGCGAGGAAGCTGGTGAATAAAGATGTATGTGCTTTTTTTTTATATGCTTCAGGGATGGCCTCTTTTCAGAATGAAAATATCATGTTGGATGGTGCAAATAGTTTTCGGGTAGATAGAGTGAATTTAAATGATGCTAGGAATTACATTGTCATTTTCAATGTTAAAAATGCTTTGAGTAAGTTCATATGAACAACAAATGGTAAAATGTGGAGTGTATAGTAAATCATTTGCTAGTAGGTGTAGGATATAAAAAAGAGAAAAACAAAAAAAAATAGAAATCTGAAAAAAGGCTCTTCTTAAGAGACACAATTGTAGAATACATTATTTCAATTGGGTGTAAACCTCCCTACCCCCTTCAATTGGACGTCATGTCCATGGACACCACGGTAGTCCGCGGACGGCACGTGTCACATCAGGGTCTTTGAGGGTGCCAGACATGGGAAGGGGACTGCGGAGACCGCAGACAGTCGTGGATATCCACAGACATCGGGGGATCAGCCAATCAGGTTTCCGGGGTGTGGCGTACAGAAGACAGGGTAGCAGGAGTTTTGTTTGGCGAGAGCACTGAAGATGGCTATGGCTTTGAGGAATCGGAGTATCTGGATTTTGCTCAAATGCAAACCTTTTTCTCCAGGAAATTGTCATTGTCTAAGAGGGCAGTGCTACTTTATACATAACTTAATCAACCCAAGACGGACCCTTTCAAAGCTTTTCAAAGGACTGTATACCTGGTTTCATCCTTATTAGTGATCATCAGTGCAGTATAGTCCTGACAGCCTCGTGGTTGGAGCATTTGACCATGTTTTCAGAACAGCAAGCAAACATGGCATTTTGGCTAATTTGCATACCCACAATGCCTTGCTGTTGTGGCTCAGAACTGGGGGTGAACTTCCAGCGATGGCTACTAGGTGGTTTTGTGGAATGTGGGACTTGACTCAAATGGACTTTCCTACTTTCACATTTCAACCCACCGTAACTTTCTTGGTGCTGTGAAAAAATGGCCAAATACTCCAACCACAAGGCTGTTGGGACTATACTGCACTGAGGATCCCTAATGATAAGGGTGAAACCAGGTATGTATTTGTCCTGGCAGCCTTGCAAAGGTCTGCAGAGTCCTTTCAGTCCTTGGCCACACGCTCTGTTTTCAACCTACTTTGCCTTGGGGAAAGAAGGGGTTAACTCAACGAAGGAACCGGAGCCTGGAGGAGGTGCTTACTATTGAAAAGGACACTGCAATGCGGAGTATGCAGAGTCCCCCAGAGTCCTTTCAGTCCTTTGTGCTCCATCTGCGATCTGCAGCCTGTTACACTTATTGCCAGGAAGATTGTGGTTCCACTGTCTTCTACACACGCTGGGAGTCACGTGTGTTGGGTGCTATGGGGGTGAAGGGGAGAGTCGGACTTTGGCGGCTCCTTGAGCCATCGGGCGTTCCCTGCCCCCTCTTGGAGCTGTGACTCTCACTACATTCATTTTTTATCAGCGCAAGGCGAGACGCGTGTCTCTATTTTCTATTTTCACTGAGGCCACTTGTTTGCATCATGTGCCAATTTTCTACACCCTATGACTGTATTGCTCTGTTTTGTGACTGTTTTCTGCTTGCTGTGGTATAGTGGCACAGTGTTGCTTAATTCAAGTAAATTGTCTATCGAGTCACTGGGAGACTTCGCCTGAGGCTGAGAGGCTGCCTCCCCATGCCCTCCGTTCCTCGCTCCTTGGTTCTCCTGCTCCCTTGAACGTTCCTTTGAACTAGTGTTAATGCTAATATCTTAAGGCCTGTGGGACTCTGGAAACCATCTGATCTGCAGGACTCTGGTGGACTTTTAAGTCTTAACTGAACAAAAGCTGTTATTGCAGCAGGGGGTTGCAAGTCATTTATCTCTCTCCCGCTGTGGTAAAGTGGGCTGCGAGATATAATTATTTCTCCCACTTTAAGTCAACTAATTCTTTATTACTATCCCAGTGACGTCCTTAATACCATTTTGTATGTCTATGTTTTTTTAGGGCATGTTCAGTCGTGAGGTCATTGCCTGATTTACATTTTTTTTTTTCTTTTTTTTTCTTTTTCTAATCCGCCCATTGCTTTTGCCCCTTGTGAGCGGGGCTGCAAAGTTAGTCCTTGCCCTGCTTTTGGTGGGAAGTGCAGTCAAGGTGGCCTATTGTTTCTGCATTGCTGAGGGATTTGTATTCCAGTCTGGCATTGGGTCACTTGGGCACGACATGTGTGGTGTAACTAACTTTTTTGAACCATTTTCTGCATTGTTGCTGTTTATCTTGGGTTTTATCATTTTTTTATCAGCTTAAAGTGAGTTTTTAAATTGCAGGACAGCCTGACATTAGCCTTTAGTCAAAATTGTGCACGTCTTTGTAGTTTGTATATTTGTACATTAGCATATGTTGCACCGCGCTCCTACTTAAAAACTTGTGCCCTTGCACCCCTGAGTAGTCTTCATATTTGCATATTTGCACTGTGCACTTTGGCTGTGGCTTTCTCTGTTGTGCAGCCATGGCATTGGGTTTGCCCGGAAGCTGTTTCCTTTTCTCCTTTTATTTATTTTTTTTTTTTGTTATCCCTTTTTTCCCTTTTTTCCCTTTTTGTCTCCCTTCTCGTCTCTATATTCCTGTAAAACACCACAGTGCTGCCTGTGGGGCCAAGGTGATCCGTCTGGAAGATGATAAAGCGCAAACTAAGAGAGGAGAGCACGACGGCCATCAGTGCGAAAAAATGAATAAATAAATAATAATAATAATAAAAAAAACATAATAGAACATCTAAGACTATTACCAAACCAGCAGCTAGGGTCTTTAAACCCAGACAAAATGTGAGCCAACTTTCATTGGACTCTTACTTAAAACCTATGGCTGAGAATCTTCCTGACAGAATCCAAGTAACAGAGAAAGCCATTTGGGAAGCCGCCTCCTCAATTGGGGCTACCAACCAAATGGCAGGTGGGGAGATGGGAGTAAGCCTTCCTGCCCTTACTACCCTGCTCATGAAGAGCATTAATGTAGATGTTAGGGGGGGGGGTCTTCAGAGGAGTTACTAATTGATAATGGCCTCGAATTATCTAGCACCATCAATGCAAGAGCTATACTCCCAGCCCTCCCTATGACGAATGCTGAGTTTCGTGACCAGAGGTCCACAACCCCATTCAGGGATGATTCCATAGTATCATCCACAAAAGATGATGATAAAACCTGGTTGGAGGCGTTACTAGATAGTAAATTGAAGCCCCTAATCTCCCTATTGGACCCAAAGAGGGGTGTTCTGACAGGGTGCCCTCCCCCGGATGTGCAATGGCAAGGTATATTGGAGGCTACCTTTGCTTCGCTGGAAGCATTTAAAAAAGGGGTTATGGAAACCTTGATGATAATGGATGATTCTATTAGAGATTTAAAAACGAAAGTTAATGTTATCATCCAAAACAGCACTGGGAATGGTTTGCATATAGAGCTTATCATAACCAGGTTAGGTAAACGGATGGGCTAGGGGGAAGGGGAGGGTATTGCTGCCAGTTACACCCCTCTCCAGCACAATCTTACAGTGGTACCACCAAACAGTATTAGAATGGGGTTAGTTGCGGAAAAGTCAAATTCTTCTCTGGGTAACAACTTGTGTAGAGGAAGGGAGGGTGGGGGTGGTGTAGTACTTGATCTTCCCCTGCAGGCGGGCCCCCCCTGGTGGGTGTGATAATGGGAGTCCCGAGTCTACCTGTAGGTGCATTAGAAACTAATTCAACATTGATGAATAAAGCAACACATTGGATCATTTCAAATATAATGGGCCCTAGCATAAATCCAAAATCTTTACTAATGGCTAGAAGGGTGGGATGGGTGCCACCCATCAGGCAGCTCAATAAGGGTGATTACATTGTGGTCTCTTTCTCCAACCCCATTTTAGTTAACCACCTGGTGTCCTCTAATCTAACAAGGGGCCTGAGGGCCGATAGCTCCAAATTAGATAGAAACAGTTCAAGCCCACCAGTCTGCTATCACCAAGGGAGAGTGATGGCAGCCCAACCTGAGAGTCGAGGGAATAGGCCCCCTCGGGGGGACTCCCATTTAGGCAAGGCTTTTTCTGGTGTTCCTATGGTGGAACATAGGCCTTCATGGGTTACTGTGGGGACTGGTGGCTGGGTTGCTGCTGTTGGGAATTGTGCGGTTATGAATTGTTTTGAGCCCCTTATGTCATTGGATGCCCAGGATTGACAAAAGGGAGTTTACTGCTCTTTCCCGAGGGGGGAGGAGGGAGCCGGGACCCCCATAGGATTTGTCCAGGAGGGAGTTTTGGCAGGGGAACCAAGATACTTTACTGGCCTTGAAATCAGTGGGCGGAGAAGGAAATCGAACTTGTCTCATGGAATATAGCGGGCTCAAGGAGCAAATCGCAGTTAAAAGAGAACGTGGAGTTCTTGAAACTCCACGAGATCATACTATTGTAAGAAACTTGGGACCTGGATCTGCCCCGTCTGGATGGTTATGCTTCGTATGGCATTGCTGCCAAAATAAATAGGAGAGGGTGGAATTCTGGGGGCTTGGTAGTGATGGTCAAAGCCTCCCTACCCTATGGGGTGGAGGTGGTAGAGACCAGGCTTAAATTCCTACAACTTTTGAGGTTTAAGTTCCTGGGCACTGAGGGATTCGATGTTTTGAATATTTACAATAAGCCAAATGGGGCACAGGGGAATCCTTGGTGTACATTAAAGGAATGTATAGATTTGTACATGGACGACCCAATGAATTCCAAGAAAAGGCTTATAGGGGGTGGGGATTTTAATGTTAAGATGTGCTGTGGTCTCCCAAAAGATTTTCATGAACCTATCGAAGAACAGATGTCCATGGTCCTCGAACCAGTAATGGAGGATAAAAGGGTTTGTTCCGGGGGCCTTCAGTTGATTACCTGGCTCATTGAGTGGGGCCTGCGCTCAGAGAATGGGTGCGTTAATCCAGACATCCCAGGCAAACATACTTTTAGTAATCATGTGGGCTCCTCCACTATAGATTATTTTTGTCTCCCGTTGGACCTATCAAAATTCTTGATGAATTTCCATGTCGCCCTGGTGGGAATAGTGACCACTATCCTTTTGGTTTTAACTTTGGAAAGCATAACTGATGTGGATTCATGTGTATCCAGCTCTTTTTGTCAAGTAGAAGGTGATGTGGTATCTCGACGAAGAATTAAATGGGAACATTTTGGATTCTGGCTTGCACTGGAAATTATTAGCCAGTCAACGGATTCCGCTGATGGGGATTCTGGATGAATCCAACAGTCAAAGGAAAGTGGTGGGTCTCTTTGTGGGAATTCTGGAGGCACTCACAGGGGGTTTCTTAGTGGTTCCCAAACTAATAGGAACAGTAGAAAAGCAGGGCTGTTTTGATGAAGGTAGGCAGGCAAAATAGGTACCATTGGAGGCGCTAAAGTGTCCTGCTGTGGACAGACGCTGCATTGCTCAGGCGTGGACTGTGTACCGCAGGACGATTGTGCAATGGAAATTAGAGTTGGAGGTTCTGGCCTGGGAGGAATTCCTGGAGGCCCTTAGGGTAAACGATGCAAAGGGTTTTTGGGACTTTGTATCAAGGGGGTCTTGTGACAAGGCCACCCAACGTCTATCTGGAACTCATGTGGGGGCATTAGATTGGGTCTCCTGCTTTGGAAACTTGTATGATGATGGTCCAGCAAGAGAGGAAAATCACTGTTGGGGTGTAGCTTTACCATTCTCTCTGGAGGAGGTGATTAAGGCAATTGGGGCACAGTCCCGCAATAAACCTCCCGGCCCAGATACCATACTTGCTGAACTTTTTATGAGCCAGATTGACCTTTGGGCCCTGTTTCTGACTATGGCTTTTAATGCCTGTTTAAGCTCAGGGCAATATCCACCATCGTGGAAGACAACAACAATATGTCCCATTTGTACTCATCACTGGTAGCGCCAGGAGATAATCATCCTGAATATATACGGTCCCAACGTTGACGACCCCGACTTTTAACATCACCTAGTCACGTTACTTGAGAGCTAACCCCTGAACCCCATCATATGGGGTGGGGATTTCGATACTATATTAGACGTCACCTTGGATAGGGCCAGTTCTCGCCCTCGTCAACTGTCTAGAGCGGCCTACTCGATCTTGACCTCGCTCCCCCGCTTGGCACTGGTGGACGCTTGGCGCCTAATGAATCCTGATGACCGTACTTACTCCTTTTACTCCTCAGTACACGATTCCCACTCTAGAATAGATAGATGGCTGGTCACAGACTTACTGATTAGATGCGTAACGAGCTTAGCCATTCTCCCCAGGACACTCTCGGACCACTCGCCAGTACTAATTTCCTTAAATTGGGGACCTGACGCCAACAAACCAAGGCTGTCGCTCCTCGACCAGGTTTTCGCCTCCGAGCTTGAATCCTCAATTGAGGAATATTTCGAGATTAACTTAAATTTCGTCTCTACACATGCCGTGCTATGGGAAGCCTTCAAGGCCCACACGAGAGGAGTCGCCATCTCTAAGAGCAGTGGTATCCTTAAAACCATCCGTGCCGACATCGCCACCAGCGAAACGGCCCTATCTGCTTATGAATCACAGTACGCTGTAGATCACTCCCCGGCCACCTTGGCAAATCTGGGCACTGAGCTGGACAGGTTCCGTGGCCTTGCTGAACGCGAGGTTAAGTTCCTGGACTCCCCTCGGTTGGCGAGTAAATACGGCGAGGGTGAACGCACCGGCAGAACGTTGGCTAGACTGCTACGCCGCGAACTTGGTGCCCCCAGCATACCGGCCATTGCTAGATCAGATGGCACACTCGCCACCTCCCCTCAGGACATCAACTCTGAGTTTCTCGCATTTTATTCCTCCCTATACTCGGAAGTCGACACCTCCCAGATAACCGAAATCAACTCCTACTTAGAGAAGCTCCCGTTATCAGTCCTATCAGCCGAAACTAGTGCCTCCCTTGAGCGGCCCTTTACTCTAGAAGAAATCGTTGAGGCCATCGAGTCACTGGCAGCGGGGAAGGCCCCCGGCCCCGACGGGCTCCCGATGGATTTCTACAAATTATACAAAGCCCAACTAGCGCCGCACCTGCTGGCCCTGTGGGAGAAATCGTGAGAATTGGGCATACTCCCTCCATCTCTCTGTGAGGCACTCATCACGGTGCTCCTCAAGCCTGGTAAAGCCCCCACGCAGTGTGGCTCCTATAGACCCCTCTCCCTGATTAATAGCGATATTAAAATATTTGCCAAACTCCTTGCCAACCGCTTGGGACCATATATGTCCCACATTGTTCATCCAGACCAAGCGGGCTTCGTCCCGGGCAGGTCTACCTCCCTAAATTTAAGGAGACTTTAATATCCTTAACAGAATCGACCCGGCCACACATGCAGTGGCGGCCACATTAGACATGCATAAGGCATTTGATTCAGTTTCTTGGAAATACTTGTGGTGCGTCCTCGAGAAATGTAAATTCGGCTCCAACTTTCGCGCCTGGATAAAGCTCCTTTACACTGCCCCATCAGCCAAGGTCCGTACAGAAGACAGATGCTCTTCCCCTTTTCAGATATTTAGTGGAACACGTCAGGGATGCCCCTTCTCTCTGCTTATTTTCGCATTTGCCATGGAACCTTTCGCTGACATGATCCGGCAGTCACACTCACACAGAGGGCTGCGCATGTATGGCCAGACCGACATAGTCTCCCTTTATGCTGACGATACCCTGTTGTTTGTTCGATCCCCTGTAATTAATCTTTTACCGATACTGATAGATGTGGCTCGATTTGGGGACATATCAGGCTTGACGGTAAATTGCTCCAAGTCTATATTATTCCCGCTCACGGACTCGACGCAACCCCCTCAGGATCTGCATGGGTTCACCTGGGCTTCTTCTAGCTTTACCTACCTGGGAGTGGTGGTCTCTAGGCACACGTCACAGCTACGAGACGACAATTATCACACTTACTTAACCAAGCTCGAAACTAAAACCTCAAGCTGGACTAAGCTTCCCCTTTCACTAGCGGGCAGAATAGGCATACTCAAAATGATCGTATTACCTCAATTATTGTATCGCTTTACCAATCTCCCCCTGTGGCCTGGGGATACCTTTTTTCAAACACTGCGCACCATATGCAACACATTCCTTTGGCACTCAGGGGCCGTTCGGCTCAAATTGAGTACACTCAGTAACTGCCCCTAAAGCGTTGGGCGGCTTTAGCGCACCCGACTTCATCAGATACTGGGTGGTGGCCCAATCACAGTTTGCTGCATTCTGGTTCAACACTACAAATCCCCCCCACCCTCCTCATGTCCGCCTTGAGAAGCTGGCTGGCTGTGAACGAGTGATCGGGTCCCTGGTCCTCCGCCCAATCTCCCCTTCCTTAGACTCTGCGAACCCGGTGGCTTGTACGTCCCTGGCGTTGACTAAACTCTGGTCCATGGACGGCTCACCCCGTCCGTTTCACAGGGACCTGCCCCTGTGGAACCTCCTTCCCGATGTTCCACACATCCCACTTTCGGTAGTCACCCGCTGGGCCACTGCTGGCTTCCTGACTTTACGTGATGCCTTTGAACAGGGGAACTTCATAGAATGGTCTGACCTCCCCCCCCTACTCAGGCGATGACCTTCGGTGTGGCTACAGTACTCTTCACTTCGAGCACATCTCAAGTCCACCTATCCAGACTTCCCCGCCTTGCCCACTGATGAACCTATAGTGGAGGAGCTCTGCTCCTATCTCTCCTTCAGGGGTAAAGTGTCGCGGCTCTACTCCTTACTTCAGACCAGAGCGGCCCCCCACTTTACCGAGCTGAGACGCAGATGGGGGGAGGACCTTGATGCCGAAATAACTGACGAGAGGTGGGCTCGGATGTGCGCCCAGACTCACAAGGTCTCCTACAATACTAAATTTAAGCTCATTCAGTTCAAAGTCTTACACAGGTATCATCATACACCCGTGAGACTTCACCGCATGTCCAACCCCCTACCTGTCCTAGGTGCGGCGCAGATCAGGTCTCCTATATACACATGCTATGGCTATGCCCCCATCTGTCCCATTTCTGGCTAGACATCTGCTCTACATTATCAGACATTCTAGATCACCCAATCACCCCCACCCCACTGCATTGTTTATTCCAGGATTTCCCACAGCTCCGCCGCGATACTAAGAAATTGGCAGGCCTCTGCATGCTACTCGCAGTTCGCTGTATATTACTTTGCTGGCTTCGCCCCAGAGCGCCCACCTACGCCCAGTGGCTCAGATCGGTCACATGGGCTCATGATACTGAGCAGTCCTGGAGTGCTATACAACATCCCCACTCTAGACCAAGGGACATCTGGCCGAGATTCCGTGACTATATTTCTACCATGACTTCGCCCCCCACCTCTTCTTCTACATCCCCAGATGCTGCCCCCTAAATACCATACTACCCCGGGTCATGTATATTACTCTCTGGGTGTTGCCGATTATTAATATGCTACATTCATGTAATTGTATATGTTTCTTCCTCATACTGTTTGTAAATTATGCTGGTGCCTTGTGGTCTTCCTCTGGTCCTTTGTTGTGCTGACAAGTCAATAAAAAAGTGTTTAAAAAAAAAATTAAAAAAAAATGCCCCCTATCATTTGTAAAGGTGATATCATTCCGAGGGTGACGGAGTGTGACTATCTGTGTGACATCGCTCAAATTGACTTTCTAATATATATATATATATATATATATATATTAGTGGCTGTGTAGTTATGGTTAAGTTGCTGTTTCCATAGGAAGAGCACTTTTTGGGCGGCATACAACTCCGCTCCCCCTGGACGAATCCTCACCAAACGTTGCAAAAAAAAGTACATGGGCCACTCTGAATATTTTGCAAAGTTTGGTGATGTATGGTCCGGGGGGGAAAAGTTATAGGGGGGGTCCCAAAACGTCTTTTTTTCCCATTGACTGAATGGGGGAAAAACTTTGCGCCAAACCGCTGGACGGATTTTTACCAAATTTGCGGCAGGGGCTTGGTCCCGAAAGCGTGCTTTTGTAAATTTGGTGACAATCCGTGCAGTAGTTTTCTTTAAAACGACCAAAAAGTAGGTCTAAAAATATTAGTGATATCTATGTCCGCTCTGTGGCCACACTTCCCTGTTCGCTCCGCGGACAAGATACCGATTGGCTAAGGGGCTGGCGTCATGACCGCGGACAGACGACGTCTCTGCCGATTGGCTGCAGTGAGCCGTGTTCTGCATCAGATTGTGTGGATGCACCCGACCTCTTGGATCCGCCGACAGATCAGCGGCGACCAGCAGCAAAATGCTATTTCGGAAACTGTTTTGCTGTGTCAGAGTGCTTGGGGAGGTTCAGACAGTAGGAGATGGGTGAAAAACTGTATTTGTTCAGACAGTAGGTGTTAATGATGTATTCCCTATACCCGCCTTGTTCGGGATGTTTGTAAGTACAGAAAATGAGGGGTCTCATAAGGATAGTACTTCAGTCCGTGCTGTGCGCAGGCAACTTGAAACTGTTCAAAGGACACGCGTGGTGTTAGCGAACATTGAAATTGAGTACATGCCGTAATTAAATTATTTTTTTCTATGGGTGTGCTATTGATTTATATGCCGACATGGGTGTGACATGCTGCAGTGGTTGTGGCCAGGGCCTAGAGTCTTGGATGCATGGCCGTAGGCCATACTTCCAAGACTCTAGGCCCTGGCCACAACCACCGCAGCATGTCACAGCAATGGATACACCTGTAGTATTGCTTATCGATCAGATAGTTGTGGGGAGTGTGTAGAGTCTTGGGTGAATGGCTGAAGGCCATGCACCCAAAAACAAAGTTAAAAGCACTGGGGTTATAAGCCACTGCGCACCCATACATTGCAATATCTATGGACATACAGCTAAGAGTCTAGCCTCTGGCCACAACCACTGCAGCATACCACGCCTATAGATACACCCGTAGTATCGCACATCACTCAGGTGGTTGTGGGGAGGGCCTGCAGTCTTGGGTGCATGACCGAAGGCCATGCACCCAAGAACAAAGTAATAAGCTCTGAAGTTATAAGCCAACATGGGTTTTATATACTGCAGTGGTTGTGGGCAGGACATAGACTTTTGGGTGCATGGCTACAGGCTGTAGGCCATACACCCAAGAGTGTAGACCCTGCCCACAACCACTGCAGCATATCGCATTCATACATCACACCCATACAATCGATTATGTATCTGGTAGGTGTGAACAGGACCTAGAGTCCTGGGTACAAATTGAGTACATGCTACAGTTACAATGTTTCATTCTATGGGTGTGCTACTGATTTATAAGCGACCTTGGGTGTAATATGCTGCGGTGGTTGTGGCCAGGGCCTAGAGTCTTGGGTGCATGGCCGTCCACCCCCCAAACCCTTTCACCGGTGACACCTCCTTCAGGCAGCCCCCTCCACAAGGGGCTCCACCCCCAGCCCCTTTCACCTGTGACACCCCCATGCAGGCACCCCAGCCTCTTTCACATGTGACACCCCCCCCCCTGCAGGCAGCCCCCTCCACAAGGGACTCCACCCCCTCCATACCCCGTGACCTGTGACAACCCCCCTGCAGGCACCCCCCTCCACAAGTGACACCACCCCCGGCCCCTTTCACCTGCAGTTTATTAAGTTATAAGCACTGGAGTTATAAGCCACTTCACACCCATGCATTGAAATATGTATGGACATACACCCAAGACTCTCTTCCCTGGCCACAACCACTGCAGCATATCACAGCTATAGATACACCCGTAGTATCGCACATCACTCGGGTGGTTGTGGGGAGGGCCTGCAGTCGGGTGCATGTCCAATGGCCATGCACCCAATAGCGCATTTATACGTAGTGTAGTTACAAGCCACAATGGTTGTGATATGGTGAGGTAGTCTATGGCCTTACACTGGCCACAACTACTGCAGCATATTACAGGTATAGGTACGCTCGTAGTATCAAACATCATTCAGGTGGTTGTGGGGAGGGCCTAGCGTTTTGGGTGCATGGCTGAAGGCCATGCTCCCAAACCCAACTTTATATGTAGTGAAGTTAGAAGCCACAATGGGTGCAATATGCTGTGGTGGTTCTGGCCAGGACAGAGAGTCTTGGGTGCATGGTTATAAGTGAACATGGGTGTGCTGTGGTGCGGTGGTTGTGTGCACGACCTAGCGTCTTAAATGCATGGCTGCAGACCATGCACCCAAGAGTAAACCTATAAGTAGTGAAATTACAAGCACCATGGTTTTGATATGCTGCGATGGTTGTGGGTAGGACCTATAGTCTTGGTTGCTTGGCCGCAGGGTGTAGGTGGTAGGTTATACATGCAAGATGCTAGGCACAGCCTACAGCCACTGCACCATATTACTGCCATAGTTTGGACGTGTAGATTCGAATATGTATGACATGACTGTAATTATACTTACTGTTTACTTTGTTGCAAATCCATATATTTCTTACCTGACTTTAGTACTTGGCGGAAATATCCTTTTTTAATTTCTGTGTTAAAAGAGAAGAGCATGTTCGTGTTTGTATTTTATGAAGACTTATTACATTGTACAATAGACATTTTAGCTTTTTTTTTTTTACCCTCTTATTTAGTTTACAAACCAGTGTACTGTGCATTTTGCTCAGTTTCTGTGTTTGTTTTTCAAATCCTTGGGTCTGGGGGGAAAAAAAATCCTTGTCGGATTAAAAAAAACCTTTCTTTGCTATGCTACAAACTATTTCTTTGTTTTCTTCCAGTGTTTCCTTGTTCTTTCTGATTAATGCTATGTCTGTTGCCTTGTTGCAGATTTTTAACAACAGTTAGATACCTGTTGGCGTATTCTAACGGCGCATTTGTTGTTACGGATCTGTGGTATTCATTTATCTGTGTGGTTGTTATACACTCTTGGGCAGTTAGATACCTGTTGGTGTATTCTGTTAATAGTCGTTCACTTGAATATTTGGTAATGTTGAAGTACACATTAGTTATTAAAATTTGGCTTTAAGATTAAATACGCATTTGTAAGATTAGCTGGCAATCTCTGCTTTAGAGTAATGGTGCTATCATTACATTCCAACCATCTACATTTCTTTTTAATGTATGCAGTGTAGTGACCTGCATTGGTTGTAGCTCCTGCATGGTAGATTACACCTATTGTTGTAAAGGTTTTCTTTCCAAGTGACACTTGACCGTGTGTGAATCCAGCTTGCAGTTGTTTTTGGTACCATCTACATTATAACGTAGAAGCAAAAGTATTATGTAGTTACTATGTGTTTGTATCAGTAAGGTGGAGCGATTGTCTGAATTGTACATAGTACATAATATGCCATGGTTTGCATTCTGTACAAGTTGCTGAAATGGATTCACAATTAGGTAGGGATACATACACAAATTGCTCATTTGGGATTTCTTCCTGTATAACATTGTTACAGAGAGTGTTTCCACATGTATGAAATCTTAAGATATCATTTATAGGTATGTTTTTGTTTTCCAGTACTTGAAGTAAGTACATTAGAAATTCTTGTGGATCTTCTTGTGAGTTTATAGTGAATCTCCCCATTCCAGCACAGTAGTCCAATTCTTGGCTTATTCCGTGAATAGTGTGCGTGTTGTCAGGATTGTTTGTTACGTTTCTATGAAGAACTAACATTTGCAAACACAATTGGTCTGTACTGTGTAAGTAAATATTGTTAAGAATTGGTGGCAATTGAAATAGAATATTCATTGCTACATTTGCATAGCAATTTACACCAGTTCCATTTGAAAATTTGAATAGACCACCTAGTTCTGTCTCTGTGTCCTTTTATCTGAGTTTCTGTTCCTTCTTTGAAGAAGTACCTGATTTACTTTACCTAATAGGTTCTTCTTTGCTTCTGGTAAATGATGTTTCAGCTTCTTTTGTTTTCTTTGAAGGATTTGCCGTCGGATTCTGTTGCATTTCTGTTTGAATTTGTTTTCTTTTACCACGTTTTACTTTTTCTGGAACAGGATATGGTTTCAGATGGGGGGTGTACAGTAAACGCAGTGTATTGTATTCTAAAATGCAAGGAATATCAGCGTTCAGTTTACTTGCATCAAAGTTGATTAGAAATAGAGCGTCAAGTGTACGTAAGCGTGATAGTGCTATGTAGCTCATGCCTTCTTTAAAGACTGTGTTTCCTATATCTATCAATGCTTTGTCTAGGGTAAGACCTTGGGATTTATGAATGGTGACTGCATATGCAAGAGTTAGAGAAAATTGTTCTCTACGTACATGCATGTCTTTGAAGAGGAATCGAGCAGTTGAGCGCCCTATCCTTTTCACTTCTGAAAGTTTGTCAAAGCGAATATTGACAAACTGAATGTTGTTGTCACGTGGGTATGTTTGAAAGCCAACAACTGTACCCAGTGCCCCATTAACTAGCCCTTGCTCCACGTCAAGGTTACGATTAAGCATTACTCTACAATTTAAGGATAATTTTTATATTTTTTCCAACCCAGCTGGGTTGGAAATTGAATTTTCAAAGGTATTTAGTCTTGTTGTGGCTTGCTCACACACGGGTAGTGTCATACCATGTGCGTCTAGTTTGTCTGTGGCGCAAATTTCCATTATTGGTTGCATTTCTTTTTTTTTTTAACATTGTTTCATTGAATTTGAAACCGCTAGGTAGAGTTGGCATTAAGGCCATACAGTTGACCTTTTTGTGCGCGAATTGTTCCATAACCGGTGTCACTTTACACCGATTACTACTCCTTCCAGTAGAACACCAAAACAAATTAGACTATTACAAACTTTCTGCAGAAGCTGCAATGGAACTATGCAGAGTATTAAAACAAATTAAAATGCTACCAATAAATGAGCTGAGCATGGTCTCCAACCTAATGTTGGCTTTGATTCTCCTCCGATTGCAAGAAGTACTTAAAACAAATTACGAACAACTCTTTGCAGGCAATCACATTATCATTTTCGGAGATCTTCTACAATTGAGACCAGTGAAAGGTGAACCTATTTTATAAAACTGTTGGCAGCATAGGAAATTTCAACCTTTAGCAACATTTCCAATACAGAGAATTAACAGAAAACATGCGACAATCTGCAGATCTCACTTACGGCAACATTTTAAAAAGTATTTGAGTTGGTGTACTATCTCAAGAAGCACAAGCAATATTGAAAAACTGGCACATTCATGGACTTTATGGCGATAAAGCATGTGCTACTGATGTTATGCAACAATTAGCGCACAAAAATGCACAGCTCTTCCAGGGATGTTTTGCACCCCCCCCCCCCCTTTGGCGTTCTCTTGCTTCTGCCGTGCCGCCGGCTTCGCCGCTCTGCGCTGCTCTGCACTGCTCCTACCCTGGTACAGGGTACCAGCTTCAGGCCTGAAGAAGCAATGCCTTGCAGAGTCGGAGACTGATGCGCGACTATGTATCAGACATAGTGGGCCCGGAGCCCGTCATGAGACGCTGCATCAACCTATGCACGAGACCCTCTGCTCTCAAGCCGAGAGTCGGAGAGGAAAAGGAGCGAGGCCGGGCCTGGGGAAAAGGAAGACTGCCCACTTCCAATAGCGAGGAGCGGTACTCTCTGCAGGCCGGCACTAACACTACATGTCTCTTACCGAAACATGGTTACCGGCCAATGCTGTCACAAGCTTTGACACTCTCCTCCATGATGGCTACAAGATCCTTTCCGCCCCCAAATCTACCCGGACCGGAGGGGGTGTAGCCCTGATCTTACCTGAGTGGATTTCTGCCTCCATCATCCCCACTCAGACTTGCTCCTCTTTCGAATGCCTTGTCTGCAGGCTCTCTCCTAGCCACTCTGCGATTCACTCTCCCTCTCTATCCTCCCCTCCGGCCCTGACTCACTCTGCTGGTCACAGGCTTGATGTCTTGATCTCCTCTGGCCGTCCCCTCTCTACTACCTTCTCCACTCCTCTCTCCTGGAGTGACCACTGCCTCCTCTCCTCTCATCTTTCCATCTCATTGCCTCAAGCCAAGCTTACCTCAAGATTGTCACCCACCTTCTCGGACATCCGGCCCATGAAGCGTGTGTCAGTCGAGGCTTTCTCTGCCACCGCCCCCCCCCACTCCCCCACCCTCCTCCTGCACCCCTGGCTGATTCGCACCCTGACACAGCCTTGTCTCTACTCTACTCCTCTATTTCTGCTACTCTTGATGCTCTTGCCTCTGTCATGAGGATATGTTTGAAGTCCAAAGCCAAGTGCAATTCTTGGTATGACTCTGGATCTTTCCCCTCCCCTCTGAAGCACTCCCTTGTGCATCCTCTCCTCAACAAACGCACAGCTGATCCTTCTTGTCTGGCTAACTATCGCCAAATTTCCATTGCTCCCTGTTTGGGTAAGCTCCTGGAAAAGCTAGCCATCTCTCAGCTTAACCTTCATTCCGATTCTGTTGGCGCTCTCCATGACCATCAATCTGGCTACAGAGCTCTCAGAAGCATGGAAATTGCTCTCCTAAACATCCGTGAAGTCCTGCTCTCCAACCTTGACGCCAAGATTCCCTATGTCCTCATCCTACTTGATCTCTCCTCTGCTTTCGACACGGTCAACCATACCACCCTGCTCAGTCGTCTCTGTGATAACCTGGATATCACATATCAGGCTCTGGCCTGGCTGACCTCTTTCCTCTCTGATTGACCCTCCCAGGTACAACTTGGGTCCTTCCTATCTTCTACCTCCTTCTCTATCTGTGGTGTTACCCAGGGGTCTAACCTCTCGCCTTGGCTTTTTAACCGATACCTGGCAACTCTCGCCTATTGCATTTTAATTTTCTGCTCAAATTTCCATTGCGATGCTGATGACGCCAAACTCATTTTCAGGCTTCCTTCTGCCACCTCCTCTCCTTTCCTCATCTCTGATTGTCTAATCGCCATTCAAAATTGGTGTGCCACCAACAAGACTGAGATCCTCCACATTGGTACACCTTCACCATCCTTTCCCCTCACTCTCTGGCCGGCCTCCCTTGGCCCTCCTCCTACCCCTACCTGCGGGGCTAAGAATCTCGGGGTCCTCTTTGACTCCACACTTTCCTTCTCGGCACACATCTCTGACGTCTCTAAAAAGTCAAACTTCTTACTGCATCTCCTAATAGGTACTCTGCCTTTCCTCTCCTTCCCTCAGAAGCTCACTGTCTCCCAAGCTCTAGTTCTCTCTAGGTTGGACTATTATAACAGCCTCTTTCTAAATCTACCTGCCTCCGCTCTCCACCCTTTACAATTAATCCCGAACAGGACTGCGAGACTTGTCCTTGGGCTCCTGGGATCGTATCTCTCCAGCTCTGAAATCCCTTCATTGGCTCCCAGTGGATGCACGGATTAAATTTAAAACCCTCTGTATTGTCCACAAGGCTTTCTGGGGCTTGGTTCCAAAATACCTTCAACTATCCCTCCGTAAATACCTCCCCCTTCGAGCCCTCCGCACCTCTACCTCTAACTACCTCAGGGTTAATCGTTTTTCAAAGAAACGAGCTGTGGGTAGATCTGTCTTCGGCTGGGGCCTCCCTTTGGAGCAGCCTCCTTGCCACCGTGAAACCAGAGGAGAACCATCTCTGGTTCCCGAAGCAACACAAGACCTTCCTCTTCGCTTCTCCCTTTGCCCCTCTTCTCCCCTGCTGATTTCCTTTCTCTCTCGGCACCGTGCACCTGGCCACCGTCTGTCCTTTCGGCCCAGGTACCTGCTCACCCTGCCACCCTCCTGCACTGCTTCCGGGCCACCCCTTGCACTGGGGTCTGTATCTGTACCCATACAGTCCCCCATCCACTTTTCTTCTGCACTTCTCAGATACACCCTATCTGACTAACTTGGCACTTCACCACTTGCTGGCTGCACTATCACTGTTTATCGCCTTCATTTATTTTACTTATTATTATTTATTCTGTTCTCTTCTCTGTTCCGCACTTTCCACTACCCCCCCACCCTCCCTTCCATGCACTTTCCCCCTTTTTCACTTTCCCGTGCACTTGCACGCTCTTAATGTCACTGGGCCTAGTCAGATCAATGTTTTTGTTCTCGCCAGTGCCCCTTCCTTTGCCTGGTCGCACTCTGAAATACTTGTGTATGAGCGCGATATAAAATATAATATATCAGATCACATCGTACAGTGACTGACCCTTCCTTGAGCCAGAACCGCCACACCACAGGTAAGCGGGTTGACCAGGTTGGAGTGTGAGGGAAAGAGAAGAAGCGAGAGATGGGGTGGGGGAACAAGACTCCATCCTCAACTGTGTCACAGAGATCCAAAGAGCGAGAGAGAGAGACAAAGCAGACAAGCGGTGGTGGTACCCTGAGAAGTCTGATCGGCTCGATACCCAAAAGGGCCACAGGGTCCCCAGAAAACCAGAAAGAGTGGGAAACCCGGAAGGGTCACGAACACTGCTGAACTCAGTATAATAGTGGGTCAGGAGACACTGATTGAGTTACAGGCAGAGTACTAACGAAGTGAATAGGAAATAACACTGGGATACCATTAACCCCGAAAACTGGCTGAAATGTGGAAAGTACGGACACGTTGGTGATAAGGGAAATACCCCTCCACATAAAGAAGATTGGTTTTGATGTAATTTCAGGAACTTGAGATTAGTATATTCTTTGTGAATCTTTAAGGAATGTGGTGATGAGACTGATCAACTATTTGGCTTTGAAAGGAACTTTTGGTTAAATATATTATCGCATCAAGATCCAGGAGGGAGTAATGGAAAGACTGAGAAGCGTCTATGGAGCACTGAAAGTGCAAGACACTATCCACCTTTCTGTTACGTTTTGATAAGTTGTAGGGCCAGTTTAGTGGGTAGGTTTGGACTGAGGACTATTTTTGTTTTGGACTGTAGACGAGCACCTTAGTTTAGTTTGGATAGGAAGAGATACCCCCTTTTAGCAATAGGGATAGTAAGGAATTTTCCATTTTTATTTAAATAAAACTAGGTAGAGGATGTCCACTGGTCCGAGTCCTTCTTCTGGCTTGCCACAGATGGTAGTAGCTGAATGAAGAAGAGGGACAGAAAACGGGAATGGTCATTTTATTTTACATACAACTATTGTCATTGTAACTGGTCTGGCACTAGAGAAAGGCACATTGCCTGAAATATATGTATGGCCCCTATTTGTATATTGCTTTATCTTAACAATAGTATGTCTGAAACCAGTATCGTTTTTTTCATTTCGTTCTAAGCAATTGCCCTTCACTAGAGCATAATCTGACAGTAGACGTTTGTGTATTACTCCCATGAACTGTTACCATCAACTATACTGACTAAAGCTGTTGAGAAACAACTGGAAAGTCAAAAGTTGTAGACCTCCACTTGATTTAGTAAAGACAGCATATTTATTATAGGGGCTTTGACCATTGCAGACGAAGGCAAGTGTGGGCATTTTGTAAGCATGGACATGGATGCAACATTGCAGTTAGGGTGGCCTATTTGGTCAAACTTGCTGTAATGTAGCTTTAACTGGAACTGCAGGTCCACCAACAGAATAATCCAGATTTGGTCATCTGCATGCCCTCCCTAAAGTATATGCCTTTCCTTTAGCCCTCTTATCACCTTGCGTCTTCCAAGATTCCCTATAAGTCTATCCTTGTATTTGTATTCATATTAGTCTACCCTGTTTCTCTATATAGGGAACAAAATACATATTTGTTGACCAGGATCTAAATGCAGTAATTTGGTATTTGGCATCACCCAAAAAGCATGAGTCTACCACTGGGGAAAAGGAGCTAGTACAAAGCATGCCACACATCTATACAAACTATAACTTTCTGGTAAGTATAATGAGCCATTATGCTTTAAATGTTGGTTAGAGGTGCCGTAATGCGCCTTTACACATGTTCCCCAATGTTGATGGTTAATGTCAAATCGTATTCTTTTACATGGCATGTGCTGACAAGCAGAGTCAAAAGTAGTCATCGGTGTGAAGCTAGCCAGGCTATTCTAAGCTACAAGCAGGAGTCAATGTGCACCTTGCTCTCGCCACTTTCGAAAACTGATATCCCCTTAATGTACAGTGCCCCATTGCTTCACAGCTAGGTTCTCGCTTTACGAATCCCACATGCAAACCATTAACTAACTGCAAGTGGTGTTTTTAAAAAAAAATCTTTCAACCCTTAAATGATCTTCAGTGTAAAAAGCCATTGAATATGGGTTATCAGTAATAAGCAGTCGGTTCAATTAGATGGTCCAAAGCCTGTCTTCTTCTAGCGCTTAGGTCACCCAATATATCTAAAAGGATACTGAATATTTTTGGTTAAGCTTTGGGTAATTCAAAGCTACACTGTGCGCCTCTTAAAATAAATCTAACATATTTTTCCACAGAAAAACACTCGCAGGGTTAGGGCTGGGCGATATATCGAGCTTTGGAGATATATCGATATATTTTCTAAATCGATATAGGATGAGACCATATTAACATCGAGATATATAAATTATTACATATACTAAAATTTTATTTTTATTTACGTTTTGATATTTACACAGCTGTGTGCATTCCCAAATGGCAAGAGTATATTTGCACTTTATTTTGATCAATGTCTCATCAATAAAGGTGTTTGTGACATCTCACATATGGTTGGCGGCTTAAAAGTGGGAATTTAACCCACATAAACGATATTGAGATATATATTGTATGTCGCCATTCAGCCCCAAAATATCGAGATATGACTTTTGCTCCATATCGCCCAGCGCTACCCAGGGAATTTGTAAATTTAGACAAATATCTCCGTTTTCTGTGAATAATGTGTCCATCAAAGTCACAAAAAGTGTCTGTAGATAAGTCGGAAAGAAAAGATGTTAATGTTTTGAATATCAGGGGGGGAGTTGCCAGCAGCCATGCAGTGAGGCTGCTCTTTCTGTGGGCTCCCGCCAGATCCTTTAATATGTTTAAACTTGCCTGTTCAGAGCTGCAGTGGCGAAGAAGGTTGGACAGTGCCCTGGCCGAGCGGTGGTGGTGTGTTTCCACTGCAGAAACAAGGTGTTATGATTCCAGCCAATGAGCACAGTGTACACTCAGGCATTCCAGTTAAGCCAAGAACATTACCTCAGTCAGTGGGTCAAAAGTGGGTGTTAGCCTGGCATACATGGCATTTGCACCACTCCCAGCATCAGTCTCCATCGACTTTCATAGAGTTAACATTGGCCTTATACTCCAAACATGGCGGCCGCAAGATCCACTCAGATCTGACAGCGTGTTCCATTGATATTGCAGAGGGAGCTACTTAAGCCCTGCCTCCTTTCAAGTGCTTGCTTCGCGTCGTCTCCGCTGACAGCAGGTAAAGCTACCAACGCTTTCTCGTCACACAACCTGTCAAAGGAGAGCAATATAAGACATTATCTTTATGGAAAAAAAGGCAACAGCTCATAGCTCATAGAAAAACTTACCAAACTGTAGTTTTCTTCGAAGCAGTGGTCGCTTAATACCGCAGATGCTCCCGTCAGAAGTTTCTCTAAAAGCTGCAGCATCATCCGAAGTAGTTTTCGTCCGAAGCCGCAGCATCTCAGTCAGAAGTTCCTTTCGCCGCCTCCTCACTATTCCGAAAGGATTTTCCTCAGTTTTCCGAAAATCTGCAGATAAAACGGAGGTATTTAATTAACTAACAAACTAAATAGAAAAATACAAAAGAAAGTTGAATAAGCTTATGTACCTGAAGTATTGCAAGTTTCTCTCAGTTGTTTCCGCGCTTTCCTGAAGACTGCAGTTATTCCGTATAGTTGCACTTGCGTAGTTTAGCGTTTCCTCAGCTTAAGTCACCTCCTAGTCATCCGCAGCCATAAACCTTTCTGAATTCTGAGAACCTGCAAAAGAAAAGTAAACTTTTAGAAAGAGAGATCTCTCCAGCGTACGAATATTTACATGATATTAAGAATACAGCGTTTTCCTCCCAAGATACTTTACCCAAAGACATTTCCTGGAAAAGTATAGGCATTTTCAAGGCAAACAACTATTGAGTCCTCAACATTCCAAGACTCCATTGTATTCTATTTTGAACGCGCCCCTGTAAAAACCAGGATGGAGAGCTCCACATGTAATGAATACAGGTGACAGGGGAGAATACCAAGTATATATATTAAGGAATCACCTTCTCAGTAATTCGATGCAATAGCCATTCTATTGTTGTTGTTATCGTTTTTACAGAAAAGGAATCCAAAAAGTGCCCAAGTTCAGGTTCACAGGCTGAGAAGGCATTACGCTCCCGAGGAGTCCAGGTAAGCGTTACACAAGGAGCTGAGCAGTGGTGCTGCCCACAGAGACTTGGGGAGCCTGGGAAGCAAGAAGGCAGCTGCTGCCCCACCGTGGGCCGCATAGGGCTCCCTGTGCTGGCGCTGGGAGCGGTCGGTGCAAGCAGCAGTGACAGTGGCTGGCCTGAGGAGCATCTGAACCTTGGTGAAGGAGGCAGCGGGAACCAGAGATCTTGTGGAGCGCATTGGTGCTGCCACAGTAGTTGAGTCACCAGAGAAGCCCACCGGCCAGTGGAGGTGGTGCACCGGCAGTCTGTGTCCCTGGTGCCGGTGCTGGCCCTTAGAAAGCGATGGGATATTGGAGTGCACCAGGTGGAGCATGGGCTCGCCTGATATGTCGGGCACTACTGGGTGCACCTGTGACCCAAGCTGAGCGCCTGTTGGTGCTGGAATCACAGTATTCCCCTACCCCCTTCTGGCAGAGCGGCCAATAGGGAAGTGATCCTCTTCCGGACAGTCCCTTTGCGTGATGGTGTCTCGCTTGCTAGTCCCTGTGGATCTGGCATCCAGGTGGCCAGGACACAGCCATCGCTGTTGGATCCAGTTCCTGGGGATGGACCACTGCGGGAGGATCATCTGGATGAGGGGTCCTTGAGGAGTGGAAATGGGTCATGATGGGTGAGATGCGATACCCCCTTCCCTATAACACCTTTTCCCCATCCTACCCCATAGGATGTTCAGAAATTCTCCCCCCTGTCCCTTTTCCAACACAAACACTTTCCTACACTGTGACAGACAACAGACTTAACACCCAAGCCGGTAACCTGACATGAACCAACACAAGGCTCAGGCAGAGTCAGGCAATTGACAAAAACTATGCACACCTGATGGCCCTTTCCCTTCCGCACAAGGATAAAAGGCAGAGCACGAAAGCGCACTTAGCGTAAGGCCGAACGCAAGAGGGAGGCTGCTATTCCGGACCGGCAGTTCAAACGGAGGAGAAAGGCGGAAAGACCTCGAGTGACGAGGAGGAGGGAATTGCCCTTGCACTTTTTTCACGTCCGACCCGCAAAGCCTCTGAAGGGGAAATCGTAAGACCGGGAAGTCCAGCTGGCATGTTGTGTGACAGGTGTCAACGGCACACTGGGTCCTCCCGTGCTGATAGTCAAAGCGGGTAGAAACCCTTGCCACCGGGGTGCCGTCCTTGACTCCCGAGACAAGACACTCCAACAGTTCAGTTCAGCACAGCCGGTGATTCAAAGAAGGCAGATGGTGAAACTGAACTGTGCTGGGTTCAAGGTTGCAGGCGGCAACCTGATTGAACACAGAACTTGTCTAATTGAACTTTAAAGAAACCCTAATAAAAGGTTCAGAAGCAGAGTGGTTAGGCGTTGGGGGAGGTGCGGGGGGGGGAAGCTCCTTTGAAGGACTCTGACTGAAGCCTTTTGGGGGGGGGTGTTTTTTTGGGTGAAACTGCGAAGACCAAGAGGCCTTAGGAGAGGCTAGTGTAAAGTGTCAAAGTGGCCCTACGAGGGTCAAACAAAACCTCTCGTACACTCAAAAGTCTTTGACACATGATAGAAAACTGCGAGAACTGTGAACCTGGAAAATTAAACCCGACTGAGGAATGTCTACAAATCTGGGTAACCAGTGATACACCCGAGAACCCGGTATTAATAGAACTGTGTGAAGCCTGGTTGGGGGGCTTTAAGGGAAGCCTGACTGGGGGCTGAAACCCAAGCTTAAATAAAGGAAGAACCTAAGTGTGAACCCGACAGAGGGATGCCTGCGAATTGTGAACCTTTAAGTGATATGTTTTCTTTTCTAGTTTAAGGCCATAGTGAACCCGATTGAGGTAGTCTAAAGTTGCAAGAAGAATCAGAGCTCGGTTGAGGTTTGATCCAAGGGGCAAGGCGCAGTCGCCCAAGGTGAAAAGATTGCCAAAGGAACCTTTGTTTGTTTATTTTATTTATGTTTTGGTACAGCCGGCCTTCTAAGCCTTCTAAGACAAGAGACTTTTGCAAGAAAAGAGACTTGGCCTCGGAAGGTTCTGGCATTGTTACCTCGAGCTGGCAAGGCCTAGTAGTGTGCTGTGCTCATTGATCCTGCCTTGTCCCATGCTAAAAACTTGGGAAAGGGAGACCCCACCATACCATCCTGACTTTTTGGTGGACACTTATTTCTTTTCTTGAGAACATTATCCCACACTATTTTTGTAACTTAGCTGTAAGGATTGGCAAAAGCTTTTTTTAGTTTAGGCCCTTTTTATTTGACAAGATGCCACTAAAACTGCTATCTTATTATTTGATGGTCGTTCTTGCTCCTATCTTAGATTTAGGTTTAGATTAGGTGTTTTTCCTCGTCCATTATACAGTTTAATAAACACCCTTGAACTGTGATCACTTATGTCTGTCTTTACTGTTGCCACCATAAGTTTCTTACACCGGACATTGGCAGAAGCTTGGGAGTGAGTGGGGAGCCACTGGAGTGAACGCTTTCAGCTGTGTTGGCATTAGAGCCGGCCGTTGCCTACTGGCGGGATGGTCTCCAAACCTGCTTGGAGGGTGGCAAGCCTGAGGGTTCCTGTGGCAGGTGGTGCCTGGGGATGGCAGGACACCTCCAGGACATTGTGGGACGTGTCTGGCAGAGAGCGAGGGGTGGCCCATCTGCCCCCGAGGAGAGCCACAGCGCTCACTGGTGAGTCTGATATTGAGAGGGATTTCCCTAATTGGGCTGCTGCAGGTGTGTTGAATTGCCTGCTGGTGCTGCCGGATGGTGTATTGTCCAGTTAGGGTGTGTGCTTTCACCTTGAAATCGGGGAGAAGCAGGGTTGCTGTCGGTGCCTGTCCCCCTGGAGCCGCCCAGTCCAGACGGGAGAGACAGCCTGAGCAGGGTGTGGGACCGAAGGGGTGGGGGCTGGGTGTGGCACTGCCTGGCTGGAGTGACCCAATCCGAATGCAGTTCAACCTCGATATTGCCAGGCTGTTGTGGTGTAACTATAACCTCTCTGCACACTGGGGCTGAGGACATCCGGCGGTGAGGCCTTCCTCCCTGAAACGGGGGGGGGGGACGACTGGGCTGCCCGCCTCCGCATTGCTGTTGCCATCCCTTGACTCTGCAGAGGACTCGGAAGGGACCCAGCTGTGGCCTGGGACACTGCAATCCCGCCTTACCCTGTGTCGCATTTAAGGCGCCAAATTTACTGCAGCTGCTGTGTGGCTGCACCTGGTTTCCTGGTGGTTTGGTCCTCGCCCCATATCCAGATGCCGGCTAAACATCATCGGGGCAAGGGCAAGCAGGCAACAATGACGGACGCTTGCACCCGAAAAGACAGAAGCGGTGCAGAGAGGACGCTGATGGGACAGCAAGAGGAGAACCATATGCTTATGGCTCTTGCATCCCTAAAATCGTGTTTAGAACAAAAAGTGGATTCGGTTATAGTGGATGTTGGTTTGCTGAGGATGTGCGTTTGGTATGGTGAAGATTCAGGTGCGTGAATACACATCTAACATCACTGCTGCCCATGTACAGGTGTCTGAGCTAATGCGCAAGTGTCCTGGAGCACTGGGTGGAAGATTCTGAGGGTTGGGCCCGAAGGAATAACCGCAGAATCCTCGGGCTACCTGAAGGGGAGGAAGGCAATGCCTGGCCACTTATGAAAAAAATCTACTCTTGCAAGAAGTGTGCCCTAGCGCGTTGACGCAGGGCTTCACAGTAGAGAGAGCGCACAGGTCACTGTCCCAGAGACCATCCCGGGAGCCACGCCAATGCCCATCATAGCGAATATTATGAACTTCCAGGACAGGGAATTGATTCAGGCTTTTTCCAGGGCAGTGGGGAGCATTGTGCGTGCGTCAGCGAAGCTAGCGATCAACCCTGAAACTATGTTGGTGCAGAAGTGCAGAGCTTTGTTTCCTCGTACAAAAGAACGGCTGCGCAGAATAAGGTGTGAGGGGAGCGAGTGGCAGTGGCACTGGGTCCTTAGTGTGCGCCTAGCCACTGGGTCTTTGGTTTGTGGGTTTGGAGACATCTTTATGTTGGTTTCTCTGGCCCTTGTTGTTCTATCACTTTTTTGGAAGCACTGTTGCACTTGTTGTTATCAGGTTTTTGTGTTTCCTGGGAAGCCTGTGAAGTCGGAGCACAATGGGAGTAGGTGGTCTGTGGAGAAGCGCATTTCAGATGCAAACTCGTCTGCGCGTATTAATGACACTGCACCAATGATGGATGGCTTTTGCAGTGCTCATAGATGTACAGCAAGGGGTGGGATCTCTGCTCAAGCGTAGGGATGGGTTAGTGGGGACACCTGGGACCCGGTTGATGATCGGATATGGCTAGAGACCTGAAAATCATCACATGGTACGTTAGGGGCCTCAATAGTTATGTGAAGAGACTTGGAGTGATTGCCTGTTTAAGGAGGATGGGAGTACACATTGCACTTTTGCAAGATATGCACCTCACTGCTGAATGGCAGAAGGTGATCGCCAGGGAGTGGGGGGGAAGCTTTTATGGCTCTCCCTGTTCGTCGTATGCCAGGGGTGTCCTAATGTGGGTGGTGCCTACGGTTCCTTTCCAATGACTGGAATTTAAGCGGGGTGACGAGGGCAGAATGACCTTGGCACATGGGTTTATCGAGAATAGGGAGGTGTGTCTTATCAACACTTGGTCCCCAACAATAATGCTACATTGTTTTTCAACTCACTATATTGCAGTGTGTCCAGATTCAGTGGGCATTGTGGATCAGTGGAGGTGATTTCAACTACACACTCGACCCTGTGCTGGACAAGCCGGATGATAAATACCGGAAGCTGTCTACTCTGGCTAGGGTCTTGGGTTCCTTACTGAGTGTTCTGGGATTAGTGGATATTTGGAGGTGGCACCACGGGGGTGAAAAGGGTTACTCATCCTATGCAGCACCTTCCAGGGTACATACTTGCATATATTACTTTTTTATTGGACAGGAGATCATCAAGCATTTCACTGCCACTTAGTACAAGGCTCGGATGCTCTCTGATCATGCGTCGCTGATCGCGATTTGGCATATGACCTCCCCATGACCACCGGTTCTGACCTAGCACCTCAGGGTAGAGGCTTTACAGGATGGAATTTTTAGGGAGCGGATCAGCTGGAGGAGTATTTTGAGATCAATACGGGCAGTGTGGCTAAGTGTAGTACGGTATGGGACGCCTTTAAGTCAGTGATGAGATAGGCCACAATTGGCAAGATGGGATGGCTCTGGAAGGAATTATCGTAGGCCCTTTCCTGCACAGAGGCAGTGATTTGAAAAGGCGGAGTGCGATCAGGAGGAGTGGCGGGGAGGCGATGGCGATGGACACCTACTGGCCCTGTGACAGAAGTGTGTATTGCAGAATGGGAACGCCTTTTGTAAATTTGATTTTGCAAATTCCACTCGGAAATTGCACGCAGAGGGGGACAAAGCTGACCGATTGTTGGCGTGGTTATGCAGTAGGGAGACGCAGAGGGAAATGATTTGTGCTATACGGAACAAGTAGGGTGAAGTGGTGAGGACACAATGTGGGATAAACCAATTCTTCTCTGGGTAATATAAGGACTTGTGTACGGCCGGGGCGATCAACGGTGGGGGTGGGGGGACATTGAGGTGGCGCTGGCTCAGATTGAGCTGCCCGAATTGGATGAGGCATGGGCGGATATACCCGACGCCCTGCTCACTGTCGTCTCTGCTAAGAGGGAAGACACCGGGTCTGGACGGACTGCTGAGGGAATTTTACAAAACGCATGCAATAATGTTGATGCCCAAACTCCTCAAGATGTTTGAGGAGGCCTATGTGGATGGTCTTCTCTCGTGTAGTATGAGAGAGTCTATAATCCTGCCTGTATTTAAGCCAGGGAAGGCACCACTGGCCTCTTTCCATGATCATGATCGGAGTTCGAGTAAACCCTGACCAGAAGGGATACATGCCGGGCAGGAACACTGCGTGAAAACTCTGCAGGCTTCATCATGTGATTGATGGGACTAGGGGGTTTAAGGTGGATCTGGCAGTGGCCTCGCTAGACAGTCAAGGCATTTGATTCTGTGAGGTGGGATTGGCTGTACGAGACCATGCAGCACTTTGGGGTGGGACCTGGTTTCCGGCGGTGGGTCAGACTCCTTTACACGCAACCACAAGCTAGAATGATTGATTGATATTTTATTTCTATCGCGCTCGTACACAAGTGTTTCAGAGTGCGACAAGGGAGGAGAACAGGGGAGAACAAAACAGCGATCTTGCTAGGCCCAGTGACATTGACAACGCGCAAGTGCATGTGAGGGGGGGAGGGGAAAAGTGCATGGAAGGGGGGAGAAGTGGAAAGTGCGAAGCAGAGGAGAAACAGATAAATAACAATAAATAAATAATAAAGGCAACAAACAGTGGTAATGCAGCCAGCAATTTGCAAGTGCTAGGTTTAAGGCAGCCGACAGGGTAGGTCTGATAAGTGCAGGAAGAAAAAGGGGGGGGGGTGTATGGGTACAGATACAGACCCCAGTGCAAGGGGTGGCCCGGAGGCAGTGCAGGAGGGTGGCAGGATGAGCAGGTACCTGGGCCCGAAGGACAGAGGGTGGCCAGGTGCACGGTGCCAAGAGAGAACAGATCAGCAGGGGGGAGGAGGAGCGAAGGCAGAAGAAAAAAGGAAGGTCTTGAGGTGCTTCCGGAACCGGAGATGGTTCTCCTCAAGTTTTAGAGTGGCAGGGACGCTGTTCCAGAGGGAGGCCCCAGCTGAAGACAGAGATCTACCCCCAGCTCGTTTCTTAGAAACACGACTGACCCTGCTGAGGGAGTTGGAGGTAGAGGAGCGAAGAGCTCGAGAGGGGAGGTATTTGCGGAGAGATAGCTGAAGGTATTTTGGACCAGAGTGGAGGCAGATGTCTGGGGCTTGGGGGCTCGGTAAAGGCACTAAGCAGGGAAGCACGCTGTCCCCGATGTTGATAATCCTGGCATTGGAGCCATTGGCCGCGTTCCTGTGAATGGAATACGCGGGTGATGGCATCACGATTGATGGAGTCACGCATCTAATTTCAGTATATGCGGTTGACCTGCTCCTCTATGTCCCTTCACCTGATGAGAACTTACCACACCTTCTTGATGTCATAGACCAATACGCTGAGCTTTCAGGCATACCGATAAGCCACGAGAAGTTCTGCTTGTTTCCATTGGCGGAACTCGTGGGTCGAAGTCGCTCACAGTTCTCGGACTTGGGACTGGGATGGCACCTGGAGAACTTCAGGTACCTGGGTGTAGATGTTAGGCATGGGATGGTGGCTTCCCATGTACATAACACACAGGGAGGGTGGGAGGCCACACTCAAGACAATGTTGTTCTGGCGGCGACTGCCCCTGTCAGTGATGGGCAGGTTGGCCCTGCTCAAGATGGTAGTGCTGCCTCATTTGTTGTACCACTTTACCAACATCCCCTATGATAGCCCCAGGTAGTTTTTCGTTTATATGGATTTGGCAGTTAGGACCTTTCTGTGGGGGGGGGGGGGTTAGGTCTCACTTGGAACCCTGCAGAGGGACTTTGATTGAGGGGGGATAAGACTACCCCAATTCGAATTATATTACCTTCCGTGTCAGCTGCAGTTTATGGGTGAGCTGGCTGGCGGACGACACCACACTGAACTCAATACTTCTGCAGCCGTCTCTCCGGCGGTGCTTCCTGAAGGAGACTCTGTGAGTCATGGATACTGGCTCCTCGCTAGAGCCCTGGCTCCTTCGGTTGGGGAGGACTCTATGGAGCAGAACCTGGAGGAGGTTGGCTGACCCCAGACCTTTGCTCCCCTAACATACCGCTTGTGGCGCTCGCTCGGAAGGGGTCTGATACTATGGCTAGAATTAGGAAGCATTGGTAGGGCGACGGGTAAGACACACTGGGTGGCCTGCTGGAGGAGGAGAGACTGATGGATTTTGAAAGCTTGAGGCAAGGCTCGGGCATACACGCGGGCCAATTTCTTATGTATTGGAGTCTGGTGAGGAATATTGAAGCCCAATGACCGGGATTCTTGACGGGAATGGAAGGGGATCGAAGTCCATGTATGATGTGGCAGAAGGAGGCCGCATGGTTTCTCGATTGTTCGAACTACTCCTGAATAAGGCACGGGGAGATGACCTTGGGAGTACGCATACAGTGGGAGGTGGATTTGGGCAGATCACTTACAGATGCAGAATGGATCTGTACACTCGGGTACACCAAGAGGGTTTCTAGGAACTCTGGATTACATACAGGGACTATATGACCCCTCACAGGATCTCCAGATTTACAGAAGCGGGGAGGCTGCAGTGCCCGGGATGCGTGCTTGAGGTTGTTGGTTTCTTTTATATGTTCTTGCCTAAGGTGATTGGCAGTTTTTGGCAGGGGTGATGGACAAAGCGGCTGGTGGGGTGGGGATACAGATGTATGCCTGGCCGGCAGAGGCCTTTCTGTTGTGCCTATATCCAAAGGGTAGGAAGCACACATCGCACATCACACGCATGAAATAAATTATTTGTGTACTGGCTAAGCGAAGGATCGCAATGGCCTGGAAGCAGACTGAGGGCCCCATAATAGAGGCTTGGTGGGCAGACCTGGAGAGATGGGCTTTAGTGGAGTCTGCTGTCTGGCGTAAGGCAGTGCACAGTTTTATGAGAGAAGGGAGCAAGGATGTTGAGGCTTCGATGTGGTATTGCAGGCAATGTTCCTACCTCCTGATGTGCAAATTCTGTGAGGCTCCCTTTTGCAGATGTCACTGCCCTGGCGAGAGGTTGTAGTGGGCGTGTAGGGAGCTGAGGGGTAGGAGCGGGTCTCTTGGGAGTGATAGATATGGCCTTGTTCAATGGTGCGGTTGATCCCTGGACCATTATAGCTCTACCACAGGAACACTTGGGGGTGGGGGGATGTGCTGTGTTGTCATGTGGGGCCTTGATCACTGACGGTTCATCAACTATGATCATGAATGCTGTGGGGTCACGGCTATGAGATGAGCGGTTGGGATGCTGGTGGCCCAGGGAGGAGGCCGCAGGAGGGTCGAGCGTGAATGGCACAGTCGGAGCACATCTGGCCAGATCTCTGTGCTTTAGGTGATGCACTATTGCTATCGCCACTGGACCCTTTGTATTATGCAGACTGGTTTATAGTCATAATGTCGACAGCAAAAATGTCGACAGTCAAAAAGTCGAAAAAAAAATGTCGAAAAAAAAAATGTCGCCTTTTTTTTCAATGCATTTTTTTTCGAAATGGGGGGGTTCCCCCCAGCCCCCCTTTTTTAATTTTTTTTTTTAATTTTTCCCTTTTTTTTAGACCCGAACCCCTAAAATAAATATATAATTAAAAAAAACGAAAGTCGACATTTTTTTTTCCGACATTTTTTTGTCGACATTTTTGTCTGTCGACATTTTTTTGTCGACATTATGACTGTCCACCATGTAGACTGTATCAGGCCGCAGGACTTGAAGGCATCTTGCTGATGCCCAGGCAGGGGCGCACTTACACTTATAGGATGGGCCAATGCGATGATTTGGGTTTGTGTGGTGGCTGCCGGGGTAGATGGGGTGGGAAGCTTTGGAAGTCTTGAATGGGTAGGATGGGGTGCGCTGTTATAGCATGCTTCATGAGGTCTCTGTTTGAGGGTAATGGGGGTGCGTTCTGTTTTTTTCAAATGCTAATAAAACATTTAAAAGTAAAAACATTTATTTTTTGAATATCAGCTATTCCTGTCTCATAATACTGTTTGCACTTTGTTCTGTTTCACATGCACTTCTTTATCCATAGGTAAATGGGTATTCACTCCAAAAAAGGCCAACATTGTTTTACGTCTTATAGGAGCTTCCTCAGAGCCAGCAATGTGTCTGTTTGCAGGGTTTGAAATTCAGATTCAGGGAGAAGGAGCTAAAACCAGCTCCTCGGTGTCCGCAATTACCCAGTGGACAGGATCTTTTGCTGGGGAAGTAGAAGCGAGTACAAAAGGTTCTGCAAATAGAACATCCACAATGAGATGCACACTTTAACTTTTCTTCTGTTTTATTTGATTCTTTTATATTTAAATGCATCCTAATTCTTCTTTATTTACTTTCTCAAACACTCAGTTAATATCACATATGCATGTTTGTAAGGTACCCGTTGGCCTAATAGCCAAACATAGCTCCTGGTAGCTTAGTTTTAATCTATCCAGGCTCTCCTAGGGTAGAAGCAGGAGCTAAATAGCTCCTAGCAATTTCGAACCCTGTTTTTGTACACATAGGTCAATTTAACTGACATACGTTTCCAAATTGCTTTATGTACATGGTGTCAGTATCAAATGATAAATGCTTCTTAAGATGACTCTTTCTACACCTTCTCAGTGGCATCAAAAAGAACATTTATTTTGGGTAGCTTGGTTTTTACATAGTTCTGAAATGAGTAATCCACATTACGTCATCCCCTCTGTCTGGTTGCCTGTTTTATCCTAATAGGTAATATGTTTTATAAAAGTGATACTCCTTGCCTTGGAACTTGTATGTTCCATTGTGTTCTGTCTGTGTACGGTGTCTTGATACCTATAAGCTTATTATACCACATGATATATTATAACATAGATTGTCTTGCAAAGATCTTTCTGTCATGAATCCTAAATGCAATTCATATATTAATGGGTTATTACTCTCAAGTTTATTCACTAAAAGTTTAACCAATATCTTAATATAAACATTAAATAATGATATAGGAGGTAGCTTCCACAGCGTTGCAGTTTTGTACTGGGTTCGGGAATTAGCGTCATTAATGCCCTCTTAAACATTTTCATTGAGTTATTGCAAGGTAGCAGCTTCATTATAAAATTGTTTCATTTAGTGCTTAGTCAACATCCTGATCTACAAAAGGACATCTTAAGGCCATTTATCATCTACAGTTAGTGTGGGAAGTTGAAATCTATTTAAAAGGCTCTATTCCACTTCTGTATCTGAGTCCCTTCAGCTGTATGTAGTTCTTCATAATATTTCCATTTAACTCAATTATGAGGGTCGGGTCCTTGATCAGATTCCCACTTGATTCTTTAAGTATAGCTGCAATATTTGATCATTCCCCATGTTGTCTCAACTGCACTACCAATAACATACTAGCTTTTTCTGCATAGTGGCATATACTACCTTTTGATTGAAAACTGTGTGAAGGTGGAATTTTGCTTCTTAGGGCTCGGTGCTGTTGTATTCTTTGTTCTTATGTGTCAGTCGATTAATTTCACTTTCCAATGTTTCCTGCTTTAAGTTTGTTTTCTGCTTCTTTAACAATGCCTACCTTATATACGCCTTCCCTGACGCCCATAAACCTTCGACTTTCTTTACCAATCCCTCATTGAATGTGAAGTAATCCTGTATACGATCCCGGAAAAAGTCTTTACCTGTTTGCAACTTGAGGTAGGTAACTTTTAGTTTCTACCTTAAAGCTGTGGGTCGTTGAAGTGTTAAATCCGCTTCTAGCATTCTAGCATTACGGGGCAATGATCTGTAATGCCTTTTGCTAGTAAGACTTGGATTTATCTCTGAGTTTATCTGTTCCTTGAGTCCTCTTTTTATCCTTATTTTCATATTCTAGTAAGTGCCTAGTCGTAACTGGTCATGGGTTAAGTTGCATCATTCTCCTGTAATTTCTGCTTTGTGCTGAACCTTCCTTTGTTTTTTTACTTACTCCTATTCGGGATGTGTGGTGGCCAGTGCTGCTGCTTTTGGTTCTTGTATTTTGGCCCTAGAATTCTAGCCGGATCCACTAAGCCATATTTCATGTCCCATTTATGGGGCTCTCAACGCATTGAGAGAAACTTCTTCCTTATGTCCATTGTTTCTTTGGCGAAGTCTATCTTCTAATCTTCCCAGACCACTTGGCAGTTCAGCTTCTTTTTTTTCTTTTTTTCAAACACTTTTTTTTTTAATAATTTGTTTTATTGACAACATACATATATGGCTGAACGAAACGGTCCGTTCCATCAGTGAGACACAACAAGTTAAAGAAACAGGTTGTCAGATTTTCCAATATTAACTCCCTTCCCACCACCCACCTCCCTCCGACCCTAACTCAGTGTCAACATACCAAGTTTTGAGAGTTCACCAACAATAATAGCTCTGGGGAGAACGGTTGCTTGCCAAGTACCAATTAGACAAATCACTTGACACAGTGGGTTCAGCTTGTGAGTTAAACAGAAGTATACAATCACAATCTCAAGGAAGAATGGAGATAGGCCTCTCGTGGAGGCAGCCTAAAATACAATCTACAAGCGCATAGAAATACAATCCTCGTGGAGAAGAACTGCAGTCCATTCTTGCACAAAGTCTGTCATGGTGTCGTTAGTTATTGCGGTAAGCTTTTCATATATGAAAATCGACCTGAGCTTGCAGAGCCATTCCTCTTTGGATGGGGCCAAGGCACTTTTCCACTTTTGGGCGAGCGCTAGCCTCCCCGCTCTCAACATGGCCCCAATGACCTTAGGGAACGCATTCAGTCCTGTCTCAGGTGCGGGGGTGCCCAGAAGGATTAACAATGGCAGTAAGGTCGGGCAGAACCCCTCGATTTCCTTAATCCAGCTAAGTAGTTCCGACCAATAGACCTGAATGATTGGGCATTCCCACCACAAATGAAACCATGTGCCCCGTTGGTGACACCCTCTGGGGCAAAAAGGGGACACGTCCCTAAACATTTTGGACAGGGTGGCCGGGGGGCGGTGCCATGAATGGAGAATTTTGAAGTTATGTTCCATAGCAGCCGTATACAGAGACCAGTGAAAATGCATTTGAAAATCGCCCTCCACGTATGATCATCCAGAGGCATGCCCAGCCTGGTTTCCCAGATCTCCTTGAAAGGTTGTCTACACTCCAGGTCCGCTGTAATCAAGGCACCATAGAACCTAGATAAGGAGCCTCTCCGCGCTGTGCTTTTGGTCAGGATAGTCTCGAAAGGGGTGAGGGGGCGTTTGAGGCGATCGGCCCAGCGAGGGTGGGTCAAGATCCCCTTCAAGCGTAGGTATTCGAAGACTGAGGGAGGGTTGTCCGCCAATGCTTCGGTCAGTTTATCATATTCTATAAAGCCCTCCTCACGGTACAATTGAGAGATTCTCTCCAGGCCCATGTCTGACCAAGATTGGGTGTCTCGGAATCCCTTGGATCCCAGGTCAATAGGGGGGCCCCAAAGCGAAGTTAGGGGGGATGGCCAAGAGGATAGTTGTTTGTTAGCAGCGTTAGGCTTCCAAACCGCCCAGAGGGCCGCCAGGGTGGGATGAGTTCTGAGATGTGGGGGGAGAACCCTAGTGGGGGCCCACAAAAGGTCTCTAACTTTTCTCGGGTGGGCATGAATGTCCTCAATATATGTCCACTATGTTCCCATGTCATCCCTCATGTGTTCCAACATTACTCGGAGCTGGGCTGCTTTATAGTAAAGCCTGAAGTCTGGGAGACCGAATCCACCCTCTGACTTTGGTAGGGTCAAGGTGGAAGTCTTGATTCTCGCCCTTTTGCCATTCCAGATAAATTGGAGGACCCGGGATTGGAGAACCTCAAAAAAGGCCTCGGGTATCACCACAGGGAGTGCCGCGAAGAGATAAAGGAGGCGGGGCAAAATATTCATCTTCACTGTAACCATGCGCCCTAGCCAAGAGAGTGTAAGGGGAGCCCATCGCTGAAGGTCGCTACTAACCTGAGCCAAGATCCCCGGGAAGTTGCACTGGTATAGTTGGGAGAGGTCTCTGGGGATGGTGGTGCCCAGGTATCTGGTGGATTCCTGCTCTATTCTTACCCCCAGTATTTCGGTGCTGCCCTCAATCTCATGTTCCCCTGGACCCATGGGCATTACGCTAGATTTGGACGTATTTACCTTCAGTCCCGAGAAGGAGCCGAAGTAGTGTACGAGGTCAAATAGTCGTGGTAGGGAGACCCGGAGGTTGGTTAGGTAGCCCAGGATATCATCTGCGAACAAGAATAGTTTAAAGTCGCAGTCGCCACACCGTATCCCCGTGATCTCTTGGTCAGCCATAACTGCTATAGCCAAGGGCTCCATCGCCAAGGCATATAAAAGGGGAGAGAGGGGACATCCCTGTCGGGTGCCTCTGGAAAGGCAGAACGGCTCAGAGGTGCCTCGGTTGACCAATACTCTCGCTGAGGGGCCGTTGTAAAGTGCTGCGATCCACCCACAGAAGTTGTCTCCCAACCCCATCTTGCGGAGAACTCTGCCCATGTAGGGCCACTCGACGCGGTCGAAGGCCTTCTCTGAGTCTAACGAAAGAAGGTAGCCTTCCACCTCCTGTCTTGAAGCTTAATGCATGAGATCGACGGTTTTCCTAATGTTGTCTGATCCCTGGCGCCCCTTAACAAAACCCACCTGATCGCCATGTACTAGGGAAGGAAGGAGTTTCGCTAATCTATTTGCTAGGAGTTTAGCTAGGATTTTAACATCAGTGTTGAGAAGGGAAATGGGGCGATATGATTGACATTGGGCGGGATCTTTGCCTTCCTTAGGGAGCACTACAATCAAAACCGACATCATTGTGGGTGGGAGGGAGCCCTGATTCAGCGCGGCATTGAACATCTTAGCCATGAATGGGGCAAGCGTGGACCTATATGTTTTATAAAACTTGACTGTGTAGCCATCGTCCCCCGGGGCTGTTCCGCTTTTCAGCGAGGATATGGTATCTATAATTTCTTGTGGGGTTATGGGCAGCTCCAATAATTCAGCCTTGTCGGGGTGGAGGCCCGGTATCGGGAGGGAGTCGAGAAAGCTGTCGACCTCGTTCCCATCACCCACGTATTCCGAGCTATACAGCCTTTCATAATATCGCCTAAATTGTGCCGCGATTTTACTATCTCGCACTGTCGAGTCCCCCTCCGGGGTGTGGATGGAATTAACCCTTCTGCTGTTTCTGAACTCACAGAGTCTCCAAGCCAGTATCCTATCCGCCTTTTCCCCCTTTTCCATATATTTCTGTTTTAAGAAAGAGAGTTTCTTCTCCGTCTGTCCCACAAGGAGGTCTGCTAATTTGGTTCGTAACCTCTGCAATTCCTCCCATTTCCCAGGGAACATCTGAGTTTTTAATTTCCCCCCTGGTTGTATTGCCTCTATCTTCTCCCTTAGTGATTTCTCCTCCCGGGCTCTTTCCCTCTTTTTCCCCGACCCTAACCCTACCTCTGATGGTAGCCTTGAATGCCTCCCATACTCCCATGACCCCCACCTCCCTGTTATCATTGAGGGAAAAGTAGTCCTCGATGGCCACCAGAAGGGATTGGCGGACCTCTTTGTCCTGCAGAAGAAGGTTGTTACACCTCCACCGGGATCCTACTGCTGGGGTAGGGGGGAGGCCAAATCTAATCTTTACCATGTCGTGGTCCGTCCAAGGGACAATCTCCACTCCCGAGTCAGTGACCTCCCTCTGAAGCGAGGTCTCAACCAAAATATAGTCAATACGAGAGAAAGCTGCGTGAGGCCTTGAGTAGAAAGTATAGTCGGGATTCCGACCCTGCTTGCAGGTGCATGTGTCACTCAGGCCCAGGTCCCTATTCACTTCGCGAAAGGCCACAGAAAGTCTCTCGTGAAGGCGCTTGTTCGGGCAGGGTTTAGCAGACTTCCTGTCCCTCTCGGGGCATAGAACCATATTAAAATCTCCCCAGACCAATAGGGTACCCTCCGAGAATGACATTATTATTTCTTTCATTCCAACCCAGAAGGTATCTTGTGCTTCATTCGGGGTATAAATACCCACCAGTGTAAACAGCCGACCCCGCACCTCCCCCTTAACCATGAGAAATCGTCCATCTGGATCTGATTTCAAAGCTTTAACCACAAAATGGGCCCCGGGGGATACCACCAAGGCTACTCCTCGCTTCTTTGCTTGAGAAGATGCCGTGAATACCTGATCAATAGTTTTAGCCCTGAGCTTTGGTTCCTTGCCCCGAACCCAGTGAGTTTCCTGTACAAATAAGAAGTGAAGCCGGAGCCTCGCAAATTCCCGCACCAACAACGATCTCTTTGTAGGCGAGTTGAGCCCCCGCACATTTAGCGATCCCACTGTCAAGTATTGGAGCAAATCATCCATTACTACACTAATAAAAGCTCGTAGCTCCCCTCAACAAACAGCAACAGTTCCAGCTCCCACAGTGCTTGTCCACCCCCGTAGAGGCTCGCGAAAGCCCTGGGGGTGCGTAGTAGACCCCAAAACTTGGCATTCCATAACTGTAACCCCAACATCCCAACCCCCTTACTTTCCCCCCTCCTACCACCTTCCCCCCTGATCGCCTGGCAGATCTTTGGTGTCATCCTATCGCCAACCAGGCCACCATTGTCTCCCCCTCCGGGCTCGATAACTCTTGATTAACAACAACTCGAGCTCCCTCCCACCCCCAAGGTCGTCCTTGGTATAAACAATTGTTTCCCCCAACCACTCACGAGGTCAATTGCAGGCTTTTTCATTAATCGCCACGGTCCCTTTCATGTGTCCGGGAGCCCCGGGGATGCCGGGGCCAGTCTCCTGAATTTCCTTTGGCCTCGAACCCTGCGTCTTTCCCTTGGGGCCCTGGTCCCTTTTGGGCCTGTCGGAGCTCGCTCACCCTCCTAGTCACCCAGCTCCATATTCGGACCGGCCAATAGTTCGCTTGACACTCTCTGGATGTCGTCCTCCGTCACTAGGGCGTATTTGTAGCCTTCATGCTCGAAAGAGAGTGAGAAGGGGTATCATTCCCCACCTGTACCGGACCCCCTTGGACTGGAGCATTTTTGTCAGCGGAGCGCATAGTCGGCGTCTTGCCAGTGTGAAAGCCGACAGAATCCTGGTAGATTGAGATCTGGGCCCCTTCCCACTCCACTTACGAGCCAATTCGAGAATCTTACTTTTCTCGGCAAAATAGTGAAAGCGAACAAGAATGGACCTGGGGCCTCTGGAGGAAGCGCTCGCTCTGTGGGCCCTGTCGATGGTGGGCATATTCGTGTTGGCCCCTCCGAACAGCAGACCAACCACTGCGCTGACGGCTTTATTGATGTCCGCTTGCGTTCCACCTTTGTGCTCCGGGAAACCTAGAAAGCGCAAGTTACACCGACGTTCCCTGTTTTCTAAGTCATCCAACTTTAAGGAGCATTTCTCTTCCCTCCTTTCAGCTCCGCCAGGCGCATATCGAATTGGGTCTCGAAGATATCGTGGAGGCAGTGTTATTCTCGCGCGCTAGAACTCTATCGTCTATTTTGTCGATTTTCTTGTCCAGGGTGTCCAGTCGCAGCGCTATATCTGCCCTGAAGCCTCTGATTTCCTCCAGGAGGGCCGCCATGCCCCTGGTGACAGTGCTGGTGTCCGCCGCTTCCTGGTGTGCCTGTGCCGCCATTTCAGGACGTACTTGGGGGCCTCCTTCCAGCTCATAGGCCCCCCCCCCCGGACATCTCCGACTCGCGGGGCCTCCCTCCAGAAAGCGTGTGTTCAGGGGGGCCTCACCGCCGGCTTTCTTCAGGCACCGTGGGGACACGGCGGCACCGCTCGGGGCCCACCCCGGACGTTGCAGGGGGCTTGCGTCTGCCCCAGGGGGATCGGGTCCAGCTACACCCAGGGTGCTCCCTGCCTCCACTACATCCCTCTGGGGAGAAGGGGGAAAGCGCCAGCCAGCGTCGCTAGGCCTAGTCACAGGCCGCTCTCTAGCCCGGGCTCCGCGTAGTTTCTCGTGGAGCCGCGGTGCCGAATGGGGGAGGGGTCACTCTCCCTCCAAACTTCAACGGGTTGCGGTTTCGCAGCGGCTCCACTGCGGAAGTTCACATTTCGGGGTGATGTGCCCACCAACGTTGGCAAGGTGGGGGTATGGTTTGCTCCTCACTCCGGGGGTGTTGGGGGGGGCTCAAGACCCTCAAACGGTGCCCATCGGAGGAGAGGAGCTGAGATGCATCAGCACATCTCTGCGCCCCCTGGTGGATCTCTCAAACAGTCTTTTAATGAATTTTACAGCAACAAAAAAAAAAAACTTCACACTTGCCCCCAATGTACAACAAACCCTGCTCTTACTGCCGCCCCACTTAACCAAATACAATACAGCCAAAGAGGAAATGAACCAAAGGTAGGAAGACACACACATTTGTGGTTTCAGCAAGTTTCAGCAAGTGGAGTGAGGAGCCGGCCCCTCCAGTGTGTCATTGCCTAATGACAGTAAATACGCTACGTACATTCCCCCTGATGTCCTTTGGCTTCGAGACAGGGTGCACATAAAGTCCATAGCCCTTTCCTGTTTCATAACATTATAAAATGTCAGACTTCCACTGTTCGATTGATGGCGTGCGTCCCCTACCCCACACCATGGCCACTCTCTTCCTAGCTAGTCGTAACAAAAGGCCTGCAACGTCCTGGTGTGTTTGAGTGTGAAACCCAGTAAAGCAACAGTTAGAGATGGGTCCATTCATTCCCCTGTTATATCTGCAAGCATTTCAAAAACTTGTCCCAAAAAGGATCGGATTTGTGAGCAGTCCCAGGCCAAATGATTAAAAGAAGCTTGGGCAGTGCCACATCTGCGGCAGGATTCTGGAGCCTCTGGGAAGAATCTATGTATGTCCTTCGGGTTAAGATAAAACTGGTGCAAAAATGTAAACTGGTTCAGTTTGAAGTTACTATTGATGGCTACTTTACGCGTTTGCATGCAGCAGTATTTCCTGGTTTCGTCCGACATGGGGTCACCTAGAGTTCCTCCCATTTAGCCCGAGGGTCCTCAACCCACCCCGTAGTCCTGCCTCTGATAGCAGCATACAGCCTGGAGATCATCCTAGGCTTCACCACTGAGCTGATTGGTCCGTGCAGCACCAGTGCCTTGCCAGGTTCTTGGGGAAAGCCTTCAAATCTCTTAATTTTGTAAATGTTTTAATAAATGTTTTATTGGCTTAAGAAACATAAAGAAAATCAAGAACAAATACATGTTGCATGATCCTGTTAAGTACAAACACCTTTAACGTTGCAACTCAATCATCATCCTTCTCTCCAGTAAGCTTCAATTTCTAGATGGGAGGAGAAGATCTCAAACCCCATTCACCCTCCCTTCTCTGACAACAGAAACTCCAGCATTTTCATTGTAGCAATTACCAATCCAGTTTGCTCACCTATTGGTACCCATTTCCACCACTTAATCAAGCTCAAGGTCGTTGCTTTCTCCATATGTCATTTTAGAAAAGAAAATCCGACATGGACCACCGATTGGCAAACTATTATCAAATGCATTCCACCACTTCTGGCAGCTTACAGAACCTACAACATGGATTTGGGACCCTAAGCAACTTCTCTCCCACTGTACTTCCCTTGTATCCAAGATGTTTAAACGACATTGGAGTAGGAAGTTGCGTATCTTTGGAGAAGGGAATTTCTGCAGGTAAATTGGAAGCACACTCATACCCTTTCCATCCTCAATCAACAAACAACCCAATTTGTCTTTCCCACAACTCTCTTCAGTATCCATCCAGCCCGAAGCCTGGAGCTTTTTCTTCGCCCTACAGGGGTTTGTCATTAGATCTCCCCTTCAGAATGTTCTCAACTTTCTCTTTCCAACAGCCCAGATATTTATCACAGATCTCTTTATCCCCTTTCATTAATTCAAGCGGTAGTAGGATTTTCAATGCATTTGCTGTATAGAGACAGCGTCTTCCATACCACCATGGACTCAAGGGATTGTAATTTCAGTTCTAGCCTTATTACACTGATTGGCACGCTGTTTGGGAGCCCCAGACCTTGCCTCCAGAACACACCTCGAGCTTATCCCACACAGAAAAGGACATATGGAGGATCGCTTCTGCTCCATAGGTTAATATTTGAGCCACTTTCTGCTTATAAAAATCAAGTATTGGTATGAGCGTAAATCTCCCAAATTTCTTCTGAAAGGTCCGCCCCTGACTTATCAGTATCGAAAGCCTGGAACGTAGGTATTGATGGTGATCTTGTTCACTTCTACACTTGGTGATAGTTACTCAGAGATATATGATGGTATCAACAATCTCTAAGGAAATTCCCTCCACTCGCCAAGTGAACCGTTCACACCTTCTTCTGCCTCTTGCTTTCATCAACATTACTTTCGACTTTTTAGCATTGATCTTCATGCCATTTTGGCTAAGGAAAAGCTCAAAGGCACTTAATCTCCTCTGCAGACCGATCTGTGTCAGATCTAAAAAGACCAGATCGTCCGCAAAGAGGACCCACGATACCGCCTTACCATTGATCTTTGGGGGGAAGGCCCTACTAGTTCGTGTGACTCTGCCAAATCCACTATGTACAGACAAAATAGGAGAGGTGCCCCTTCTTAGACAGGCGGATCCTAACAGATGTATCGGTATATAGGGCTTCCATGGCTTCAACTAGGTCCTCCGGACAACTCCACTTCCGCAATTCCTGAGTCCAACACCATCTCCTTGAGTAAATTCAATATAAAGATATTAAGGGACGTACCTACCCCCTTCACAAATCCCGTTTGACGGGGTCTAGGATGCCCCTCTTCCCCGCCCATCCTTGAGATCCCTCAGAAGAACTGTAGCAAAAATCTTGCCTATGGAATGTAACGGGGGAATAGGGAGGTAATTCGTGGGGTCAGCTCAGTCCCCTTTTTAAAAAATGGGAACAACATTGGCCTCCCTCCACGATGATGGTATCACCCTGTGTTCCATGATCTGCGCAAACATGACGACAAGCAATTTGGCCCACTCAGCTCTGTTCTTTTTTCAATTATTATTTTGACAAGCCGCCAGGCACAGCCGCCCGAGAGGAGCTCAAATTGCCTGTCATCATGTCTGCGCCATGATCGTCGAATACAAAATTCCATCTTTTAAGTTGACACTTGGGATCTACTTCCTCGCTCCAAATTGGAACGGCGAAAAGGGGAGAATAGTGTTTAACCCAGTCATCTTCAGATACCATATACGACGAGTTTGTTTCTCAAAAAACGCCCCCGTTGTTGATTAGCTCCCAAGTATCTTTCGACTTTTTTGCACAGACTGCTCTTAGCACATGTTCAGCGTAATTTTGGGATCTACTAGCCCTAGTGCTCTTTTACCAGTTTTTTAATCTCTGGCGGGCCTTTCTTTCCCTCTCCTTTGACGGGGGGGGGGGCATCACCTCCGATCTCTCTAATCTCCCTTCTCATCAATTTTCTCTTATTCACTAGGTCCACATCATATACATGTTGTTGGATCCACTCCATACCCCCCTTTGCATTATTTTTCTTTTTGAATTCTTTTAAAATCCCTAAGTATTCGATTTCATTTGGGTTTTCCTGGATTTGTACCATATATAAACTTGTTACTTTGTTGACCAATCTCCATCCACCAATATGGATTGCTAATCATGATCGCTCAGTCTTTGGGGGATATCGAGAAATGCCCTACTATTTCCCTCAGATTTTTGGAAACAAAACAGAAGTCTAAGCATGATGTCCCTTTTCCCGATCTCCAAGTGGGCTTTCCCGGGATATCTCCCTTAGTTTGACCATTTAGAAGGTGCATCTCCCTCAAGATATTACCCATCCATTCGGAATCTCTCTTTTAGTTTTACCCGGATTCTAAAATACATGAACACATCCAGCGCCAAAACCTCCTCCTTTGCCCTAAAGTCCTCCAGCGAAAGGAACTGCCCATTAGGGAACAGATCCCGCCAGCATTGAATGCCCAACCTGTCCATACAGGTAACCAAATCCTGTCCCCCCATGAGTGGAATCCCCGGGATGCGCTTAACCGGAAGAAGCAGAGAGTAAAGCGGCTCCTTGCGAGCCACACCCTCAATTTTTCTCCAAGGACTACAGGTGAGTTCAACCATATTCTGTGTCCTAAATATTTGCTGAAGTGAGAACGACGGCCTGCAGGAGCAAAGGTGTGACCATCACTCGCTCTATCTGCACATGTGCCCTGTCTGGGGTCAGGTCATACCAGTGCGGTAAAAAACATGCCTATGCTGCAAGCCAGTAGGCTTGGAAGTCAGGTAAGGCCAAACCTCCCTGCTCCAAGGGGGCCACAAGTTTCTTCCAATGCACCTGAGGCTGCTTCCCCTGCCAGACAAAACTAGTTACCACCGACATCAGTGACTTAATAAAATGAGCCGGGTTTAAGATGGGCACATTAAGGAACGCGTAGAGAAATCGAGGTAGTATCGCCATCTTGATTACAGAGATATGTCCAAAAAGGGATGGCTGTAGATACATCCACTTCTGAAGTAATGCATCCGTGTGTGAGCTTTTTCCCAAAGATTTTTTGATGGAGCTCCTCAGGCGATGTGGCCGCAGTCACCCCCCGATAACAAGTAGCCTGTTCATGCCACTGAAATTCACTCCTCTTGCAACCGCACAGTCCCGCTCGTCAAGGGGAACAATACTGATTTGGAGGGGTTTGCAAGGAGCCTGCAGAAACGGCCAAAAACAAGAACGTCCATCATTACCGGTGCCAGATTGATCTCGGGATCGGTGAGGAAAAGAATGAAATCATCTGCATAAAGCGAGATGACCAGTTTATGCGTAAACAGCCGCACACCACTCCAAAAATATGGACAGGGAACAATTTCAGCTAAAAGAACATCCCTCATTACCAGTGCCAGATTGATCTCGGGATTAGTGAGGAAAAGAATGAAATCATCTGCATAAAGCTTCGAGAGGCTGTCCACGTGGCTTACTTTGGAGTCGATTGGTCCTACCAAATCAAGGGGAGAAGCCGTCCTTGCAGGGCTTCTCTGTTGATAAGATTTCGGAGCTTCAACACAACAGCAGGGCTTCACCGGGCAAACCAACGGTACAGGAGTTGCAGCAGGCGTCTCTTCCAAGTTCTTCTTCGGATTCCTTCGTCCAGTGGCCGACTCTGCCTTCCAAGCCAAAAAGCATCGCCTTTAATGCAGGTTTCTCCCATTCGTTCCATCCTAGCTGTCGGTCACCCAGCAGGGTGGCTGTCCTTGCCGGACAGCCAGCCGGCCAATCACTTGAAGAGTGCATTCCTGTCTCCTAGGAGACTAAGCACAGGGAGTTTTGGGCACCACCCTCGTTTCCTGCCCCGCCAGACGCCCTGGGGCCAGAGGCGGGCTTCACTTGTGAATCCTGCCAAAGGCAAAATGAACAAAGGGACCAAACCTGGTTTGGCGCGCAGAGTAAATCTCAAGAAGGACCTTTCCACAAATAAATGGGGGGAAAAAAAAGAAGACCGGCACCATTTTGACAAAAATGATACCCATGGGCGCTTTCCTGCAGCTGCGAACGCAGCCCGGGGTAAAAGCACACCACAGTAGTAAAAAGTAAACCACTGCCACCAGCCATTAATTGAGCAAAGGGGTAACATAAAAATGTTACATTATAAACAAGAGAAAGGGTATACTAAGTAACCCCTCCAGCACCCTACTGTAAGATAGTGTGTGCTGGGTCTAGAAAGTAACAAATGTAAGTAAAGTCAATTTTCGCTTCACTGCTCTTGGAAACAGTAGTTTATCCACAAGAAGGTATTTAAACCTTTGGGAAATCTGAAAGACTTGCCTGTACCACTGCACTGAAGGTGCTGTGTGACACAATGTAAAAGATGATGCCTATGGAGTTTGTCAGACTCCATAACCAAAAGAAAGTGTTTGAAATCATATTAGAATACATGAGTGGGGGAAAAAGGGTTTCACTCTCTCCAGGTTAAAAATGAAAAAGTCCTAGAGTCCAGCAAAAGGGCTGGGGGTCTCTAAGGTAAAGAGGAATTAGCACATTTCTGAGAATTCTCCCTAACTGGGGCACATTCTTAATGTCAAGTAAGTCCCCAGGCCCTGATTCAGTACCCATTTACTTGTTCAAATTGAAAATGAACCTATGGGTCCTGGTACTTGGCTGGGTATAGCACAAAAATAACAAACAAAAAACACGAAAAAGTTGCATCATATTATACTGAACAAGGGGAGCAGGGGTTGCGGGAGTGTCCCTGCTACCGTTGTACGGTATAATGGGCTTGAGTGTTACGGGGGTGGCCCCCGCAGTCGCAAGGCCTGGATTGGGGCAGTTACACATAGATGTGCGATCTTTGTGATCACTGCGCGGTTTCATTTTCGCTTTTTGGAATTTCAGTTTGCTGTATTTTGTGCCGCGCAGTAACCACATAGATCCCTTCGCTGCCTATTCAATGCCATCATGAATTCGTGTAATTCCTGCTTCTTGGGAACTTGCATAAACTGGGACAGGGGCAGCTGAGGAAATATATAGACTTGTCTCACGCCTTGACGCTATGAGAAACATATTTGGTAAGGTGCTCTTATCAAGGACATTGGGATGGATGGAGGATGACTTCCTAGTTCAGAGGGCATTCCGCGAGGGACCAGGCACACTAAAGGCCAGGGTCCTACAACTTGTGCTCCTTGGGCCAAGTATGTTGATTTATGTAAATGCTTGCTTTATCTGGTTTTGTGGATCTTCGGTGACCTTCCATCTTTTATAGGATGTTTTAAAAGGGTGGATGAACTGGGTTCAGTCATATCGTCTCTCCATGGTAACCCATGGTGGGGCGAGATTACTGCGCAATTCCTGCTTGAGAATGGAATGGGATTGGGGTGTCACACCCCCCATCACTCCACTGTTAATCAATGACAAGCCACTGTTAATCAATGAGTTAAATGCATTGTTGCAGGGAAGGGGCAATTGGGATCCGGCTGGGGCGGGTGGCCACTCCTCTGAGGGATAGGAGCTCACTAGAGAAATATTCCTTCCTCCCTCCCCCAACACCCTCACCTCTCTAAACCCCCAAAGACAATAACCTTTATCGGTTGCATGGGTGTCTCATTCTGTGAAAGACAAAACTATCTAGTAATAGTGGCTGCTGCAGCTTCTGACACCCCTTGTCGAACTGCTTTCTGAAGCATAGGTTGAATGAGTGGGAAGCCCTGTCCACTCAACAAGAGAGTGATTTAAAGGAATAACCTTTAATATAGCCAGGGCGAGGGAACAGCTGCAGAGTAGGGAGGACGGCCCGTTGCAGAGCTGGGAGGAGAGAGCGTCCTACTCCAAGGAGGGGTAGACAGGAACCTGGCGTGCCGGTACCACACAAAGCGAGGCAGAGTGCCGCTACCTCTTCCTGGAGCAGAGACCAGAACACCATGGACACAGAAATGACTTGGAAACTGGGCGGTATCGATAAACCCACGCTAACAGCCCGGTCTCACTGAGCGGCCCCAGAATGAGCAAGCAACTTTCTGCAGTGAAAGGGTGGGGGCATCGAGACACTATACAGGGGAGAGCAAAAGACGCCCCCCATTGCCCCGAGATGCGGTGAAAGCCCCAAGCCAGGGTGAGCACTAGAAGGCTGCAAGCTGGGGTGAGACCAGGAAGGGCCCCAAGCTGGGGTGAGACCAGGAAGGGCCCCAAGCTGGGGTGAGACCAGGAAGGGCCCCAAGCCGGGGTGAGGGCATCAAGATCCTAGGCGGGGTGAGGGCATCAAGATCCTAGGCGTGGTGAGGGCATCAAGATCTGAAGCCGGGTGAGGGCATCAAGATCTGAAGCCGGGGTGAGGGCATCAAGATCTGAAGCCGGGGTGAGGGCAAGAGGACCACACGCAGGGGTTAGAGCATCGAGACCCCAAGCAGAAGTAAGAACATTCAAACCGCCTGGCAGGGAGGAAGCAACAGGACTCCAAGCTCTGATAATTATTTCATATTCTGGATAACCGAGAAAAGCATGCAACTAAACATTCTTTCTACGTGTTTGGAGAATCAAATTGGAAAGAAGCCCTGGTAATAGACACACATGTAAGGGTGGTCACACACCGCCCTCCACCTATTTTTAGACACCGGGCCTAGGTCTGTTTGTGTTATAACTTGAAGGTTTCTAGTAGTGGTAGGGTTAGGAGTCGGGGAAGATTCGGTTTGGACCAGGGACGACTTTCTTTTGGGTCATTCTGACACATTACTTCTTGGACAATTCTTTTCTTTAGAACAGGGCATCAAGTACTATAGCCAGTGCTCCAGATAAGATTTTGAAGTGGAGTATTTTACTCCCTATTTTGTAAAGTTGTGAGTAAACGATGTAAATCCAATTCCCATAGGGAGTATTTTGAAAGCGAGTAAAAATATGTTTTAACTGGAAAACTCTGTAATAATTATTTATTGGCACCTAGTTATTCATGCACATTAAAAGATACATGTTTGCTTCTTCCAATCAGATGGTAGTAATAGTTTATTCCTGTGATGCTGCATTCACTGCTGGTCCAAACACATTCATGGAGCTGTGGGTGAAAGCAGGGGCACAAAATTCTACGTGTCTGTAAAAGTACAAGTTGCTGATACACCCGTCCACTGTAGGGAGCAAATTAACAGCGTAGGTGTTGTGTGTGTACGGAATAAAAAACACCATGGTTCCTCATCCGTCTCCTGATTCTGACTTACCACAAGTGGTGTCAGAAGATGTATTCACACAACCTGATTCAAGGTTACGACTCATGCTAGTCAAACGCCTGACAGCAACCGCTAGACTACCTGAATGCGAGACCCCACTCACCCCACCCCAATTAATTGGGTTTAACCTGTTCATCCAAAGCGAGATTGAAATACCCATCCAACAAAGGAGACTAGACTCCGCAGGATTGTCCTTCATGCTGCCCCAAGATAGTTATATCAGTTTGGCAGCCAAGCCGGCCTAGCATTTAAGAATACTCTAAATGTAGCTGCCAGGTCACACACCTGGACAACTGGAGAGAAGTAAAAGTATTGGTCCTTAATAGTGAGAGTCAAACCACTCTATTAAAGCGGGGGAGCCCATAGCCCATTGAATCCTTGAACAATCCGTGACACCCCAGTGGTAGGAGGTAAAGAGTGTCTCCACCACCCTACGGTGTGAGATGGGTTTTCCCCAGGCCGATAACATAAAACATGCTTCCTAGTCTGATGGAGAAGACCCAACCACCTTACCGGACTTGACGTTTGTACAATGCAACGATCCTAATATGGCAGGTGCATTTGAGAGAGTGAAGAACAAGGCCTAGAGATAAGTGGATCTTTCTTCTTCTTTCTAAAGAACTGGTTGTTGTATAGAGGTTACGTGGGAAGCGAGGGAATCTGGAAGAGTCTGCTCGTTATTCTTAGGAGTCCTACAACGATTGTTATGGGGTTGGCCCATTCCCACTTAATAGCCTTTCATCAGGGAATAGGAGAGACCCAGCACCAGATTTTGAACAAATGTTACTGGCCCGCCGTTTACACAGATGTAAAAGCCTATGTCCACGCTTGTGAAATTTGTCAAAAGACCTCTGTCACCCCGGTGCCCCTAACCCCTGCTCCCTTACAACCTCTACCCATAATTGAGGTACCCTTCTCATACATAGCCATGGATACCATGGGGCCACTAGAAGCCTCTAAATTTGTCAACAAGAACGTTCGTGAAATCAATCGATTAAGCTACACAATATCCAAAGGCGCTTCCTCTAAAGAACAATATGACCCAACATATATTTCTTAAAACATCTCACCTCTTTCCTATCAAGTATTGGGTTCCACTTTCATGTCCCGTCTTATGCAGGAGGTTAAAGAAATCCTCAACCAGAGCCAAAGTCCTAGACAAACCCCTTCACACCCCTTCTATACCTCTTTCTTCCATACGGTTCCCTTCCTGTAGGCAGTGGATCATTGTGTGTGTTGAGTTGTTCAAAAGAAAGCTGCATTTTGAATTAATTGTCCTCCCACGTATTCCTCATCTTTGATATTCGATAATCGGCTTCAGCTGCTTCGGAAAAAAAGTTACGCAGAGGGCACTGTGCGTCGATGCAGTCGACTCGATGTCCCTTGAGGTCCTCCGTCTCAAGGATGATGTCATCCAAGACATACAGAGCATGCAGCGCCCATTGGCTTCAGTTCTGTTTTTCCGCGTAAGCTATATTGAGGAATACAGCACGCTTAATTTGTTTCTTCGCAATATGTCTTCTTCTTCGACACTGACTACCCCTAAGGCCGGGTTCAAGAAGTGTCGAGATTGTGACTGAAAATGTTGTTACCTTACCCACGCCGTATATTTGCCTATGGTGTCTCGGGGTGGAGCATAGGACCTTGGCCTGCTCCAATTGCCAGTCTATGACTGGAAAGGACCAGAAGGAGCGAAAGGGGAAATTGGCGGTAGGTAGAAACCCCCAAAAAAATCCATCTACCCTGACCAAAAAACCTTCGACAGACAAGTCGAGAGGTGACTCTCCTCGTAGGAAGAAAGTTAAGAGATCAAGATCGAGAAGTGGCTCCCACCACTCCTCATTGTCGCTGAAGTAAAAAAAGAGGCACTATAGGTCACCTTCTTCGACTTCCTCATCAGACCCCTCCCCTGAGAGGGTATCTTGCCCCACAAAAAACTCCACACCTTCCGAATGGGAAGCATTTATAGCAGAAATGCTGAAAATATTTCAACAACAAAAACCCACGGCAAGCCATGCTCCTATCACGCCTTCCAAAGAAGCCGGTAAGGAAGGGGCTCAAGCCAAATCCTGCATGCCCTCCAGCCCGGGGCAAAGGCCTGATCTTCATTGAGAGCCATCGAGTCCTCGATGTGATGAGAAATCATCGAAGGATCCTTCGAGCCGAAAACATAAATATAAACATAAGTCAAGGGCGACAACACCATTGACGCCTGCTGCGCCCTTGACACCAGCCAAGCCCTCGACATCGGCGTCACCTTTGCCCGCTGCGCCACCGATGCCAGCTGTGCCATCGACGCCAGCAGAGCCATCGACACCCATGGAGCCATCGAAGTCAAAAAAAGTTTCGATGACTCCTCGAGCGTCGAATTCACAAGTTTATCAAACTCTTGATACCTATACTGAAAGGTATGTTCCTTTACCAAGGAAAGAATATTTTCTCATCTCAATATATGAGGAGAATGAACCTTTAGACAATGATGCACATTTTGGTATCCAATTTAGTACACCAAATGTGCCTGAAAACTTTTCTGAAGAATCAAGGATGATAATTTACAGGCGGACAGTGGGGTAGACCCCTCACCTGAGCTAGATTTTGGAAGACCCGAGGCTGGGGAGCACGCTGATGCTTCGTATAGGTAGCTAATGTCCAAGGTGGTACACTATATGGGGTGGAGTAGGCCTGCCCTAGCATTTGAACAGGATGATCTGACGGACATCCTGCATAACGGTCCACAGATGGATCCTATACTGCCGTTTCATATTTCTTTCCGTAAATGGTGGTGGCAAATTGGGAGACACCAGAAACTAATCCGGCAGTGAACAAAAATCTGACCAAAACATACTGCCCTTCCAGTAGTGACCCCGACTACCTGTCTAAACTGCCCACTCCAGAGAGTCTGGTGGTACAGGCAGCTAACGCAACTTCCAAGCAGGCAACTTATCCTACTATCCATCCAAATAGGGATGACAAGATGGGTGGGCTAGAAAAGTATTTTCTGCAGGGAGTATGGCGCACAAACCAACCAACTCCACATGTGCCCTTGCGAAATTCTCATTCACTCTATGGGACTGCATTTCCATGGCGGCAGAGCACATTCCTGAGGGGGAGGAAAGAGACCGGCTCTTGGCTATTGTTAGAGACGGCAAAGAAGCCATGTGTGAGTCTCTTCAGTCGGGTCTGGATTCTGCTGACCGCATCAGCAGAGCCATGGCTACAAGCACCGTAATGTACAGATGTGCGTGGTTGAGGAAGTCTGGATTTGAACCGAATGTGCAATCCAGACTCGTCAACATGCCCTTTGACGGGGTCTCACCTTTTTGGCAACAAGGCTGACGAAAGCCTTGAGAAGTTGCAGACCTTAAAGGCGGCAGCCAAATCATTAGGTGTCGCTATTAAGCAGCCTAAGCCCTTTTGCCCCAGTGGACAGCCTTGTAGGGATAGATCTTTTCGCTACTACTCCTCAGTTGGAACAGTGAGAGGAAGGGCTTGTCAAAGAGGCCAACAAATATTCCCTCGTGGTGGACGAGGGAGAGGTGCAAAGCCCGCTCAAGCAGGGGCATCTTTACCATGAGCCAGTGCGTCAGCTGCCTCAAAACCTCTGAGGTCTTGAGTCACAGATCACCAGTGGGAGGCAGACTGTCTCTGCATCTAGGAGAATGGCGCAGCATTACTTTGGTTGCTTGGGCATTGGAAACCATAGCCCACGGGTACTGCCTTCCTTTCATTCAGAGATCTCAGAGCAATCCACCGGGGAGCCACTCTTTGAGGATTCCAGATCCGCACATTGTACAGGAAATTTTAACCCTGCTAGAGAAAGGCGCTATAGAACCTGTGCCTGCCTGTAGTGGAGAGGAACAAGGGGTGGTATTCTCCATATTTCCTAATGCCCAAGAAGGACGGAGGACTGAGCCCCATCTTGAATTTGAGATATTTGAACAAGTTCCCCCAGGAAGGACAAGTTCAAGATGGTCAAACTTTCTCAGATCCTTCAGGCCCTCCAACTCCAGGATTGTATGGTGTCATTGGACCTTCAGAATGCTTATTTTCATGGGCCAATACATCTCAAGCACAGAAAATACCTGAGGTCCGCCGTTGCCGGTTTTCGTTATCAGTTTTGAGTTCTGCCATTCGGGCTAACTTCCGCCCCAGTGTTTTCACCAAACTGATGGTGGTGGTGGCAGCGAGTCTCAGGAGAGTGGGGATTCGCATCTACCTCTACCTGGACGATTGGCTGATCAGGGCACGTTCTCCCGAACAAGTCTTGCATCATTTTAGCGTGACATGCCACTCTATTTTCAGACTGGGCTTCTTCCTCAATTACAAGAAGTCCCATATGACACCTTCTTAAAAGCTTCAGTTCATCAGGGCTATACTGGATACATCCTTGGGAAGGAGCTCACCACCCGAGGTGAGTGAGGGCTCTAGACATTCTGCAGAGGGTCACCAAGTTTCAGAGTGCCCAGCATCTCCCAGCCTTTGAATCTTTTTTTGTTTCTTTTTTTTGAGGTTGCTCCGCCTCATGGCATCCTGCATTTTTCTGGTGCTAGAGACCCGCCTGAGAATGAGATCCCTTCAATGGGCACTCAGAACACAATGGTCCCAGTTCGCAGGAAACCTGTCGGACCTACTGCAAGTTCTTACAGGATCCTCTGTGGTGGACCTGTGAAGACCATATTCTGACGAAAGAACCCTTTTAGCAACCATGAGCGGAGATAACAATAGTGACAGCTGCCTCACTCATGGGTTGGGGAGCCCACACCAATGATCTGACTGTCAGCGGTTGTTGGTCTCCATTGGAGTCCAAACTACATATCAATCATTTGGAGCGGAGGGCACTCAGACTAGCGCTGAAGGCCTTTCTGCCCTCTGTGCAGGGAAAGAATGTCCTGATGATGACGGACAACACAGTGGCCTTGTACTACCTCAACAAGAGAGGAGGTGTAGGGTCACTACCACTGTGCAGAGAGGCAATGCAATGTGGTACTGGGCAATTCAAGAAGGAATCTCTCTCAGCAGTTCACCTACTGATAGAAGAGAACACAGTGGCAGACACTCTGAGCAGGCATAGCACAGTCTCCCATGAGTGGGAACTAGCTGAGGAAGTCCTTCAAGAGATCTTCACCCTTTGGGGAACCCCTCAAGTGTATCTGTTCACGACCAGTGTCAATCAGAAGTGCGAACTGGATTGCTACAGGGAATTTCCCCCAAGAGGAGCACTAGGAGACGCGTTCATAGTGGGCTGTATGCGTTTCCTCCAGTCCCCGTCATTCCTCACGCGATCAGGAGGTTGAGAAAATTTGGGAAATGCATGATCCTAATTGCCCCGAATGGGGCCAGGAAGATGTGGTACCCGGACCTCTGGACATGTCGATCTGCCCGCCAATAGGTCTTCCAACAAGAGATGCCTTCTCTCTAAGGAGAAGGGTTGGGTTCTCCATAGAGAGGTCAAGACATTCAGCCTTCACACATGGTTGCTGAAAGGCTGAGATACAAGGATTGGGACCTCCCGGGTACTAATGGGAGATTTTTCTTTGGGCCAGAAGGCCAGCAGCAAAGTCCTTGTACCGTTGGGGCTCCAGGTTTGTACTATTAAAGGCTATTTAGCTGCGCTATCCATCCTTAAGGGCTCCTCAGAAGATTGTTCATAATTCTAAATTTCACTGGTGACACAATTTTCTAAAGAGGCTCACCAATGTGTCTCCTCTCCCACCCCTCCCCACCCCCCATCTCCCTTCCAGGTTCTAATTTGGGACCTTAATCTGGTACTAAAATGTCTACAGTGAGCACCTTTTGAACCTTTACACTCATGTCCATTAAGGTTGTTAACCATTATTTTGGTATCTTTAACTTCGGCCTGTAGAATGAGTGAATTGCAGGCACTTTCATCCAAGCAACCCTATCTTTCATAAGGATAGGGTTGTTCTGAGGGTTAAGCCTTCGTTTTTACCAAAAATAATTTCGAATTTTCACATAGGGCAGAACATTGTTCTACCATCTTTCTATCCTGCACCTCATCCTGGCAAAAGGGAGGAGAGATTGCATAGGCTGGACCCTCTCAAGCTCTGAGCTGTTACATATCTAGGCTTATTAAACTTTGTATTGATGATCAGCTTTTCATTGGCTATACAGGCCACAAGCTGGGCCAGGCTGTGACAAAACAGACCTTATCTAGGTGGATCGTTGTTGCAATTACGGAATGCTAAAGGCAGGCAGGAAAGGATCCTCCTGAAGGATTAAGGGCCCATTCCACCAGGGGCATGGCTACCTCTACAGCCCTCCAAAGGGGTGTACCAATGAAAAATATTTGTGAGTCAGCAATGTGGTCTACTATTCACACGTTCACAAAAGATTACTGCCTTGAGTCTTCCCTCACTCAGGATACAAGCTTTTGGAAACCTGACCTGCATTCGGTTCATGAAAACCATTAAAAACTAAATTCTTACTCCCTCCACCAAATCGAATACTGCTTTGGGAGTCTTATTAAAGATGAGGAATAGGTGGGAGGACACAATCCATTCGAAGAACAAGTTACTTACCCCCGGTGAGATTATTTCGAATGGATGAGCTCCCACATATTCCTCATCGCCCTCCCAACCTACCAAACAGTAGATTTTCCCATGCTATTACAGCTTTTGCTCATTCAAAGTTGAGTACGGTCAGTCCTGTGGTTATGCAGGTTTTTCTACTGTAAGAAAAACAGAACTGAAGCCAACGGGCGCTGCGTATGCTATATATGCCTTCGATGACATCATCCTCGAGACGGAGGCCCACGAGGGACAGAGTCGACTGCATCAACACGCAGCGCCCGCTCCCAAAAAAAGTGTCCAAAGCAGATGAAGCTCCATGTCGCATATCAAAGCTGAGGAATAAGTGGGAGGCACATCCAGTCGAAAGAACGTTAGCAGGGGTAAGTAATTTGTTCTTCTGTAGAATTTTGAATTTTATAGTTTTTATAGTTTTTATGCTTTTTCACTACAGAAAAAATAAAGAACCGTGAAATTAGTTAAATAACTTAAAGTTTTTATGTTTATTCACTGTACTGTACGCTGAGTCTTTACTTTTTCTCTTTGAAGGTGGAGGCTCCAATCCATTCCAGAACCTGGAGAAGAGTGCAGTGTTACAAGAGGTACATTCTTTTGAAAATGCCAAAAAAAAATCATTGTTTTAAGATGGATGTTTGTGCCTTCACTTTCTTATACACCCAAAGATGCATTTTAGCGGTTTCCATAGAGACAAGGTGTTGGAGGCGAACACTGTAGAGGGAATAGGCATCCCTAAATAATTTAGCCTCCACAAGTATCACTAGCCAATGGCAAGCGGTGAGTGCAAGTTTGAGGCCTACTTTACCTTCACAGTGCGCCTCATTAGAATCCAGTGAGGATCCTTTTTTGACCAATAGTTCCTGCTCAAACTCCAGAATTAGAATCCTTCAAGGTAGATTGGCAAGAGACTCACACATAATGGTTGCACTCCCTCCTGATGAATGGGAAAGGTTGCCCAGACAGCCTAGCAAACTTCACATCCATTTCCAATCTCCTCCTCTTATCAGAAATCCTCATGTTTGAAATGAAAGAACAGCAGTAACTCATTTAGGCAGTATATGGGGATTCATTCAGACCTCAGTCCTCCATGCTGCACCATAGCTGCACAGCTAGACTTCAAAGAATACGTTCCGAAAGAGCTGGGTAAGGTCCGGCAGCAATCCTATATTCTTGGACCTGCTGGGTACACCTTCAACCACCTGGTGCTCTTTTACCACCAGCAGAGTTGAATGTTTTTTATTGATTAGTCAGATGTGGCTGAAGTCTTTCCTTCTCTATTAAATTCAGCACCGTTATAGCCTCACTTTCCACTAGGCGTTAAATGATGCTGGTGGTTAAAACCATTGAAGACAATCTTTTTGCCTGTTTTTTACCATCTTTGCCAGTTCCACGGTCATGCAGCGGTAATTGTGCATTGTGCGTTTCTCTTTTCCATGGGTGGGAACTGACAGCATCTCTGTCCCTAGTCTAATGCTGATTGAGAGGCATAATGAGCCCCCAATGGATTGCCTCCTGCTTATTAAACGTTAACAGGTGGAATCAACATTGATTCATGGTAATTAATTACAGTCTCCATTTACATGACAGCTGCCATTGCCTCTTGTTTAATGGTTGGGGTAATAAAAGGCATGTGAACCACCCAGATTCTCATGCATTTTGTCCCTCTCTGTCCAGGAATCTATCAACCCCCCGAGGTGCCCATAAATGCCTTCCGTTCTGAGGGATAACCAGATTTTTTAAAATAAGCCATTTACCTGAACACTCACTAGAGCCCCTTCCTGGGCTCTCCATGGCTGCCTACCTTAAGGCCATCGAAAGCTGATTGAAACATGGATGACTAGTCAACAAGGCTTAGGATTTAGGGTTGGATTCCTCTGCCCACACTAAGGTGTTTGACTGGTTAGTTTCCCTTGAGCAGGTGCATACAAACAGCACACCAATCTGAAATCTGGGGGTCATTTTCACACTGAAAATTCCCTTATCCTTAGTCTGTCAGTTTGACAAATTGTGCATCCTCATCCTGAGGCTGATGAGAAACTTAACAAATTACCTGGTCACTAAGAATTAAGGTTCACTGCACTACATTACCACCACCTTTTACATAACCATACCCACAACCTTTACATCTCCATCACCTTTGCTTAAACAACACCATCACCTCCACATAGCCACCAGAAAGACCTCAATCACATTTACATCCTTTGTTCTGATTAGGTGAAACTAAGCCTGACGATAACCAAGTCTCATATTCCATTAAGATCCTCTGCCAATTCCACTATAAAGTTGTCTCAAAGCAATATGTAGGCACTTAACAAAACACACCAATTGATACATTCTGTTTGAGGTCTGCTTTACACATGTTTGTAATTTTGAGAATAGCAAATTTAAAGCAAGGCACCACAGCCCAGCCCTCCTATCTGCCAAGAACACCTCACGGTTCTTAAAGTATTCAAGACCCCGTATCTTCCCTCGAGCCCATTCCAACTTTGTGGTTGGTTCTTTCATTAGCCCTTGATGGTTGCTTTTGCCCTGCCTATTCTCCGTTTCCCCCTCATTTGTGTCTTCACCAATCACTCTCCACCCCACCTCAACCATTGCGCCTTGCATTAAGTTCTGGAGGGCATAGAATTTACATATCTGCTTACTGTTTATGCAGCACATTCTCGATGTGCAAAGGCCTCCTCAGGAGCTTGATACTGACTTGCAGAAAACATTAGAAAAGTACTACAGAAGTCCACCTACTTGTCTCCTTACGATTGGGTCAGCATGGGAAATAAAAAAAAAATGATCTTTTTCTGGCATTTCCCTAGGTGGCTAGACCCCTGTGAGGATTACATGTATACATAATCTAAATCTTGTCACGCTTCTCATAGTAACACATAGCCCATTATGTCTAGAGAACCCAATGAGTCCATATAAAATGACAGACAAATGACATAAAATGCACATCCATCAATTAATTACTCGCAATACATTAAAGCGTCCGGTGAGTTAAAACACAAATGGATCGATGGTTCAGAGTGTCTGTGTAGGGCTATTATCGATTTGTTATTCCTTTCCTGTTATGCCCGCTGTTAAGATGGATTTCTGGATTCTGGCCTGGTGGTTAGATCTTAGGAGGCCAGCCCTAGTTATGGTGAAGAGGGAGCGCCTTCAGTGGTCTGCTCTTCTTCAAGAAATTCTTGGCTACAATGTTGATCTGAGGAATAGCTTCAGAAGTCCTCCTCTTATCCAAAATCTGAGGTGAATGCAAATCCAAGCCCACCAATGGTTATCATCTGTAACCTTGAAACAGCCAGAAGTGGTCCAGTCAGGGACATCTACTGGTTTGACAGCCGCTCTCCCGGGCAAGTGCATGACCTTAAAAGGACTTTGCTGAGGGGTCAGGAAGAAGGCCAAACTACAAAACAAGGAAAAATCTTGTGGCACTCCATTTTGGGACACCAAACGTTTAGTAAATGCGAATGAGCCCACCAAAAATATTGCAAAAATTGTAAAATCTTAACTACTGACATGCGCTTGTCTTTAGGCACCTATAAAGGTAACCAAAAAAACCTCTGTGTAAAAGGATAGGGTAATAACAAAAGTGTCCCCACTGCACTGCATTGCAAGATTCTGTATGCAATATAACGATACAATCATCCAAAAGGGAAACCTAGTTTCCAGTACTGATATTCCAAAGGACTGATCAGTTTGCCCATAACATGTGAGCAAAAGGGAAGGGAAGTGAAGCTGAAGGCGTTCCCTTCATAAAGTCCGGTCAGGATAAAAAACAAAGCAAAAAGAGTGGGGTATCATAGACAACTATGGAGGGAAAGTTAAAAAAACAACAAAAAAAAAAAGTCTGTCCGCCCACATCTAGTAATACTAAGTACAACAGAGTGTCATTTCTTTTTGGTACGTTTTTTTAAATTAAATGTTGCTCCAAAGCCTCACTCGCCAAAAACCTGGTGGTCTCTAGAGCAAACTAGGAATAACTAACAAGTGGACTTCCTTTCGAATCTGCAACATTACTCTGGATAGAGCACTACATATAGTGGTTGGATATGCTGTTCTAAACCATCCATTTGCAGCATCCACTAACAACATCCAACTTTAAATATTTCTCCAACTCCCATCAGTTTGGCTTTCATTATTGCCCTACAGTAGTGTGCTGCTAATGAAATGTAACAAGTCAGCAGAAATGTTCTTTCTATGCCATACAGATAATTTCCTAAATTGGTTGACCCCACACTGTCTGGATCTCCTCCATGAGTTCCTTATAACATGGTGTTCTATCATGGCTCAGGAGCGCGGATGGCAGATTCTGCTTCAGAACAGCTTGAATCGGAAGGAGTTTTGAATGTGCCGTTGTCTAGAAATTGAATTTACAATGCAGTCTCCTCCAGACAGATGGGCAGACTGGTAGTGAGGATTCGTTTTTAGAGCTGTGACCTTTTACACAGTCTGTCCTGGTGCACTCTGTGTAAAAGGTGCATTGTGTAAGTTTGGCAAACACCCTAGAATGTGTGAAATTAGTTTAAAAGAAGCAAAGCCTAACTAAAATAAAGCAATACAATAGAATACTAAAATTAAAATTAAGCCCGGTTTTGTTTGATATCAAGGGTAACAAATGGTGCTTATTAGCAGTGATGCTAAATCTCAATCCTTTTCATAGAGATGGTAAGAACATCTTCCTACTGTGTGTGCTTCTCTGGAATAGATATAACAACTAGCAAATAGTGCTTATTCAATTTCAATTTTTAATGAATGGTTGAATATTCTGAATGAATATTCTAGTTCGCCTTCGTTGACACCATTGCATCCGATTAGCTTGGTGTTCTCCCACTCCGGAGTGTAATCCTGAAGAGTCAGTAGCGCCACGCAGAACATTTTCGGCCCACCAGAATAATACTCCGGAGTGGGAGAATACCAAGCCAATCTGCTGTTGATAATATATCCAAAGAAAGACTGTGCCTTAGAGCGGACCTTACTGCGCTGTCACTGAGACAGAATTATTATAGGGATTATCATTCTCAACCGCGCCATTGATTTACCACAGAAAAGATTGATCTTCAACATATAGCTGTGCCATGCCTTGAAAATGACCTACGGTCAAAACACGCGTCTGCGAAGGACACTGGAATATTCAATTAGAATATTCATTAAAAATTGAAATTGAATAAACACTATTTGCTAGTTTTATCTATTCCAGATAAGCGCACACAGTAGAAATATTTTCTTACTGTCTTAACTTGTAGAGATTCATGCGTTAATATCAGCTTTCTCAGAGGTGTGCAGTGGTCTTGTGCAATAGATCAAAATACACATCAAACCCAAGCTCCTCCAACCCAGTTTTCCACACCTTTTTTTATGTAGATGCACTACTTGGAATAACCTCTTATAAATGATTTTGCGTTCAGCCAAGCTATGATTCAAGAGAGCAATCCTTTTTTCACCAGGGACAGAAGAATGAAAGCTGAACCCAAATAACAGTTATTTACTGTAGAACTAGCCATTCCCAAAGTCAACTGTGTACAAAGGTTTAAGAGCACCCATAGAGTGTCACACATTCTGAACAAAGATCAAGCTGTGCTCCTTCACAATTTCCTGAACTGAATCATCGTGTACATTTCATGGGCTACTTGAAAACGAAGTCAAATCACCATAAAAGCAGTGATATGCTGTGCGCATTGTTTGATTAAAAATTCTCGATTAACAGTAGGGTCACATTTAGATCATTTACAGAGTTGCATGTTTTTGTTTAATTAAAAGATAGATGTAACCATTCCAATCTAATAACATACATTGTTACACCACTGATTAACAATGTGATAATTACAACAATGAAAGATACATAGTATCTCTAAATTTGTTTTTCAATTTGTAGGCTCGGCTGTTCAACGAAACTCCTGTCAACCCTAGAAAATGTGCCTACATACTCACCAGGATTTTGTACTTAATAAATCAGGTAACCGACAAAGGAAATGCGTTATTTTGTCTATCTCACATAATGTTGGCATTAATCACACTTAAACTGTTTTCGTTGGTCACCTGGTATGGTAATAAATGATCATTTTTAATGAGGAATGTAGCATATTCTTATTGAAGACTGAATTCCTCTTGAACATGTGATGCACAGTTCATGTGTTTGTTTCTAGCTGATCTAGCTCATGTTGAATGCCTGATCTTGAATTCAATCTGCTGGCGCTGGCAAAAAGTATCAGCCTTGTCGAAAAACAGTGTGCCTTTGTTTTACAATTTAGTATTTTTAGCAATACATTGTTTTGAACCAAATAGGATTTCAGACATTGTGTAATGTATAATTAAAACGCTGTTTCTTACCAGTTGTACATTTCAAATAACTTATTGAATGTAATTTTGCTTTTCTCCAGGGGGGAGTCCGGCATACATTTAATTTGGTTCTGTCTGTTACATGTAAAATTGCCTTATTTAAAACTGTGTGTGAAAGTACATAAATGTCTTCCCCCAGCCCCCACTCACCCCACCCCGTGAACCTGTTGATGTGCCTCTAAATTCAAATGGTCGCACAGGAGAAAATAAATAAAATTGAGTCACCACTGACCTGATTATATTTTGGCTAGGAATAGGTAGATTCATTTTCTCTTCAACCGCAGTGCGAGTGCAGCGTTGCAAGAAAATTAATGAAGATGGAAATATTCTAGCTGAAGGTTCCTTCACCGGCAGCAATATGCATCTGTGACTAAACAATCATTGCAAGATGCACTTTAGTTAGGAAAGTAAAATAGGGTTTCATTTTAAATGACCTGCTTTTAGGGAGAATTTGCAGAAATGTGGTAATTCCCTTCTACTTTCGAGACCGCCAGCTCTTTTTGCTGGACTTTAGCTCTTTTAATTTCTAACCTGAGAGAGTGAGACCTTTTTCCCACTCTCTCGTATTTTTCTGATTTGGACTCGCTGTTTCTTTTTTTTGACTTTGGAGTCTGACAAACTCCGTAGGCATCAACTTTACATTGTGACACACAGCACCTTCAGTGCAGTGGCACAGGGAAATCTCTTAGATTTCCCAAAGGTTTAAAACCTTCTCTTGGCAAAACTACTGTTTCCAAGAGCAGTGAAGTGAAATTGACTTTACTTACATTTTGTAACTTTCTAGACCCAGCACACACTATCTTCCAATAGGGTGCTAGAGGGATTTACTTAGTATCCCCTTTGTCTAGTTTCTCATTTAACATTTTTATGTTACCCTTTCTACAATTAATGGCTGGTGGAAGTGGTTTACTTTTTACTACCATTGTGCGTTTTTCCGCGGGCTGCAATTGCAGCTACAGTAAGACACCCATGGGTGCCCATTTTGTCGAAAAGGCCCCAGTCTTCTTTTTGCGCCATTTCTTGTTGGAAAGGTCCGTCGTGAGATTTACTCTGCGCGCCAAACCAGGATTGGTCTCTTTGTTCGTTTTGTCTTGGCGAGATTCACGAGTGAAGCCCGCCTATGGCTCCAGCATGTCTGTCAGGGAGGTTCCAGAAACTCCCTGTGCTTAGTCTCCTTGGTTACAGAAAAGCACCCATCGGTGATTGGCTGAAGAGCTCTCCTCGGAGCACAGCCACCCAGCTGTATGATTGACAGCTAGGCTGCAAATGAATGGGAGAAACCTGCATAAAAGGCAAGGCTTTTTGGCTTTGAATGCAGAGTCAACCACTGGACGAAGGAATCCAAAGAAGAACTTGAAAAAGACGCTTGTGCAACTCCTGGACCGTTGGTTTGTCCGGTGAAGCTCAGAATTCGCCTCGACTAGAGAAGACCTGCAAAGGACGACTTCTCCCCTTGGGTTGGTGGGATCAATCGACCCCAAGACCAGCTCATCTGGAAATCTGGTCGGAACTGGCTGTACTTCCAATGCTGCTGCAGGAACTGAAGTGCCAGGGAGAGGAACACCAGAATCGAGTGAGTGTCTTTAAGTCGGATCCGAGCTCAAGGAAGATCCTCCGGACTCCCAGGAAGCAGGACTGACCAAGCCTGAACCACCTCAACAGAGTGCTGGACCCCAGATTCGAGGAAAGTCTAAAGTGGTATCTGAAAACCGCTGTGTTGCTATTTGCTAGAGATGCGAGGATCTGAAACCGCGAAGTGCAGCTGAATTGTCCTCCCTCTTGTCGCCACGACTGAGGCCCAGGAACAACAGGATTTGCGGACCTACACAGGAACAGAAGCCAGCTGGAACCATTTCTTCTAACCAAAGGTACTGTAAAACTAAGAGGACTTACCTCTTGTCATGTAGCCTTACTTGTTCTCATTGTTCTCATTTGTACTGGTCCTGATTGCTTTTGCAGAGTTGCTTGCAGCTTTGCCCCTCACAAGCCTCCCAGGGCGCCCTACAGTGATTCTATTTTTTCTACAAAGACTTTATTTTTTTCCCTTTTTGTTTTTGTATTTGTTTTAATTTTTTTTTTTTTGCTTTCATGTTTTTATTTTGCAATAGAAACAAATAAAATACAAAAATCACCAGTCGGATGACCGGCAACAGAATATAACAAAATCTTGTCATACATCTGGACAACAATAATAAATTAGCAATAAAGTTCAACTAATGAAGTCTAAGGAAAGAAAAGAAAGATATAAAGAAAAAGAAGGAAAATCAGTAAAAAGTAGTGAACTCGAACAATATCAACAGCCAGACATTTGAATCATGGAATGTATCACAAATTAATAAGAATAGGATATCCATGGTATATACAAGATAAAAGTATAGTTAATCACAAAACAATGGCAATGAGATCTCCAGGAAACAGAATTATACAGACTTATTCTATACATCACCCATAAACATCAAGGAAGCTTCCCCATATTTCCTAAAACTTATCAATGTCTCCCGCTTGTTTGTGAATAACTTTCTCATAAGTGGAGACGGTAAGCAGCTCCTCCACCCAGTCATCAATACAAAAGGAACCACTCGATTTCCAGCACCTTAATATCCTTTTCTAAGCAATCATGCAAGTGCGGAGAAGCGGATCCTTTTGCTGAATGAAATTTCCTCCATCAGAGACACATCTCCCAGAATCAGTAGAGAGGCAATCATAGGGACTGTACAGCAGAGAACCAAACCCAACCGCTCACAGACGCACTCCCAAAATGTCTTAGTCTTTGGAAAGGACCAAATCAATTGAGTGATGGTGCCCCTCACATTTTTACACTTCCAACAAAGTTCATTCTCCAGAAGGTGTCTTTTGAGTAACCTCACAGGTATCCAATAGGATCTAAAAAGGAGCTTTGTCTGTGAGGCTCTGAGGCCCCAGTCCATAATCATTAGACGTGTATTCCCACAGCAACGCTGCCAGCAATTTAGATCAACATCTCCTAATTCTTCAGCCCAGATGAAATCAACCTTAGGTCTCCTTTACGGCAAGCCTTTAATACACCATACATAGTAGCTGCAGGATGTGATGCACTTTTGCAGGTCTGTAAAGTCGACCAAGCTATATTCTGAGCCGTTAACTGAGACACATCTATACTTGCAGTAATACTGCTCTTTAACCTTCTGTATTCAACGTATGTGCAATCAGACATGTCAAATGAATGGCATAATTGTGCATATGATATCCATTTATTACCTTCAATCAGATCCTTAAGGTATTTTATGCCCGCTAGAAACCATCCTGGCTAAAATAGGACTTTTCCTTTTGATTTTAAATCTGGGTTAAGCCAGATGGAGGCATCGGGGAACAAGTAAGGCTCAGTATTCATGCGTTTAGAAATATTGCGCCAACAGTCTTGTAAGAACTCAGTCAGTGGATTGGTCCCTTTAGATGTTTTTTTCTTGGTCGTCCGAGCTTTTGGATCCAATTGCGACAAAGCACTGCACTTCCAATTTAAACTTTGTGTCTGTTCTTCATCTGTTTCTATGATCTTGCATAGATGACAACTTGTAAATGACAGATGGTAGTCGGCGAAGTTCGGTAAGTTCATTCCCCCTTGCTTCTACAAAGACTTCTAAAATTTTGTGCAAGACTTTTACTTACCTGCAAGAAGTGCTTCAGCTCGCCTAGACTTTTTTTCAATTAACATTGACTGGCCTTGCTCCCTGAAAGACTCTTCTTACCTCTGACTTTGTGCTTTACCTTTCCTCCAGGAAAGGGTTAATTTACTTTGCATTAGGAGTTCAAAAAGTACTTGCCTGCTTCAGAATATTTGTGTAACCTTTGTTTTATTCCCAAACCCTTTTCTTTGACACCAAACTCAGTATTGCTCTAAATGTACCAGTGATACAATGTCCTAGTTATTTTAAGTCACCTCAGGGTGTAGGAACGTCCTGTGTGCCATACCAAATGGGTACTTGGTGATTTAGAGAAACTAAGAGTGTGTATTTTATTTTGAAGTATATTTTTTTGTTGCTTCTGTATTTCTCCCTTCTGAAGAAGGTTTATTGTACTGAGTGTTAAATACATTAATAATTGTTTAATCAAGAAACCTTGAGTGAAAGAGTTTGCTTGAATACTTGTCACTGTGAATCTCTGTGTAAAAACCCTACTGCTCACATTGACCCCTCTTGAGATAAGTCTGGCTACTCAGCCAGACTACCAACCTGTGTAGTACAGACTTATACCAAAGGTGGGGTTCCTATTGCCAGGAGGTCAAGGTTGCTGTAGTCTCCCAAAGGGTACTGCACACAATCTTGCCTAACACCTGCAATGTTTTTTTGTTTTTTTTTTAAATTGGTCTATGAGGAGATTATAGAATGTATAACTATAGATGTACATTCCATTTTTTTGACTCCTCACTTTTTCATTCTTAATATTACGAAAGGGAATAGCAAATACTAGATAAATCCTGCCTTGGCACTGTTCATGGACATTGGACTTGATGGTTATTGATAAGATTTCTAGCTATTCCTCTGTCTCTCTGGCCTTTTTTTGTTGCAGAGTCTGAATGGCAGTGTTTTAATTAAGGTGGACAACTTTTCACTTTTATCACCTTTCTCTGGGTTGCAATTTATCTCTGGATTAAGGCAGTAATGATAGCCATATCCTAACATTCATTTGTCAAATTAGTTAAAATCGACATCATTATTGCAGAACTTTGGATTTGTTTTAGTACTAATAGAACAACACTTTATAATGCCAATAATTTAAAACCCGCCCACAGTGATCTAGAATGCTATGCCGTCTGACTCCCTCTTTGATCTTGCATTGGTTTGAACTGGAATTGTTTTGTATGCTGACCCATCTTCACTTTTCAGTTTGCCAAATTGTAGGGAATTCATTGCATAGGGGAATGGTTTTACGGTATCCAGTGATTTTGATGTAATTTTCAGAGAGGTATTTTTTAACTAAACAATAATAACGAAAAAACACTGATTTTAGTTTTGTAATTAGCGGGGCTGGGGTAAGTGGTAAAAACGGGTGGAGAGGGGTCTGTGGTGGGGCAAAATCATGGGGGAACAGTGGGATTGCCCCACCCCCCCTCAAATAGAAAAAGAAATTGGCGATTTGTACAGTGGTTTGGTTTTCGGTAAAACATCCCTCTGAAATGTTTTTGTTAAAATCACATATGACCTGGTTTTACAGCTAAAGAAACTGATTTATCTGTACATAGCCTTTCTCACCATTTTGTATATTATGATGTGCATTATTTCTTTAATTTTAATCAGGGAGAACATCTGGGTGCCACAGAAGCAACAGAAGCCTTTTTTGCAATGACCAAGCTCTTCCAGTCAAATGATGTAAGTCATTTCTCTTACACAGGTTACAAGAATGACACATCTTTTATTTCCTAACTTCACCTCATCTGTAAAGGGTGCAATGTATGTGAGGGCATGGATATTAAAAACGTTATTTGGTCTGCTCGGTCAGAACATTGCTACTGATTTATTATTTCTGGTGTATAATTTGCAATATCCTAAAAAACTGAGGCTTTTAAATTGAATAGAACAGGTTTCAAATTGGAATAGGTTTGGGAGTTTCAAATGGGTTCGGTAATTAAATGAATACCATAGATTCTGTTGGGTTGGCAGCGCATCTTTGACATGTTACTATTTTTTTCAAAGCAAAATAGATAAATGTACTGTCAATCAATAGGTCTTTGCGTTGTTTAATAGTTTCTTCAATTTTTCTGTACAGCCAACTCTTCGCAGAATGTGTTATCTGACTATAAAGGAGATGGCCTCCCTGTCAGAGGATGTCATCATTGTCACTAGCAGGTTTGTTTATAACTTTTATTTGGTGTATTAGATTGTTTTAAGTGGAAATTAATCCCACTCCACACACGCATGCTTTCACCAGAAATCTGCCTTCTTTAAAAGGCTGAGCAGTGCCGTATTTAGGCTTTCTGCTGCCCTACTCCCAAATACAGAACAGAACTATCAGGATTGCGTATATTGCACAAGTACGAGTGGCGTTTTTTTGTAAGTATGGGGATGAAAGAGTATGTGAGGAATGATATGTGAGATGGGAGCCTTTTTTTGTTTGTTGGTGTGACAATAATGTGTGTTTTTGATAATTGGTTTTTAACAGATGTTTTATCAATGTATTTGATGTCTTTTTGTAAATGTGTCTTATGATCAAAACATGATTAAATAAATAAAATAAATTAATTCCGACATGCTGCCTTGTGTCTAAAGCATACACATATTAAATGGGGTTGTTGTGTTGGAAGGAATTATGCAGCGTTTTTTTACGCATGAATTGTATGGATTAATAATAGGAGGGTGTGCACTTATAGGAGGGTGTGCACTTATCTACAGATAATTGCAGTTTTGTTTGCTACTCCCAAATACATACATGGCCCTGCCCCCAACTTTACTCCACCTCTACCAGAGTCTGCCCCTTCACCAGATCCAGCCCATCAACAAACTCTGCCCCTTTTGGCTTCTTAACATTTAAGGTTGCAGTGATTAGAAGGTTATTGCTTCCTCTCCATTAATTTAAGCCTGTCCTCTTCTATGTTATATTCGTTGAATGAGTGTTTTCAGATCTCTAATGCCCAAGATTTGGAGAAGGGAGTATGTTCTACAGTTCAGTGCAGTGTAGAGGTAATTGTTACGGCTAATTGTCTACTTTCATTGAGGTCTGAAAACAATCTTTGAGAATGACCTAGACTGGTCTGTAATATTAATGCAACATAACTAAATGTGTACATGGTAAAGTTGGTAAATGGTAATGTTTACATATGAAATATATGCAAGTGGTACAGCCACATCTTAGAAAAATGTTGGATAAAGTGATCTCCACTCCCTTCTCATGCTTACAGTTTTGGTGTTAGCAGTTGGCAACATGGAAATAAGGCAAGTTACCTGCTGCAGCTGATGAACCTCCAATCCCTTGGGCTGGAACGCCATTAAAATATGGCAAAATCAGAAGTGAAGTTTGTAAACTCTGCCTCTGCATAGACCCCTCAGTAGAATAAAGACACTTGGAGAAGGTTCTTGAAATCTTTGGCTGTGCATTCTCACGGTGTAGTAATGGATAAGAAAGACCCTATGTTGGAAGCAACAGCATTCATTGTGCTGCATAATGCTGGCGTCATTTATAACAAATGGAGTGGTACCAATGCTAGCACCGTTTATAACACTGTTTATAACAAATGGAGTGGTACATACTGTTTACATCATTGCTGTTTGTGCACTTGTTCAAAATACCCAACAGTCCAGAAGTAAAATTGAGCAGTGGATTGTGCGTTCCAGCACAATATTGCCTTTGTGGTTGTGGTTTAGGTTATGGGTCTTGCCAGCTTGTGTTTAAGGTCATTTAAATGGTTTAACTCAGTAGATTTGGTTGGACTGTACAATACATAGAAATTGAGATTTGTGGGTTTAGATATTGATATCCTGCTGTCGTTTGAAGTACTATTTCACAGTAAAAGTCCTACCTTGTATTTAAAATATAATTAATGCAAAGATCACTTTTAAACATCACGGTTATGCATTGTGTGACATACTTTGCAGTTGGTTCTCCTGGTAGTACTGAGCATGCAGTAGAATGTCATCAAAGACACATGATAAACCCAGCAGGGATGCCATTTGCCTGCTTCTGTGAAAACATGGCTGAATGGATATCTTTACGGGACAGCTTTACAGCTGTGAAACAGTGTGTACCTTTGGCACACAATGTTTGTTCTTACCCTTCTACTATTTTGGATATCCTTTCACAAATACTTGCACATTCTGATTTACTCTTCACCATTTTAACTTCTCTATGACCTTTTTGGCAGCTACAGACGTCTGAAATGTGGAGCCAGGGAGGGAAATTAGTGCTTTCTTCTGAACATCATTTTAGTGCCATGCATGGTAACTCTGTGCGTCACTTAAGCATAGGCATGTATTTAATAATGTAAAATGAAGCATCATTTTTACCTTTACTTTTCTGAACAGAAAACCCTCATTTTTGCAAAGGTTTAAAAAATGCATGTTGTATATTTGAATATAAAAGTGATTGCTTAACACAGTGTATGTGTGTATTGATTAGAATGTCCCTGGAGGATAGCTCAGCGGCAACATTCTCGCCTTGGAAGCAAGACGACACCAAGCAACACAGGTTCGATCCCCGGGTCCACGCTTAGAAACCTCAGGGAATTTATGCGCGTTCTAAATACGCAGCTAAGAAAATAAAAATTCACAACGAAAACAAAAACAATTCCTGTAACAGCGCCTCGATGCCCACGGGCTGTGTGAGCGCTTTAAAAAATGCAAAATAAAAAAATATTTTTTTTTAAAAAATGCTCCAAAGATAATGCAAACTGACACCAATAAAACCAATTAGGTTTTGGCTGTTTTGCATGTTAAAGAGCATTTTGGGAAGATGTGAATGATCAAAGAGCTTTATATCTGTCATATAATTTGAGATTTAACATACCATCCCTTGACATTTTCAAAATGTGGGCTGGTTTGGTTGTTGCTGTTGGTTTTGGTTGTTGCTGTTGTCTCGGGAGGATAGCTTAGGGGGTAACGTGCGCGCCTTGGAAGCAAGACGACACGGAGCAACACAGGTTAGATCCCCGGGTCCGCGCTTAGAAACCTCTGGGTATTAAGCGCGTTATAAATAACCTATCATATATATATATAATATATCATAAAGATGATGATGATGATGATGATGGCTACAGTTCAGACTTTGCCACCTCACACCCTTGATTATCCTATCAAACTAGCCAATTCCAGTGCAACAAAAGAAATCACAGGCAGAAAGCAGACTTAATTTTGAAATTAAAACTATTGTTAGAAGCAGTGTTCTCTTGATTCCTCATCCTCTCCCCACACACATTTGCAGCCCGCTTTATCAACTGAGAGTACGTCTGCTATGTGACTCACCTCTGAATCAGTGGAATAGGAATGGCCAAACAAGCTCATTCCCATTCTAGCTGGGGGACTGGTGAGTCTGTCTCTGAACTGTTCTGCAGCTCAAAGGATCTCTGTGAAGATCAGTGGGATGGGAAAGCACAGTACCAGCAGGTGGTCCAGCAGAGGTGAGGTAGCATTACCATGCAATACTGCTGGCAGCAAGCAGCAAATTGAACAGGGGTCAAAAGAGGACAGGTGGCCATCTTGCAATATCTTGAATTATGTGCTGTAATACATTCAACACAGTATGAGCCTTGATACCTGAAAAATTGGTACAGGTGAAGTCTGCAAGTACTTCAGTAGAGAAATAATAGAAAAGCGCAAGTGCATTCCCAGAGAGCAAGCAAAGCTTGGGTCAACAGCTGCACGATGCCAATATCAATTTCGAAGTTGGTAACCTGTCTAATATGGGTCTGGTCTATGAATGCATGGCACGTGACTTTTCCGTTACTTGGGTTGTACCGCCACAGTCCCCTTGGAGTTGTGGTGCCTTCAAATGGACATCTGCCGCCACGTTTAGTGGATTGTTTTGGAGTGAGCAAAGTATCCTGCACATCCAGTCAGTGCAGATGTATGTCTTGCTAGTTATTCTTTGGTAGGTGAATACATCCTCTTCCCCCTTCACCATGAGCCACCTTTCTCGCAGGGGCTCTGTGCTGCCCTCTGCACTCCAAGAATATCAGTATATCACATCCTCTCCTAGAAAGTGCCCCTGCTCCATCATCAAGACTCGCAAGAACATTTTTCATGGTCTTCCCTTCAGCTCAAAACTCTCAACCAACACACTTTTCTCATTGGTCTTGACGTTCTTTTCACCCTCAAAGACCTCAATCGTCTGTATCCTTCAGCCAACTCTTTGCACCTCTCATAAGCCTTCATCCCATAATCCAATGATCTGCATGCGCCTCAATACTAATGCCATATCGGCATCTAAATACTTAGTTGAGATCAACAATCTGCAGTTTTCAAGAACCTGAACATCCTCTGCCATCTCTGAAACATTGCTTGTTAATTTCCTGAGAGTTGTCTGGGGCTACTCCACTACTCGCACCTCTACTTCCTCCCTTCCTCCATCACTATCCATGTGCAGAAAAGGTCCCCAAAATCTTTTTTGACAAGGTTCACAACATTAATCATGGAATTCCTTATGGAAACTCCCTCCCATCTGCCCCACCTCAATAGCTCACATGCCACCACCCCTCTTTCACCGTCTCCTTCCTTCTCTCACATCTCCAGGCCTGATCTTCTCTCCAGAATGAGGGCCCGTCACCCCTTCAGTCTCTCCCCTGCCATCTTCAAAGAACTTTAAGCTCTTCTTCAGTCACCTCTTGCTTCTGATTAACTACTCCCTCACTTCCAGAAGCATGGCTCCCGACTTCCAAAATATTGTCACAGCTCTCCTAAAAAAAAACACAACTTGGACCAGTGTGTCTCTGAGAAATGCCATTCTGTCTCAACCCGTCACCCCCTCCTTGACACTGAGTCCTCCCTATCCCCCTTCCCTGCACTGCATTAAGCTCACCTTGCTTCACCTATTTGCATATTTGGCTTTCAATTATTCTGCTATGCTTATTATGGCTCCTATTGTTTTGCGAGACTAGACAAAACCCCTGATGCCCCATGTGACACAATTCTTCGCTGGACGGTGGCCATGCACAGCTGGATGATGACAAATGAGCTCCTGATGACAAACTATCACCCTCGCTTCCAGCCATTTAGCCTTCATCCCTCATGTTGGGTCTAAAGTCCCGAAACTGTGGCTCTGAAGTGAACCGCCTGATCTTTTTGCTTGCCCTGACAGATTCTGCAGCCTATTTCTGTAATAGTCCTCATCCAAGGCTTCCCTAGGTTTGCTTCTGTGTTTTTTGTGCTCCCTGGCAGACATTAAACCTTTCAGGATGGGGTGCCGAAAGATGCTCTGTTTAACCTGGTCTAGTTAGCTGTTGGAGCCCCAAGACGTTGGGGCCAGTGAGGATCCGTGACTATTCACCCAGGCGCATGCTAGGGGCTCCTAGCATAGCTGTTATGGATTTGGACTTTGGCTGGTTTTCTGGGTTGAGTGAGTTCTTTATAGCATTGCTTACCTTGTTTGGCTGCACTGGGCAGTTCTAATGGACTTAGTTTCCACCTTTTCTTTATACTTTTGTTTGGTTTAATGTCGGCACCCCACCTTAGGTGGAATGCGGCAGTGACACTTGAAGTCCTTTTTTTTCTTTTAGGTAACCTTTGTGACCCTTTTTGATGTGGCGAGAACAGCCTGGTGGTAGTAAACCTATTTTCTTTTCTTTTATGATGTAGTACCATATACCAATGCATTATCACATGATAGTGACTTTTTGGGTACCATATACTCAATAAAGCTGCTTCTGAGTACAACACCTGTTCTTTGGGCATGTTGGCAGTTTTCATGCCCTTCCAGGACAGAAATGCCCATAGTTGGTCATGCACTCCCCTGGGCTCCCACAATGGACTCCGGGTCAGTGCTGTGTGTCTGAACTGGCTGGATTTATGCATTGGGCCTGTCTAGTTCCAATCCTCATTCAGGCCAGGGAATGTCTTTTGCCAGGCAGATGTGGGGTGGCTGGCTGTCCATTATCGGACAGCCTCTCTCTGTATGAAGGTTTGCTAATCATTACCATCAGAGGGCTGGGGTCATTCCCAACCTGGATTTGTGATATAAGGAGAGTTTGGAGCTGTTCTATGTATTGCCCACTGTAACAAAGAGTCTGAAGACGCCACAAAGGAACACCACTGGAGGGCTGCATCTGTGGACTAGCTTTGCCAAAAACCTCCACGAGGTACCTCTGGACCTTCTTTGTGTGACAAGCGCAGATCCTCACTGGGCACATTTGTCCCCTAGACTGGTAGGCTTAACCATTCTGATGTCCTGCACAGCCATTCTTCTTTCTCTGGGCCTCTGAAGCATCGCTGTAACTTCCCATTGCCCAGACTATCCTCACAAGGCACACTACGGATATCTGGATTCAGGCATCTGCTGTATCCCTGCTTCAGAAACAATCTTGCCGTGTGGCTTGATAATCTGTATATCGATCTGTCATGGGACTTGAACCTGGTGACCTGCTTCTGCTCCCTACTTTGAGGGGATACTCCCTGGAGTCTGCTGTCTTGCCCTGTGACCTGGAGCCTGTCTGAACCTGTACTGGGTCCCTGCAGCAACTCGCCAATTCCAAAGTGTCCTGGGGAGTTTTCCAATCATGGGAGTCCAAGTGGTCTCCGTTGACCATCTGCTAGCCAGACCCATACAAGATACTGTAAATGACAACTGCACCTCCCCCTACCACCTGCAAGATAGCCGAAAATATGAGTAGGTGTCCCCAACAGTGTCCATCTACACATGCTCGTATTATTCAGTTAGAAGTTTGGGGGCTGACCACTCTTGATGCCCCTCTGTGCCTTTACGAATTCAATAAGGGTGAAGTCCTACCCCTACAACCACCCTTGCTTGACGACGGGTCGTGGAGTGGAGTGGAGTGGAGTTCTGTTCTAGGATACCTTCCTGGATATCCCTTAGTACCTTGAAATTGAGGGGTGCATCGTCACTTTATGGGAAACCCTTTATCTGAAACTTGTGTGTAACTACCCCAACAAATAACCCATTGCCCTTGGTCAAATCTTCCAAAGTGGGACTTTGTCAGTGGTTTCACCCCGCATTTCCAGGTACTTACCTTTTGAGCTAGTCCCAATGAAATCCTGGATACTGAACTGGTTGGGTAGTAGAATCCTCTAAAGCCTTATAGGTATTACCTTCTATTTAAAAGGTACAGGGTTTTGACTGTTTGAGCATTTGTGGCTTCTCTCCTACCTTAGTTTGTAAAATTAAGCTATGCAAAGCACATGGAATACAATTCAGTGTGTATACTAAATTGGGTTAACAACTGTATGTATATGTGTAGATTGTTTTTGCCTAGTGAGTGGTAGTGTTGACTTTCAGTGAATGTATTCGTAAATAAATAGTATGATAAACATTTTAAACATCTCTGTAGACATTTAATTACTTGTTAACTTTATTTGATGTGGACGGTACCTGCCACAAAAGCCCTAATATCCAGAGTCTAAGCCAAACTGCTTAGCCTACGCTACACAGTGCAAATTTGATTAGAGCAACATGTAAAAAGCCCTTGCAGCCCCACTAGGCTGGCTTCCCAGAACCGTCTACAAGCGTTGGTTCTGTAAACCCTCCTAACACACTAGGTGGCACTCTTGCATTAGGAACTCTGGGAGTTCCACAACTAAATTTGATTTCCATGGTGTGCAAGGAAACAGATGTGGCAGTGTATGGTGTTGGTTACCCTGAACCTAGGAACGGATACCTTACCCGATCTGGGGTGTTTATGAACAGGATGTTTGGGTGCAAGGCTGGATCTGCATCCTTTTTTGTTTGCCCAGGAACAAATCTGGGAAGGAATCACTGTGGCGACCTGCAATTATTGGTGAAAGGATGTATTATTTGGCTATGTGGTTGAGTTTGCACTCTACTTACGGTATTCGAATAAGATGGGATATCTGCAGCCAATCCTTCGTCACTTCCAGGGAGTTCTGAAGTACAGAGAAGAATCTATAACCCAAAGATGATATAGGCTTTACACCACTTCATTGAATTAAATGGGAGCAGGTCATTCCCTTTTAGAATACAAGGATCCCTTTGGGACATCCTAACCCTAACTTAGGTGACCTTGGTGCAAAGAGTCTTAAGTTAGCTTTGAACTCTTCTGGTAACCCTAATATGGCAGGTACACAGTCTCTATATTTGAACTATCCATTTTACAAGTGTACTCCTCTGTAATTCTGCATTTCATTTTAGATTTTTTTGAGAAAAATGTTTTGTGGCCAATCACTTATTGTACCTTTTAACCACTATGCTCCCCCTGCACCCCTCAGGAATGTTGCTTTGGCTGCTCTGTTACATTTACCACTATTAAAGTCAGGTGGACTTAAGGGTATCTCTGTTGCCTAGTTGTGGGATAACTACTCTCATACCATGAACAAAGGTGCAGAGAGCAAGCATCTAGCACATTGCCCTTCCCCTCGATACTAATCGCTTCTGTGGGGTCAGGGAGGCAAGGTGGGATATACAGCCACTGGTCATGACTAAGGTGTCCATGGAGAGTATAAGTCCCTTGAGTCCATAGGAGGTTGAGGGAGTTCCATGTGACCACCTATAACATTGACTACAACTTACCTAGAAAGCCTTGGAAATTGGCACGCAATACCAGATTTGGCAAGTGTATTGATAAGGTCTCTGTGAATCCACATCTCGTGTGTTGGAAAAAAATATATAAGAATGTAAGATTGTGATTAGAATCTGAGTGCACACACCACTTCCAAATAATATAAAGTAATCTGCAGCTTTATTTTTGTCAATCGCTGGAACAGACTCGAAGCACTAAAAAAAACAACCTGAAAACTAAAAGGACCGTTCTAAAGCTCTACCCAAGATCCTGCTTCTGAATTGCTGTTGTATCTACGGATTCTAGCTTTCTCAAGGATCTGAGGGATCCATGCTGTCCCCTCCTCCCTTCTTTGCCCTCCGCCCCTAAATGAGCTGGTGGGCCTTCAAGATGGCTTTGCACCAAGAAGACACGTTGCTGCTTGCCTTGGCACAAAATAGTGAGAACATTACGCTCATGATAGCAAATAAGGGCTAAAGGCATATGGTTACAATACCGAACTAGAACTCAAAGAACATTCTTCAAAGATACCTGGGATTCGGAAGAAGCCCATGCAGTCTGAATTGTCTGGCAACTGGTCTGCTGATCTGTACCACAGCAACTACTGACTTGGTGCCCAGCCCAGCATCACCTTCAGTGACTCCAAAATTGACGTACCTGGTTAGGAGCCTTCTTTTTTACTACCAGGATCGTGTATGACCCATGGGAGACGACTTCTGCTGCTGACAAGTGTTGTTGGCATTTAGAACTATCAACAAACCTTTGGCACGTACCAGTTGCTGTTCTACAACTGAGAAGTCCATCCTTTTGGCTTTACACCTCTACAATTTAACTCGATGTATTCTCTTTAGATTAAACTTTGGGCACCTTTCTAAAGTAAAACTGATTACCCTTGTTGCCTGGACACCTTGATTGATCTTGACCTCTCCTGGTGACCCTGCCACGACCTAATGACAACGATCTATAATTTACAAACTCACTTGCCTGTAAAACTGCATTTTATTTTGTTCTTGCACAGCAAGATAAAGATATATTTTGTATGAATATTCTCTTATAAAATATACTATAAAGTATTACACAGTACCTTTAACCACCCTGCTGAGAATTAACCGTAGCAGTTCACGCTAAATATCAGGTGTATGTTGGGGAATCCATATTGCCTAGTATCACAGACCCTATACAAAGAGCTGACGAAAACCCTTACAACCAGTGTACTTCCATTCAGTTAATTGAAAGGATAAAATCCCACCTCAGATTAGTGCAGCTCGATATTTCATCTACAGACCTATGGTCTGGGTTAGAGGTTTCATAAGGCCCTGAAACCTCTCTTAAAGAAGGTTGTGAACTTGGATGCTCCAGATTAGTGTTTCACTTGGTCATGTTTGACATTGGAAAGGTACCATAATGTTACATCAGTTTTTCGCCACAAAAACTGGTTTACGGGAGAAATCCACTGGGATTCTGGGCTTCATCTTTGAAAACAGGAAGAGCAAGACAACACCATGCCAAATCTAGCCGACTCCTAGGAAAGCATGTGAATCGTCACATCCCACGTAAAGAAGCTCAAGAGGGCCCAAGATAGACAGAAACACATATATAATAGAACAGCTCACTGAACACATTCTAAAAAGAAAATCAATTACTGGTTGTTACTCACCATTGTTGGGTAATTGGTAGCCAAATGACATGGGCTTTATAAAGCATTTGAAATAATGGGAAACAAATTAGCAAGTCCGTCTGCCTGAACTTTAAAAGAGAGCAAAACAATCAAATGCACTGGTTAAAAACGTGTAAGCCCCGGGAAGAAGAAACTGATGCCATTGCCTATATCACCAACGAAAAATACCCAGAAGATGTAATCGTTCCCCAGAGGGACGATGAAGGCACACCTCCCAAATATTTCCCAGTCACACAAGACGAAATGGGGCGATTTCTTCAACGTTTTCAAGATTTTGTTTCAGTAAGACCAGGCTGAATAAACATCCTCAGGCATCTAATAGGAACATTTCCTTGGGAAGGTAGTGAGACGAATAACTTATCAAATGCACAAAGCTTTAGGGGTCAGTATTCTTTATAAAAGCGTTGATAAAATGCTGAACATTTGGATTTGTAGAAAAACCTTTTAGTGAGTAGGTCTCCCCCCTAATGTATTCCAAAACCTGATGGCTTGTTATGCTTTTGCTTCGTTTTTTCAGAATCCACCCTGAGGTCTTGCCAAACCAGTCAAGCTAGGTCAGTAGAGTGCTAAGGTTTAAAGACGTGGATGGGGACAGTGGTCTAAGGCTACAATGACACACACACATATCACTCCAAGAATTTCAGTTAAACAGAGAAGTATAGAAACATAAAATCATTTATTAGGCCTTTAAAAACACTCTAAACACATGAAAACATCAGGTAAATCGTGTTGCTAAACTATTATCAAAATACATATTCGAGGGGATTGGGTCCTCCGACGTATTCCATATCTATGACAGTAATCGGAACAGATGTGCTGCGTGCTGCTTCGGAAAATCTTCGGCTCCTCCGTCGATGACGTCGATACGCCGCCCTCGAGGACCTCCTCCGACAGCCGACGTCACTGGATGTTAAAAGTAGGACGCACGACGCCCGTAGCCTCAGTTCCGTTTTTTCCGCAAACGTGTTCGCTTCGTGAATCTCGGTACGCCTCGACTCTTTGGAGTTTCTGTTGTTCATCTCTGTTCTTCGAACCTGTTTGTTTGTGACGTTATTCTTCGTGAAGATGTCTACCTCGTCTTCAACCCCGCGTCCGGACTTTAAGAAATGCGGGAACTGTGGGTCCATAATGTCGGTGATGGACTTGCATGATGCCTGCCTCTGGTGCCTCGGGGAGGCCCATGACACGGATGACAAGCAAGGCTGACGAGAGCCTTGAGAGGTTGCAGACCTCAAAAGCTGCAGCAAAGTCATTGGGCGCTGCAGTTCGAGAACCTCCGCCCTTTTGTCCTAGGGGACAGCAATGGAGGGGAGGTTCCTTTAGGTATTACTCATCCTTTGGTAAAGCGAGAGGAGATGCCAGTCAAAGGGGCCACCGTAGGAGTACCAGAGGTGGAAAACAAGGTACTCGAGGTGCCAAGGCCGCTCGGGCCGTTGCCTCTTTGCCCTCAGGCAATGCCGCAGCCACTTCAGCTCAGTGATGAGGCCATGTCCCATGGTTCGCCGGTTGGGGGAAGGCTGGCGCAGCATCTTGCAGAGTGGCGCGCCATTACTTCAGATGTGTGGGTTCTGGAGATCATAACCCACGGCTACTGTCTTCCTTTCCGGCAGAGGCCTCAAGACAATCCACAGGGGAATCTCTCTTTGAAGAGTCCGGATCCGCTCCTTGCGCGGGTAATTCAATCCCTGCTGGAGAAAGGCGCCATAGAACTGGTGCCTGTAGCGGAGAGGAACAAGGGATGGTATTCCCCTTATTTTTTGATTTCCAAGAAGGACTGGGGATTGAGACCCATCATGGACTTGCACGGTTTGAACAAACTCCTCAGGAAGGACAAGTTCAAGATGGTTACTCTCAAGTCCTCCAGGCCCTTCAACTTCAGGACTGGTTTGTGTCTCTCGACCTCAAGGACGCTTATTTTCCTGTGCCAATCCATCCAAAGCACAAGAAGTACCTGAGGTTTGCGGTTGGCGAAAAGCACTTTCAGTTTCAGGTCCTGCCGTTGGGATTGACCTCCGCCCCGAGGGTGTTCACCAAGCTCATGGTAGTGGTGGCAGCGCACCTCAGGAAAGGGGGGATTCACGTCTACCCCTACCTGGACGATTGGTTGATCAGGTCACGCTCTCCCGAGCAAATCCTGGATCATCTGTCAATCACCTGCCACTCCTTCCACAAGCTGGGCTTCTCCCTCAACTTAAAGAAGTCCCATTTGACACCAACTCAGAGGCTCCAGTACAGCGGAGCGGTGCTCGACACGTCCCTGGGGCAGTGTTTTCCTCACAGGGTGAGGGCCCATCACATTCAGCAGATGGTGCACAAGTTTCAAATTGCCCAGACTCTCGCAGCGTTCGAGTTCTTGAGACTGCTCGGCCTCATGGCATCCTGCATTCTTCTGGTGCCAGAGGCCAGGTTGCGGATGAGATCTTTGCAGTGGGCACTCAAGCTCCAGTGGTCTCAGTCCTCTGGCAGGATGTCAGACCCTGTTCAGGTGCCGCCTTCGGTCGCACAGGACCTTATGTGGTGGGCCCACGAAGGCAATCTGATGAGGGGGGCTCCATTTTGGCTGCCTTGGCCGGAGGTGACGATCGTGACGGACGCATCCCTCACGGGATGGGGAGCTCATGCCAACGAGTTGAGAGTCAGCGGTTGTTGGTCTCTGTTGGAGTCCAGACTCCATATCAATCTGTTGGAGCTGAGGGCCGTCAGGCTAGCCCTGAAGGCTTTTCTGCCGACTGTGCGAGGAAAGAATATCCTGATCCTGACGGACAACACGGCGGCCATGCACTACCTCAACAAAAGGGGGGGGGGGACAGGGTCACTTCCTCTGTGCAGGGAGGCGATGCAGCTCTGGTTCTGGGCAATCCAGCAGGAAGTTTCGATCTCGGCAGTTCATCTGGCCAGAGACGAAAACGAGACGGCGGACGCTCTGAGCAGGCAAAGCGCGATCTCTCACGAGTAGGAGACGCGTTCGTGGTGGAGTGGTCATTCCCACTGCTGTACGCGTTTCCTCCAGTCCCAGTCATCCTGCAAGTACTACGGAGGTTACGGAGTTTCGGTTCCCGGATGATCCTCATTGCTCCGGCGTGGGCCCGGAGGACGTGGTACTCGGACCTTCTCGACTTGTCCATCTGCCCTCCACGTCGTCTTCCCTACCGAGACGATCTGCTCTCATGGGAGGGGGGGGTCAGGTTCTCCATCCAGAGGTCAGGTCTCTCAACCTTCACGCTTGGTTTCTGAAAGGTTGAGGTATAAGGATTGGGACCTCCCTGAAGACGTGATGGAGGTGTTGCTTTTGGCCAGAAGGCCCGCAACAAAGTCCCTGTACCGTTGCTGTTGGAGAAAGTTCTGTGACTGGTGCAGGGTTAAGAATGTGGATCCTTTTGCATGTGACATTCCCATGGTTCTGTCTTTTTTGCTTTCTTTGGCACACAGGGGCCTTCAAGTGTGGTACCATTAAAGGTTACCTGGCGGCGCTGTCCATATTTAAGCGCTCGTCTGAAGAGTGTTCCTATTTTAAAATTCCTTTAATTTCTCAGTTTCTGAAAGGGCTCCGTCACCTTTCCATGTGCCCGGTTGGGATTTGAACCTTGTTCTCAAGTTTCTAATGGGTGCTCCGTTTGAGCCTTTGCATTCATGCCCTTTGAGACTGTTAACTCTGAAAACTGTATTTTTAGTTGCGGTCACTTCCGCTCGCAGAGTGAGTGAGTTACAGGCACTTTCAGTTAAGCCACCCTTCACTGTGTTTCATAAGGACAGGGTTGTCCTTGGTGTTCGTCCTTCTTTTCTTCCGAAGGTGGTGTCAGAATTTCATTTAGGCCAGAAGGTTGTTCTTCCGGCATTTTATCCTCCTCCACATCCTGGTAAGGAAGAGGAGAGGCTCCACAGGCTTGATCCTAGGAGAGCGTTCAGCTTTTATATTTCATGCATGTCCCGGGTCAGTGGACGAGCAGCTCTTTATTGGTTACACTGGAAAGCGTTTGGGACAGGCTGTGACGAAACAGACTTTGTCTCGCTGGATTATTTTGGCTATCTCTGATTGTTACCGCTTGGCGGTTAAGGACCCACCGGTCGGCTTACGGGCCCATTCTACCAGGGGTATGGCTGCCTCTACTGCCCTGCAGAGGGGTGTTCCTATTCGCAACATCTGTGATAAAGAATAATTCTTCCAAAAGAACATGAGTAATTTGTTCGCCTTTACGACCTGGGCTTCGGTACATACTTTTGTACGTCACTATTCCCTCGGTTCCATCCGGGGGCAGGATCTGGACTTTGGCAAGGCGGTCCTTTACTCTGCAATTTGATTGGGCATTCTAAATTTCTGTTTTCTAAATTCTTTTCCCACCTCCTTGCATTGGTACTGCTTTGGGAGTCTGTCATAGATATGGAATACGTCGGAGGACCCAATCCCCTCTAAGAGCAAGTTACTCTCTTACCTGGTAACGTTCTTTCGATGGGATGGTCCGACGACATATTCCATATCGCTCCCTCCCTACCTTCCCCGCTACAGAATTTCTTATGCGATTGCAGCTTACGTTTCCGCAAGACTTTGTGTGTCTGACTGGCAGAAGACTGGTGGCGCACGTTCTGGGGAAAAAAACTACAACTGAGGCTATGGGCGTCGTGCGTCCTACTTATAACATCCAGTGACGTCGGCCGTCGGAGGAGGTCCTCGAGGGCAGCTCATTGACGCAGGACGCATACGCCTAAGATTTTCCGAAGCAGCACAGCTGTGGTGATTACTGTCATAGATATGGAATACGTCGTCGGACCATCCCATCGAAAGAACGTTACCAGGTAAGAGAGTAACTTGTTCTATGCATGCGCTGTCCACCAGACTACCACGGATCCTAGGCATCACTTTACACCCTTGTAACCCTATGGAGGGGGGAGGCAGGAATAGGTTGTATAACCTATCTCCCCCCCCCCTTACTCTGATTCAGTATGGGGAGGGGGTTCGGAATAGAATTCCTACACACTATCCTTGAGACAGCTAATCAACAGCATAATCATAAGCAATACTTTGTTAGGTCGGATCTTTCATTTTATGCCAAATCCCCTTCACATGTGTGAAGCCAGCACCTTTTGCTGGACTTGTGGATTTATTTTCTATGTTCCATAGTGAGTGGGAAAGTTTTCCCCTACTCGCCCCTTTACTCTGGCTATGGGAGCCATTTATGTATCTCTCCATACCTTATTTCTGGAGTCCTACTTTCCTCCACCTTTGTAGACATCTTTTGCTGCACACAGCACTCTGTGCTATGTAGCTGGGAGCCCCTTGGGCTTCCCTTTGTATTTTCATTCTCCTTGTGAGAACTAATGTTTCCAAGGATAGAGGGATACTTTTGATCCTTTTTACCTTTCCTTTTGTAGGATCAGCACACACCACCTTATGTGGAGTGCTGAGGGGTTGCACTGTATCCCTTTTTCTTACTGCTCCTGTAATATTTCTGTTACAGTAACAAGCCTACCCGAATGGCTGGTGACAGTGGACGTATTCCACCGACTTTTGTTTAATTTTTAACTGCAGGCTGTGTTCACAGCCATGGTAGTGCACAAAAGGGTCACCATTGACCCAAATTGGTGGCTGTTTTCTTTTTGCGCCATTTCTTGTGTGCTTGTTCTTTCATGGTCCTCCTTCTGCCATGCTGGGGAAAGGGGGTCCAGGTTTGACTTTTGTCTTCGGGGGGAATCCTTTGTGAACCCTGCCAAGGCGCCAGGGTGTCTGTCAACACCGGAAACGAGGGAGGAGTCCGAAACGCTGCAGTTCTTTGTCTTCTGGTATGCCTGCCTCCTTGAACCAGTTCCAACTGGGAGGCTGACTGTCCTGAAAGGAATGCCACCACCCAAAGTTTGAATATAGCATGAGTGCTGATTGGCTTGTTTCCTGGATACATGGCTTTCAACCTGAGGCTGAAGACAAGTATGCCACAGGAGCTGAATCCTATGAGGAAGAAGAAGAGAAGACACCTGTAGCCGTGACCGAACGACCGGAGATGCCTGCTGAGTGACTGCTGCTGTGCTGACCCTTATTTCCTTGCAACAGAGGAGACCCGAAGAGGACCTCTCCTTCCCTTGGACTGTGGGACCAATCAGTCTTAAGAGGACCTGTATTTTGAGCCATCCCACGACGAGCGGTGACCTTCCTGGGTTGCAAACCACCAATACCTTGGGACATGGAGCCTGAGTGTTGTGCATCGTCTTCCGAGGAACAAATCTTCCTGAAACTTTGGTGGACTCCTGCCAGACCTGCAGAAGCAAGATTCACTCCTCGAAGACCCCTCATCAGGGTGCTGGACTGTGGAAAGCGAGGCAAATCGTTCAGCCGAGAACCACTCTTCATCTGGTGTTTTTAAAAGGTCATCAAAATACAATGGCGCGAGAAGCAACAAAGAATCCTTTGCTGGGAGCCTTTGCACTTATCTGCTGCTGCAGAATCCCTTCCATTCTTTCATCTGAACACCAAGAATCCATTGACTGGGTGCTGTAGCTGCTGCATCGTAAGGGTGTCCGCCTGCATCATCTTCACTGCGGAGGTACTGCGAGACTCGAGATAATACTTGAGTCGTTCTGTCGCTCCTGTGTGGCTGGGGGGATAGGTTGTGTGTTGGGAGTTTGCCCATTCACGTTCCCCCAGGCCTAATACTGAAATGCATTCAGGAAGCCTTCTCCAAAGTTCCTGAACCCTTTTACCCACAAAAAAACGTTACTTGCTACTGAAGATTTCCACAGGAACTCTTGACTTTCTACACTTCCAGATTCTCAAAAACTACATAACTAGATAGGGATGGACAACTAAAGCAATAGTCTCTGTAAAAGGATTGTAAAGTAACTTACCTTGTGTTGGTGTTGTTCCGGTCCATAAGGATCTGAAACAAAGTATTACAAAGTTTTTACTCACCTTTGAATTGTATACTGCCATTCAGAAAGATGATTACCAAGTTCCTACTTAGCATTGCATTGTGTCTACTGTTGTGAAAAGTATTACAAAGTTTACTACAAAGTGGTTTTTACTTACTTGAACCGCATACTGCCATTATGTAAGTCTTTTACGCTGTGGTTTACTTACCAGAAGTATTGTATTATTTTTACATTGTGTTTGCTAATTGTGATAGTACTTACATTACTGAAGAATTGTTCTTTGCATCTGTGTATATATAATAAACCAGTATTCTTAAGCAACTCTGAGTATATGTGTTTCTTTGAACCGTATGTATGCTACAAGTTCTTTGTACCATTCTATAGCCCTCTCTCCCTCCAAAATAAGCCTGGCTGCTCTGCAATTGCTGCCCCTATCTTCTGTATTGCCAATTGGAGAGTCTTTTAAAGTCCCAAAAGATGGACTTTAGAACAACTCCCTAACACTTGAATAACTGAGTGGTAAGGAAAGTGAAGAGTTAGAAAACCGGTTGATATAAATCCAGGAGACACAGAGAAAAATGTATTAAAACGCATATGAGCAATCCTAGAATTGGATCCCTATCCTTAGTAAGCACAGCCCTGATATGAAATGGGGCCTATTGCCCAAAAGCCACCAGTTCCACAAGTTAAACTGTTCAGGTAGGTTTACTATTGGATTTGAGCAATGGCAGTGGTTGCTTCTAAGAGTTAGAGAAAACAGGAAAAGTTCAGGTAAGTGTCTCTGTTAGGGAGTTTTAGTAACGTCCACCGGTGGTAAGGCTGAATAAGACTCACTCTTAGGTGTACAGGGCTCCAATTCTTAGGTCTAGCCTGGGTACTTCAACCTGGAAAAACACGGTCGGGTCGTCCACCCCAACGTAGGTCAGGAGGCGCAAACAGCAACACATCTGCCTAGGTAAGTACCCAGGAGTCAGACACTACCTTCTATGATGAAGAACGACAATGTCACCGGCAGGTGCCCACGGTACTACAGCAGCTCCGTTCGGGTCTCTGGCCTTGGCGGTTAGAGGGGAAACCTTTGGAGGGAGCAGATGACTCGGTCACAGGGATGCTCAGCAGACGAACTTTGCTGCACTTGGTTCTGGAGGCTCGACACAGGCTTTGGAGCAGCAACGGTTGTCACCCGGTAGACTTTCTTCCTTCTCTCGGCGCCCGACTCTTCTGAGGGGACTTCAGCAATTGGAATTGAGTCTCTGCAGGCCCACACAGATGCCCAGAAGTCTGCAGCCAGAACGATTCTTGACTAGACGCTGTACCCGTAGCAGTGCCAGAGGCCCCAGGGTGTTTGGGTTTTGCAGGCCTGGAAGGTTGCAGCACTTTGTGGGATGGCTCAAAATTCAGATGGTCTCGTGACTGGCTTGGCCCACCAGTCCAAGGGAGAAAGTCATCCAGTCTGGATCTTTCCTGTCACTCAGAAGATAGGACCAGAGCAGCAGCTGTTATTGGCTTGGCTGTCGCTGGAGGTAGTTGCAGACAACCGATTTTTTTTTTTTCCTTCTTCTTATTCGGAATGGATCTTTCTGTGGTCGACTCTGGCTTCAGCATCAAGACCCTCGCCTTTTATGCAGGGGCCCAGCCAATCAGCATGCATGCAACATTCAAACTTCGGGTGGTGGCTGTCCCCAGTGGACAGGCAGGCACAAAGTCAGAAATGGATCTAACTAGACCTGAATAGTTTTGGTGTCCTCCAAGACACACTGGTGCCTCTGGGTGGGATTCTCAATCGGGGCCTGTCAAAGACAACAGAGTGAGCAGAATTTCCCCCTACCCAGGTCAGCAGATGTAGGCTCAAGAAAGGGCAAACCATCTTGAGTTGGCGAAAAAAGAAGACTGGCACCATTTTAGGTCAATGGTAACACATGTGTCCCTTACAGCCTGCGTGTAAAATTCACAAGTCGGTAGAAAATATCCACTGCCACTAGACTTGCCACTGTAACTAGAAAGTTATAGGAGAAGTGGGAAAAGAGGTGCATTGTGTCCCCTGAGCACGCCACATAAGGTAGGGTGGTCTGATTCCACATTTTAAAAGTCAGGTAGGATAATAAAAAAAAGTGCCCTATCCTAGTAACAGTATGTTATCACATGAGTATAAAAGAAACCCAAAGAGGGAAGCTCAAGGAGCTGCCAGCAACACTGCACAGAAGATGCTGTGTGCTGCTATAGTAAAATACAGATGCCTCAAAAAGATGGAGGAAAGCAGACTCCATCAAAGATAACCAAAAAGGGTTTCCAGAGCCACAGAAAAAGAATGAGTGGTTGAGGAAAAAGGTTACCACTCACTCAGGAGAGGCAGATAAAACCCCCAAACTCCAGCTAAAGTGCTTGGGGGCTCACTAAGTGGGGAGAATTACACACAAGGTGAGAATTCTACCCAACGGTTTCTTCCAGTCCCACCATGCTAATGAACACCCTAGGGGGGGATCCTTGGCCAGACCACCACTGATCCTAGTCGGGCGAGAGATGGGGACAGCACTTTACGTCCTTGTATCCCTATGGAGGAGGAGGCAGGAATAGGTTGTATGCCTTACCCTCCTCACCCCGATTCTTTCATGGACTACTTCAGGGATTCCTAGATCCACTGGGCCCTCTTGCTTTTGTGATGAGTCCAGTTGAGTGAGGTCTAGGGGCCGCGGTGCAGAGGTCGATTTCAGCATCTGGACGGTGTCTGGCTAGAACGCAGTTCAGGCTCTGGTGATACGGATCTGGATAGAGAGATGTAGACTTCTACAGGAAAGGCAACCTCAGAAGACCTCCAGGGCACGAAGAAAGCAAGATTCAGCAGACGTCACTATGATCACTTATCGACATGCAATCTTTGGTTGGCTAACAAAGGAGCAGGCACTGCATGACTACTTAGACTGAAAATGCAGGAGCACGTCAATTGTATCACAAGTTGAAGTTCCAAGGATGGACTTGGAGAAGGGACGGCTGCAACGAGGTACCTAGGAGAGAGCTGGTCAGTCCACTGGGTGGTCCAGGAACAGTTCCGAAGGCCCTACAGGCACGGATAATTGTAACCACAAATTTACAAAAGAAAAATGTAGAAGGATACTAAGTATCCTAACCGCACCTCACTTTAAGGTGATATGTGCAGCTTTAAAAATATAGCACTGATTGTCTTAGTTTCCAATAGGAATGAGCCAAAAGCAAGCGACCTAAAGCTGGGGGTTTTACTTACCTCCAAACAGACAGGTGAGCAAGCAAACAATAGCAACAATCAGGGTGTCCCCTATAAATCTATGGGATGAAAGCAGCAAAAGGAACATCTTTCCTAACACTTAAACCTCAATAAAAGTAGAATAAGCAATTTGAGTCAAGGCACACATGCCATGGTGCCACCCAGTAACCATCACTGAAAGTTCACCCCATAGTTCAGAGCCACATGAGCAATGCATTGTGGTTTGCAAATGAGCCCAAATGTAAGCCTTTAGCTCTCAAAAAAAGTGTCTTTGTCTTAAGGCCAGTGCTATTTTATACATAACTTCTTCAACCAAAGACAGACAGTTCTTAAGGCTGCAGACAACTGCAAACCGGATCCACAATTTCCTGAAGTGAACGGCTTGCATTTGGCTTAATTTGAATACCCACAATGCTTTGCTCATGTGGCTCTGAACTTAGGTGAACTTCAGTGATGGCTACTGGATGGTGCTGTAATATGTATGACTTGGCTCAAATGGCTTGTTCTACATATCGGGTGAAAGGGTTCTTTTCCAACCCTTCTTTAAACCCACCATAACTGTGCTGTTTTTTTAGACTTCAGGAATGTTAATGTTTATTTTGAGTTTAATGACTACCACTACAGTTAAATGATCGATTAGGACATTACACATATATGACTAATCCAGATCTTACAAGAGGCACTGTTGTGCAGGTGCCGTTATTGTCTAGGGACAAGGAAAAGACTGCCCTTGCCACCCCTCAATGCCTATTCCAGTTCATAGTACTACGGTTTGGATTTCAAGAGTTTTTTGGGAAAGAGGGGGGCCGCAACCTTCAAAGTCTAGATTGAATGTCTCTAACATCATAACGCCTATCTAGATTATGTATGTATTCAGTTTTACGCGGGATGATCGCATGAAACATCAAAACCTACCCTGTAACAGACTCTGGTGCAGTGTTTACCGCCCAAACTTTGTAGTGTACATGTCACTGTCATCAGTATAGTACCAGGGATACAATGTCAGAAATGGGCTAATAAAACATTAGGTCTCCCAAGTACAGGCCATACGAGATTTCCCACTGCTGGATCAAAACAAATCTGATCTTTTTGAGGTGTATTTGTACAGTTATCCACTAGAGCCAGTCTCTTGATAGACTTGCTTTCTGACGAAAAGCCCAAACCAGGACGATGGAATGAAGCTAATGTAAATGCTTTTCAAAACAAGAAGAATGCATTGTGTCGTCCACCCTCGCTAATAAGATTTCATGCAGCTCTTTACCCTCTAACCCGATGCATCAATCCACTGTCGATCAAGAACCTATGACCATAAAGTGGGCAGTTGTGGTCCTCTAAGAAGAGTTTGTTGAAGTGCATGGGGTTATTTCCAAAGATTGTTTTATAGATTCGGGTGACAATTTAGGGGAAATCGTCACGGCTACTAAATTAGACTGGCAACCATGTTTGAAACTAGAAAAAGCTGTACTTGAAATGTCAGCTATTCAGATGATATCAATTAACCGTTCCTCACAAGAGTGACATGCTTTTATGTTTGTGCATCATTTTCATAAATAGGCTAGCATGTAATTCTATAATAAACATGCATGTATCTGGTGTAGCGACATAAGTAAACAAATGTGTGATATTTCTCTATTTAATTGGATCAAAAAACATACGCCATGCTTTTTCCTTTCTCTGCTTTCATAGCTTGACCAAAGATATGACTGGAAAGGATGACAACTACCGAGGCCCTGCTGTGAGAGCACTCTGTAAAATAACTGATGTAAGTCATGACTGCCTTTTGGTTGGTGAAGCCGCTTAATGTATTTTTTGTATTTGTTCTTGGAAGACTCATAATTTATTTTTCATTTTTTTTTTTTTCATACAGAGCACCATGCTGCAGGCAATTGAGCGGTACATGAAGCAAGCCATTGTAGATAAAGTACCTAGTGTCTCAAGCTCTGCTTTGGTTTCTTCCTTGGTAAGCGTGCGCCCGTGCATTAATGTATAGGAAGTAAATGAAGGTTAAGTAGGCCTTTTAGAATCTTCGTTCAAGCGAAATCTGTCCTGCTTACTTAATAACTTCTCCAGTACCGCTTATTCAATTTACCTTTACTTTTACAAAAAACATTAAGGATACAAATTAATTGTTTCCATAATTTGCTGTAATTAAAGGAAGAATTAATTTGTATATGTCCGTGGCACTCTACATCTCATAATGAGGGGTGTTGTCATTTTCTTTCATGTGTACATTTAAGAAAAAACCCACAGAATGGCAAATTAAAACTTTATCTATACAAGAGAAATTAAATGGATCCAAGATGTATGAGTTAATCCATATTTAATTACTCACACTGACATTAGAGTATGGACTCCTAACATTTGAAGCTTGACATACTGCAGGGAGAGCTGTGTTCAGTAAAGGGATTTGTTTATCCTGAAGGAATCAGGATTTCTGTGTTGACTATGGAACTATTGATCCCCGTTTTGTGCATTGCTCTTGCATTAGGGAAATGCAATCTTAGTTCAGCTTTTACTTGAATAGGTGAAAATGTTTAAGCCAACCGGGAGCTATATTTATGCTCCCAGCTTTGTTTTGCAAAACACATACAGGGTGCCACCAACATTATCACTTTGTGCTGTTGGCTCCCTGCATGTTATATTAAATGTTCACAAGTTGAAGGGAAAAGTAAAAAGTAAAATTGAGGAAAATTCTCTTCTTCGCCTCCATTTCGTCTTTCTCATGAAAAAGTGCACTCTGCCTTCAAATTACACTTTGCAGGCAGCGTTTACTAATGGAATCCGCCTGGTTTTGAACTGGTGCAAAACCAATGTGGAAACACTCCAGAAAGGTCAGATTGTTTATTTAGCACTAATAGATCTGGTGCAAGCGTTTGACCGAGTATGCAGAGAAAGGCTATGGAAAAAACTGCAAAATAACAACTGCCCAGAAGCAATTACAGGGCCAATACAAGCATTGTATCATAACACCACAATGCGAGTAAGACTGAACAAAGCAGGGGAGCTATCCGAAGAGATAAAAACGGCCTGCGGCGTGAAGCAGGGTTGCCCGTTGGCCCCTGCTTTATATAATGCTTATATTGCAGACTTTGCAGATACTGAGAAAGAGCTGAGAATCTTTGCCCCAACAGTAGGCGGTGTAAAGGTCTCTAGAATCATCTATGCTGATGATATTATTTTGCTTGACAGGACACCGGTGGGCCTTCAAAGGCAAATAAACAACTTGACAAACTACTTGGAGAGAAACAATCTAGAAATAAACAAAACAAAAACCAAAATTTTAGTCTTTGGAGAAAACAAAAAACAAGGAAATAAGCAGAGATGGACTGCGAATGGTACTAGAAAAAGTTGAGGTGTTTAAATACCTAGGCGTGACGCTAAGCACCAGAGCTCTGGAACAACAAGTGCAGGAAGTCCTTTTTTCAAAAGTACAAATGTTTACACCGCAGGCAAAAGCCATTGATAACAAATATGGCCGATTCTCTCTAATTCCAGTGATTGATTTTTACAAATCGAAGGTCAACAAGCTTACTATATGGAATCGATGCCCTGTCACAACTCCCAGAACATATTTGGGTTAAAATAGAGAGCTATTTTTGGAGGAATATTCTTGGCCTATCAAAAACCACATCTATAACACTAATCCGGAGAGAACTGTGTTTATCATCATTAATGGCAATGGCGGCGAGAAATAGGCTGATGCTTTTCAGGAAAACGCTCACTGAACCAAAAACAAAGATAAGGCAAATGATCAAGGCAAAAATGGAGAGTGGAAAGAACGTCGTTATGAGTAAATGGGCAACAAAAAATAAGCAGATGCTGATAGACATAAATATTTCAATCAAAGAATTATCTACAAACCCAAACAAAGCCACTAAGAAATTGCTGGAAACTGACTGGATTGCGACCTTGGATCTGGCAGAGTAGAACAAGACTATAAGAGACCTTCCAACCATCCCTTCAATAGTGAACACTGTAATAAACATTTTGGCTAAATTCCCAGATAAAAAACTAATCAGATTATTCCTGAGTTTCAGACTGAATCAAATTCTGACAAATTAAGTAAAAGCAAGAAGGAACCAATCAGTTACAAATAACTGCCGGTTTTGTGCAGGAAATAACATAATTGAAACTTCGCGCCATTTGCTATTGGCTTGCCCAGGCACCAACTTATAAAGAGAACAACACCTGTCAAAAATGTTGGCAAGCAGAGACTCTTACAACTCAGAGACATGGTGGAATACATTGGCAAGTGGGTCGAACACAAGATGGGCAATAGGGGTAGCTCTTTTTCCGTTCCCTAATGTTAGATAAACACGATGAACAATGAACAATTGTGAATAAATGAGCTCAAAGATGGAAAGAACATAAGGAACATATGGAATTGGTTAAAAACCTTTTTTGTAAAAATTGTAATACAATTAAATAAATTATTTTTTTTTTTTTTTAAAAAACCAATGTGGATTTCTTAGGAAATTATTAGTTGGACACTGGCATGATAATCTCATGCAGGCATACGACGAGCTACACTGGCAAGACGGGGGGAGGTCAGTACAGCAGAGATCTTATCTCTCCGCCATGTCCATCCTTCACTTCATCACTGCTTTAAAATAGGGCAGAGTGTAAATGGAGGAAAACAAGCATTATGCCTCCCTTTCATTCCTCCATATAACGCATCAGCCCATAGAAAAACAGACCCTCTCTCTTTGCTATGATAAGAGTGTTATTGTACATCCTCAACTAACAATCTCGTCTCTGTGCTGTACTGTGTACCATTGACGTTTTTGTACCAAGTTGGTGTAAATCTCTAAAGGGCCTAACCCACAAATGTCTGCAGACCTATCCGTCTAGCAGGTGTCATGTTATCTACATCACAAGCACATCCAGATATTTTGGCTTTTGCTGGCCTCCAAATTGTGGTCATGAGCCTTTCTTAAATCGTCAACATTGCTCATTCGCTCTGCACTGTTTTGACGTAGTTCACATTTACAACTTCCTTTTAATATTGTATTGAATTGTTTGACCTCTAGAATGTGTTTCTGCCTTTGGTAGGGATGTATTATTCTTAAAAATATGATGACTTAACTGGGGCTTTATGAACCAGACACTGAGCAAGGTGGGGGTGGGATCAAACCTTTTGAGGATGGTCCAGGAGAACTACTTGACTCCCCAAGTTAGGGTCAAAGTGGATGGGGGTTTGACAGGCCCGTTTCTAATTAGACACGGAACCAATCAGGGTTGACCGCTTTCTCCCCTACTTTTTGTGCTAGAAATGGAGCCAATCGCGCTGCGAATGAGGGGGAAGCAGGTAGGTGCAGGGGGTTAGCTGGGTGAACTCGCATCACAAAATCAGCCTATTCGCCAACAATGTGGTGCTTATGGTCACCTGGCAGGAAACGTTGCTCCTGGCGATAATGGACGAGATACAGTCCTTCTCAGAGGTATCTGTTTCAAGGTGAACTACTCAAAGTCCAAGATTTTAACTCTGTCAGTGGCGAAGGAAGAAAGGGAGCTATTGGCGGGTAATATACCATTTAGATGGGGGGGGGTCTTGGATATCTTGAAGTGAATATGATGGCAACCATAAGTAAGATAGTTGGGGCTAACTACATTCCACTGGTATGGCAAATTAAAGCCAAACTTGCACAATAGAGGGGACTATACATGTCATGACTGGGAAGGATAGCCATTGTGATGATGAACATCCTTCACCGGTTACTATATCTTTTTCAGGCAATTCCCTTGCCGATCCCAGGGAAGATGATGATGGGGGATCCAGGAGGATATAATGACTTCATATGGAATGGGAAGAAACCCTGGATAGGGAGGAAAATCTTATTCACAGGTTATGGGGACGGGGTGGGCTGCCCTAACGTGGTGAAGTATTTTCAGGCAGCACAGTTGAGAGCCTTATAGAGTGGGGGAGGCAGGGCAACAAGAAACACTGGGTCATCATGGAGCAGGCAGTAGCAGGAGAATATCCCTGGAAAATGCCTTGAATGAGGAAAGAGGACCAGTTGGGAGGGCTTAGGGAGAATCCGATCACGAAAAATACACTGATTATTGGATCGGTTGAACAAGAGGTTCCAGTTAGATGCGTGGCTGTCTCCACGGACCCCCATCTTTAGGAATGGACTACAATAGGTTTAAAAAGTGGATAGCGGGAGGGGTGAGGGAGATGAGGGATCTTTATGAAGTGGCTTGTCTCAAATCCTTCAAAGAATGTTGCAGGGAGTACGGGCTGGGAAAGGACGAATCCTACGCTTACCAGCAGGTTAAGCACTGCATGGGAAGCCCAGCGAAGATGGAAGGGGCCACGAGGAGTTTGACAGAGTGGGAAAAGTAACTATCCTTCAGTGAAAATAATAGTGGCTTAATCTCGGCCGTCTATAGGATCCTCTCAGATGAGGAGGGGCAAGGACACATGGAAGTGAAGAATAAATGGGAGGCGGGCCTGGGGAAAGCAATTACGGATAGTGAATGGAAGCAGGCTCTTGGAGGATGGTACGGCTATACACTTCGGTACACGGGCAGCAGTACAAGTTGCTTCATAGGTGGCATTACACTCCGGAGAAGCTCCATAAGATGTAAACTTCACACTTTTCATTGTGTTGGTGGGACTGCGAGTGGAGGGAACAACAGAACATATCTGGTGGGGATGCCGCAGCTCAAGCACTTTTGTCAAGAGGTGAAATCAAAGGTGGGCGGGGTGCTAGTGTTTGACCTAGAGTTGGATGGGGCTCTGGTGATCTGGAAGATTTCAAAAGAAGGGGACAGTCGGGTGGGAGGGCGTGCAGGAATACTGTGTGCGAACCTGTTAATGAGTGCTAGACGCTGAATAGTGAAAAGATGGAAGCAAAAAGACCCACCATCTATCGGGTAACTGAGGCTGGGAAAATAGAGGTGCTAGCTTTCAAAACATTTTCTCCTAGCAAACTTGTGTAGCCTAAGTTCAGTTAGTGCATTTGAAATATAGGGCAGCATATCCATATAGTCATAATTCCATCCGTTTTAATGTATACTTTCTAGCAATGTCATCACTTATTCCCACACTGGTTTCCAACTTTGTTCCCCCACCTTTGAATCCTGGCATTATGGCCTCATCAGGGATGTGAATCCTAAATGTATCCCTTGGGAGAGCCATACGACTCTCAGTATTAGGATTTCCTAAAGACATCTGTTTCTTGTGCAAATCTCCTCAGAAGGCTCGCTATGGGTTAGGCTGGTTGTGGCAATTCTTTAGAATTACATTAGGGTACAGCCTGCTTCTAGCGAAAAGGTACAAGTTTGTAAATCTAGTAGCACATAATTGGTTAACTTTGCCCCATCAGTGAGTTGATTGGATAAAAAGATGTTTCCATTTAAGGTCCTGGCTGCTGCCTTTCTGCCTCAGTGAGTTCAAATTGTCGGAGCAGGATACAACCTGGTGTCTGGATTCCACCTTGAATACGTAGCTTGCAAAAGAGCTTGGGAGGATGTACATGAAAGATTGGATATATTGTCACTGCAAAGAAACAAGAGGATGACCGCTACCAACTATCCACATCCAGAATGTAATCCTGAAACAATGGGCTTGTAAGAATAAACCATCCACTCCAGACACTCACTTCTCCTACCACTAGGATCACTCTCTACTTTACACCAACACACAATCGAGCGCAGCTATACCACTCGATCAATTTCGGCCTAGTTGCTCGCATACGAACAATACTCTATATACATCTCAACATCCTGCTAGAACGCAGCTATACCGCACAAAGAAATCGGCCTAGCTGCACACTTATACGTCCTACACAGGCCTAATGCTGCCAGAATGCAGTCTCTGAAACCAACCACCTGACTGCACACATTCAACTGATCTCTCACTACCACCGCAGCTAATATTAGGATGCAGCTACCATCAGGCAATTCACACTAGCTGCACACCTACTGAGTGCACCCAAGCAACCTATACCACCCTACTCTCTGACTGACCTGGACTACGGTGCCCTAGGGTGTTCAATCCACAAGCGCACTGAGATCATACCAATGATATATAGAGCGCTATATAAATGCCAAATAACAATAACAATACAATGGGACTACGCAGTCTGGGCCACTGTCGGTGTGGAAGAAATTACGGCAATTGTACGAGGCACCATGGGGGGGGGGTTCGGTAAAGTTTGGTCACCCTTTCTTAACTCTGCACTTAAAGACTATGCACGCTTATATATCCCGAAGAGACTGCATATACTTGGTATACTGCCAGAGGATGAAGACTAAGTCTTGGTGGGTGGGAGGGGGACATGTGGAAACTGGAGCCCCTAGACTAGAGCGGAGTAGTAGATGGGAGATGGGGAGGGAAGCAGTTATCATTGAAATTATCGATTGGTGATAAGTCCATTTGTGATACGGTATGCAAATTCTATGTTGGTGAAATTGTGTATGCAAATGTGCTAATAAAGATTTGGTGGAACAAAAAATATGACTTATCTAAAATATGCTTGTTAAATTAAAACCATGACTTTGTTAGGATTTCAGTGTCTCATGGTTTTGCTGCCACTACGCAACTCAAAACATAGATTTCTTCAGCATCTTATTGGAGTAGTCTGAAGATGGTGCACACTAACGCTTACTCCTGCTTTTTGTCCTACAGCACCTGCTGAAAACCAGCTTTGATGTTGTGAAGCGCTGGGTTAATGAAGCGCAAGAAGCTGGGTCAAGTGACAATATGATGGTGCAGGTGAGTTGATTACAAAGCTCTGAAGCACAACGTTTTGTCTTAATCATTGGAATAATTTCTACTGATTTCATACCACCTGTAGCAGGGGATTATTCACCTGGATGTATTCATCCATCATCCTGTTTGCTGCATTCATGTATTGCATATGAATTTGAGACTGCAGCTCGTGTGCTGCGTTCCCAGATTCAGATTCAAAACCTAAAGCTGAAGGAGGCTATTCTGAGTCCTTGTTATTGGGTTGAAAACAAATCATATGAGCTACTCCTAGACTTGTTACTTTGAACACTCAGTAATGAAGGATAAGCCTACAAATATTGCTAGCCCATTATCTTTATATTGTTAATTTATCTATTGGATGTTTACCATAACCAAGTAAAAGATAGTTGATCAAATTGAACAAGAAGGCTGAAAGCTGCAGTGCTTTCACTGCTGACGGGAGGTTAAATAGCATTAATTGCTTGCTCTGGCATATTCTAATCCTCAACTGTATTACATGTGACCCAAAGACCTGCATCCTGAAGTATTTTATGAAGGCAAATTGACAAAGCATCTAAAGATGCGAAAGAGTACGATTGACTTGTTGTATATTACCTCGATTGACACCGGAATTCAAATTGGGACTTCATGAGTATTTATGAACAAAACATTAATCAGTTATCAGATTACACCTGCAGCAAGTGACAGTGCACTTGATGAAGTTCGGGGTGCCTTTCTCTGTTAAAATTGAGACATACATGAAACTCCATTAAAAACTAATTTTATCTCCAGAGACCAACATTGTAATCATTCATCCATCTGGACATTGATGGATTTTGTAGCCTTCACACTACTTCCACTGTAAGAACCGATTCTGTACTTTGAGATCTGTGAGTAATTAAAGGGCAGAGAGAATATGTATTGTCGCCCTCTCTTTAATTGCATACTGCAAACCAATGACTATATTTAATTGGATAATTATCCATTTTCAAATAAGATAAGCAATTCAACATCTTGACAAACATATGCGACATTCAGGTTTCCTGCGTGCACCAAATCATAGCTGGTCATTTGCTGGTAAATCATTGATAGTCTATTTTGTATTTGCAGTATACCTGCTAAGCTTGTTTTACATTGTCCTGTTTAATAATTGCAGTATCATGCTCTTGGATTGCTTTACCATGTCCGGAAGAATGACCGACTGGCTGTTAACAAAATGATCAGCAAATTTACACGTCATGGACTAAAGTCACCATTTGCCTATTGTATGATGATCCGAGTTGCCAGCAAACAGCTTGAGGAAGAGGATGGAAGGTAGGGCTTGCCTACTTCACCATGAAATGCTTTGGATTGAAATCGTTTTATTTTTCAAAGTGTGTTTTGTTGAAACGAGTAACACTTGTTACTATTACTTAAATAGTGACAAAAATAATAAACATTGATAGTAGATCATTGTAGGTGATGAGGAATTCCCATTGTGCATGTAGAGACCAATGTATGATTAGAAGGCAGATTTTGATGGTATGATGATCACTGTGTAATGAACTCATGGTGGCAACAGTAAAGACAGACACATGTGACCACAGTTCAAGGGTGTTTATAAAACTGTATGCGGGTTGGAAAAATGCCTAATCTAAACCTAAATTTAAAATGGGAGCAAGCTACAACCATCAAATGATAAAGAAGGCGGTCCTAGTGGCGCCATGTAAAATAAAAGGCCTATACTAAGAAAAATCTATTGCCAAGCCTTACGCTAAATACAAACAAAGAGTGTGAAATAGGGTTCAAAGGAAAGAAAGAAGTGTTCATAACTAATAAGTCAGGATGCGTTAGTCTGGTTCTCCCGTCCCCAAGGTTTGAGCAAGGGACAAAGTAGGATTCCGGAGCACAGCACACGCTTGAGCTTTCCCAACACGAGCAAACAGTTTCGCTCTCAACTATGGGTCTTCGGTGGTTAAGTTTCTTTTATACAACCAGTCTCTCGCCTCTGAGGATATGATATGTCCAAAATAGTAAACAAAAGTTCCTTTTTGCTTACATGTTGGGTGATGCCTTTCACCCCTGGATCTCCCTCTTCCGGGCTCAGATCCCTAAAAAGTTCTTTATGATGTCAGGTCCTTCGTGTTTCACTCTCTTGCTTCGAGGGCCTGATATATTCAAAATAACAAAAGTTTATTTTCTACTTGTTTACATAGTGATGCTTCTTCACCCTAGGTCCCCCTCTTCTGAGCTCAGACCCCTCTCGAATGTCAGCCTCCCTCAGTTGGGTTCACAATGGCTTTTAACACAATCTTCTCTGTGCCATTCACAAATCTTAATGTCTTTTTATACCGTCCACTCTGGACATCCCTCTGTCGGGTTCACTCTTGTCAACACTGTACATTGGGACTTCAGACTGTGCCCCCTTTTCATCGGCATTCCTCTGTTGGGTTTACTCTTGCCAACTTTTGTAATTCACACAGTTCTTATGATGCGGGATTCGCTTCCCTTAGCTTTATCTTCATTTGTCGGTCAAAGACTTTCGACTGTACGGCAGATTTTACTAGACCGCCCCCCCCCCCCCCCCGTATGGCCACTTTGACCATCTTCTCGTGCCTTTCCCAAGGTCTTCTGGTAATGGTAGTTTCAATTTTAGGGTAATCGGCCAGAATCTTCTCAAATTAACACCCAAATGGTGTTTGACTCCTCTGTACTGGTTTCCCCACTCATATTTTAACAAACAGTTCTTTGTACTTTCTTCAATTAGCTGTATTGCTACTTTTGTTCAAACACCGTTTGGTTTCTTATCAGCTCTCCCTTCGACTCCCCGGCTGTGATGAACCTCTTCTTTTCCTTGGCTCTGGAGTCAAGGCCGGTACCACAGCGTACGCGTCTCCCCTTTACTTGGTTATCAGCAGAGGAGGGCCCTGTGTACCGGTGACATCTGCTGCACCACACACTGGCTATGGTTTGTGGTCTGTGTTGGTTTTACAGGTCTGGCTCGGAAAGGGCAAGGTCACTTCTCTCCTCATCACCCTCTTGGTTTGCGCTGTCTTTTTCTCCTCCTCTTGAACTGCTGGGCTGACTTAGCTCTCTCGTCGTGAGGTCTGCCTTGCTCGTATTGTGCTCTTGTGCTCCATATTTTATCCCTGCTGGGAAGAGAAATGGCTGTCAGGTGTGTGTGATTTTGGTCAGTTGCCCGACCCTGGCGTTGGAACATGTCGGGTAAATGGCTTTGCTGTTTGTCGTCGTCTTTTGCGTTGTGTGAAGTGTTTGTGTTGGAAAGGGGGCAGGTAGAGTGTTTGAGTATCCTATGGGGTAGGATGGGGAAAACGTATAAGAAGGGGGATACCGGATCTCACCCAGCAGTGTCCTGCTTCCACTCCTCGAGGGCCCTGGTCCACCCCTAGGAACTAGATCCAGTAGCTATGGCCATGCGCTGGCCACCTGGATGGCAGATCCCCTGGGACTAGTAAGTAAGGCACCTTCAGGTTTCTCAGAACTGGCACATAATAAAGTCTATATTTTTTTCGTACATCCATCCATTCTTTCACTTGATGGTATGAGGATTGCCTACATCTCCATTATTAGAGAAGGGAAGATAGTAAAAAAAATGTAGGAAGTAATTCCAGCATGAAGTAGGCAGGACAATTAAAGCACCTACATCTGAAGTGAGTAGAAGAAACCAGAAAACTGAAGGGATGTGCGAAGCAGAAACGATTGAAATGTATGTTGGGTGAAGGCTTATAAAGTATTGTCATGAACAGTAATGACAAGGATTGGTGGGAACCAACAAATGGAGTAAAGGCCAGTTTTATTATGAATACTAGGCAGGTCCAAAAAAAGGACTGACGCATTCTGGATCAGAGAAAATGGCAAGGTAGGGAAAATCTGGATAGCTGTTTCTGAGCCGGTTGGCAGACATGTGTTCCGGAACAGTTGAAATGATTGGAACACATGTCTGCCAATCGGCTCAGAAACAGCTATCCGGCCCACTGGCACCTTACTGGGTAGGACCAGTTCACCTTTCTTGAAGCTCATGGGAAAAAAACTCAATTGGCCTTGAAAAAGACTAAGGTTGAAACGCGCGTCGGCTGTGTAAAGTGTAAATATGTTAAAACTGGCACCTCTACGTCTAAGATTGTATTTCATTAGTGCTGAATAACTAAAGAAATAAAACTAACCACTTGTCTAACACTAAACAAACCTGACTCATCCATTACCTGACAAAGCTTCCATACTAACAAATACCGGACCATCGAATCCCACCAGCGCCTACAGGTCCACAGTTTGTCAAACCCCACAATTCGGTTCCCACTATAGTTCTAGAATTGATAACAACTGACCTGAGTAAAGATAAATGGAGTAAGAGGAGTCCAGGATTCTGAAGACAACGACAGGAGAAAATAACAAACAGGGAAGTTAGTATAGGTAAGTAACCCCGAACGGCACGAGGGACGCACTAGTGCTGGGTTGGTGCAGATCAGGAGAGCGTTCATGCACTAAAGAGCAATCTCACAGGAAAGTCACTCAATGTCCCAGAATCCAACAGAAGACAAAATCCATGGAAGACAGTAGGTATGTACCTGAGTACACGAGTATAGTTGAGTAGCTGTAGAGATGATCCTGATGTAGACAGCAAAATGATGTGCAGAGCGGCAACCAGGAAAGAACCGCAAGACACAGAAGAGAGCCGTATCCAGTAGCGTTCCGAGTCCAACAACCAGACGATCACGACAAGAATAAGGGAGGAGACGAGGCAATCCAAAAGTCGGGCAAAAGGTCAAAACCAGGAGTTCAGATAAGGATTCGTGTAAGGAGACACGAAGAGCAAATGGATGAAACCGCGTGTAGCTGGTAACGCTAATTAGCAGCAACGAGCCCCTTGGAAGACGGTGGTTTTATAGTCGTAAGAGGGGCGTGGCTTGCTGTACGTCTTCCACATACAAGACGTGTCAGTTGACCTGGAGTGCGTCGACGTTCGTACAGACGCCATGGTAGCTTGTACCTGGACCCTAGAGGAGCCTGTAAAGAAGTTGTATTCTGCAAGGATGCCCGCGGGGAAGTCTGAAGTGTAACACCTGGATGCGGGTTACAGAACGTTTTCAAGGAGGACGAGCTTTCGAGATGTCTCTACTGCCTTCATGAGGACAAGACGCACGTGGAGAAGGACTGTGCGTTCTGCAAGAACCTATCGGAACGGACCATAAAGGATCATCGTTCCCACCTCGCCAGCTGGCTGGAGAAGGGCCCAGCAGGTGAGAAGAAGAAAAGGTCAGAGCGGTCTTCTAAGTCCTGTGAGGGCACCCCGGCGTCGGGGGCCCCAACAGAAGGCTAAGCACCGCAAGTCCGCGGGCACCGGGAGCGCCGAACGGTCGGGCTCTTTGGCTGCCAGGCAGGGCGTGCCTTCCCTGGCACCATCGACCACGAGCCAACGCTCCGGTTCGGGGAAGAGGAAATCCGAGAACACGGATAAGCTTCTGGAGAAGCCCCGGTCGATCCTGAAGGATTCGGCCGAGGGGGAGCGAGGCTGTGACCCTCTCCCCAAGGTGAAGGCCTCAAGCGTGCCAAAGGTGGCGAAGGCCTTGATTCACCCGGCTAAGGCCACTATCGAGGGAGTCGCGGCGGCCCTGGCGAAGCCTGGGGAGGCTACACCAGTGGAGGCTATCTCGGGGCCCAGAGTTTCCCTGCCACCGCGGAGGGAATCCTCTTTCCAGCCCATCGACAAGACCCCCGTGAAGACCCCGGTGGAAAAAGAGAGGCAGGGGTGGCCGTCACTGACACGGATTCAGCCTCTGAGGAGGAATTGGTGGAAACCGCGAAGAACCTCCACGAGAGGTTCGAGAAGGTACGATCCCACGGGACGGATTCAAAAGAGGTGGTCGAAGAAAGCGACGGTGGCGCCGATGAGGCCCCAGTGGAGGAGCAGCCATCCCTCCCGTCGCAGCCATTGCCCGAGCCTCAGGACAACTCGGCGGCCATTCTGATGGCAATCCAAACCTTATGCATGGAGATAAGGACGAGATTACCACGAACCCCGGCGGACGATCCAGAACCGGGCCCGTCGAGAAGCCCTCTGAACAAGCGGAGGAGAGTTCACCCCTCCCCGCCCTTCATGCCCACACGACCCGTGGAGCCCTCATCCCCCACACCGGACCCCAGGGATGACACGGCGACGGATACGACGACGGGGAAGGATGACGACGACGACGGTGGTGACGACGGGACGGACCTTCCATCACCCCTCCCTCGGGCTTCCCCGCCCGACGAAATTGGCTCCTTTCACGACATGATCGCCAGGGCATCCGAGCTCTTCCAGCTCTGCCCCGAGGAACAGAAGGAGGGTTTCCTCTACCAACGGTGAGAGGCCAAGAGAAAGACGGTCCTCGCGGTACCGTTACTCGACGATATCTGGGACGAGGGACTTGCGATCCTGAAGAACCCGTCCACGACACCTGCCAAGAGGGACAGGTACGAGAAGAAGTACCAGGTCTGTGACGCTGCCCCTTTGTGTCTCAGGGCTCAACCTACGCCAGATTCGGTCGTCTCAGCGGCAACCAAGAAGAAGGCGGCAGGGGTGACCGCCTCAACCTCTACTTCCCCTCCTGACGGCGAGGGTAAGAAATTGGACGCCATGGGGCGACGGGTCATCTCGTTGGCGGCAACGACAATTAAGGCGGCCAATGCCTTAGCAATTGTGGCCCGTTATGACAGGGATCTATGGTACAAGATAGCCCCCCTACTGGACTTCCTACAAGAGGGCGGAGGCCCTGGAGATTCTGCAGGAAGGTAAGGTGGCGTCGGACCACGCCATAACGGTGGCAACGGACATTGCAGACACCGGGTTTCGGCAGTTAGGCAACTGTGTTTGCCTTCAACAATGAGGCTGGCTCAAGGCGACAGACTTCCGTCGGGACGTGCAGACCAGGGTTTTGGACATGCCGTTCGACGGCAACAACCTGTTTGGGAAAACAGTGGATGAGTCGCTGCAGGCCATCAAGGCCGACACAGAGACGGCCCGAGCCCTGGGAGTCCTTCAGCAACGACGGCCCTTTCGGAGCGCCGGAGGCAAACAGGGGGCCTCCAAGGGATCAGGCGGTGGCTCCTCCACGTACCACCAGGCGGACCGCTCATCGTCCCAGAAGGATTACAGAGGTTGCGGCAAGCAAGGAGGATCTCAACGTCGTCGCCAAGGAGGCCAAGCCGGCAGGGCCGCCTCCAAGCAAGATTGAACCGACCGTAGCGTCGGGCCCCCACCGATGCACCCCGGTGGGAGGCCGGCTGCCGAAGTTTATCAGTGTGTGACAGTCCATCTCCACCGACCGTTGGGTGCTGGATGCCCTGGCCACACTTTCGAATTCCAAAAGAAGTGCCCCTGCATTCCTCCTGTGACCAGGAAGGAAAATCACGTCCCTCAACTGCTGTTGGAGGTAAAGGCTCTGCTCCAGAAAGGTGCCATCGATCTCATCCCCAAGAGGCTCCGGGGCTCTGGAGTATACTCAAGATACTTGCTCGTCAGAAAGAAGACAGGCGGTTGGCACCCCATCCTGGACCTACGCCGGTTGAACACATACATCAAGGCACAGAAGTTCAGGATGGTCACTCTCCAGCACGTGCTGGGACAGCTTGAGCAGGGCGACTTGCTATCGTTGTTGGACTTGGAGGATGATTACTTCAACATCCCCATCCTAAAAGGACACCGAAGGTTCCTCAGATTCATAGTCCAAGGACGCCACTACCAATTCAGAGCTCTGCCATTCGGATTGAAGTCGGCACCCAGGGTGTTCACAAAGTGCCTAGCACCAGTGGCGGCGCGGCTGCGCCTGCAGGGGATCCACGTATACCCCTACCGGGACGATTGGCTCATCCGTGCAAGGACAAGAGAACTCACCATCGAGCACACGGCGAAGACCGTCCGCTTACTCACGAGCTGGGTTTCTCCATTAACTACCCGAAATCCCATTTGGTTCCATCGCAGTTGGCACTGGTTCTGGGAGCGAAGCTCGATACAGTGGAACGATTGGCGTCTCCATCAGAGGAAAGGACGAAGGCCATCTTAGGCAAGGTGCAGCGCCTGCTAGCCACGGACGTGGCCAGGGTGAGATCCATCAAGTCCCTTCTCGGAATGATGTCCTCATGCATCTATCTAGTGCGCCTGTGCAGGCTACGGATGCGTCCTCTACAGGAGTTCCTCGACGCCCGCTGGATGCAAGCGGCGGGCAGCTTCGAAGACAAGATCCCTCTCTGCGAGGTTTTCCGTCGAGCGATATGCGTGCACACCTCACAGCGGGCACAGACTTCCAGACCCCAGGAGACGGTGACGAGGGACGCCCCCCTGGAGGGATGGGGTGCGCACACCAGAGATCTCCCCGCAAGAGGCCTTTGGCTCCCGGAGAAGTCCCTCCACATCAACATCTTGGAGCTCTGCGCCGTGTTCTGGGCGCTCAATCGTTCCTCCCGTCCCTCAAGGACAAGGTCGTGAGGATGTTCACCGACAACACCACCACGATGTTCTACATCCGGAAGCAGGGAGGCACCAGATCCCCAGCCCTATCCAAGGAGGCCCAGGATTTGTGCCCCGGGCCGTCACCCAGGTGATGTTTCTGGTTCCCTTCCATCTGGCAGGAATAAAAAACACCATCGCCGACTCACTCAGCAGGGAGCTGCGTTCGTGCCACAAGTGGGAACTACGCCAGGATCAAGTGGATCGGCTCTTCCATCGATGGGGCAAACCACAGATCGACCTGTTCGCAACGGCGATGAACTCCAAGTGCCAGATGCTCGCCAGCAAGTTTCCCCAGCCGAGGAGCATGGGCGATGCTTTCTCGTTCCCCTGGGATGGCCTGTTCTGTATGCGTGTCCTCCGTTGCCGCTGCTGCTTCGACTCATCAGCCAGCTCAAGAGGTCCCAATGCAGGATGATCCTCGTCGCACCGGCGTGGCCTAGACCGATCTGGTTCCCGGACCTTCTGGACCTCTCGGCGTCCCCACCAGTCAAGCTGCCGACGGACGCAGATCTTCTCTCCAGAGAGGGAGGCGCCATTCTTCATCACAACCCGGAGTTGCTGAACTTGCAGGCCTGGCTCCTGCAGCCCTAGAGTGTGGAGGGTACGATATCCCGGCTGACTGCAGAGAGGTTCTTGCAAAGGCCAGGGCGTCCTCAACTCTCAAGTGCTACGGACATAAGTGGAAAAGGTTCTCTGTCTGGTGCCGTGCACAGAAGATCAACCCTCTGCGGATTACGGCACCTCAAGTGCTACCATACCTACTGTCGCTGGCCAAAGCTGGACTGGCTCACGCTTCCATCAAGATGCATCTGGCAGCAATCTCCCGATATACCAGAACTGCAGGACGGCCGTCCTTGTGGTCTCATCGACTGGTGAAGGAATTTATGAAGGGACTGTTCCGATCGTTCCCGTCGGTGAAGGCTCCAGCCCCGGCGTGGGAGCTCAACGTGGTGCTGACCAGGCTCATGGGGCCGCCATTCGAGCCTTTGCATTCGGCTCCGTTGGAGTTCCTGTCGTGGAAGACGGCGTTCCTTGTGGCCATCACCTCCACACGACGCGTGGGAGAGATTCAGGCCCTATTCTGCAAGCCTCCATACTTGACTTTTCACGATACGAGGGTGGTGCTGAGGACGCACACCTCTTTCATGCCCAAGGTGCCGTCAGGCTTCCATCTTAACAAGCCCTTGGTGTTGCCAGTTTTCTTTCCAATGCCTTCGTCGGCGGCCGAGAGGATTTTGCACTCGCTGGATGTAGCTAGAGTGCTTAAGTTCTTCGTGGACCGAACAAAGAGTTCTCGGAAGACATCACAGCTGTTTGTGAACTTTGGACCTGTGAACCAAGGGAAGGCTCTCTCGAAGGCTTCCATTTCCAGATGGCTCTCCGGCTGCATCATGCACTGTCATCGGTTGGCCAACCGACCGTTGCCCGGCCATCCGAGAGCCCATTCGACCAGAGCGATCGCTGCTACTACGGCGTTCTTGTCTGGTGTGCCCCTGCTGGGAATCTGCAGGGCTGCTATGTGGAGGTCGACGCACACCTTCATGAGATTCTACTGCGTCGACCGGGATTCCAGGGAGGAGTCCAGAGTCAGCCAAGCAGTGCTGCGACAACCTGTCGCCTGAAGGTGGGCCTGGTGAGGAGGTAAGAGTTGCTTAATGTTGAGTTTATGTAATGCTTAATGTTGAGCCTTTTGCCACCTCCCGTGGTTGTGCATGTGTGTACTGCTATGTATTCTTATATTCATGAGCATGTGAATCCATGTCAGACCCCATGCTGGAGAAGGAACAAGTTACTTACCTGTAACTGTTGTTCTCCAGCATGGGTCTGGCATGGATTCACATGCGAACCCTCCCTCCTTCCCCTCTGCGGCTCTTCACTTGGTCATACTGCCCCTTTACGTGCTACCAAATCTGAGCATGGCTGCCAGGGGAGGGGCTTAGGGAGAGGGCAGTCATTGGCTCGGGGCAGTATGACTCAGAGACCAGTGATTGGTTACTACTAAGAAAGACAGATCAGAAACGAAACTGATACGGAATTTTTCTTTACCGAGGATTCCCAGCCCGACGACGGGGAATATTCATGAGCATGTGAATCCATGCCAGACCCATGCTGGAGAACAACAGTTACAGGTAAGTAACTTGTTCCTTCTCGGGTCACTCTGTGGATTTGGCACCTTTTCTGCAGCACCAAAAATGAGGCGATTTGCCCTGTCAATCCTCTTTGCTTCTCACAGTTCCACACTCTACAGAGGGGGTTTGGGCGAGTTGGATCGGATCTCTGGATTGTCCTTGAGGACTCAGCAAAGATTTGAACTAGTATGGCTTTTCCACAATGATGTACTTGGAATGGGCAGCAGGTCTTCTGGTATTGTGGTTTCTCAGCTCTGGAAACTCACAGGACCTCGGAAGATGGCTCAAAACAGAGTATGTGGGGGGGACTGTTTGTTCCCACCAGTCAAAGGGAAGGAGTCATCCTCTTCGGAGTTCAACTGTCGCACGGAAAAAGGGGTCAGGACAGCAGTGGTCGCTTCACTGTGTTGCAACGGGTCTGCAGGCGTCTCTGGTCGTCTCCTTGTTTGGTTACTTCAGCTTCCAATGGTCGACTTGCTTTTCACTCCAGGAGCCTCACCTTTTATACAGTTCCAGCACTCGCTCCTCTGCAATCTTCCTCAGCAGTTTACAGAAAGGGTGTGTGGCTGTTCATCAGGACAGCCAGACCACCCATGGGAGCAGGCCCTAATCGAGGACTCTGGCAGACAAAGGACAGGGTGGAGAAAATTCCTCCCCTACTTCCTGCCTGCCCAGACACTCTGGAGCCTAGCCGGGGACACCCAACGGTTCCCGCCAAAGGCAAAAAAAACACGCACACACACACGCACACGCACACACACGCCCCTGAGCTGGTACTCTGATGCCTCTATTGTGCACCATCGAGGCTATGGACATAGTCTGCGGTAGAAAAATCACACAATAGTTGGTAGGACACGTCGACTGCCACCAGCCATAACTAATAGATTGTCTGTGACATAAGTCACAGGAGCAGAGAGAAGGGGGATATTAAGTATCCCCTCTGCCCTCCACAGAAGGTGGTGTCTGCCATTCTCTCAGACTATAAAGTTTTAGGAGAGATACTAAGTATCTAGCCTTAAGAACTGTAGTTACTTGAGGATAAAGAAAATAATCTCAAAGGAGATCCTAAGGGTCCCCATCAACACTGCCCATAAGGAGCTGTGTGCTGCAATAGTAACATAAGATGCCTTTAAGAGGTATGGAGGAAAAATACACTCCATAGGACAGTAAAATACAAAGGAAACCGTTCCAAAAGACCGAGCCCATAAGAATGAATGAGTGGAAAAAGGCTCCACTCATTGATGATTAAAGAAAAAGGTCCAGAAGTCCAGCATACGTGGAGGGGATGAAGCATAACTATGATAAATCTCCCTAACACACTGTTGTACTTAAGTTCAAGCAAGTAGAAAAACATGTATTCACAGTATAATATCACTTGCAATATTCTTAGAGTAGATAAACCATAGGTTTATACAGGTGAGTATGTTCAGAATATCTTTTAGGATAACACATCACTTAGTCAACCAACTTGAAACATGTGTGCAAACTTTTAAAACTCTTACTAACTTTTGTAACTTTGACCCAAGCCTGTCTTAAGAGTCCAACTGTATCTGGTAGGAGTCACTCGCAGTTCTGAGGGTTCACTGGACCAACAGTGACCATGGATTAGTCAGAAAAAAGGTGGGCAGGCAAAGTATTCTAAGAGGTTCAGGATTCACTACAGTTGCAAGTAAGTGAAAAATCTGGTTAACAAGAAGCTCAAGGTGGTTAGGGTGACCCACTGACAGATTGCCCAAAGGACCAGTATCCAAGGGCATGCGGTTTTACTGCAAGATCATAATGGGTTGTCCATCCCAATGTAACTCTATGGGGCCCTGGGAGGGTGCAATATACAAGCTATCCGCAGCCCCCAGAGTCCTCGAATCAAGCAAGCTGACTCCAGATAAGTTGTACCAGGAGTGAGGCAGTAACTTTGAAAAAAGAAGCAATTGTAGCAGGACGGTTGCAGCGGTGAGGCGACAAACCCTGTCACAGGTTTCACAATCTTGGCGACAGGAGAAGAGGACTTCGGTGGATCTGGCGACAGCTCTCATGCAGTTGATGCAGGTCTAGGAGGATGCCCTCGAAGTTGCAGGCGAAACCACACTTTGGGAGACGATTCACAAAGCAGCACAGGTTCCCAGGTATTGGGAGTTTGCAGGCCGTGGAGGTTGCAGCTCTTCCAGGGATGGTGCAAATTGTAGATCGTCTTGGAACTGGTTCGACCCACCAGTCCATAGGAGGAAGCTGTCCTCTTGAGATCTTCTCTGTCGCTTAGAAGGAGGAGGTCTGCACAGCAGCGGTTACTCAACAGGCTCTGGCGGTCGTTGGAAGTTGCTGGCATCTTGCTTCGTCCTTCTTCGGATTCTTGTGTTTCAGTGGTCGACTCAGAGTTTCAGCTCCAGGACCTCGGAATCCATCCAGGAACTCTGGCTGAGTCCACCAATCATGTCCCATGCACCATTCTTTTGGTTTTCGTTTTTTCCTTTACGCTGATGATAATCAAATTATTTTCCGATTTATATCTGGAACATGCGACCTCGGCTGTCCATTTAAAAATCTGTCTTGCTGCCGTGAGGAGTTGGATGAGCCTAAATTGGCTCAAATTGAACAGGAAAAAAAGGTGCTAGTGGTAGGCCCCTCCTCTTTTTCTTCGAGCTGGACATTGGACCATTAGCCATTGGAACTATAGCCCTTTTCCTATACCGGTCAAGACTGTACAAAATCTTGGTGAAAATCTCCACCTCCCTGTCTATGGAAACTCAAGTTCGTGCCATCTGTAGCGCCGTTTTTGCAAGTTGAAAAAGGAGCAGAAAATTCTGCTCTATATTCCTGATGAATTCCCTGCCCAGGTCATCTCTGCCATGTTGAATGGCTTTCTTGATTATTGTAATGCCACACTGCTTTCTCAGCCAGCTTACATACCTAATCAGTTGCAAGTACTTCACAATGCAGCAGTGCGGCTGGTCATGGCCATTACTTATGGTAGGCCAGAATCTTCTGCCCGACGTCAACTACATTGGTTCTCAGTTGTGGCCCGCATATAATTTAAGCGATTGGGCCTTATCCATCTGGCTTTGCAGGGTAGCGGATGCAGGGCTCTGCAGGACAAATTGACACCTTATTGCCCTGCCAGATCGTTGCAATTAGCTTCCCTGTCTCTTCATGTGGTTCCACGCTATCGATTAGAAAGCTGTGGAGGGTGTTCTTTTTCGGGTAGCTGGTCCTAAGTTGTGGAACACTCTTCCGCTGGCTCAGAGTCTCCCCTAAGCACTCCATTTAAGGTGGGGGTGTGCTGATCTCGAAGAATAAAGCACATAAGGGATAAACAAGTATCCCCTTCCTCTGCTAACTTTAGGAGCTAGTCAGGAAAATAAAGAAATGGAGCTCTAGGAGCTCCTAGCAAAACTTCACAGAAGGTGTGCTGTGCTGCTTTAATAAAATGTAGATGCCAGAAAGTTGGAGGAAAGCAGGACTCCAAATAGAAATACTAAAAAGTGGTCAAAAAGGTTTCATACCCCAGAGTAAAAGGAAGTGCAAGTGGGGAAAAGGTTTCCCTCCACTGCCTCCTCTTCTTCTCTCATTCCTGACTGACTACTATTCAGGCATGGTGCACTGCCAACAATCTCTGCCATAATGGCAGTAAGACTGAGATCCTTCTTATTGGGACCCCCTATTCCCTCCTTCCCCTCCTACTCTCTGGCCGCCCACCATGGGTCCCCTCCCCACACCCTCTTGTGAGGCTACAAATCTTCGTCATCTTCGACTCCTCTCTCTCTCCTCACATCGCAGACCTTTCCAGGAAGGCCGACTTTCAGCTGCACTCCTCAGAGGCATTCTCCCATTTCTTACCTTCCCCCCAGAAACTCAATGTCTCCAGAGCTCTGGTCCTCTCTAGGCTGGACTACTGTATCAACCTCTTCCTTAATCCGATTTATCCTCTCTTCGCCCCTTCAACTAATCCAGAATAGGACTTCAAGACTTATCCTTGGCCTCAAGCCCGGGTCCACATCTCTCCAGTCCTAAAAGCTCTCCACTGACTCCCGGTGGTTGCGAGGATCAAATTCAAGACCCTCTGCATCATCCACAAGACTTTCTGGGGCCTGGGACCACACTACATCAAACTCTCTCTCTCTAAATACCTCCCTGCCGGAGCCCTTGGGTCTTCTAGCTCCAGCTCTCTGCAAATCAGATGCTTTTCGAAGCAGATAGTGGGGTGGGGGGAATAGATCGCCCTCTTCGGCAGTATATCTCCCTCTGGAATGAGTCTGTGCCTCTGTAAGGCTTGAGCCAGATTTCCTTAAGTTCCAGAAGCTTCTCAAGACCCTCCTTTTCTCTTCTTCCTTCCCTCTCCCCTGCAATGCCCCCCTTTGCCTGGCTGCCTTGTCCCTTCTGAGTACTACAGGGTACTGGGCCCTCCTCGCCCAGTCTACCCCAGCACCCTTGTCTCCCTGATCCCACCCTCTAAACTGCACTTGCCCTTCCGGGCCCCCTTCCCCTGACTAGCCCTGGTGTGGTGTGCTTCCCTACCGAGCCTGGACCACCCCGTCCCCGCACTTAGCATGTGGTCCTCACTCCCTGCATCTTTTGGCACTTGCCCACCTGGCCTCCCCTTAGCACTTGCCTAGCCCCATTGGCTCTCTTCTTCCCCTTCCCCTGCACTTGTATACCTCCTCTCTGCCCTGCACTTACCTCCCACCCTAGCATTATCCCTTCCGCCCGACCAGCACTCCCCCTCCCGACCACTCGCCCATGCCTGACACTCTACCCTCCCCACCACTCCCCCACCCACCCGCACTTCTTTTTACTGTACTTGCACGATCCATGCATGATTCCCCCCTCTGGTCGAGTCCTCAACCACACTCCTTTCTTCTCTCCCCCATGTAGGGCTCTTTGTGTATCCATATTTTAGTCCGCTGCCTGCATGTCCGACATCTCATCCACGCTCCAGGTTATATAGCAGTTTTCCCCATTCGAATCACAAGATACCCAGTGCTAAGTGAAGTTGTGAGGGTCCTGAGGAAAATGCATTTTGATCCTGGAGGGGCGATAGGGCTTTCGATTGCTTGGACACGGGGGAGTTTGTCTGTTTGAGTACACTTACGTACATGAGTATCCAGGTGTATTACTATTTTCATTCCTACTGTATTTTTGACAGTCTTCTTGCATTGGCTCATGGCAATTCTTAGAACACAAAACCAAATAAAACTAGTACTAAGATTGCCACCAGTACTTTGATTGCATTAGCAAACCAGGAGGGGGATCCATGAGAACAGGTAATTAAACCAATTTTCATCTACAATATCATCCACCTCCTCCACCATTTTTGTGTGCAATTTTGTCAAGGTGGCTATGGCTTCTGTGAGGGTCCCATTCTCCTCCTCATGGGTGGGTATGTACGTGTAGCAAGAATGCCCGATCTTTGCGCACACGCACCCCTCCATGGTGTTACCAGATCGAGAACGTACCTGTTTTGGAGGGTCATGAGTCTTATTATCCTCAGCTCATCTCTTATGGCATTAAAGCCTTTCGCTGTTGTTTGTCTGCAACAGCTCTCATTGGGTAATTTGCAACCATTTTGCATTAGTATTATCTTGCATCCCGGCTGTAAAGGGGATGTAAAAAACATCTTGGTTCTAATGATCAGTTTATGCTCGTCTGGTATGGCGTCCTATGCCTCTTCCATCTTCATTGAGTTGCAGTTGTTCCTCTTCATGCGTGCAAGTGTGAGGGACCTCTTAGGTCTTGTGTGTAAGTTCATTTTGGGGAAATCGCCAATCTGCACTGCACTGTGGGGTACCACCAAGGCTAGTGCGCTTATTATTACCAAGGCGGACAGGCTTCCCCAATGTGGGGTAAGTTGCATGTAGGCTTTTGGAACCACAGGCCCAATAGTGGTCCATTATCGTGGTTATTCCTACTTTCATGCCTGGTACGTTGAAAATATGCCCACACTTTGGATTTGTTCCAACACGCACTGTCATTATTTCTGAAGCACAGGTGGCATCTTTCAAAAGTATTATGGTTACTGGTCCTCTTTCATCTTCTACTTGCGTGGTGGAGAGAGTTATTCTCCAGGACTCTGCCTGAGCGCATTAAGGAATACGTACACAGGAAGACCAAGAAGCAAGAAGGTAGGCATACTCTTCTCAAAAGCACCTTGCAGGGGCGACTACTTCCCGGGGAAGCATGTTGACGGGAGGGGGTCAGTCAGACCCTCGCACCAGCAGGAAAGACACTGAGACTCTATTGTTGCTACACCGGAGGGGGCGCCTTCTATGCAGCGCAGACAGCACTACCAGCCCACGCATGAGGTGCAGGATGGGGCAGAGCCGATGCATGCAGGCCGAGCGCAGGCCAGTGTCAGCCACGGTCCTCGTGCAGAAGGTGCAGACAAGATGGCGGCCAGGCCGGATCCCCAAAGGCTGGAAACGATCCCTACAAGGACAGCGGCCCGCCAACAGGGTGAACCGCAAAGTCACAAACCTATGGCAGGGGCGGATTGGGTTCCTATGACTCCGGTCACTTGGACCACTTCATATCCGACCTTCACAGGGTAAACTTGGTACAATGAGGGAATGTACTCGCAAGGTGGGGGCCGGCAACAGGCCTTTACGCAACTGCAGCCGGAGCAGGACCACTCCCAGCCCACCTGCAAGGAACATCTCTTCAAAAGGTTTGTGTCCCTTATGCGGTCTCTGCAGATGGGCAACATTCTTAAGGGCATAATTCAGAACTCTGCAATATCTTAAATTCAGGACAAAAAGGGCCTTATCCCTAAATAGCATTTGCCTTGAGGACGACCCTGTGGTCGAAAAACGTGTCGGCTGTGATAACTAATAAAAATCTCCATTCACGATTCTGGATGGAAATTTCTTCACTTCCCTTAGGACACTGAGATTTGAAATCGAAATGGAGTGTTCATTTGCGCAGCTTGACTATACACCTTCCAAACTTTATTTCAATCATTTTGGAGGAACTTAGGGGAACCTCCCGTGTACTATTTACAGCATGGAACAACATGTTAAACAAGGAAGTTAAGCGCACCCCATTTTTGTCACTTTCCCCTTTCTCATCTTTTACATAATTCAGAACATGCTGCTACCCACACCGCCACCTCAGCCGGTGCCTGCGCAGCCTGCACCTCCTCCACCACCGCTGCCCGTGTCTCTGGTAGCTTCGGTCGCAGTGCAGATGCCAGCTCCAGTGCATATAGATACTGCTAGCAGGGCAATCTGCATGGCGATGGGTATGTGAAGGACGGTCTAGCTTAAGGTGACCAGGTTCAACCCTGACGTTCAGGACAGAATCCATGACCTGCCTTTCGAGGGCGGCGACTTGTTACATTCCACCACGGACGAGGAACAAGATAAGAAGAGCAGTTCGCAGACTGCCAATTCCCTGGTCATTCTTGCAAAAACCTTTGTACTGGCCACTCTTGCTCAGACACAGGACGGTCCTTCAGCGGTTTCCAGGAACACTGGGCGAGGCAACTGGTATTGGTTGCTCAGCCAACAGCCCAGAAAACACCAGAAGTCTTCGCACAAGGGCTTCTTTCAGTCCTCCTCCCAGTCATCTGCCTCTGACCCAAAGAAGCAATGACTGCTCGTTTCAGATCACAGCACCTCAGTCGGGGGCAGTTTGGCCATGCACAGTCGAGCTTGACGTGCACGCTTTACAGACTCATTGGTGATTTTGGTAGTCTCCTCGGGCTTCCAGCATCTCCTACCATCCCTACTCCCACCCTCCCATAGATCGGGACTCCTTCATTCTTAGCAGAGATACGTTCCCTTGTGGATAGCGATGCAATGGAGGAGGTTACTCTCCCTCAGCAGGGGGCAGGGCTTTTACTTCTGCATCTTTGCTATTCAAAAGAAGATTTGGGCCTGCAAGTGGTCCTAGATCTTTCCTTCCTGATTTGGCAGAAGTTCAAAATGGTGATGCCAGCTCTTATAACGGAGAGCTACCAGAGTTGTCCGCAGTTCGCTTGCTGGGGGCGAAGAGGGCACAGCTCCCTCAGGTACGCGCTGCAGATCCCCTGGGACGGGATGTCGGCGAATGCATTTCCTCCTACCCCCCCCCCCTCATCCACAACGCTGTTTGCAAGATCAGTCAGACCCAGCAACACTGTCTCATTCTCATAGCGCGTCAGTTGCTGGCAAGGCCCTGTTTCTCAGACCTTCGACAGCTGTCAGTCGAGCCAGATGTTCCTCTCCCATTGGGGAAGGGCCCACTTCTGGCACAGCAGGGGGGAGCAGTCCTTGACCCCTGATCGGAGAGGCTAGCCCTAGCAGCCTGGTACCTGAGAAGGTAACTCTTCAACATCTCCAGCTGTCTCTGGACAACCTGGAAATCATCCAGGGAGCCAGGAGTCAGGCTACACAAAAACGGTACAAAAGCAAATGGGCCAGGTTCTGTTTCTGCTCCAAAGAAAAAGGAGTGGACTAAATCGGCATCACATAACTTGGGACACTGTTTAGCCATAGTCCTATTCAGGGGCTTGAACATAACTCGCCATGAAAATGTGGCTGGTACCTGATCAGACTATCTGGTTGTGATATTTTCCATCTATATCGATCTTGCCAGTTCCTCAAAAGGTACTCCAAAAAACATGGTCCTGTCCCGTAGCAAGAAGGCCCTTGATGCAATTACAGGACCACAATTACCTGCAGAACAGCTTTCTCTGCTGATAAAGACTTTGTGAAATATTACCAGACTAATATATCACCTCTAAAGAAGTGTTGCGATGCAAAGGCTCCCCTGGAAATAAAAAAAAATCAAAGTAAAAATAAGAACAATCCCTGTTTTTCATTTTCCCTAAAAGAACTCAGCAAAACTATCGTAAGAAAGAAAGAAACTGGTAAAAAACTAAAGATACATCCTCGCCAAAGTGCAGAAATGGCACTAAGCGCATATGAACGGATGTACGTTAAAAAAAATATCCCAAAAGATTAAATTACAAAATCACGGAGCCCACTTGCCAGTATTTTGTGATTTGATTGGGATTTCGCCTGTTTGTCCCTGCACTGCCTATAATGTATGCGGGGGACACCCCCGCAACCCCTGCAGCCCATAATACCGAACTGCAGGACACCCCTGCAAACCCTGCTCCCCTGTTTGGTATTAATCTACTATGCCGAATGCACACTAAACGTGCATTCGGCATTTTAGATTCTCTTTTCGTTCATTACCATATAAACAGGGAATAGTGCTGACGAAATCAGTTTCTCAAAAATCAAATTGAATCAGCAAAGACTCGACCTAAGGTACTTTTTTTCCTTACATTACCAGCATGTGCATCACTTAAACTGCCCCTTCTTGCACTATGGCAAATGAGTTCAATGCTTTCTTTAACAACAAGGTTAACTCTATTCGCATGAACGTTGACTATCCAACTATACCTGCCTCTATTTTTATCCGGGTTCAAAAGCCGCAAATTATGTGAACTTTCCCAGTATCTCGCTTTTCATGTTCACCCGTAGACCCGGGTGGACATTGAAGCTATGATTCACAAACGTAAATTGCAAATATGGCCCCATTCCAGTGAAGCATGCCCCTGCTCTTAAATATTTCATGACTGACTTTGTGAACGCATCCCTAGTACAAGGTAATGTACCATTAGAATTAAAGAAAACTTTCCTCACGCCTTTACTAAAAAAAAAAAATACAATGATTCATCAGGTCTTGGCAAACTACCGTCAATCGATGGTCTGCCATGGCCCTCTAAGATCCTGGAAAAGATCGTCACCACGCATCTGCACCTTCCGGTCTGGCTTTAGGCCCAGGCATGGAACGGAGACAACCCTGGTTGGTTGTTGGGATGATATTCTTAGAGCTGCTGATTGAGGTGATTTGAGCATGTTGCTCATGCTCGATTTATCAGCGGCCTTTGACACGGTTGATTTCGGTCTTCTGCTTGCCAAACTCTCCGATGTCACCCAGGTTTCGGAGGGTGCACTGCAGTGGTTTTCTTCCTTTTCAGAAAATCGGTCACGAGCAGTTAAACTTGGGGGCTCTTAATCAGATGATCTCCGGGTTCTATGTGGAGTTCCCCTGGGGTCATCATTTTCGCCAATATTATTTACTATCTACCTCAGACCTCTGATGGAAATTTTTTCAAGGTTTGGATTGAATTACCACTCTTAAGCGGACGATACGCAAATCTATGTACGATTTAAAAGCTGTACTGGATGCGACTGAACGTATTTTAGCCTGTGCTTATGCAATCAGAAGTTGGATGATTGCATGTAAGCTGCAACTTTATCCGACTAAAACAGAGGTCATAGTGTTTGGACCAAAACACCTTAGGAATTACTATGATACCAGCCTCTAGCCCGTCATTTTTGATGAAGCCACATCTTTCTCAGGTAAGGTAAAAAATCCTTGCCTGTATCTGGCAAGCATCTTTGGGCTGCAATGCTCGTGTGTCTGAGGTCGTTAAATCTGTTTTTTTTTATCAACTCAGGCTTCTAAAACCTATCCTGCCATTCATCTCTGAACCGGACCGTGCTGTGGCCGTGGGGACGATGGTAAACTCCAGACTTGACTATTGCGGCACATTGCTTCTGGGTGCACCAGAAAGTCAACTTCAACGGCTTCAGGTGGCCCTGAATGCCACTGCCAGACTGATATACAATCTGCCAAAATCTGTTCCCTTCTCCACTTATTGGAGGAGATTACACTGGTTGCCGGTCCGTAGAGAATTGAATTTAGACTATTGTGTCTTATACACCAGAACAACCATGGAACGGCACACAGGTATTTGGTGTCAAAAATAAAGCTTTCTCAGCCTCTGCAAGCTCTGCGCTTATCTGGTAAAAAGTTGTTGTTTGTTCCCTTCTCTCACTGAACTTCCTGTGGTGACCGCTGCTTCTCTATCAGGGGCCCCTGTCTATGGAATATGCTTCCAATTGACTTGCAGAATACCTGCTCTATTGCTTTTTTTGGGGAAAAACGTGAAAACACATTTGTTTCAGCGATTCGTGGCTAAGCCGCAAGTGGGCAAAGACACTGAATATCAGAACCTAGATGCAGACTTCTGCTTGGTTCCTGAGGGATAAGCGCGGTACAAATACTAAATCAAATCAGAGTAACAGGGATGAGAAATAGTTTGTATCAAATGAAAGGGTAGGAGGACAGATAAAGCTCAAATTAGATGGACAGGGCATGGATGATTTTAAAGAAAGAGAAGGGAAGTTGGAGAAATTAAGTGTTACTCACCGGAATAACTAACATACTACTAGTCTATAGTCCCCTTTCTTCCATACTGTACGAGCGTCCCTCGCTGGGGATGGGAACAGAACCTTTTTCACAAGAAAAATAACACTTTCCCTTTATATGTATACACACGATGGGGCACGGCCCCGGGAGCTTACACTCCCTTAACCCAGCCCACCGGCACCACACCTCAGTCCCCTTTTACGCATCGGCTGTATTAAGCTGCTCAACTTCTCTGCTCTTTATTAGGGGGAAGGATGGTGGGAAGTATGGAGGAATGGGGACTATGAACTAGGAGTATGTTGGTCACTCCGGCGAGTAACACTTATTACTCCTACGTCCAGTCCCCTTTCCTCCATCCTGTATGGTCGACTACCAGTGATATAACCGCCCTGGGGAGGAGAGCTTGCCGAATTTAGTTAACAATGATAGATCATGAGCTGCCAATAGTAAATTCAGCCTTAACCAGTCTACATTAGTAGAGACATTGCACCAGACATTGAAATCCCCAAGAATTTTAAGGCCGGGCCATTGTAAGGCTTCTGACCAAAGATACAAATCTAACTTCTCAAAAAACGAGCCCATCGGACCTGGTGGTCGATAACATAGGACCTAAAAGGAATTGTTGGCTGGGATGCCTAGCGTACAGGCAAAAACCTGAGCTTCCTCATCCCATTTGAGGCCATGAAAATTCAATATTATAAATGTTGATTTAAAAAGAAATGGTAATCCTCCCTCCCCCTTTCTTATGCTCCCGGTTTTCAAATTTAATTGGGGGTGGGTGGTAGTGTCGTCTTCAGTGGGAAGGCTGAAGAGTATGGCCGAGTGGGCAAGGTGCCAGTGTAGTGATGCACTCTGGTGAGCTGAAGATTGCGTCAAGGGTGTGACCTCAGAGTGGATAGGGCCTGAGACTAGTTGTGTTAGATGAAGAATTTCCAGGTTGTCTAATAGGGTTCATGGTTTAGTCGAACCAGATATTGAAGTCCCCTAATATTGTGACAACCGTTTGGGAGACCAAGATGATTGCTAAGGACTCACTGACAGATTCTGCAAAGCATCTATTGTACCCCGGGTTCTGTATATGAGCAGGAAGCTGTGAGTGTACAAGTGGGTGAGCTGGAATGTTAACAGGAGGGATTCGCAATCTGAATTGCAGGCTTGTTCCTCAGAGTGTGAAATGGAGCGGAACGATTTGTAGAGGATGACAATGCCACCTGCCCAGCTGTCCTGTTGTGCACAATATGTTTGTAACCTGACCGGGACAGAAATCTTGTGAGAACCAGGTTTCGGTGATGAAGAGGATATCGAGATCTTCAGATGAGGCGAGGTCGTAAATGTTGACCATTTTTTCCGACAGATCTGGGATTGTTCAGAATACCCTTTAGCCCACTGGTTGGTTGATTGTGGTGGCAGGGGAGCTGTGGGGGGCAGCGGGGTAAAGAGATTCCAGGTGGAACCGGGTTGGAATGATATAGATGTGGGAGGGGTTGCAGGCTGATGCGGTGATAGCTGCAGTGAATGGGAGTTGCCTGCTAGGAGAGGTCTGGTGAATGAATTGAGAATGTAGTGTGTGTGAGGAGTCAGAAATGAGAGGCAGTCAGAAATTGGTAGTTTTTTCAATATCGGACATCTTTGTTAAAGCAAACCGGTTGGATAAAGGCCTTTTGTCCCTATCCTAACAAGAGTTTGCCTGCCTAGCAAACAAAAATGTAAGATCAGTCTGAGTCTTGTCGTCAAAATTATAACCACTGTCCTTGTGTTCAAAACATAATTGACCCTCACACCAAGATAAAAAACGAAAGTGTAAGGAATGTTTTCTTGACTCATATTTACTCAACATTTTTAAAGGTGAAAACCTATAAGTAAATCAAACTGGATTCTCCCAAAATAGAGGCCTTGGATCCAGAGGGTTCTTCCCTTCCCCTGGATTACTTCAGGAAGCATGGCACAATTAATGTTCCTGTAAAGAGGATTAGAATGTCTCTTCCAAGTAACAGTTTCTCAAAGTTAGCAAAACTGACTGTTGTTTCAAGGATGGCAAAATGTCTCTTCTAAGTAAGAGTTTCTCAAAATCAGCAAATTGGTTTCTGATACACAGCTGTTGTTTGAAGCAATTATTTCTTCTTACACAACTTCAAGGTTCAATATATCCCCTGGTGTTCTCTCCTGCCATGTATCTCTTCTCCCCCATTTTCTTTATCTTCTAGCATAGCACACTAACACTTTTATACTGTCTACACTTCCTTGCTTTTAGTTTTGTTAACCATGTATTTCACATCAAGATTCCCCATATGGACCTCTCACAAATAAAGCCTTGTTGAAGTTACACTTTTCACTTTCACTTGTCCCAAGCTCCCCCATATGGACCTCTCACATATGTAGACTTGTTCAAGTTCCACTACTTAACTTCTTCATCAACACTTACTGGCTTAGGACAAAGCTTGCTCCACCTTCCCCAATATGAACTCCTCATGCATGGAGACTTGTACAAATCGTGTCTTTCAGCTTCTTTGTTATGATTCATTTGCTTGTAACCATACTTGCTCCAGTTTACCCTATATTGAAATTTCAGGCATGGGAAATTGTGCAAATGCAGTCTTTTAAATTTACTTGGCTAGTATTCAAATGGCACTTTTAACTGTCCATGTTCTTGTCTGTACGTCTCAGGTTTCCCACTATCTTTGTGCTACCACACTGCTGTTTCATTGCGTCCCGACCCCTACACACTGCTGCAGCGAAGTTACAGCGCGAGGATGGCGTTCCTCGCTTAGCAGACCTGATACCAGCTCCCTTCTCGGTCAAGCGTTCACCCGCGAGTAACGTGGCTGCTCCCTGTCTTCCTAAAGCCTGGTACAGCTTTCTCACTGCTGCCGGTGTGCTTGTGGTATCCACATGTAGCCTGCCACGCTCTTCTGGGTTTCCCTCCCATGCCAGTGCCAGAGGTGGACAAGTGGCAGCCCAGGAGCAACCGTCTGCTTCGGCTCGGTCTGCCCCAACTGCCTTTTTCAGCTGCTCTCTTCCTTTGTCTCGCCCGGACTGTGCCTTCTCACTCCAGCTCCATACACAACTCTCTCGTGTTGGTAACAGTCATCTTTAAATGTCTTGTGTAGCTGATTCATCTCCCAACCATTATTCTACACATTGTGCTTGGGGCTTCTCTCAATCCACATTAACTCCTTGTCCCGCATCTTCGTCTCAGTACCCAAGGTACTATGGGAGTTTGAGTCCATAGGATGAACAGAGGTTTTCAGGAGTTTGTTTGCGCTTCTTGCCTAACACAATATTATCATGAATGGAAGATGTGATTTGTGGTTTAGTACTTGTGAAGTATGAATGGCATCTTGTCTAGGGTAGTTAATAAGAAAGGGTTCTTGGTCTATACAAGTAAAGGGTGGTGTAAAATGACAATTGGTCATCAGGAATTATAGGTCAGGACCAGGTTGTGACTACCATCCCCTGGCCAAATGGGAGGATATCTTAGGTTAGGGATCAGTGATGACTCAGCAGGATTCATCACATGTGGTAGGATCCAAAGGAGAGAATGGGTGCTGGGTCTGAGATGCGTTTTAAGGTGAAATCTCTCTGGGGAGGCTCAGGGTTACCGCAGGAGGTAGTAATGTGGGGGGTGTGTGTGTGTGTGTGTGTGTGTGTGTGTGTGTGTGAGAGAGATGGGTGCTTGCAATGTTGGAGTGCTCTGGGTAAAGATGGGTATAGAGGTTACTAGGGATGGGCATGTACGTGGGGAATGAGGAGTGGAGTCCCTTGTGCGAGTGTGCCGTGGGAGGGTGGAAGTGGATTCAGTGGTGTATAGAGGGTTGGGAAGGTTTGCAGGGTTCCAAATGGGTTCCCCAGTCTTATTTGGGGGTGCCATTTAGTAGGTTGAGAGATTTTACTGGGTTAGGTGGGTTTGGGGAGGTGATGATGGAGTAGGTAAGGGGGATATCTTGAGTCTGGATGTGAGTTAGGGGAGGTATCTTCTATATAAAAGGCACGGGAGGCACGGTGTCTGTTCCTTGGGAATTTAGGCGGAGCTAGGGGCGTGTGCGTAAGAGTTAGAGGGGCTGTTGAATGGGGAGTTGCAGCAAGGATTGAACGTAGAGTGTTTAGAGATGTAAACGTGGATCAGAGTGGTGCCATTGCAGTGTTGGAGTGCATGCAGGGATGATGGCAGAGAAGTCCTGAGAGGGGGAGGCAACGTGGGTGAGAGAGGGGGGGGATGATCGAGTTGTGATGTGGGAGGGCGGGTCTTGGCTGGGTCATGTGCTCTTGTAAGCTGGGTATGTAGAGGAGGCATACAAGGATGGGGGTCTGATCAGGGGAGCGGAGACATTTCTGGTGTGCCATTTAAGCGCCTCTGATTTTGGAGATGCTAGGCATGGCGAGAGCAGGTATTGTGGCAGCTGGAGACTCAGCTGCACTCCCCTGCCTGGAGTAGCCTGAGCAGGAAACGATGCAGGTGCAGCAATAAAGCAACAGCGGGACTCAAGGTTGCGAGACCAGGCCTGGGCCACTCCAGAGCAAATAAAATGCAAGCGTGTTCAATTACAGTGAGAAACCCACCACCCGGCAGGCGAGATGCAAGTGTAGCAAAACACACCTGAGACTGAGCTAAAACTGCAAAATCGTGCCTGTAGCGCTATAGGAGGACAACCATGTGGGTGTGAATGCAGGGCAGTAGCAAAGCGTTGAACGGGAGTCCCAATTCTTGAACCTTGGGAATCCAAATGCAAATGTTGAAAAACCATACAGTTGTAAAATTCAATCGAGACACCCACACCCTGGGCACACATTGCAAAACATGCAAGTATAGCAGTGCAAACAGCAGCTGAAATCAATTGTGAGACCCACACCCCACACCCTTAGGTAGGAAAATGTGATTACGGCAGTGCAATGCACCTGCATCATTCCATTGTGTGACCTGGACCCTAAGGAAAGAAAATGCAAGAATGGTAGTGCGAAACACCTTTAAAGGAGTGAAACAGGGTTGTCCCTTGGCCGCAGCCATATTTAGCCTCTTTATCTCTGACATAGGCGACTCAATCAACGAGGTTAAGTCCTTCCCGCCAAAAGTCGCCAATACACACTTAAGCTTGCTGCTCTAGGCAAATGCCCCGATCGGTATGGATGTGACGTTTATTAGGTTGGAAAGAAAACTCAATGCTGTGCAACGATACGTCACATCCAACAACTTAGCGATCAACACCAAGAAATGCAAAATATTGGTCCTGTAGAACCTGAATGGCGTTGGAGTGTCCAACAGAAAAAACATAAAATGGTCCCTAGGACAAGAAACGCTTCAGATCTCTCAAAATGTCAAATATCTTGGGATGACAATAAGCTCTGCCATAAATGACGGGCCCTGGCTTGGGGAAACTAAAAGGAAATGTAAACTAGCAAGCCAGGCATTGATAATCCATAAGAAATTTGGTACATTTTCATTACGACCTGTTTTGTCCTATCAACAGAAGGTCATTCCGGTTGTGACATATGGGGCACAAAATACCCTTGGCTGTCTTTATGAAACCTGGGCCTCCTTAGAAAATTGCTTTTGGACTATGGTTCTAACCCTCCCTAGGGGTGTGAAGACGTCTTGTATAAGATATGAGCTTGCACTAATATCGATGCACGCAGGAATATGTTGGAGCCTGTTGAACTTGTACCAAAAGACATGAACTTGTGCGCAGATTCCACAATTCGATATCTTTCACGACGTCTTACCCGCTAACTCCAAAATTGTCTACATGTGGACAAACAGATGTGAGGCAATCCTAAAAAAATGACATCAAAGTTGATATGCTTCATGAGAATCCAGACGCAGCCAAGCTTAAAATCTGGTGTGCAGATTGGGACGAAACTTGTGTGGAGAGATCAGCCGCTAGTCGCATGAGCGACGTGCCATTAGAGGCACGTGCCTTCAACACTCTTTAGAACTACGTGGCACTATTTCCCAACCCGCAGGCACGCAGACTGTTCATACTGTTTCGACGGAACATGTTTAAAACTGTCGATCCGCTTCGCCTATGGAAGGGTTATGGCCATCTGACACCTGAATGTAGGTTGTGTTCAAGCGAAAATGAATCACTTAAACATTTAGTGCTATTTTGTACTAAATTAAGATCTGAGAGGACAATTCACTTGGGTCCCTGGAGCCTAAACCATCCATCCTTGTGTGCAGACAATTGGTGGAAGTTGATGTTTCAGGGAACTGATTTAAAATTAATACTAACTTTAACGCGGCTGTTGGAAATAATTGAAACCTGCCGGACACCAACAGAAGGAATATCTCCTGTAAACAGTAACATTGGGTGAAATAGTGTATGTTGACGTTAAATGTGGAAGTCATGGAAATGGACGGTTTGTTGGTGCCTGTTATATGACATATGTTAATGTGTGTGTACACGTTGTACTTATTTTAAAGGTTTGTATAAACCAATACAATAAAAAAAAAGAAAAAAGAAACAGCAGCATTCAATACAAATTCAATGGAGACCTATGTCATGGGCCCAAAGTGAGGACGATAAAAGTATGGCAGTGCAAACAGCTGCAGAATTCAATTGTATGACCCACCCCAGGACCTTAGGACAAGAAGAATGCAAGAATGGCAGTATAAAGCAGCAGCAAAATTCAATAGTGAGACCCACACCCTGCACCCTAAGGGAGGAAAATGCGAGTATGGCAGTGCAATGCACCAGTTCCATTCAATTGTGTGACCTGAACCCTAAGATAAGAAATGCAAGAATGGGAGCGCAAAACACCAGCAAGATTCAAATTGTGAGACCCACACCTTGAACCCTAAGGCAAGTGTAGAATAGCAGCAAGTATGGCAGTATAGTGCAGCAGCAAAATGCAATAGTGAGAGCCACACACTGGACCCTAAGGCAGGAAATTCAAGCATGGCAGAGCAAAACACCAGCACAATGCAATAGCGAGACTCGCACACTGGATCCTAAGGCGCGTATAGAACAACAGCAAAATTCAGTAGTGAGTCCTACCGCTGGACATTATGGCAAAAAAAACGCAGCAGCAAAATTCGCTAGTCAGACCCAATACCGTGGACCCTAAGGCGCGTTTAGAACAACAGCAACATTCAATAGTGAGACCCACACTCTAGACCCTAAGGCAAGTGTAGAACAAAGGCAAAATTGAATAGAGTCCTACCCCTGGACGTTGGGGGCAAGAAAAATGCAAGTATGGCAGTATAAAGCAGTAGAAAAGTTCAATCGTGAAACCTACACCCTGATATGTGCTTAGCTCCTCATTTCAACAGGTAGGAAGTATGAGCCGTCCAGAGAAAGGCTTCCCACACAGGTAACCCATCTTTAGGACTCAGAAAACCTGGTTTCACTGACGGGTCCCAGCAGAAAAATGTGTATGTTTCATTTTGTTTGTTGTAACAGTCAGGTCATCCATCAGGTAGAGACTGCACCAGATAATGTACTTTACCATGAAATTGAGACTGCCGAAATCGTTTGATTGTTTGTCCTTGTGACTGTTGAATTTATAATAAAGACAACCATCTCTTTCCCTGTGGTCCTTCAGGAATTATGCAGAAGTGCATCAGCGCATGCATTTATATAAAGACCAAGTCCTATTGTCTTTTACAGGTTCTATTGTCTATTAATCAGTAGGTAGAGGCACACTTAATGACAGCAAATGTAATCTAAAGAAAAGCGAGAGCTATGCATCCAACTCAACGCGCACCTAGATCTCCTGTTGTTCAAGTAGCGCTAAACCACTCCACTTCAAGCTTCCCTGTGTTATAGATTTTCTTGGCCCGGTGTGCACTATGCGTTATTTTTGGTATATTTGCCAATCAAATTCTATCTTGGTTAGAGACCTTAATTCAAAACTGCACATCTGGTAAAATGGAGTAATTCATCAACACTCATAATTGACATGCAATATTTACGCAGAAAAAGATTAATTCTGGGTTATTTATTTCTTCTTATTCCTTTAAAAAATACTTGCGTATACCACATTGGATGCATGTGATAAGAGTGCATTTTCATCTAGCCTGGGAATATAGGTTTGGCTGTGTATAGTGTGAAAAACCTGAAGGTGCCTCACTTGCTAGTCCCCTGGGATCTGTCATCCAGGTGGCCAGGACACGACCATCGCTTTTGGATCCAGTTCCTAGGGGTGGACCAGTGTGGGAGGATCACCTGGGTCTTCGGGGAGTGGAAGTGGGACACCGGATGGCAAGACGTGGTATCCCCTTCTCTGTAACACCTTTTCCCCATCCTACCAGGTAGGATACTTAGGAACCCAACCCTACCCCCTTTTCCATCACAGACACTTTCTCACGGATAGCTCACTGTGAGAGAAAACGGACTAACACCCAAGCCATATACCCGACGTGTCCCAATACAATGGTCAGGCAGGGTCAGGCAATTACTGATCATTACACACTCTGAGCAAGGCAAAGCACACGAGGAAGCAGCAGTTTCAACATGACAGTTTAATACACAGCAAAAGACGCCAAGACCAAATAGGATTGCAAGAAGGGAAGTGCTCTTGACATTTTTACCGAAAGAACGTAACTTTCACAAGCCTTTGAGAATAGGAAACGTAAGATCCGGTATCAAACTTGAAGAATCCTGCATAGCGGTACCCGGGGCTCACCCGCGTTCATAGTTAAGGCGGGGAGAATAGTTTGCCACTGTGGTACTGTCCTTGGTTCCTACAACAAAGCAGCACCAGTGAAGTCAGCACAGTCGGTGAGTTGGGGAGTCTGATACCAGATTGGTCTGTGTTGAAGCCAAGGTTGCAAGCAGCAACATTGTTATAGAGAAAGCTGGAGAGAACAGTGTATGAAGCGTATGTGGCAAGCGATACAAACATAATTAAAACAGCAGATGAGTAACTTAATTTCGAAGCTAAGCCACGATACTGTGGTCCGGCACCACCTGGGTGCTCAATCGAAAGCCTATGTTGGGTATCCAACTGAAAGGTGGCAAATGTTAAAAGGAAAGGAATTGTGAAATCAAAGTGGTCCTGTAACACATCAAGTCAAACCCCTTGCACAGTCGAAAGTCTTCGATTGTTGATGGTAATTGAAATTGGTCCGAGCCCGACCGTGGGAGACTAATTGTGTTAAAAGGGATCTGAGCCCGGCTGAGTGGGATCCGGGGTGAACCGTGAATCGCCAGAAAAAGAAAATCCTACGTACATGGTGTTAAGAGGATCTGAGCCCGGCTGAGGGGAATCCAAAGAGAATAGTGAATCACCTAAGTTGAATACTTGTGAAAATCTGAAAGAGGAAAATAATGTATTGTTTATTTTGTCGAATCGGGCCCTCTGAATGAAGAGAGTTTGATAAGCAAAGAGACTTCCGCACAGAAGGCCTTGATGCTAATGATTGAACTGTATCCTCGTGCTAAAGAGGCCAGAGACTGCTACGCTTGAGTGTACTACCTTGTCCCGTGATGAAAATGTGGAGAAGGGAGGCCAACGGGAGAAGGGAGGCCCAGTTAAAGAACGCATCAAATTCAAAATCCTCACTCTCACTCACAAATGCCTTTCCCGCACAGCACCCGAGACTATAACCAAAGTCACCTCCACAGGACCAGTCAGGACTAGCTATGCAAACAAACTACACCCCTCCACATAAAGCTAGAGCTGGAGGGTTAGGCTTTCCCCACATAACATCCAAGCTATGGAACTCTTTACCTGCTGGGCTGAAAACTCCCTCCTCGCTTTCCGGAAAAAACTAAAAACCACCCTCTTTGCCTAATCCCTATCTTTCGCTTCTTCCCATCTCTGGCTCTGTACAAATGCATACGTCAACATAACTAAATAAGAAAAAATTAACTGTAAAATAAGAAACAAAATGTACTGTAACTAAGAAAAACATTCTGTAACCAGCGCCACGATGCCTCTGGGCTGCTGTGCGCTCAACAAATGCGAATAAATAAATAAATAACGGCCTGAACATCCTGACATATCATTTTGTAAACACATCTTTCTTTTTTGTAAAAAAACACTATTTCCCACAGTATTTGTATTTTAAAGGCAATAGGTTTATTAGTATAGGCCCTTATATTTTGACAAGGCACCACTAGACTGCGTTAATATTATTTGATGATCATAGCTTGCTCCCATCTGTAGATTTAGGATTAGATAGACGTTTTTCAAACCATTTTTTGAAGTTCATTAAACACCCTTGAACTGTGTCTTACTGTTGATACCAGGCCTTCCTTACAGTAGCTGGTACACATGACTAAGTTATTGAAGCAGTTCTTCATGATTTGCCATTTGTTTTCTAGCCATGATAGTCCCCTGTTTGACTTCATTGAGAGCTGTTTACGGAGCAAACACGAGATGGTGGTCTACGAGGCAGCGTCTGCCATAGTGAACCAGCCCAGCTGCACAGCAAAAGAACTTGCTCCTGCTGTATCAGGTAAGCCTGCCACTTGGGGATGGCACAACCTCATGAAAGTGCCTGCTGCACTGAATGCCTTGGGGGCTTACAGGGCATGATGCTTTGATAAGTTGGGTTCCAGGCAAAAGCATGACACTGACACCAGTTACAAGTGACATATTTACTCATGTTCCATCTCCAGGTGTAGGGTACAGGGTACATAAGGTAAGTATATAGGGACAGAAACATCCACCAGCATCCTCTGTCAACCCATCGTCTCAACTGACAGAACCATTCATAACATAATATTCTCTCACACAGCATTCCATCTCAGTCACTCACAGCATCCCATGCATACGGGGCAGGGAGCAGGGAAAGCCAAGATACAACACATCTCCCCCCTTCATCAACACACAACAGCACCCACGAAGCAAGAGACATACATACATACCCACACAGTCCCAACACATGTACATCCCTCAACTTCAGAGCTAAACCTCTCAACAACGTACCCAACGCAAACCCCAAAACTGTCCTCGCCTAGTGGGACAAATCTGCACCAAACAATGTCTCTCCCTTTTTCTACTGAGTAAGGGACAGATACCAAACCACTTAATAACAGGGCACTGCCTCAAATCTCTCAGACAACTTCAGGCTTCTAGACCCAAACCACATGACGTGGGCAAAACCATGCTGCACCTTATGTCAGTCATACCCACACACACTCATTGCCATCATTAGAGCTCCTAAACTCCACTGGCCACACAACAACCAAACCCCTTAACAGAACACCCAATGCACTTTAGGTTTGGACACCATACTATACGAGAATACTCCCAGCACTGTGGGTGCCCAACAACCCTCGGAAGCAACTGCACACCTGTTCCAGGAGGCCACTCCACCTCTACAACTTCAACAACTCCAATGCAGCAAGGCATCACAATTCTGACTCATTTCACAGTTCATCAAACACAATGAAAGCATCTTTCACTGTTTTAATTAGGACATTAGAACTATGCATTTGCAATTCAACTTCGAATTAAATTCTTTTCAATAAACATCATCCTGCAATCAAAAGTGTTAACACAATATGGATCAAATCGTGCACTATGCTACACTAAAATAGGAAGTCCATGTCATCACTAATCATAAACCAATCCAGAAATGTATAGTCCAACCTGAAAAGGAAGTGTCAAAACATGTGTATTGTTAGGCAAGAATTGATGTAGTAACCCTGTGGGAGACTAGACTGCCCTTGTTGTCTTGGTATTAGGTAACCCACCTATTGGAATAGGCCTGTACTACACAAGTTGGTAGTGTGACTGAGCAGCCAGGCTTATCTCATGCGGGGTACATGTAAGGTGTAGAGCTGTAGCAATGAAATCCACAAATACAAGTAGCCAAGTAACACTTGTTATAAATAATTATTTATTTAACAGTAGTTTTTAAATAAGCATTCTTTTAAGAGGGCAATGTATGTAACAATTAAATATACTTTAAAATACTTTCACAGAATTAACGCAAAGCTAGTAGATACTCCTTAGAGATGCTTCTTACACAATTCCTACCCCATGAGGTGACTTCAATAACTAGGACAGTAATGGCATTTATATATCACTGTACACTTTGTAGATTCTGAGGTTTGCAGAAAGTAAGGGTTAAGGGAAGGAAAAAGGTTAAAACGGGTTCTCGGAGTATGTGACCACTTTAAACCTTCCAATGAAGTCTAGATAAAAACCTTTCCCAGCAGCAATATTAGTTTATAACCAATGTATCACCTATGAGGGACAGTAAGTACCAAAGTCAAATGGAATAGAGGAGTCTGCAGGGAGCCAGGACAGCCAAAGTCAACTGGAGCAAAGTCTATGGAGCTGAGGCACTTCTTAGATAGTAAAAGTCTTGCACACAGTTAAGAGTTTGTTGAAGAAAAATCACTGTATGGTCACAAGCTGTTAAACTTTTGAAGGTTAGAGCTGAAATCAACTCTAGCAAAGCAGCTACTGCAAGTCTCAAATGAGAAGAGCAAGCTACAGACACTGAGGTAAGTACCCCAAGTCAGAACAGTACCTTTTGTTAGAAGAAGAGTGGTCCAGCTGGCTTCTGTCTGGTTGCAGCAATGCAGATCCTGTGTGCCTGGGCCTCAGTTGTGGGGACAAGAGGAAGGACGCCTGGGGACTCCTGCGTCAGCAATTCGAAGGTCGGCGGCAGCTATGGGCTGTTTCTGGATCAGCCGCACTTCGCAGTTTCAGCGCTTGGTAAACAGCACCACCGTGGATCTCGGATACCAGTCAGGACTTGGTGCATTCAGGTTTCCCTAGAGACGAAAGACAGTGGCGTTTCGGGTCCTTCCCTCACTTCCTGCCCTTCCAGACACACTGGAGCCGAGGCGGGTTTCAGTACAGAAGACTACCAAAGGCAAAACGAAAAAAAGGCTCAAACCCAGCTTCGCACGCAGAGTAAAACCTTGCAAACAGAAAATGGTGAAAAAAGAAGACCGGAGCAATTTTGACACAATGGTCACCCATGGGTGCTATACTGCAGCTGAGGATTAAGCCTGTGGTTGAAAAGCACAATGGTAGGAAAATTAAACCACTGGCACCAGCCATTTAAAGTAGTGAGGGTGACATAAAACATGTTATATGAGCAAGTAGGAAAAGGGGCTACTAAGTAACCCCCCAGCACTCCACATAAGATGGTGTGTGTGGACCTACAAAGAGAAAAGGTAAATAAAGTCAATTTCACTTTACTATTCTTGGGAACAGTAGTTCCCACAAGAAAAGGTATTTAAACCTTACGAGAAATCTAACAGATATCTCTGTGACCCTGCACTGAAGGTACTGTGTGTCACCATACAAAAAGTAGATGCCTATGGAATTTGTCAGACTCAAAAAACAAAGGAAACCCATAATCCAAATCAGGTCAAAACACATGAGAGAGTGAGAAAAAGGGCTCACTCATTCCAGGGTTAAAATTAACAAGTCCTAAAGTCCAGTAAAAGAGCTGCGGGTCTCTAATGTTGAAGGGAATTAGCACAGAAATTAGAATTCTCCCTAACATGTATCATGACTTGCGCATTGCACCACTAACTTAAGCAGTCTATGTCGTAACTAACTCTGAAAATGCAAAATCCAACCTGAAAGAAAAAGGTTAAAACACAGCTAAACATATCCTATATACTGTGCACAATTCCATAACATAGAGGCCACAGCATGCAACTGTAAACAACTTGCACTCAATTACACAAAACCTGTCACTACAGCCCTCACATCACAACTATTCCAGAAACTCCCAAGCCTCTTTCTGTTCCATTGAAATCTCCTTGAAGAAATTCAGGATCCAGTTCCTGCAACACTACAAGGTAAGTATTTTCTGGAGAACTCAAAACAGAACCACAAATAGAGCAAAAACCTGTTACAACTGCTGCACTTTTCTCTCACCTTCTCCTGGAGTGACTCGAAACAGTCTTCACATATCCCTTCACAACACCTTCTGGAACCACGTGGTTCAATCAGTGGTGCCACTCCTCCTCCACCCCTCCTGCACTAATTGGGAATAACTTCTTTTTCAGCACCCTTTGTCCTCTTTGCTGACGACTCACTTGTGCCATAATTGCTCTCCCAGCCCCTTTTCTTCATGGATCGAGATCTCCTCTTCATGACCGCGTCTAACACCTTGCTAAGGCAGGCCTCCTGCTTATTTTCAGGCTCCATCACAGTTGCCGAACTATTCACTGCCAGAGATCCAATGTTAGATAAGAGAACCTGCAAACGTGTACTCTTCTGCACCAGTTGCCTCTGTTGTGCTCACACAGTTGAAATTCTACAACATCATTTCGGAGACAGAAGTGAACAGAGCTCCAGAACTTCCAATCGCCTCTATGGCACAGACGTTGCTGCCACAAAGCTCCTTCAATGGCACTCTGCCACACAGCACTAAATACCGCCAAGATGCCCTAAGATAACGGCACAGAGCTCCAATAGCAACACCAGACCCTCCGGGCACATCACTCCAACAAACTGAGACCATCGGGCATGTCGAGCCAAAGGGAACAGAGCTCCAGGAACTCTGGCGCTGCGCCACGCCTCACCGTAGCTCCATTTCTGCACGGACACGGCCCCACTTCCAGCCGGGCCTGCAACACTCTGTTACTGTTAGGCTCCCTTGAGATGTTGCGCCCCATACAGCACTCAAGGTTAGTCCTTCACCAGTTCCTCTGCCATGCACAACAGAGGTTTGACCATTTGGTTGGACAGCAGGTTGCAGGTTGGACAGTGGCTTCCAGCCATCACTATTCCTGCAAATGTGGTCCCAATCCTCCTGCAGCTGCAACCACTCCTCTGAGCCCAGAGCCTCCTGCAGGTAAGACGCTCATTCAACTCCTTCTCGCATAATAATCTGTGTCACATAACTGCAGTTTCCTCTGTTTGCTCCCAGCCACTCTCACTAGCACCCAAGTCGCTGCTGTGCGCACGGGTTAAATCACTGTCTGCCTATTGCCGTCGCCTTGGTTGCAGCCACTTCTTTCAGCACAGTTCCCTCCTGGGATAATACTCTCTTAACAATCACTGTCTTACCCTTGCACTATGTGTGTCTTTGCCCCTAAGAGGCCGTGGCGCTGCCTCAACACATCACTGGCTGGGCCTCACTGGCCCCTACTGCAGCCTGCAGCACTCCTACCTGAGAGAGGATCTTCTCATGGTTTTGGGGGCAGGGGTGGATGCCCCTTTCATGGTGCTGTCCCCCACAACACAACCTGCATCCTCATTGCCCATGTTAAGTTGGGTTCCTGGCCAAGCATGACACTGACACCTGTGTAGGAACCGGTAACATCATTACTCATGTTTCAGCTCCAGGTACAAGGTACATCGGGTAATTAAATGGGGACAGACACATCCACTGGCATCCTCTTTGTCAACCCTTCTTCTGAACTGACATCCACAGAACCATTCATAACATAACATCAGTCACTCACAGCATTCCATGCATACAGGGCAGGGTGCAGGGAAAACCAAGATGCAACATGGTTCCTTCAATGTAAGTTTAATTTTCATATTTAAGCTAGTGATTTGGACACTATTCTTAAATTGGGGACCTCCAATAAACCGGACACTCTGTGATTCATAAAGCTTATGCTTGTTCTTAGCTTATAAAACACAATTCAAACTGTTAATGTCCAGGATTAACAGAACCTAGATACTGTAAAATAGTTTTGCTCATCCATTTATTTCCAGCTGATTGATTTGAGTTTTGTCCAGGCTTCTGTGGTGTGTGATCTTGGTGCCCGTTCCATGGCACTCATTGAGGAATACTCTCGGCAAGTTGTGTGCCGGCTGCACATGGGATACCCTGTCTAAATGAGTGCATCACAGCAGTTAGCCTGCAGCTTCTGTAGGGTATGGTTTTTGCAGAGCCTGTGTGTGCATTGGATTGCCATGGGTGCTCGTTTCTATTTATTTGCCCGACAGCATTTCTAACAAGGTGGAAACGTTAATGCTTTGAGAGGAAACGTGAGCGTTGAATAGGAGGGTTAATATGTTGTCCTTTTCCAATGTAGTTCTTGAACTATTTAAAATATAAAATTTTGCTTGTAGGAAAGAGCTTGTTCCTCACTTTTTAAAGATGGTGTATTCCATATGTATGATTTGTGTTAAGCTTTAGTAATTGTAAATATTGTAAGTTCAGTTTATTTTGAACTATTACACAATAAAACGTATTATACTCTTATGTTATGTTTGTTTATTGAATTTAAATAGCGCTTTAAGCCAAATACTCTTATGTTCTGTCCCCTTTCCTCCATACTGTATGGGCGTCTCTTGCGAGGGACGGGAGATGGAACCTTTTTCACCAGAAAAACCTTCTTCCCCCCGCAGGGGTGCGGCCCTGGAAGCAAGCGCTGCCATGACACTGCCCTCCTGCACCACACCTCAGTCCCCTTTTCCCAGTCGACGGGAACAGGCCAAATTCACCATCGCTCCTGGGTTTGGCTTCGGCCATGTAATTCCACGCGCGGATACTTCTCATTGTTCTGTATTTTGTCTTTTTGATTACAGATACTCGGTCCTCAGGCGTCACGCTCCTCCCCGGCGCATGTCGACAGGCAACAGGTTTAGCAGGTGCCCAGCCTGTGACTGGCTCTTGTAGTCTCCCTGGCGAAGAAGGGTTGGCTCAAGCCCCACTCCGTCCAGCCGGTCAATCGACGCCTGGACGCGAAGTACAGGCAGATGGAGGGGGATACTCTCTTGCTCTCCGCCCATCCTCAGCCACACTCCTCGGTGATAGCCGCTGTGTAACTTTACTCCAAACCGCAGTCGTCCTTATCTTCCTCATCTGCGGTGCTGCTAGAACCTTGGAGGCATATGGGAAGAAGCTCTATTCCAACGCTTCCTTGCATCTTCATCAGGCCAACGCCGATTCCATGCTAGCGGCCGCTAACCAGAGATTATTAGCGGCAGATTGCGGACTTCCTCTCAGAACTCCCCACGCAGAACCAGTCACGTTTTAACGCTGGGCTGGCCGAGGCCAAGCTGGTGGCTCAGGACATCATGGAGTCCACCGTGGCCCACAATGATACCTCTGGCCGTGCCATCTGTATAGCCACGGACATGAGAAGGACAGCCTGGCTCTGGGCAACTAAGTATAATCCGGATATCCAGGAACGTATATTAGACCTGCCGTTCGAGGGGAGCGACCTCTTCCACTCCACCACCGACGAGGAGCTGGACAAAAAGAAAAACAGCTCACAAATGGCCAAATCTTTATCCATCTTGACAAAGACCACGTCCAAGTCGTACACCCAGTCACAACCGCGCTCCGACAAGGGCCGTATATATGGAGGGTTCCGTGGCTTCCAAGACCAGGGGTCCAGGCAGCCTGACCGCTCGCCGACTCCAGATCGGCGCAAGCAAAAAAAGGGGGTCCCCCTCCTCCACATCAGCCTTCGAGGGAAAGAAGGCATGACACGCCCCACCGGGTCCACGTGTCTCCGGTGGGGGGGAGCAGGCTTGCTCTTCACACACATTTTTGGCACCAGAAGTTCGCAGACCCCTGGATCCTCTCCGTAGTATCCATGGGGTACCGTCTACCCAGCCCTGCCTCTCTTCCCTCCTCCCCTCCACTCCCTCAAGTTGGGACAGCATCTCTTTTGGCAGAGATTCGGTCGCTCGTTCAGATTCAGGCCGGCGAGGCTTGGGCTTTTACTCCAGGATTTTTGCCATTCAGAAAAAGAACCAGGCGGGCCTGAGAGTTGTGCTGGACCTTTCCAATCTCAACCTCTCCGTACCCCTACAAAAATTCAAGATGGTTATGCCAGCTTTTATTGCAGAGCCCCTGTGCAGGGGAGACTGGATGTGCTCCCTGGATCTGAAGGACGCGTATCTAAACGTCCCGATTTGGCAGCCCCATCGTTCTTTTCTCTAGTTCAGGATTATGGGCCTCCACTTCCAGTACAAGGTCCTTCCTTTTGGCCTCAATTTGGCCCCCAGGGTCTTTAACAGGCTCATGAAATTGGTGGCTGCCCTCCTCCGGGCTCAGGGCCTCCACATCTACCCTTACCTCGACGACTGTCTCGTCAGGGCTACATCTCCGGAAGCGGTTCACCACTTTTCCCAGCCTCTTATGAACACACTGCACGATTTAGGCTTTTCGCTCGATCTCAAGAAATCACTGCTGTAGCCCACGCAGGCTGACCTTCTTGGGCCTCATCTGGGACACGTGCTCCGAAAAGGTGTTTCTGTCGGTGGACAAGAGCACAGCCATCAACATCTCCTGGGTCTCTTGGCAGAGGTTCTACTAGCCGTCCCGCACACGAGACTCAGGATGAGGAGGATGCAGCTGCACTTCGCGGCATCATGCATCCAGGAGCGGGGATCTCAATCCGAGATGATCAAAGTGCCTCCATCTCTCCACCCGGACCTCACATGGTGGTCCAGGAACTGCAACCTACGAACGTGCAAGCCCTTTCGGCCTCCCACTCCGCAGGTCACCATCACCACAGACTCATAGCTGGAGTGCTGGGGAGCCACCATGGACGACCTCTCGGTCCATGGAACCTGGACCCGACAGGAGCAGGAATACCACATCAATTGGCTAGAGCTGAACACCATCTGGCTAGCGCTCAGAGCTTTCCTTCCGCTACTCGGGGGCAAGATTGTCCTCATCCAGACAGACAACTCGACCAGCATGTTCTATGTCAACAAGCAGGGAGGCACCAGATCTCCTCCACTGTGCCGGTTGGCAATCAGCATGTGGGAATGAGCCCTGGAAAACGACATCTACCTCACGGCAGTTCACTTTCCGGGGGAATCCAACCTGGAGGCGGACAGGCTCCGTAGGTTTGGAGTGGACAATTATGAGTGGCAGCTAAACAACCTCGTATCTCAGGAGACATTCAACAGATGGGTCTCCCCCAGGTGGACCTTTTTGCCACTTGGCACAACAAGAAGTGTCCGCAGGTCACCTCCTGGCAGGGACAGGGCCTGGCTCCCTGGGCGACGCATTCTGGATTCAGTGGAGAAGGCATACGCCTTCCCACCTACTCCGCTGATTCACAGAGTGATCTGCAAAATCAAGGAGTCTCACCAGCTCAACATCATTCTAATAGCTCCATGGTGGCCTGCCAGGCCATGGCTCTCAGAGCTGATCTACCTCTCGAAGATGCCTCCGATTCACCTTCTGACGGTCCCAGCACATCTGCTGGTGCAGCAGGGGGGGCAGAGTCATCCACCCCGCCCCATAGAAACTAGCCCTCACAGCGTGGTTCCTGAGCAGGTAACGCTGGAGCAACTCACGCTCTCCCAGGCAAATCTGGAGCTCATACAGGGTGCAAGGAGCAAGACTACCAGGGCCCAGTATAAAAGTAAATGGACCATGCTCTGCCACTGGGCAGACTCCAAGCAGATCAACCCCCTGGCATGTACTTTGGATGACGTGCTCCCCTTCTTGGCACACATTGCCCACTCAGGTGTGCAGGTGGACACCTGCTGCTCTTACCCTCGCAGCCATCGGGGTTTATAGGAACTCGGAGGAGGGAGTCTTCTCCTCCTTCAATCCGATTGTCAAGAGACATTTGACGGGGCAAGCAAGGCTCTACACTCCCTCAACATAGTCTTGGGCGCCCTGGTGCACAAACCATTTGAACCAATGGCATCTGTGGACATCAGGCTGGTCACCATTAAGAAGACCTCGGCTCGCACAGTCAGCGAGATCCAGGCAATGGTTGCCTCGGGACCATATACTACCTTTCACAAGGACAAGTTGGTCCTTCGGACACACCCAGCTTTTCTACCTAAGGTATTGTCAGCGTTCCACTTGAATGAGGAAATAGTCCTTCGTATGTATTTTGCTTATCCTAAGGACAAGGCACAGAGAGTTCTGCACTGCCTGGATTTCAGGCGTGCCTTGAAATTCTACCTGGACAGGACTAAGGGCTTCCGCAAGTCAGACGCCCTGCTTGTCACTTTTGGAGGTGCAAGACCAGGCTATCAAGCCACCAAGGCCTCCATATCCCACTGGATGGTCTCGGCCATCAAGGAATCTTACGATGGCCAGCACAAGCCGCTCCCGGCTAACATGCACGCCCACGCAGTCAGGGCCAAGGCAACGGCCATCGCATTCCAGCACAATGTCCCTTGGCAAGTCATAAGCAGGGCGGCCACGTGGGCCACTCCCTCTGCTTTCTGCAAGCATTACTGTTTGGAAGCTGGCTCCAGGTCAGATGCGGCTTTCGGACAGGCGGTTCTCTGGAACCTATCTGCTTAAGGTGGGTCTCCTCTCCACCTTGGGGCTGCATTCAGTTGTAATTGCCCATACAGTATGGAGGAAAGGGGACAGGACGTAAGAGTAATTATGAGTTACTCACCGTAGTGGCTAACATACTTTTGGTCCATAGTCCACTTTCCTCCATATGTCCCACCATCCTCCCCCCCCTAATAATACTGGTGTCATTAGGCAATGGCAAATCTATTGTCGACGCATCAATGAGGACTGAGGTGTGGCGCCAGAGGGCGGAGTTAGGGCAGCGCTGCTTAAAGGGGAAGAAGGTTTTTCTGGTGAAAAAGGTTCCGTCTCCCGTTCCTCGCAAGGGACGCCCGTACAGTATGGAGGAAAGGGGAATATGGACTAAGAGTACGTTAGTCACTGCGGTGAGTAATTTATAATTTATTATTCCATTTTAGGCTTTCTTTTTTGCTATTCCATCCCATGATGTGAATTTCTTTAAAGCACTTCTCTGTTGATTCCTACTCACTTCGCAGTGTATGCTTTGGTGAGGGCTCCAAGCAGCCACCAATAATTGATGTTTCAAAAATAAATTATTTAGATTCTGCTAACAGTAATGTGTGTTAGTTATCCATTGTTTCAGAGAGAGGAAGCATAATGGACTCCTATAAGAAATAAAACGCGCACTACATCCGCTTTAATATTTGTATTCATCTCTGCCATGTTCATATTGACAGCACATAATTGATAGGCTCTGTATTGGAAAAGTTATACATTGCACTGCGAAAATCAGAGTGTGCACCCAAAATCTGTCTTGAGACATCCCTTTAAAAATAAAGAGAAATATGTTGGGCATGAAAGTTAGATAACACCATTTTATAAAGATGTGTACAAAGAGCCATGCCTTTCCGAACAACTAAGGTGCTTTTTCAGCTAAGCTACACTATGTATATGACATAACATGTACGTTTAACTTGCCCTTGGTTTCTTTTTTTCTTTAGTGTTGCAGTTGTTTTGCAGCTCTCCTAAAGCAGCTCTTCGCTATGCAGCGGTTCGCACATTAAACAAGGTAAGCCTTTGTGCCTGATTGACATTAAGCTGTGGGAGCCAGCAGACCGATCCGAACCGGTGGCTATCTCTTACCTCTAGCAATGTGGACCCTCTTTTAAAACCGTTAGAATTAAAATTGACTTATATTTTTAACACACACATCAGGTCCCTCTAGCAGGTCATCGTTGGACCAAGAGAACTACCTTGCAGCCTCTCTTCCCTCCTATCTATGTATTTCTCCTGGCCTAAGATGGGGGACTCTTTGGACAGTTTTTCTAAAATCCACCTAAGAAGACTTTATAAGACTATCCCTTGGGCAATGCAGAAATTCCAACTCTTAGTATAAACCTGTACCACCCAAGGTAAGGGTAGCAATGCCAGAGCAGCCAGGCTTATCTTGGGTGACACAAGCTTCTCTCTTTCTGACCTGTTTTTCCTTGCTTGTGGTCTTCTTGGATGCAACTTCCTATTCCTCACTGTCCGAGACTTGTATAGGTTAGAGCACAAGTCTTCGGGTTCCAGCGTGGTAGCCGGCTGCCTAAGCCGGATAGCGTTCAGTATCCAGACATGTAGCTACAAATCCAGGAAGGAGGAGGAGCAAGTGTCCTACGCTCAGAGGATGTTTGAGACTCCTCGGTATGAGCGCAAGACAGGGTCCAGGATGTGGGATAAGGCTGGAGGGTAAGGTAAGAATCTGGAGGGGGTTTCCAGGAAGGGAGAAAAAAGGATGAGATCTGACGATAGCACGGTGAACGGACTCGAACATACGTCTAGCAACTCCAAGCAGTTGCGTTGAGACGCGCAGAGCCGCGGGGGCGTGCCTGTTTCTAGGAAGCAGAGTGTTGCGCGCAAAGGCTAGAGCGCAGCGTTTCTGGACCGTCCGCCATCTTGGAGGAGTCACTGAGCTTATGCCGCGGTGCAACATGGACCACGAATTCGGTGGTTCATGACACTTAGGAGGGAGAGAGGTCTGTAGGAAGGTACAAAGAACTTGTAGCATGTAAATGGACCAAAGAAACACTTATACACGGATATATTGTAAAATAATAATGGTTTATTTTATATATACACAGGAGAATTCTTTAGAAAGGTAAGTACTATTATAAGTTATAAAAACCAACACAGTACTACTGGTAAGTATATAACACATTTTGAATAGCAATATACAATTCTAGGTGAGTAAAACCTAATTATTAGACTTTCAGAATGGCAGTTAGCAATTCACAGGTAACTGATAACTTTGTTACACTTGTAGCTTATGCTGTTTCAGGAATATGCAGTCACAGCACCAACACATAGCAAGTAAGTACTTTGCAACACTATATTTTCTTCGCACATGCCTTATACTTTAGCAGTGCTTCCCGAATCTAGGGCATGAGTGTTCTCAGAGGCAGAAGGGGGGGGACACTTGGATGGTTCAAGGGCCAGCTGTTGGCAGGACAGGAGACGGTACAAACTGTCTGATCTATGAAAACCTCATCAAAACAGGTTCATCCCTGTTCCTCTAAAACCATCAAGGACCACATTGACACCCTCGCTCCGGCACTTGCCGATTTTTGCAACCTCTCCTTTTCCTCAGGATCCTTCCCCTCCCCCCTGAAGCACTCCCTTGTTCATCCTCCCCTCTAGAAACCCACAGCTGATCCTTCCTGTCCGGCTAACTATCACCCAATTTCCATTACCCCCTTTTTGGGTAAACTCCTGGAAAAGCTGGCCATCTCTCAGCTTAACCTTCACTCTGATACTGTTGGCTCTCTCCAAGACCACCAATCTGGCTTTAGAGCTGCCAGAAGCATAGGAACTGCTCTCCTGAACATTTATGAAGAACTGCTCTCCAACTTAGACTCTAACATTACCTCTGTCCTCATCCTACTTGATCTGTCTTCTGCCTTCGACACGGTAAACCATATCACCCTGCTAGACCGTCTCTGTGACAACCTGGGTATCCCCAATCAGGCTCTGGCCTGGCTGACCTCTTTCCTCTCGGATCGACCCTCCCAGGTCCAACTTAGGTCCTTCCTATCATCTATCTCCCTCTCTTCCTGTGGTGTTCCCCAGGGGTCTAACCTCTCGCCCTGGCATTTCAACCAATACATGGCAACCTTCGCCCGCTGCATTGCCATTTTCTGCCCTAATTTCCAGTGCTAGGCTGACGACACTCAACTCATTTTCAGACTTCCCTCGGCCACCTCCTCTCCTTCTCTCATCTCTGATTGCCTAACTGCCATTCAATGATTGGTGAGCCGCCAACGAACTTTGTGAAAATGCCACCAAGACTAAGCTCCTCCTCAACGGTACACCTCCACCATCCTTTCTCCGCACTCTCTGGCCGGCCTCCCTCTTCCCTCCTCCTACCCCTGCCTGTGGGGGGCCAAGAACCTCAGGGTCATCTTTGACTTCACACTTTACTTCTCCCACATCTGTCTCTAAAAAGTCTTCCTACTGCACCTCCTCAGAGGCACTCTGCCTTTCCTCTCCTTCCCCCAGAAGATCACTGTCTCCCAAGCTCTGGTTCTCTCCAGGCTAGACTACTGTAACAGCCTCTTTCTAAATCTACCTGCCTCCACTCTCCGCCCTTTACAACTAATCCAGAACAGGACTGCGAGACTTGTCCTTGGCCTCAAGCTCTCTCCAGCCCTGAAATCTCTTGATTGGCTTCCTGTGGATGCAAGGATACCATTTAAAACCCTCTGCATTGTCCACAAGGCTTTCTGGGGCCTGGGTCCAAAATACCTTCAACTATCCTTCCGTAAATACCTCCCCTCTCGAGCTATTCGCTCCTCTACCTCTAACTCCCTTGGGGTTAGACGTTTTTAAAAGAAACAAGCTGGGGTTAGATCTCTGTTTTCGGCTGGGGCCTCCCTCTGGAACAGCTTCCCTGCCACTCAAAGTTGAGAATCTCTGGTTCCTTCCTCTTTGCCTCTGCCTTTGTCCCCCCACTCCTCTGCTGATCTTTTCTCTCTTCAGCACTGTGCACCTGGCCACCCTCTGTTCCTTCAGGCCCAGGTACCTGCTCACACTTCCACCCACCTGCACTGCCTCTGGGCCACCCCTGGCACTGGGTTCTGTATCTGTACCCATACAGACCCCCAGCCGTTTTTCTTCTGCACTTGCCAGATTTACCCTGCCTGCTAAACCCAGCACTTTCCACTTGCTGTCTGCACTTTAAACATTTATCGCCCTTATTTATTTAATTATTCTTTTTCTGATGCTTGTTAATCTGCTTAGAATCACATGCTGTGCATATGGTCCGACATCCAGTTGCATCTTGTCTTTCGAGGATCGAAATGGGACGTCGGCATAGGTGCGTCTGTAACACTATCCCCAACGTCATGTGTAGTGTACCCAAAATCCCTCACATGCCGAGGTCCCTTTTTTTCCACCCGGATTACTGGTCCCCTTAATGCGGAGATCTTACATAGAGATAGCGTTATTGTCCTTATTATCGACTTTGTCGTTATTCCCTTTAAGTCACTTCGACAGTTGCATCCTGTGAAACAACGCCAAAGACTGCTGCAGACTTTCGACGGATGTTGATCAGGCGGCGCATCTGTCCATGTGGCCGGGCCGTCTGGCCAGCCTACACAGTAGGGAGAGTGGGGTCGGGGTGGCCATATCCTTTACAAGTATGCCTTTCCTCTTTCAACTTCTCTGCTCCCTGGGTTTTGTCATTGCTGTACCTGTCTTTTGCTATGGAAAAGACGCCATTTAGATTTTGTCCCTCATGTAGGGGCAAATATCTGTGGAAAGACTAGCACTCCCGGTGCAACATTTGTCTTCCCCTCGACCACAAAGAAGCGGGTTGCACGGCCTGTAGACTCATGTGCCCTAAGATGCTTAAGGAGCGCCGCTTGAAGCGGTTGGTTGGCCTACGGCATTTTGCATGCCGAATGTTCTTCCGCCGAAAGTGATGGGGGGACTAGCGATGACCAGGCCTCTGTGTGGGAAGCCATTGACCTAACGACGGACAGCTCTTGGTCCGCGACACCCGTCCCCTACCCCGCCAGGCCTGTCACACTATGGGGAAAACGCCCGGCGACAGGGGCGCACACGATCATAACACCAAACACACAACCCAAGGTTCTGCTTCGGGATCCTCTGATCGGCCTGATCGGCAGCCTTCCCGGCAACCGCAGACGTGGCCTTTGACTGGGCAATCCAAAATGAAGGGCCCCGAAATCCACCGCTCAGCCTCCGGTTCACCCAGTGGTGCTGAAATCCACCGCTCAGCCTCTGGTTCAGCCGGTAGATCGCCCAGATTCCCCGAGCATTGGCGAGAGCATCGCAAGGATTGCCTCGGCAGTTAGACTGAAGGAACGGTCGAAGGAGGCGGCGAAGCACAAAGAACGGCCTAGAGACGTGCAAAAGACACGCCACAGTGCCCCGAACCTAACAAGGACTACGCTGAGAGTCCTGTGCCTTTGTCAGGCACATTGGGGGACAAATCTCGACACCATAGGGAAGAAGATGAACCCTTTCCTCCCCTGGACCCTCTGGTTCATCCTCATGGACCATGGACCAGGGAGAAATTTGAGGGATGTATGGACCGGTTAGAAAAATTTCTCTTTTTCTGAAAAGTTTGCTCCCAAGAGACCTCGAGAAGATCTTCCTGATACGCCTATTTCCAAGTTTCAAAGGACCTTGGAGGATCCACATGAGGAGTATACCTGTGTCCTCGCAGATGATGATGTTATGGACACATATGATCAGGATGAGGATGGCACCTTTCTGGAAAACTACAATGTGGATGACCAGGCAGATCTTATGGACACTTGGGAAGACAGCCGTCAGGTTGATGCTCAACCTTGGACGCCCCCTATTCCCACCCAGGACCCCGATGTCCTGTGCATTGATTTTCCCCCAACCCTCTCCGGCATGCCAACCCTCCCCAGTGGATGATCAAATGGCGTTGAACGCCCTCTTGAAGAAGGCAGCTGCCCATTTCAGATTGCCACTCTAGAATCTTTACCAGATTCTGATTTCGTGGAGGATCTACTCAAAGAAAAACCTCTGGCCAGCCAGGCCATTCCTTTGTTGAACTCTATCAAGAGGGGATTAGCACCTTCCTTGTTGACGCCAGCCCAGACCAGGCGAACCCTAGGGTGGAGAAGTTGTTTTGTCCTTCTCCGACCGACCCTGCCTACATCAAAGGACATGCCACTCCAGATTCTCCAGTGGTTACCACTACTAGAAAACGGGCTGGGGTTTCCCTGCCTAAAGAAGAGGCACCACCCGATAAGGAGTCCAAGAGACTATATGTACTGGGAAAGAGGGTCACAATGGCTGCGCGTGTTCCACCAGAATAGCCAATAACACCACGCTATTGGCCAGCTATGCAGAGGTACAGTGGAACCTTCTGCAAGAAGGCCTTCAGGAGGTGCCAGAACCCACACCGTCCAAGTTGCTCGCCATAGTTTCAGAAGGCAAGCAAGTCAACCAGATTGTGCTCATAAGCACTCCGGATGCTGCCAAGACAGCGGGAAGAAGCCTGGCAGAATGTACCTTGCTCACACGACATGCATGGCTGAGGAACTCCGGTTTCAAGCTAGTGACCCAAGCAGCCCTGATAAACAAGCCCATTGAAGAAACCAACCTGTTTGGCAAGGCAGTGGACGATGCACTTGAAACTGGCAAGAAAGAAAATGAGACACTCAAGTCTCTTCAACAGATTACCCAGAAACCCTCTCCTCAGAGAGGAAGCGCTCCCGCCGTTCCTTTTGTGGGCAATTTCGTTGTCCCTAGAACCAGTATAATACAGGAAACAACTGGAATTCGGGACAAGGGTCTAATACCTCCACCACTTATCCACCCAGAGGACAGCGGCGTGGGAAAGGTGTATAGGCCGAGGTTCCAATCCCAAGGTCTGAAATGACCTTCAGATCCGGGAACCCTCCCACGCCACCCCGTTCGGGGGGGCGTATATCATTTTACCTTAATGCATGGGAGGGGATAACAACCGACCAGTGGGTACTCAAGACGGTCGCCCATGTGTACTGCATAGAATTTTCACGACCACCCCAATTCAGACCGCCAAAGTCAGGACGCCGGACCACCTGCGGATCCTACTTCGAGGTGGAGACCCTTCTAGGAAAGGACGCCATAGAAGCTGCCCCTATTCTATAGGTAAACAAGGGTATTTATTCAGTGTACTCCTTGTACCAAAAAACGATCTCACCATGCGCCCTGAGCTAAAATTGCACCCAGGGGGAATTACATGGCAACACTGGACATGAAAGATGCATACTTTCATATTTCGATGCTGCCAGTGCACAGAAAATACCTATGATTTATGATCCAGCACAAGCACTATCAGTTTAAGTACTCCCCTTTGGCATTGCCTCGGCGCCAAGGGTGTTTACAAAGGTACTGGCAGTAGCGGTAGCACACCTGCGCAGGCTATCCGTCCCGGTTTACCCTTACCTCGACGACTGGCTCATAACAGGGGAGTCCCATTGTGACGGAGTCAGTCTATACATGGGTAGTAACATATAGACATTAGTCCATTCAGGAAGACCAGGAAGCCACAGATGTATGGACTTTCCTCTAATGTTTTGACTCTGTTTTGGGTTGCCTAGGAAACGGCTCGTGAGGAAGAGAGAGCGGAGGACGACGGTTTTGAGTGGGCTTACTGATCAACGTGAAGAAAAGAAGAGGAAAAAGTTATAAAAAGTTAAAAGAAACCAAGTGGCGCCGTTGCGCTGAATTGGGAGTTCGGTGATTGTGCAGCTTAAAAAGCACTCGTCTGGTTAGTTGGTTTACCGAGGGGACGGAGAAACGAATTCTCGGATGCAACCGAGGCACAGTGGCAGAGCCGTTGAGGGAAGGCGTTCAAGGGCTGGTGACTTGAACGGAGCGGCGAGAAGCGACCAGACCTTCAATCTCGATAGGTCTCTGTGTGAACGAGAGAGACTAGTGAGTGACGCCGAGGCAGGAGACACGGCTTGTTTGTTTACACAGCTGAGGGGGCGGAGACGGAGAGCTGACATCGCTGACGATCGCTGGTTCCTGAAGGGGGTGGAGTCGCTACCCCTTCGAAGGCCGTTGCCTTAACAGCCGGATGATCACGGGTAAGCCGTGTATCGACAGAGAGAGAGAGAGAGAGAGAAAGTGCTATAAGGGAAACGGAACGTGTGAGAACTGGTGAAAGCAGAAGACTGCTCACGAAGGAGGGAAAAATATATTGTCAAGTGAAATTAGAGGGAAAAGACCCTTACAAGGCAATCTGGTATACAAAGTGAGTAAAGAAAGAAAGATTGAGAAGAAAGGTTTAACACATCAGCCCAGAGAGTCATGATAAATGGACTGCAAATAAAGGAAGACCTCTTACTCTAGAACGTGATGCCACAAGACTTAAGAAACACTGTCATATTGAAAAGGACAAGAGAGGGGAGAATAAAGTTTAAAGAGATGTGAAGGAGTTATAACATAGGAAGTACTAATGTATTAGTGCAAGAAGAAACCAAAAAGAGAGATAACAAGACGTTGTGTTGCAGAAGAGGAGAGCAGTAAATAAAGTAAAGAAAGAGCGAAAGTAAAGGCATTTAAAGACTTACCTGAGAAGAACAGTCCAAGAGTGTTATATCAGAAAGTCTTGGGTTTCAAACCTACTGCCAGGAAAGACGTATCCTTTTCAACCTAAAATATAACTTGTTAAAAAAATAAAAGAAGAGGATTCTCGTTGTAATTCTCACCACCTACGTATTGGCTCCGAGTCTCATTCATGCTTTAAGACGATATATTGTTACAAGTGGTGTCAGAAGTGGGATTCTGAGAACGTCAGGGAGGACCTCATTAAGACCCTTTCCAAGGGACAACAGATGCTACAACAAGCCATACAAATGCAGAATCAGCAAGCACAAGCAGATAGATTAGCGTTTCAACAGGCATTACAAATGCAGCAAGCGCAGTTGTTGGAGGTCACAAATATCAGGAACAATCCCCAAGTCCCTACTTCCGTTCTACAAAAATACTCAGTAGGAGAAGACCCAGCCCATTTTTTCGTGAACTTCGAGAGGGTCGCTCGAAATGCCCAATGGCCTACCGAGAGATGGTGCCACTACATCGCACCATTGATGACCGGTGAGATGCAGTCAGCTTACCAGACCGCAAATCCCACGGGGGATACCACATATGGAGACATGAAGAAGGTGGTCCTAGAACGTATGGGACAAGATGAGGAGACCTATCGTATTAAGTTCAGAGAGGTTAGACTGGGGGGAGAGGAGACCCCAAGACAGTTGTTCTACCGAGTGAAGGAGCTGGCCGAGAAGTGGTTACAACCCACTGTGTCTTCACCGGCTGAGATATTGGAAAAGGTCATCTTGGAACAATTCATAGAAGGACTACCCGGCCCAGTACAACGATGGGTCAAACAACACCATCGATTGTCATTGTTAGAGGCAGTGGAAGTAGCGGCAGCATATCAAAAGGCAGGACAGGGCCGGGTGTTGACCTACGCATCAAGTTCTAAACCACACGTCGTGATGAATAAACCCACACCCCAACCAAGATGGCCTCATTCTATGTTGAGGAAATCCGAAGGGGAGAACCTCCGGATCAGACCTAGCAGTGAGGGACCCTCGAATTATCGTACAGCGACAACGTCTATTCGAGGCCCACAATGCTTTGATTGTGGAGAGTGGGGGCACCTCGCCAGATTCTGTCCAAAGAAACTAAAACCAGAACCAATGGATGTGAGTGTACTAGAATCTATGAAAGAAAGAGACTACCCGGAAACTATACACGGAAGACAATCTCAATATTTATATACCTGTGAGGCGGAGGTCGACGGGAAGCCTACCACTGCCCTAGTTGATTCAGGAAGTCTACAGACAGCGGTGACATCAGAACTGGTAGGTGAAAGTCCTCATTCAGCAGGAGAAATTCCTATTAGATGTGTGCATGGTGATATAAAAGCGTACCCTGCAAGAAAGATACAAATTAGGGTGGGTGGAGAAACAGTCGGAGTGAAAGCAGCGGTACTACCCAGTCTACCGAAGCCCTTACTGATTGGCTCCGATCTGCCGAAATTCTCTAAACTAATTCATGAGATTGAGAAGAGCTGGTGGGAAATGGCCCCTTTTCATGGTGAGGAAATAACCTCCCCGTGCCCCAAACCTCAGAAGAGTCGGAAACTAAGGAGGAAAATGAAGGAGGAGTGGAGAACTAAGAATGTGTGTCCAGTATCCGTAGATTGGAGGTTGGATGAGGAGGGCGATAGTTTCAGAACCGCTCAGGACCTAGATCCATTACTCCAATATGCACGAGAGCGGGCTAAAGAGGTTTCACCTGGAGAAGGTCCTCATTTCATCAAGGAAAAAGGGCTACTGTATAGAGTGAGTAAATCTAGGAGTGGGGAGGTGTTGAAGCAGTTGTTGGTCCCCAGCAAATATTATACAACGGTTCTAGAAGTCGCTCATTTACAGATCGGGGAGGGGCATCTCGGAACCGAAAAGACTTCTAAGAAGATTTTGGATAGATTCTACTGGCCAGGGATATACCAGCAGGTGGCTAGATTTTGTCAGTCATGCGAGGAGTGTCAAAAGAAAAATAGAGCGAACATCAAGAAGGCACCTTTGCAACCTATGCCGTTGGTACTTGAACCCTTCAGCCGAATAGGAATTGATGTTGTCGGACCCCTGGAGCCGACCAGAAGAGGTCATAAATACATACTGGTTATCGTAGACTATGCTACAAGGTATCCAGAAGCTTTTCCCCTAAAGGCAACAAATACGCAACAAATATGTGATGTCCTAGTCCCCTTCATTGGACGAGTGGGAATTCCTAGAGAAATTGTCACGGACCGGGGAACCAACTTCATGTCCAACGTTATGAAGCAAGTCTGTGAAACCTTAAAAATTGAACATTTAAAGACAGCAGTATATCACCCACAGACTGATGGTTTAGTGGAACGCTATAACCAAACGATCAAACAAATGTTACGGAAGACAACCTCGCCAGAGAACAAAGACTGGGACAGAATGCTACCCTGGATATTGATGTCCCTGAGGAACACTCCCCAGTCGTCAACAGGGTTTTCCCCCTTCGAACTGTTGTTCGGGAGACCTGTAAGGACTCTATTAGATGTGTTGAAGGAAAACTGGGAAGAGCAGTTGGATAATGAGGTGTCGTTGACCGAATATGCCTCCCAATTACGGGAGAGGATAGAGAAATTGCAGGCTATAGCTAGCAATAACCTTCTCCAAGCCCAGATAAACCAAGAAAGATACTACAATCAAAAGGCCCAGCTCCGTACCTTTAATATAGGAGATCAGGTCTTGGTACTACTACCCACTTCGGACAATAAAATGTTGGCTACCTGGAAGGGGCCTTTTGAAATTCAAGAAGTTTTAGGACCATTAACATACAAAGTGAAACAACCTGGTGCGAGACTGTCGTGCCAAACATATCATGTCAATTTACTAAAAAAATGGATACCACCCATTCAACCTATAGCTATGATTTCTAGTGAACCCTCATTGGAAGAACATTTTCCCCAGCTTAAAGAAAGAATAGGAGTTGAAAGTTTGAATATTAATCCTGAACTGAAGTCTGCCGAAAAGTCCGAGCTGGACCATCTCTTGCAAGAGTTTGCGGAAATCTTTTCTTCTCTTCCAGGGAGAACTAATCTAACATGTCATCACATAACCACCAAACCCGGCTCTATCGTTCGTCTCAGACCCTACCGAATCCCTGAATCAAAGATACAAGCTATCAATCAAGAAGTGAAGGAAATGTTAGATTTAGGGATCATCGAACCTTCATATAGTGACTGGAGTTCTCCGGTGGTCTTAGTACCGAAGACAGACGGCACCGTAAGGTTTTGTATGGATTTCCGGAAAGTAAACGAAGTTTCCAAATTTGATGCCTATCCAATGCCACGAATAGAGGACCTCTTGAATAACCTGGGGAAGGCCAAGTTTCTAACTACCATTGATCTAACCAAAGGTTATTGGCAGATTCCTTTGTTACCATCGGACAAAGAAAAGACGGCGTTTGCAACACCTACTGGGTTATATCAATTCACGGTACTACCCTTTGGCCTACATGGGGCTCCGGCAACCTTTCAGAGGTTGATGAACCATCTAGTAAAAGGACATGAAAGTTATGTCGGAGCATATCTGGATGACATTATCATTTACAGTCAGAGCTGGGAGGAACATCTAATACATCTAAGGAAGATGTTTGAGACTCTGAGGGGGGCAGGATTGCACATAAACCCCAAGAAAACTCATGTGGCAACCTTCCATACGAAATATCTGGGGTATTATGTGGGTCAAGGGATGATAAAGCCTCAAGAGGAGAAAGTGAAGGCCATAAAGCAATTAAAATTCCCTGAAACCCCGAAGCAAGTAAGGGCCCTTCTGGGGTTTGTGGGGTACTACAGAAGGTTTATTCCACATTTTTCCACGTTGGCTTCTCCTTTAACCGACCTATTGAGAAAAACCAATGGGAACAGAAAAGCTTGGAAAACGGTTGAAACCCTAAGGGCCTTCAATGGCTTAAAAGAAGCTCTAACTAATCAGGCGGTTTTACACTGTCCTGATTTTAGTGCACCATTTGTTCTACAAACGGATGCCTCAGGTACAGGTCTTGGGGCAGTACTTTACCAAAAGGAAGGAGGAAGAGAAAGGCCTATCCTATTCATAAGTAGAAAGTTGCTACCTCATGAACAAAGCTACCCAACCATCGAGAAGGAATGTTTGGCGGTCAAGTGGGCCATTGAAACACTTAGGTATTACCTACTTGGTCGAGAGTTTACACTGGTAACTGACCATGCACCGTTAGTTTGGCTATCCCGAAACAAGGACTCGAACCAACGAGTGTTGAGGTGGTTCCTTTCCCTTCAGCCCTTCTCATTTAAAACTATTCACCAACCGGGGAAGATGCTTTCACAGGCTGATTTCTTGTCCAGAGCGGAAACCCTTCCCGAGCGTAAGGGCTTAGTAGAGGGGGTGTGACGGAGTCAGTCTATACATGGGTAGTAACATATAGACATTAGTCCATTCAGGAAGACCAGGAAGCCACAGATGTATGGACTTTCCTCTAATGTTTTGACTCTGTTTTGGGTTGCCTAGGAAACGGCTCGTGAGGAAGAGAGAGCGGAGGACGACGGTTTTGAGTGGGCTTACTGATCAACGTGAAGAAAAGAAGAGGAAAAAGTTATAAAAAGTTAAAAGAAACCAAGTGGCGCCGTTGCGCTGAATTGGGAGTTCGGTGATTGTGCAGCTTAAAAAGCACTCGTCTGGTTAGTTGGTTTACCGAGGGGACGGAGAAACGAATTCTCGGATGCAACCGAGGCACAGTGGCAGAGCCGTTGAGGGAAGGCGTTCAAGGGCTGGTGACTTGAACGGAGCGGCGAGAAGCGACCAGACCTTCAATCTCGATAGGTCTCTGTGTGAACGAGAGAGACTAGTGAGTGACGCCGAGGCAGGAGACACGGCTTGTTTGTTTACACAGCTGAGGGGGCGGAGACGGAGAGCTGACATCGCTGACGATCGCTGGTTCCTGAAGGGGGTGGAGTCGCTACCCCTTCGAAGGCCGTTGCCTTAACAGCCGGATGATCACGGGTAAGCCGTGTATCGACAGAGAGAGAGAGAGAGGGAGAAAGTGCTATAAGGGAAACGGAACGTGTGAGAACTGGTGAAAGCAGAAGACTGCTCACGAAGGAGGGAAAAATATATTGTCAAGTGAAATTAGAGGGAAAAGACCCTTACAAGGCAATCTGGTATACAAAGTGAGTAAAGAAAGAAAGATTGAGAAGAAAGGTTTAACACATCAGCCCAGAGAGTCATGATAAATGGACTGCAAATAAAGGAAGACCTCTTACTCTAGAACGTGATGCCACAAGACTTAAGAAACACTGTCATATTGAAAAGGACAAGAGAGGGGAGAATAAAGTTTAAAGAGATGTGAAGGAGTTATAACATAGGAAGTACTAATGTATTAGTGCAAGAAGAAACCAAAAAGAGAGATAACAAGACGTTGTGTTGCAGAAGAGGAGAGCAGTAAATAAAGTAAAGAAAGAGCGAAAGTAAAGGCATTTAAAGACTTACCTGAGAAGAACAGTCCAAGAGTGTTATATCAGAAAGTCTTGGGTTTCAAACCTACTGCCAGGAAAGACGTATCCTTTTCAACCTAAAATATAACTTGTTAAAAAAATAAAAGAAGAGGATTCTCGTTGTAATTCTCACCACCTACGTATTGGCTCCGAGTCTCATTCATGCTTTAAGACGATATATTGTTACACCCATGAAACATGCCTATTGAAGACTCAGAAGACAATAGACCTCTTATTCAGTCTGGGATTCTCCATCAACGAGAAGAGATCCAGCTTAGACCCCATCAGGTCAAACAGTTTCTAGGGGTTCTAATTCGGACAAAAGACGGCCTTGAATTCCCCTCCAACGAGAGGGTTCAAAACATGCTGTTTCAGATCCCTCAGTGTGTATTTATTTTGTATTTTGAATGTATTTTCCCTCATCCAAAGCTTGTCCTTGTCTTCCTTCCCTCTTCTAACTTTTGCCTCCCTTTTGACAATATCCAAGTACTCCTGGCAATCTCGAATCGTGAACTGTTCTAACCTTGTGATCCTCGACAACAGATCCCCTGTTCCATTGACACCTGGGCAGGCCTATTGACTTTTATCTACGTTTTAGAATGATTCTATATGCCTTGACAAAAGTATTGCCTATGATTTTTATCCCCTATTCTCTTGTGTTAATTCATGTGCTAAGTGTGTTTGACTTCAGTAACATTTCTTCTTGCGGGTACGCCTTTCTTTCGTAAGACCGAACTGTCATTACTGTCAAAAAGTGATTGCGTATTAACCCACGGTAACGTCTTTGTTTCACAACACTGGTCCGTCAAATCCAATGTACTTACCTTGAATTGAACTGCACAAGAGGAATTGGTTGTGTGTAGTATATTTTGAAGTGTGGTTTTAATTTAATAGAAGTGAAGTGTTTTATGAACAGATGGTTTAAAAATAAATGTACTTATATTTTTTAACCAGAAACCATGAGTCAGTGTTTGTTTGAGCCACAGTAATTGTAGTACTTTGTGTAATCTTTACTACTGCTCATTTGCTCTTGAGATGAGTCTGGCTGCTCCGCTACTGCTCTGTGTAGTACGGGCTTGTACCAAAGGTGAAATTGTACTACCACCTGTAGTCTTAATCTTGTGTAGTGGTCCCTAAGGGCACTTCCCAGGATTCTGCCTAACACGCGGTAGAAAAGTTAGGGTAGATACCACTGTCACCAGCCAAGTCTTAATGTTAAGGGAGCAAAACAAGGCTCCAGGAGGCACAGATAAAAAGGGATAGGAATGAACCCTTTCCAATACGCCATGTAAGATGGGGTGTACTGGATCTCTGGTAATTATGACTATATAAAGTTAATGACAACTTTACATGTTTCTGGGGGACAGTAGTCAGCCCCAGGAAAATGTAGTCATTGGGAAGTGTAAAAGACAACCCTGTGTCACTGCACTGAAGGTGCTGTGTAACACACACAAACAGTTGGGCTCATGGAGTGGTGTGGCTCCAGAGCCCAAGATCACACAAACAGTCAAAATACACATGGCAAAACACATGTAAGAGTGGGAAAAAGGTTCACACTCTTACCAAGTGGACGACATTCACCCCAGAAATCCAGTGAAGCTGCTGAGGGACTCCCTAGGTAAGGGGAAATTAGCCATAGAATGAGAATTCTCCCTAACACCCTTCTGTGCATTACCGCGCTTGGGTTGACAGCCTGCGAGCGAAACTCACACGAAAGTCGGTAGAACACGCCCACTGCCATAAGGATATGCTTTGTCACTAACAGAAATGTTACAGGAACAGCGAGAAAGGGCATACAGTGGATCCCCTCAGCCCTCCACATGATGTGGGGTGTGTTGATCTCACAATGTAAGATGTAGAGAGAATAAACACCATTTTCCCTACCCTTGAGAACATGTGTTCTGAAGGTAAGTAAATAACTAGTAAGAAAGGGAATACCCCGTTGCCCCCAGCACTCCACATAAAGTGGTGTGTGCTGATCTCGCAATGGGGATTGTACAAAGGTTAAAAAGTACCCTTCTACCCTTCAGAACATTACTTCACACAAGGTAAATAGCAAAAAAATATAAAGGGAAGCCCAACAGGCTCCCCAGCAACACTGCACAGAAAGTGATGTGTGGTGCAATAATAACATGTAGAAGCCAAAAAAGTTACAGGAACATAAGATTCCAAAAATAATTATGGGGAGTCACAGAAATGACTTCCTTAGATAGAGTAAAAGAACGGGAGAGGGGGGGGGAATGTTCCCACTCACTCACTCAGTCCAGCAAAAAGTGCTGGGGGTCTCAAGTGCGAGGGAGATTTAGCATAAATTTGAAACTCTAGCCTAACAGGGTCCAAGTACAAAACCACTGCAGGAGTTCTTTCACTGTCAGCTTCCTAGCAAAGGGGGAGAGAAGACTCCATTGGTACCACTCTGAGTAGTGGGTATACCATTTCCGCAGGTAGGGATCAACATTATTGGTCCCCTTGATCCTCCAACATCCTCTGGCAGCAGGTGTATACTGGTGGTTATCTATGCCACCAGATTGTCTGAGTCCATGCCACTCAAAGCAGTTACTGGCATGCTTTTGGCAACTCTACTAGGGTTAGCTTCCATAAAAATAATTTAATTATGCCTTGGCTTGAAATTCACACCTTTCACAATACCAAGCAAATATACAAGGAAGAAAAAGGAAAATATAAAATATCCCATAGGGTGGGAAGAGCAACCTTTCACAAATAACTCTGCATATACATAGAATCAAATACCTCACTCAAAAACAATTGCAACATCCAGACATGTATAAAAATAGACGAAAACAGCATTATATCATAATGTCATAAAACATAAAGTGACAAAAGTGCATTCTCGATCCATAGAGTCCTTACCAGCCTTACTTATTTCAACACAGAAAAACTGAAACATTTCATCCTAAAACTTTATCATAAAGCTTAACGTGACAATAGTGTATTTCTAATTTGGAACATAATTATGTATTAGGTGGAAATATGTGCAATAAAAATCCAATCAGTGCAAGTTTTAAGGAAACCTGCAGACCCGCAAGTATCCGATGCCAAAATTCCAGCAGAGTGATAGATCTAACGTCCTCTAGAGATTTACCCAAATGTAGGTGTCTAGGTGTTAGAAGACCGCTGCATTCCACTACTAGATGTTCAAGCGTTTCAACTTGGGCAGAGACATTATAGAACCTGCATGTCCTATTACATCATTCACTCTTAGATCGCACTCCCATCATTTCATTTGTGGGAAACAAATTAAAACTGGCTCTGAGAAATTGGCCTCTCCAATAGGAGTTGGGGAACTTTTTCAGGTAGTCTGATAGAGTATTAAAGGGTCTCTCCCCAATGACCACATGAGAAAATAGCCTAAACGTTTTACAGTCATTAATTGTTCATATCCTGTCCGGTCGCCAGAGTTTCACTTTAAGTTCGGATGGAAAGGATAATAACATGTTGATAATTGCTTTTATCGAGTTCAAAATAAAGTGGCAGTGCGTAATCCATGCATTAAATACAGTATAACTAATATTTCATACATCATTTTTAGAGAATCAAATAGGGAGCCTATGTGCGCTGTTTTGATTTTCCCGAATAAGGGCAGGGTTTTCCAGTCCACAAGAGTCTGTAATGAAATTAGGCCTATTCATATCAGAAGGTTGGTGTAGGAACCCCATTGGGCAACCTCAAGACATTTCCCCCAAAAATGCGTTCAATGTAGCACCACGAAATGGAGTTGTATGTTAGTACAATTTCCATCCATAAGTTGGGATTGGAACAGCCATGCATTTGTAGAATTTTAAGACCAGTAACAAAGAAAACCGCCCAAATCTAAAGTTAGTCCTAGTGGCTTGGGATGCAGCGCAACAGCTTTATGTTTCAGAATAGTGAACAATTTCAAGTTGTTACCTGCTACAGGCATAAAAAAACCTAGATACACAAGAGGGCACTACCTCCAGGTCAGCTTGATTTATTTCCACTTAGTCAATCTGGTTTCTTTTTTGGATGATCTCATAATAGCACTTAGGTTTTAACAGAGTTAAGGGATAGATCATTATCTTTAACATATAGTTGCAGAGCACAAAGTTGCCTCTGGAAACTTATACACATATTCTCTGAAAGAAATAGTTAGTGAAGCCAATAGCATTATATTCGGGAAAGAGGCATAACCATTTCTAAGTAAAGAAAGATTTTGCATATACATTTCAGAATGGCAGAACATTCCTAAGGTATGTAATAACTTTTGTCAATGTTAACTCTCGGAGTTAGTTACCAACAAACTCCTTTTGCAAGTAAGTAACTTTTAAACACTTAATCTCTTGACTTGGCTGTCAGGGAGAATGATCAAAAATGTGCCAATTCCTCTCTACCTTGGAGGCCAGCAGCACTTTTGCTGGACTGTAGGACTTTTTCCTTTTTAACCTGGAGACAGTGAGACCTGTTACCCACTCTCTCATGTATTTTTCTGTGATTTGAACTCTGTTTCTCTTTTGGTTTTTGGAGTCTGACAAACTCCATAGGCATCTTTTTACATTGTGAAGCACAGCACCTTCAGTGCAGTGGCACAGGGAAATCTTTCAGACTTGCCAAAGGTTTAAATACCTTCTCTTGGATAAACTACTCTTTCCAAGAGCAGTAAAGTGAAATTGACTTTACTTACATTTGTAACTTTCCAGACCCAGCACACACTAACTTACAATAGGGGTTACTTAGTATCCCCTTTGTCTAGTTTATCATGTAACATTTTCCTGTTACCCTTTCTACAACTAATGGCTGGTGGCAGTGGTTTACTTTTAATTTCCGTGGTGTGACTACCGCGCGCTGCGTCCGCTGTTGCAGTAAAGAACCCCTGAGTGGCATTTTTGTCAAAATGGCCCCGGTCGTCTTTTTTCGCTATTTCTTTGTGGAAAGGTCCTTCTTGAGATTTACGTTGCGCGCCAAACCAGGTTTGGTCCTTTTGTTAATTTTGTCTTTGGCGGGATTGACGAGTAAAGCCCGCCTCTGGCTCCAGAGTGTCTGGCAGGGGCAGGAAGTGAGGGAGGTGCCCGAAACTCCATGTGCATAATCTCCTAGGTTACAGGAATGCACCCAAAGGTGATTGGCCGGCTGGCTTTCCACCAAGGACAGCCACCCTGCTGGTTGATTGGCAGCTAGGCTGGAATGAATGGGAGAAACCTGCATAAAATGCAAGGCTTTTTAGGTTGGCATAAATGACCACTGAATGAAGGAATCCGAAGAAGAACTTGGGAGAGACGCCTGCTGCAACTCCTGGTCCATTGGGTTACCCATTGAAGCCCTGCTGCTGTGCTGTAGCTCCGAATTCGTCTCGACTAGAGAAGCCCTGCAAGGACGACTTCTCCCCTTGAGTTGGTGGGACCACTCAACTCCAAAGTAAGCCTTCCTGGACATCCTCTTGAAGCTGGCTGTACTTCCACTGCTGCTGCTGCTGTTGGAACCGAAGTGCCAGGGAGAGGAACATCAGATCCAGTGTGTTGCTTTTAAGTTGGACCCGAGCTTCAGGAAGATCATCCGGATTCCCAGGAAGCAGGGCTGACCAAGCCTGAGCCACCTCAACAGAGTGCTGGACCCCAGATGCGAGGAAAGCCCGAAGGGGTATCTGAGAACCACAGTGGTGCTATTTGCTTGAGACGCGAGTAGCTGAAACTGCGAAGTGCCACTGATTTGAAGATTGCCGGTTGCTGTCGCTGACCGCCCCATTGCAGTGCAGGAGTCCCCAGAAGTCCTCCCTCTTGTCCCCACGACTGAGGCCCAGGAACAGGATCTGTGGAGCTGCACAGGAACAGAAGCCAGCTGGAACCATTTCTTCTAACCAAAGGTACTGTACAGTCTAAGAGAACTTAGCTCTTGTTGTGTAGCCTTACTTGCTCTCAGTTGAGACTTGTCTTGGTTGCTCTGTAGAGTTGCTTGCATCTTCTACTCCTCACAAGCCTAACAGCTTGTGGCCCTACATTGATTCTTCATTTCTACAAAGACTTCTAAAACATTGCGCAAGACTTTTACTTACCTGCAAGAAGTGCTTCAGCTTACCTAGACTTTTGCTAACTTGACATTGCCTGGCCTAGCTCCCTGAATGACTCATCTCTCCTCTGACATGGTGGTGCACCTATCCTTCCAGGAAGGGGTTAACTTACTCTGCAATGGGGGGGTTTCAAAAGTACTTACCTGCTTCAGAATATTTGTGTGATCTCTTGTATATTCTGATAACCCTTTTCATTGACACCAATCTCAGTATTGCTCTAAATGTGCCAGCGATATATTAATGTCCACAGTGTCCTAGCTATTTGTCACCTGATGTCTGAGTGCCATCCCAAATGGGTATTTGCTGATTTAGAGTGTGTATTTTGAAGTGTATTTGTGTGTTATTGTTATATTGCCCCTTCTGAAGAAGGCTTATTCAAACTGACTGTTAAATCAATTAATAATTGTTTAATCAAGAAACCTTGAGTGTAAGTGTTTATTTCGATACTTGTCACTGTGAATCTCTGTGGAACTACTCTACTGCTCACCTTGAGATAAGCCTGGCTGCTCAACCACACTACCAACCTGTGTAGTACAGACTTATACCAAATGTCGGGTTCCTATTGCCAGGAGGCTAAGGTTGTTTTGGTGCACCCGAAGGGTACTACCCGAAATTCTTACCTAACATGGCTGGAACATTCCTCATGGCTGGGTGCATCTCTGTGAATTTGGTGCCTTTTTCTGGAGCACAGAAGAAGACAATATCTCCGGTTGGATTCTCGTCATTTGCAAGGTCCAGCACTATGGATGCCCACAAAGTTTCAGTGAGATTCGGAAGACCGTGCACCGCACAATGGCTCGAAGTCCCAGTGTATCGGGGTATTGCAGCCTGGGATGGCTCAAAATGCACATCTTCTTGAGTCTATTAGGTTTCACCAGGCTCTGGGTCGTCGTTTTCAGAGTCCCCAGGTCGATTGGAAGGAAGGGTAACTGCGGGGCTTGGTTACACAGCAGGCTCTCTGGTAGCTTGAAATCTTTTCAGCCGCAAATTCTTAATCTTCCTCTTCCGTTTTGGTTCCAGTGGCCGACTACCTCTTCAGCTTCCAGGATCAGACTTTTATGCAGGAACACAGCCAATCAAACAGCCACGCAACATTCAGATTTGGGTGGTTGGTTGTCCTTTCTGGACAGCCAGCTTGACCAGTTTCAACTGGATTCCTCACAGGCAACCTTCAGAAATTGTACATACCTACGCCGGAACTACATACCCTGATAATGACTCACTTCCATAATTCCAAACTTGCTGGTATAGGGTCATTGCCTCCACATCGGAACTCATCCAGTGTCAATTCGGGTGGCCTGAGATGCTCAAGACCATTCTGGAGTACCTACAGTCCTGTCCCATTTGCACTACTACCAAGACATGTAAAAAGAGTATAGTGGGATTTCTACACCCACTGGAAATCCCACCATGATCTTGGCACACTATTGCCCCTTATTTTATTGTGAAATTGTCAAAGTCCAATGGTTACTCCTGCTTCATGGTGGTTGACTGTTACTCTAAAATGGCTCCTTTTATACCATCGACGGGACTGCACATAGCCAGATGGCAGACATGTTTTTCATCCAGGTGTTCCATTTTCCTGGGCTTCTGGAAACAGATTGTGGTTCTCAATATATATCCTGTTACTGGATAGCCCTATGCCATCTCCTGAAAGCAGTATGAACTTCCAGATCTGGTTACGGACCTCAGTCCAATGGCATGACTGAATGCACCAATCAATCTCTTAACAGTTCTCTACCATGCTATTCTCATTTCATGCAATCTAACTGGAGTACCCATCTGGTTTCTGTAGAGGTCGCATATAACAACTCTGTGCATTCTGACACGGGCAGCAGTCCATACTACTGTAACTGTGGGTTCCATTCCAAATTACTACCTCAGGCACTCATCAAGCCAGGTCTTGTCCTTGCTGCTGATGCCCAGATGCGCCTCTTGCAGGAAGCCCACCTTAACATGTCTGAGCAGCTTCCTCTTTCAGGAACAGATGAAGAAGGCAGCAGACAAGAACTGATCTCTGAAACCGGCATATGAAGTGGGTGACGGGGTTTGGTTGTCAACCTCATATTTCCTTGCTTGTAACATACCTCATAAATTAGCAACCAAGTTCTCAGAACCCGCTACCACATCACTGCTAGAATATCTTCAGTGGCTTTCTGTCTCTGCTTTTCCTCTACTTGGAAGATCCATCCTGTGTTTCATGTTTCACAGCTTTAGCTAGATCGCTCTGGTCCTATCCAGGTCTCTTGCGTTCCTGGATTTCAGGGAGAAATAATGTGATTCTTGTCTACGGAAGGGTTGTCTATCCTATTTGGTGGCCTGGAGAAGATATTCTGCCTACGATCGTACCAGAGGACCAGCTTCACCTGTTCACTCACCTCAACTTCTTAGTCGTTTCTACCATCAACATCCCTAAAAGCCCGGTGCCCCGTCTGGTCTTGGAGGGCGCCAGTATGTCACTCCGCACAACCGCGGCACCCACCGTTGGCGAATGTTTCCTCTGTGGTGCCTCAGTGGCCCATTTCAGTGTACGCATCAGGCTCCACCATCTCTGGGTGGCCACCATGCTGGTTATGGTGTGCAGGCGTGGGGAACCAGTGTCCAGGTTCCCTGCATGTGAAATTCACATGGACCATTGCCAGGAGCAACCTAGCTCTGAAGACCATTGGCGTTGAGCTGAACAGTGTGTCAGTTTCTTCCGGTTTCCCTTTGAGGAAACTCTCCTGTAGCCTTGCCTGCAGGTTCCTGTGTTCCTTCTCGCTTGTTTTCCCTTCTGTTCCTCTACTTGTCTGTCACTGCCTTCTTGTCAGACCTTCCCTTTCTGTTGTTGGTTTCCTTTACCTTTTCTGCCACCTGCCATCCAGTGTTCATACTGTCCTGAAGTCTCTGCAGATTGGTGGCTGCGCTTGTTGTCCTGGTGGAGTGTCCTTGTCCCCACTGCAGTGGGAAGTTCTACCATGCTGCCTAGCCTTAGACTAGACCTGAACCACCGGAAACGTGGCAACTTCTGACGGTCTTCAGCAACACTTACGAGCCATGAAATCAAAAATGGCAGCACCAGCGCGAAGCTCAGCTTGACAGTTCTTGGCAAGCCTGTTTATCTGCTGCATGATGAATATGTCAGAGGTGAACCCAATGCCTAGTTTTTCTCCCTATTCTACCTGAGGAAGAGGCCACTGAAAAGAAAATTGGGCTTTGTTTCATGGCCCTTCACAACTGTCTGGTCCATTTCATGCACGTTAGTCTGTCATCCAAAAGTAGTGTCTTTCAAGCCTCTTCATTAAATGATTACGGTTCCCTGATCCGTCGTCCAGCATTATGTGAATTTTCACGGCATGTGCATTTATTTGTAAATGGACTTCATATTGAAAAATTAGCTGACTGACACAAGGACCTCCTGGACGATTGATCGATTATTCTCTTGCCAGTACCATTATAGTGGACTTGATCTTGTTTGAAGTATATATGTTTTAATGATGCCGCGAGTATTGCAGTGTTTGGTCTATGTTTCTTCTCTTTGCCATTTCTGTGGTTTTGCTCACTCACTTTATCCTTTACCTACATTTTCTAAAGGTCGCAATGAAGCATCCATCTGCTGTAACTGCTTGCAACCTGGACCTAGAAAACCTGGTGACGGATTCCAACCGCAGTATCGCCACACTTGCCATCACCACCCTCCTCAAAACTGGCAGTGAAAGCAGCATTGATCGTCTCATGAAGCAGATCTCATCCTTCATGTCCGAGATCTCTGATGAGTTTAAGGTCTGCGCAATGCCTATGACTTTATCAAAGATGTTTCATGTGCATTCTCATTTCATCGCTGGTTACAATAGCTGGCCCTTCAAGGATATTTTTTTTATTCATTGCATACTGTAAATTCAGACATCTATTATTTATGAAGCACTGTGTGTGGTTTTGGCATTAAACAGTGCTAAGCAAAATAACCATTTGATGCAGTTTACATGGCTAGTGCATGTGTTGCTTTAATTATACTCCACCTTTGGTGCATGCGCTAGGAAAGGGTGTTGCCTTAAAGTATAGGCATTTTATAACTGAAACAGTCACTGTTGTCTGGATGATGGAGGTGGTATGTAGGCAGGTACTTTGCCAGGTACTTTGTGGAAAAGGTGGCACGAGCTTCCAAGTCAGAGATTGTTGGATATCTTTTTCAGAATGTAATTTACATTGTCAGAATAGGCAAACTGATGTATAGTTGTAGAGTATTGCAGAAGTAGAGCGCTGATTGAATGGTGACTGCAATAAAAGAAAAGGCAACTTTGGTTGTTAGAGGTTGCACTGCCTTAGCTTAAAAACATGTACTCTATGCATGGTCTCTATTTTCTTTTAACCTTCTTTATTTGTGTTGCTGTTTAGGTTGTGGTGGTGCAAGCGATCAATGCCCTATGTCAGAAGTATCCACGCAAGCATTCTGTCATGATGAACTTCCTCTTCACAATGCTCCGGGAGGAGGTAGGAGTGCTGGAACTGCATGGGTTATGCACTATTAAAGGGTGGACTGAATAGGTCACGCTGTGCCTTTTGTCTTAGATTTCATCTTGAAAATGTTTTCCCTTGCCTTGGGGGGAGGGGGTGCGGGTGGGACGAGTGCCAGTCTGCACAAATGTAAAGTGCTAGGGTGGGAAGGGAAATGCAGGGTAGAGAGTAGAGAGCGCACGTGAAAGAGGGGAGGCAGGTAACAGGCACTAGGCGAGTGCCAAGAGGAGGCCAGGAAGGGCAAGTGCCAGGGAATTGCATGGGGTGCGGGTCCACATGCTTAGTGCGAGGAGGTGGGTGGGGTTGCTGTGGAGGTGGGCCTGTAGAACTCTGAGAGAACCAGGCAGCCAATCACTGTGGCAGATGTGGGCGTTAGCAGGGGAGGGGAGAGGGAAGGAAGAAGGGTAAAAGAGGGTCTTGAGGAGCTTACAGAATTTAAGGAGATCCAGCTCGAGCCTGAGAGGGCCAGGGAATCAATTCCAGAGGTAAATATACAGGTAAAGAGAATTCTTTAAAAAGTAGAGTACTATCATAATAAACAAACACAACCTAGAACCAATACAATACTTTGTGAAAGAAAACCACATTGTAAAAGTCTTATGGAATGGCAGTATGCAATGGCAGGTAAGTAAATCCACCGATATAATAAACTTTGGGGGTTCTTCTTCATGGGTAAGTAATAACTTTAGATATTCTTTTTAGAATGGCAACTCAAAGGTAAGCAAGACCTTTCTAAATCTTTGTTTCATATCCTTATGATTGAAACCACACCAACACAAGGTAAGTTACTTAATAATCTTTTGAGAGCCTATGCTTCAAGAGTCCTTTCCTATCTAATTCGGAGTCTCTTTCAGGGTCAGAAGAGGGGTCAAAAAAACAGGCACAATCTGTTGGAAAGTCAAGAGTTCCTGTGGAAATCTAAAGGGGTTAAGGGAAACACCCAAAAAGACTGAATAAAAAAAAGTCTGAATAGGACAATTTCAGCCAACGAAAAGTTTGAACTGTTGAAATATTTCATCAAACGCCCCATTCAGTGGCATTATGGTGAAGAAGGGGAGCGGGGGCTGCAGAGTTGTCCCCCGCACCCTTTCCCATAAAGTAAAAAAAAAAAAAAAGGCCCCTGCAATGCCTGTACACAGCGGAGTGTACCACCGACTGGTAAGTATGGGGGTGGGTCGGATCGGGGTATCTAAAATGGAAGCAGGAAGAAAAATCAAATGTTATTTTTGAACAAATAACATTTGGTCATTTCTTCCACGGTCATTTCGGATACGGGAAATTCACTAAAATGTGCGGTTAAGTAACAGTTCTTGTGTATAAAAGGGGTCAAGGACTTCGTAGAAGACTCCCTTGCATGTCTTCCTGCATTATGCCTGGGCGAACGTGAATGGATGAACTCCCACCCCCTAGCCACACAGGAGCAGCAGAATGACTTTAGGTAAGTATTACCTCAAGTCCCACAGTACTTTGGGAGCGATGAAGATGATGAAGCTGGATGCCTTCACGCGGTAGCAGTTACAGACCCGGTCTGCTGTTCCTTGATTGTGGTGACGAAAGGAGGAACCCTGGATGGGATTTCACAGCAGCAGTCGAGAGAGGTCACTCACAGCAAAAGTTTCATTGTGCTCCAATGCGGATCTTTGGTTTTGGTGCCTTTTCAGAAACACCAGTGAAGAACGGTTTTCGTCCGGTCGATTCGCCTCGCTTGCTCGTTCCTGCACTATGATGAAGGGACTTTGAGGAGTGGAATCTTGCTTCTGTGGGGTCCAGCAGGATTCAACCAAATATTCAAGAAGATTTGTTCTTCAGAAGACGATGCACTGCAGGACAGTCGCAGGTCCTAGGGTATTTGCGGTTTTTGCACAAGAAGGTCACAGCACGTCGTGTGATGGCTCAAATTGCAGGTCGTCCTGAGACTGAGTATGCCCACCAGTCCAGGGGAGGTTGTCGTTCTATTCAGAGCTTCCCTGTTGATTTGAAAACAGAATGACAGCAGTGGTCACTTAGCAGGCTTCACCGGTTTCTGGAAGGGGCAGCAGGCATCTCTGGTCATCTTCCTCTTCGGTTCTTCTGTTCCAGTGGTCGACTTGTCTTCAGCTTCAGGATCCAGGCCATTTATCCAGGAACCCAGCCAGTCAGCACTAATGATACATTCAAACTTTGGGGGTTGGCCAGCCTTCCAGTTCCAGGCAGGCATGCCAGAAGACAAAGGGCTGCAGAGTTTTTGACTCCTCCTTCCTTTCCTGCCTTCAGACACTGGAGCCTTTGAGGGTTTCCCAAGGGATTCCTGCCGAAGACAAAAGTCAAACCAGGACCTCCCCCACCCAATATGGCAGAAGAAGGACCAAGAAAGGACAAGCACAAGAGAAATGGTGAGAAAAGCAATAAGCCACCATTTTGGGTCAATGGTGACACTTCTGTGTATTACCTGGGATTTGTTCACAGCCCACTGGTAAAAATAACACAATGGTCGATAGTACACGTCCAATGCCACCAGCCATTCAGGTATGGTTGCCACTACAGGAGCAGTGAGAAAGGGGATACTATGGAACCCTCAGCACTCCACATAAGGTGGGGTGTGCTGACTGCACTATAGAACATGTAGAAAGGTTAAAAAGTATCCTTCTACCCATGGGAACATGTGTTCCCAAAAGAAAATACAAAGCGAAGCCCAAAGGCTCCCAGTAGCACTGCACAAAAGGTACTGCAAGCTAAAAGTAAATTACAGATGCCTTTCAAAATATGGAGTAAAACATGACTCTATAAAATAGAATACAAAAGTAATGAAGAAGGGTTCCCATATACAGAGTAAAAGAGTGAGTGGGGAAAAAGGCTCCCACTGACTCGGGAGACAGATATCAAAAAAACAAGGAGTCCAGCAAAATGTGCTGGGGTCTTGCTGGAGATTTGGCATGGAAATGAAAAATCTACCCAACATTCAGCCATCAGTAAGTTTATGTATTTCAATTGAAATGTCACAACAGATGAAAGCTTGCGACTAGTTAAGTCGGCACCAACAAATGCCAACCTTTTTAATGGCCTTATAAAAGCACATACGTTTTTTTTTATCACAATATAGTAGTAACTTCAATAGGAGGTGGGTTTTGAGGGTCATAATGCTTGCTCCTTGAGCCAGTGCAGAGCAGAGTTCCCGGTGCAAATGGAGCACTGAATTGAAACCATGAATAGCTTTTCAGGTTTGTTTTGTTGGGTATTTTGTGGATATTTGGGGCTTTGCGGTATTTTCTTACCGCCAAAATACCTTTAGCAATAATCACTCTCTGTATTCATATTGGATCACACATTACAATAATACATTGCATTATTTCAGAATTCAGACCTATTTAGATAATGTGCGCGATAATTTGCGTGGTTGGTTTATTTGTGGCCGCAATATCCAACATCCCTTGTTTTTTATCTAGATTGTTCTTGATCACTAGAGAGACCTCAGGCCTACATTTTAGGGATACCACATTTTCAGTGTTAGTGTTGTGTGCCACCATGGGCTATTGTGGCATTTTTGTGGTAATTTACACTACCTTATATACGGTATGGAACTATGTCCAGAGAGTCTCTCTTCCCGTTGGCTCATGTACCTCCAACAAGCTATGCTACAAACAGTCACTCACAACTGTCCATCCTGAATATAATCATGCACACATCTGTTTTAAAATGACAATTGCACTGTTTAAAAATCTACCCACTTTTAAACCTTTTCCCCTGCAAAATGAAAGAGAGAAATAATACACACTAGCTATCTGTTTTCAGATATTTTTGTATTATAGAAATTTCCTTTAAACACAGTTTAACCCTTTTTTACAGAAATAAATGAAATGGTACAACATTATTTGTAATAAAATGAACAGAGAACTGCGAGAATATATTCAATTGGTAACATTACATATGCTGATAAGGGACTGGGACTCCCTCAAATACACTGACTGAACAGTTTCGCACACTTTCGGACGGCTCCCACACTTCTGTAATTACCTTATCTGTTCAGCATGAGTTTTCTCCGGCTATTCTCTTTCTGAATTTGGCTCCCTTGAAGATTAACCCCAGTGAAAACAAGCGTCTGTCGTTCTCAAACCGGGGTTATTGCCTGGAATTCTCAGCTTTTGCAGCAGGAATGCTTCAGCCAGGAAACAGGTCCTTCTCCCAGCTCTGCAAGATCTCGATTCTTCTCCCCCTCTCCTCAAGCTTCCCCAGCAAAACTCTAATCACAGCCTCTAGCATGATTCTTGCTATGACGCTGCTCCAATCAGAATCAATCATGTCATCTCCTCCCTCACTACACAATGGCTCATTTCTACAGTAAAAATTTGTAACCAACTGATTTCCTGTTCCTTCGAACTCTTTGCTTCCTGTAGTTATGTGGACAGAGCAGCAGAGAAAAAAAATGAATGTGCGTTTAAAAGTTCACTTTCAGAGTAGGCCTAATTCTGCAGTGGAGACACATTTTTATTAGTGGGTTATGTTAAATGTAGTTTTATTAGTCAGGTTAGTTATTAATAAGGTTAGTTATTAATTTTCAAATGTCTCTTGCACCATAGACATTTCAGGTGAAAAATGGTGTGCATTTTTGAATGTGCACATGTGTTTTTAACTGTAAAAATAGATTTGCATCTTATATGTAAAAATCGTTTTTGACTGAATAGCCTGTCTTTACTTATATGTCCATGTTGATCTGGCAACTCATATAGCAATGCACCACACCCATGTGGTGGTGCTGCATCAAAAAAAAAAATTGCTACCTGTGCAGTAGTGCTGTACTCTGTGCTGTAACACGCTAAATATCCTTACATACCCTCCTTTTGTTTTTAGAACTTGGCTACGATCCAAGCCAATTCCTAAAAACAACTTGTTCTTTTTTTTTCTTTTAAAATGCATGTGTATTGGGATATCTTTCTCTTCCTGACGCAGCTACTAAAATCAGTAACATTTTCATTTTTACTGATAGCACAATCAACCATCCACCCATGATTAGTACCAGGACAGCCAAACCCACTATTGAGCGTTCCCCCCAGGTTCCCCAATTAAATCTTTCCACTTCTATTATCCCCAGATTACTAATTGTAATATTGTTTTTTCTCAAATTCATTTTTATAACATGTCTTTCTTTGTGATTCAATAAATATTCCACATCCGGATCTATTGGAAAAGTATCCCTTTGAAAAAAATCGATATTTTCCACTTGGCTTTCCCAAACATCATTTGTTACATGAAACAATGTTAACTCCCCAATTGACACAATTGTATCCTTTGGAACCTGTAAATAAAAAACATTATATTTCACCTGTTTAACCACGTATGTTCCATGGTTTAAATGTACTACCGTCATATTCTTTAAACAGGTGCTGACCAACCATTTACCTCTGACCATCTTAGCCTGTGCAATTTCTTCACTCCCCATATTGCTAATAATCACTTCACATCCTTCTGATATACTTGGGTCAGATTTCAAACCACAAATAGCATCTGTGGCATCAGGAACAAACGGTTTACCTGGACACATATAATTTTGTTCTTTAAATTTGACACGTGTTTCCAGGTTTGGTATTAAATAAACTTCAGGTTCCCATGACTGAAATGCCACCACTTCTGGAGTCTTAATCTTAATAAATGTGTCCTCTTGCCAAAATCCCACATTGTGTACCCACTTCGTTTGATAAATAAGTTCAGGGGCTACATATGGGATGCATAGCAAAAATCCGATCTCTAGTCTTTCCAAGTCCACATATAACGGCATTGCATTACCCATTTCGAATGCAATTTTTACCTGTATTATATCAATTTCCCTCCTGGTCAATCTTTCTATCATTTGACGAATAATATTCTGCGAAACAAAATACAAGGGGATATGTCCTTGAATCAATTGTGAAACTGCAGTTTGAACTTCTCTCATATAATTCGTTAATAGTCTATCAACAGGACTCATTATGTTCAATATTTCATTTAAAGTTCTGTCATGCTTAAGTATTATTTTAGTCGCCCGTTGCATTACATCCGCTTGTTCATTTAGAATGATTGCAGTTTCATTTATGAATCTTACTTGTTCATCCAGTCCCCCCAATTCCATCTAATGTTTTTTGTATTATTTCTAGGTCAATACTCGGTTGTTGCGCTTTAGTACTCAGTGTTCCTACCGAAATAGAATTGGCTGTTGATATTGTGGTACCTATTATGGCTCCAACTATAGACATTACCAATGATATCGCGAACATCACCACACCTCTCTTTCCTCTCCTCTTCTTAATGTCTGCTGAATTCACAAATGTTTTTTCCAATTGCATTAATATATCTCTTATTGACTGCTTAGTGTCCTCTTTTCTTATTTCCAGCCACTCTTTAGTCTGTTCAATCTTAATCCCGGTATTGTTCAAATGTTTTTCAATCAAAATCTCAGGATTCAATGGTATGTATATATTTTGGAAAATCATCCTTCTATCACTCATGATGAATCCTGGTGCCTCTTCCACCGCGATACCAGATGCTGGTCCAGGTTCAATGACAACCTGTGCTTCTGAATTCTTGAAGATCCCTCCAAATATCATCATCATTTACCATATCATCGGTATCATCTTCAATGCTGATCGCTTTGCAGCCTTGGTCTTCACCCCTCTTTGGGGCTTTCCCGGAATCCGTCCACGTGGGCTCCGGGACTCCATCGTCTCCCGTGGGCTCTGATCCCGGAACCTCCGACCAAATAATGTTAATTTTCTAAATCAAATGGAAAAGAAACAAATTAAGTACATAGCACAATACTAACTTCACCCTTTTGCCAAAAATAAAACATGCTTGGTAAAAACATTTCGTTTTTTTTTTTTTTTTTTTCTCTGAAATTAAACACAAGTTAAAAAGAAAACAAGCACTTATAAAACAGCATTCAATATTTAATACATTTTCTCTCTGCACACCAACCATGAGCTTCCATTATATATATTTATTTATTTTATATTATGTATTTTTACATATATTACAGTGTTTATGTGCCATTATAACAATCAACTTTTTAACTTCTTTGTCACTGCCTCCTGATTGTACCCATTTATTTTCTCTTTTTGTGTTCAAGGGACTTTATCTGTTTCTACATGCTCAAGCTGCCTGATCCCATGTCTGGGATGGCATGGTTTGATTTGATTTACATGGACGAACTGCTCTATTGCCGTTTAACCTTCATTTTTCAAAATTTTATAAACTACAGGAGAGACCTTATCTATAATTCGAAATGGCCCCTGCCAGGCTGCTAGAAATTTAGAATTTTTCTGTTTACTTTTTCCAAAATGAAACTTGTACACCTGATCCCCTACACTCTATTCCTTTACTGATGTCTTTTTGTCATAATAAGACTTTGCACTGTCAACAGCTCTTTCCAGATTTCTCTGCACAAAAGCAAATGCATGTTGCAAATGCCTCCTCAGTTCATCAATATATTCATGAACTGTGGATGCACTCACAAGTGTCTGCTCATGTGTTCTGTATAGTAGGTGTTGTGGTAACAACATTTTCCTACCTGTCAAGACCTCATGGGGGCTAACACCTGTTGCTTTGGCAGGAGTTGATCTGATTGCCATCAAAACCAACGGTAAACGTAAATCCCAGCTGGAACCTGCTTCTGCCACAAATTTCTTTAAAATATCCACAACAGACCTATTGCTTCTTTCAACTGTACCTGAAGACGCTGACCGATATGCGATATGTAGTTTCCTTTTCACACCTAGTATTTGCCATACCTTACTCATTAGAGTACTTGTGAAATGACTTCCTCTGTCTGACTCAATTCTTTGTGGCAACCCAAACCTTGAGAACACATGGTTCACCAGCAATGAGGCTGCTGTTTGCGCACTACAATCTGGTGCAGGAATGCATTCAATCCACTTCGACATCAAACATACCACACTTAAAATATAACAGTTTCCCCTGCTCGACCTTTTTAAAGGACCTACATAGTCTGTTTGCAAATCTGACCATGGGAGAGTTAGGCCTCTTTTCATCAATGGTGCTCTATGCATTGGTGAAGCAGGTTTAAATTGGGCGCATACTAGACATCCTCTAGTATATAATTCCACATCTTGGGACATATGTGGCCAGTAAGCATAATCTTTTAGTATTTCTAATGTTTTTTGTGAACCTCTATGGCCTGCAGTTATGGCATCATGTGCATGGTGTAGCATTAGCCCTCTGAATGAAAGGGGTACTACCCACTGTATTTGTCCTGTTATGGACTCTCTAATCATGAGTCCATCCTGTAATCTAATTCGTGTTTTGTTCTTTAATAGCACCCTCACTCTTCTTTTCCCATACAATCATTTTCTGTTAAAGAATTTTGTTCAGGATCTATCAAATGATTATAATAGATTCCCAAAATTCGATCATTCTTTTGTGCCTCAATCAAATCTTGGTCTGGCGTGTAATGACTCCACTGCACCACCAGTTGATCTACCTCCTTTGGTGCTTTAAAACGTGTCACTGCATCAATTTGTATTTCACCCATTAAATAATCAATAGGTAGCAATTCTCCCATCACAGCCCCAATCTTAGCCAGGTGGTCTGCCTTATCATTTCCCTCCTTATCCTCTCCTGGTGTTTTTAAATGCCCACAAATTTTTCTCCAGTATATTGTTAAATTATTCTCTGACACCAATTTGTCTATGGCTTGTATCACTTTTCCATGTTTAAGTGGCTTTTTGTTGTATGTAACCATGCCTCTTGCTTTCCAACCAGGCAAATACTCCACAAAGCTATTCCGTGCATAGTCAGAATCAGTCACCAGGACAATTTCACTGAACTTTTTATCAACTGCAGCAGCAATTGCTTTATAAATGGCTGCCAATTCCGCCACCTGACTGCTCCTATCTCCAATCCTCATCCCTATACTGGGGACGCCTTCACATTTCAACCAGACATTTCCTATTCCTGCCACTAATTGTTTATTACTGTCATTTTCAATGTGAAAAGCACAACCATCCACATATACAGTTGGCAAATCCTTGCATGTTTTTTCATCAAAGGCTTTGTGTGGTGATTGTTCAAATTCCTGCAAACTAGTTTCCACTTCCATTTCATTTGGTATTTGTTCAGCTGCGCAGTCATGTAAGTCGGCTAACCCTTGAGCAATTGGGTTCTTTTTATTTTGTCCATATCTCACTTCTACGGGAAAACCTTGTAATGCCAGCGTCCATGAAGTGATTCTTGACTGCGCTAGATTACCTGATCTAATTCTTTTACTCTCTAAAAATTGCAAAGGTTGATGATTTGTTTCAATAATCACCTTTTCTCCCTTAACAATGGGGCGGAAATGTTGTAGCGCCCACACAGTGGTTAATAGGGCCTTTTCACATTCATTAAATTTCATTACAACTTGGGAAAATGCCCTACTTGCATAGGCAATGGTTTTGTGATTCAAATCGTGTTTTTGTGATAACACTGCTGACATACAATGTTCAGAAAAACCTATTTCTATAAAGAAATCCCTGTCCTTTATGGGGTATGCTAAACATGGTGCCTTAACAAGACATTCCTTTAATTTAGCCACTGCATCAGACTGCTCTTTTTCCCATTTCCAGGGAGTATTCAGTTTAAGCAGTTTAGTCAATGGTTGAGTGATTTCTGCATAATTTTCAATGAACTTTCTGTTATAGCCTGTCATCCCTAATAAACTTTTTACTCCTTTCACATTTTTAGGATATTTTAACCTTTGCATGGCCTCTATTTTCTTCTTTTGTGGATTTAGCCCATGTTCAGCCACTTCATGCCCTAGAAAGTTCACTTTTTTCTTGCACCATTGTGCTTTTTGCAAAGATACTTTGGCGCCTGCTTTCTGCAGTTGGCCAAGTACGTGTCTTATTTCATCAAAATGGCTTTTCAGGCTTTCATTTTTTATCAGGACATCGTCCACATAAACTATTGTTCCTCTTTCCGCTGCATCCGGCATGGCCTTTCTCAAAAATATGCCAAATTCACTCCCACTATTGATGTACCCGAACGGAGCTCTAAGCCAGGCATATTGATTCCTGTCAAATGTAAAGGAAAATAAATGTTGTATCTCCTCTGCCAATGGCACGCACCAATATCCAGAGGTGAGATCTAATGTGGTAAATACATTTGAACCATGTACCTGAGCTAGGCCCTGATCAATGAATGGCAGTGGCCATCTAGATACTGGTACTCTTTTATTTAACTCTCTCAAGTCTGCACATAGCCGCCATTGACCATTTGGCTTTAACACACCTAAAATAGGTGTATTGGATGTGCTATGAATGGGCCTGATGATTCCCCGCGATTCCAAATTTTTAATAATCTCTGCCAATGATTCCAAACATGCCAGCGGTAGTCTATACTGGCGTACAAACACTGGATTTCTGCTACACCCTTCTGGTAGTGTGGCCACATGTAAATCAGTTAAATCATAAGCATCTTTTGCAAATACATCCTTAAACTCTATAAATATCTCCCTCAGATTGTCCCTATCCTCATTGCTTTCACACGCATCCGCTAAGTAGATCTGATCTTCTACCATTTTGGAAAATTCTGGAAAATCTTTTGGTAAGGGAATCTTGGCGCTTTCCTCTAACTGTGTGGCTGTGTCTTTTTGTAAAGCTGCCACTTTTAAATATTTTGGCATATCAGCTTCCACTTCAATGGGCTGATTTTCTGTTTCATTTTCATTTAAATTAAATATTATGCAATCCTCTTGATGGCAGCACACTGTCTCATTTGAATCATAAGGATACACAGGATGAATTTTAAATATTCCTTTGGGCTGAGAGTCCAGGTGTTCTGGCAACTCACCCTTAACATCTACATACTTTTCAGGGATATTTCCAATCACCATGTTATTTAAATCTGCCGTATAATGTGATTTTTGTATGGCCATTCCTAATGGGGAGTTTTCCTCTAAATGAATATCCTGACAACCTTTATTATTTACCATAATTTTTACAGATCCTTCACCAATGTCTACCAATGGAATGTATTCATAATACAGGCCTTGCTGTTTTATGGATTCATTCAGGCATACAAATGCATCAGAGCCTTTCATCTGCTGTCCATTTTTGCATTTCAGTGTTATTGCAAACTCTTTTGTAAATGCAGGAATAATAGTATCTTTCCTCATTTGTAATTCGATTGCATAAGGAACCAGTTGTGCACAATGATAAGCCCTTCTTTTGTCTTCAAATTCAGGTGCCGGACCACCTAGGCGTGACCATATTTTTTGATTAAGGAAATCTAACACCATACACACTCTGTGCATGATGTCATTGCCCATGTAAAATTCATTTTGTGCTCCACTCACTATCCATACATTATGGTAAATTGTTTTCTGCCCAATGCTAATTTTAAGCATGCATCTGCCTGCAATTCGGTTTTCAAAGTCTGGACTGTCCAACCCAGAAACATATTGGTTTTTAATCCTAAATTTTGGGATTTCTTCCCTCTCCATTATTTTTTGCAACAATTTCTCATTAATGAAACTCCTTTCATGTCCAAGCGCTTAAGTGGCTTTTATTGTTTTAAAATAGTCATTTATACCAACATGAACCCATGGTTGCTCATCTTCCACGTGTATTTCTGCCAGAGTGGTAATGTGTTTTTCTGAATCTGTTTTAGGAGCAATATTCTGTTTGCTTGTTTTCTCTTTTAAATAAAAACGTAATGTGTGCTCATCTATGGCAGTCTGCCAATTTTTCCTTGGGTCCAAGTATATTTGTACAGGTAGTTTTTCATTGTCGCTCTGCATTTTGTCTTGACACATTAATAGAACAGTGACACTAGGTATGCAGCTATTCTGGAGATATACCTCCACAGCATCATTTGTTTTGGCAACGGTGTGACATTCATTTATATTGCTGTTTTGTGATTTTAGTTTCTTAGGCCTCAATGGTTTTTTGGTTAAGGACCACTGCACTCCATTCACCCCATCTATGAGAGGAGACAATCTTTTCAGGCAATCTGTCCCCATCAGAAATGGAATTTCACAAATAGATGTGATCAATACCTCTTATTTCATTCTGTGCTTTCCTATTTTTATGTCAACCTCAGTTACACCTATGATGGGCACCTCCTCCCCATTAAAGTTATGCACTGGACCTTGATTTTCCTTCACTGTGATCTGACTCTGTGGGGGTCTCCCTTCATTGATACTCTTTACCAGCTCCTTGGACATAATTGTGGCCTGTGCACCATTGTCAATCATAGCAAAGGTGTGGCATTTTTCTTCTACAGTGATGGGTGCATAATATCTGTCCTCAACTTCCTCTAATACACATAAGAAGTGTGAATTCTTACTGATTTCAGGGCTCACCTTTCTCAGGTCTTTTTCACTTTTGGCTAAGCACATTGGTAAATGGAAAGACATTTTTCCCTCCTTTTTACCCATTTCTGCGCGAGAGACTTTATTCATTTCTCCATGATCAGAGGTTTTTTGCAGTATGGCCACTATTCGCCCATCCATCTGGGTAACATCAGAGACCACATTACAACCTTCCAACTGAACATGTGTAACAACATCATTCAGCAATTTGTCATTTTTTAATTCTGTGCATTTGTGATCATTTAGTGTGATACCAGCCCTTTCAGCCTCTTCAAAAATATGTGGCTCAAAGAATTCTTCAGGTGATTGACTTGTACCCTCCTTTTGAGTATTTCCTTTTTCTGTCTGTGTTTGGTCATTGTTTTTCTTGCCCAGGGAAGGAGCTATAGCATCCCCACTTACTCCCTGTTCACTGGTATTCCCCATGCATGAGTCATTTTTCTTAAATCTGTCCCTTTGTTCTTTTGGAATTCCTAATGTTTCTTTTTCATTTGTACAAATCTTTACTGTTTTATTTATCTCCAGGTTAAACCGTACCTCTTTTTTAGAAGTATTTGCACTTTGTCACAAGTTCATTTACTGGCACTTTCATTTTTAATCCATTAGGCATCTCAGAGTCGTTATGCAAAATTATATCAAAACAATCTGTCATTTTGGCACTGCAGTTATCATGAGTACTTAGTCACTTTTCGGAAGCCCCCCGGTCATTGCTATGGCCATCAGCCCCCTCTTTGGAAGGTTGTTTTTGCGCTGTATAGAGCTTTCCTATTTGCTCAGCTAACATTTTCACTTGGGCCTCAAGGCACTGGAACCTTTCCATCTCTCTAGGATCCTCTTTCTGTGGCCTAGGTCGATATTGGTTGTTTTCCCCCTGATTGGATCTATTCTGATACCTCTCAGGTGATTGATGTCGGTTGGGATGGTTTCTGAACTCTTGATTCATTTGTGGAGAGGAGCGGGTTGCACCCATCCTTTGATTATAGTCCCCTGGTGGGGAATCATTGTACTGACGTGGATTGTAGTTCACGTTTTGCCTCATGTCCTGTCTCTCAGATTGTGGGTACTGGCCCCTATGTTGATTTCCATTATCAGTAAATCGATCCACATATCGGGGTCTATCCTGATTACCATATATCATGGTATTGGGATCAAATCTGCTCTGTGTCCTCAATGATTGGTAGGGACCATCATTTCTTTGATCTTGATTTTGTCTCTGGTTATTGTTCATACCTCCCATATCAGGCCGATATCCTACCCGGGGTCTGTCCCCTAAATACCTAGGGCTGATGTAGCTCTCTCTATTACTAGGATCATGTGATTGGAACATTGGTACAGGGAATGGCGATCTTTGTTGATTACCCCTTTGTTCAGGTGTCACATTATTTTTACCTTGGCTTTGAGCAGACTCAAGGGACATTTTGGCTGACCTGATTTCCATTACTGTGGCTGAGGGTTCTTTAGATTTAGGTCTAGTATCTTTCACTTTATCACTTTCTCTACCCTGACAATACCTCATATAGTTTTGTGCTTTGATGTACAATCCATTCAAGGGACTTGTCACGGTCAAATTCACGGACCAATTGGGATATGATGTCTTTCTGTAGCCCATAGAAGTATGCAGTTTTAAACTCATTGGAATTTGAGTCAAAAGATACATCAAAGCGAGAAAATGCTCTTTTTAAGTATTGGAGAAATTTGCGAGGGGATGTATTAGGTCCAGCAGTAATTGTGTAAGCGACTTTCTTTGCCTCCTGCAATGACTGAAAAGGAGAAAAATGACGCCTAATTTCTTTTTCAAACTCCAACCAGGTCATATTCTGCTGTTCATTTAATCCCCTTATGATGCTGGCCGTCGGGGCATCTAAAGTTAAATGAAAATATTGTCTGTACTGCTCCTTAGGTATCTGGAGTGCTTTAAAAATGTCATGCACCGCTTCTAAGTGATCCTCAATGCAGCATTCACCTCCCTTTTTAAATGGTTTGATCAGGGCTTTAATGTATTTCATTATTTTTATGGGGCTACTTGTTGCAATGCATGGAATTGCACTATTTTGTGATTCAATCCTGTTTTCAGGTGTATGAGATTGGTGGCTGCCCCAAATGGGAGTATCAAATCCCCCAAGGGCGCTGCAACCAAGTTCAATCACCGGCCCAGTCACTGGAGCACTAGCTCTTTGGGCAGAGCTAGAATTCACCTCCACTCCATTGAATGTGGTACCCTGCCGCCTCTCCTGGGACCTGGGAATGCACATTTGCTGTTCTAAGTCCTTACACTTTTTAAGGAGTCTGTTTGCTTCATTTTGCAAATAGTTGTTTTCATCACTCATCTTATTAATCACCTCCTGCATGTCACACATTTGCATTTGGCATTCATTGAACTCTTTATTTCTCTTGTCTCTTTCTTGAATCATTTTAATCATTTCTTGTTCTGCACTCTGGAGATCATTCTTTTTCATAATGTTCTTTTTGTAAAATCTGCATTTCTGAAACAACCTCATCTTTATCCTGTCTAATGTGGTCCACTAAGGCTTTTAAGTGTACCAATTCTTGCTCACTATCCTCAAATTGTTTCTTGCTTTTGGATAACTGAGCATCAAAGTCTCTGCATTTTAATTGTATGTCTTTTTGGCATACATCCAATTCTGCTCTTAACATTTCCTTATTTTTACTTGCTCCATCTAATTCAGTCTTTAACCTGTTAATTAGCTGGGTATCATTCTCGTGCATTCGCAGGGACTTATTCAAAATAAACCATATTTTGCTGCATAGCCGTATTAAACAGTCTTTCTCTGCACTTTTATCGGCTGCATTCAATAATCTTGTAAGGCAGACCTGAATTATGCTGCCTTCTGCAAAAATATTGTCTAGTTTTTCTTTCTGCACCTCACCCTGAATGTGGTCACGCCATTCTAAGGTGCCGTTCGACGACCACGTCCCATGTGCAAACAACGTTGCCTCTAAATATTGCACTAGGTCTGAAAATGTGGTTTCCCTTTGTGACATTCTGAAATTTGTTTTTAGTGGCACACTGCTAATATAAAATGGGTTCCCTTTAATGTGCAAATGGCAGTGTGAGACACGCTTGCCACGCCCAGTAGGTACTCTATGATCACTTTCCCGGCCTGCAACGCACCATAAATATGTTGGGTATTTTATGGATATTTGGGGCTTTGCGGTATTTTCTTACCGCCAAAATACCTTTAGCAATAATCACTCTCTGTATTCATATTGGATCACACATAACAATAATACATTGCATTATTTCAGAATTCAGACCTATTTAGATAATGTGCGCGATAATTTGCGTGGTTGGTTTATTTGTGGCCCCAATATCCAACATCCCTTGTTTTTTATCTAGATTGTTCTTGATCACTAGAGAGACCTCAGGCCTACATTTTAGGGATACCACATTTTCAGTGTTAGTGTTGTATGCCACCATGGGCTATTGTGGTATTTTTGTGGTAATTTCCACTACCTTATATACGGTATGGAACTATGTCCAGAGAGTCTCTATTCCCGTTGGCTCATGTACCTCCAACAAGCTATGCTACAAACAGTCACTCACAACTGTCCATACTGAATATAATCATGCACACATCTGCCTTAAAATGACAATTGCACTGTTTAAAAATCTACCCACGTTTAAACCTTTTCCCCTGTTTTCAGATATTTTTGTATTATAGAAATTTCCTTTAAACACAGTTTAACCCTTTTTTACAGAAATAAATGAAATGGTACAACATTATTTGTAATAAAATGAACAGAGAACTGCGAGAATATATTCAATTGGTAACATTACATATGCTGATAAGGGACTGGGACTCCCTCGAATACACTGACTGAACAGTTTCGCACACTTTCGGACGGCTCCCACACTTCTGTAATTACCTTATCTGTTCAGCATGAGTTTTCTCAGGCTATTCTCTTTCTGAATTTGGCTCCCTTGAAGATTAACCCCAGTGAAAACAAGCGTCTGTCGTTCTCAAACCAGGGTTATTGCCTGGAATTCTCAGCTTTTGCAGCAGGAATGCTTCAGCCAGGAAACGGGTCCTTCTCCCAGCTCTGCAAGATCTCGATTCTTCTCCCCCTCTCCTCAAGCTTCCCCAGCAAAACTCTAATCACAGCCTCTAGCATGATACTTGCTATGACGCTGCTCCAATCAGAATCAATCATGTCATCTCCTCCCTCACTACACAATGGCTCATTTCTACAGTAAAAATTTGTAACCAACTGATTTCCTGTCCCTTCGAGCTCTTTGCTTCCTGTAGTTATGTGGACAGAGCAGCAGAGAAAAAAAAATGAATGTGCGTTTAAAAGTTCACTTTCAGAGTAGGCCTAATTCTGCAGTGGAGACACATTTTTATTAGTGGGTTATGTTAAATGCAGTTTTATTAGTCAGGTTAGTTATTAATAAGGTCAGTTATTAATTTTCAAATGTGTCTCTTGCACCATAGGCATTTCAGGTGAAAAATAGTGTGCATTTTTGAATGTGCACATGTGTTTTTAACTGTAAAAATAGATTTGCATCTTATATGTAAAAATCGTTTTTGACTGAATAGCTTGTCTTTACTTATATGTCCATGTTACTCTGGCAACACATATAGCAATGCACCACACCCATGTGGTGGTGCTGCATCAAAAAAAAAAATTGCTACCTGTGCAGTAGTGCTGTACTCTGTGCTGTAACACGCCAAATATCCTTACAGTTTCTTCTAAAATACATTTCTGCGCCACTTTACAGCCATTAAATGGTAAGTCGATATGGTAGTATGTTCGTGTTCACTGCTGGAGATCAAGAATCCTTCTGCATGTTATCACTTATTGTAACACAAAAACCGCTTTTGAATGCATTATATCAAACTGCTTCAAATAGTTTTTGTAGCACATTCCAAGCTTCATTCAAGTGTTTTTTCCATCAAGCATTCTAATGAACAAATGAATGTTCTCTTCAGCTCGAGTAGGCACAAAGCCACCTACTAAAGGGGATGACTGCGTGCACATGTGTTAGGTTAGATTATTTTTCTATGACCCTGAGTGAGTGGAAACCTTTTTCCCCACTGAGTGGCAGGCCCAGTGAACCACCAATATGGTTGCTCACAGCTCCTTGTTGCGATTGGCTGGATGGCATTTGGCCAACCTTCTTTCAAGGGGTATTTAGGTTATTATTTCTGAGGCTTGTGGAATCTGCTTAGATCACATGCTGTGCATAGGCCGACATCTAGTGGAGTATTACAGTTTTGTTTTCGAAACCTCGAATATTGGTGTCGACACAGGGCGTGCCAGTAATACTATCCCTAGTGTGATGTCCACTGTACCCATGATCCCTCACGCGTCTAGGGCCCTCAGATTGTTTTTTTCCGCCATACTGGTCGGAAGCATCCCGCGGAGTTCCCTGGCCTTAGCCATAATTTTGCAAAAAATCATACGATTTCCCCGTTTTCTACATCCCAACGTCGAGTCACCGAAGTTCGACACTTGACGCTGGCCTGGAGAAGAAAACAACCGTTGAGACCAGCACAAAGGACTTGGGCCTAGGAAGGCCTCTGGCCTCGGCCCCTACAAGTAGGGAGAGTGGGGGGTGGTACATACTCAACAATATATATATATATATATATATATATATAATACATTTTCTTATATATTCCTACACACACTAGGCCGCTGCCACAGGGTGTGTATGGAGGGTACCCCTTTCCAATTTTGCCCTAAGTGCAACCACAAGTACCTGTCAAGATTCCTGCCCCTCATGTCCCCAGCCCTCCAAGATGTCGGGCTGGAGCCAGTCCACGATCACCTACATGGCCCTCAAGGGCCTCTCCATCCTTCCAAAGACCCACTTGGAGTCAGACTTGGCGCTTGTGGCACCAGTCTCACTCATTCCCTTAGGATAACATTGGGGATTGGACTTGTAGTGCATTGATGGGGACAAGATGGATGCCTCCACATATTTCGGTTCCCAGAACTGCATGTGCGGTCTAGTCTTTTGGGTGTGGTTCAGCCCAGAGGCACCTGGGATACCCAGAGACTATTTAAGCCACACCCAGGCTGAGAAACATGCTTTGCGTTTTCTGCACCTGCAGCGTGACACTCACTGTGTTCGGATCGGTCTCCAGTAGGCCTGCATCTTTCTTCTGTGCTCACCTCCTGCAAGAACAAGAACACCGTTAGGAACAGCCTTACCTTGCAGCGCTTCTGCCCATCAGTCATTGCTCCTTCTGTTCTGCGGGCATCTTCGGCGGTGTCATTCCCATCCCGGCACGCCGCTTCTTAAGGAGAAGGGAAAAGAACAGAAAAAAGACATTAGTAAGCATTCTGCAAATCTTCGCTTTTTTTGAAATACTGTACAAGCTTCAAACGCTTACGTGAATCCCAGCCACTCTGGGGGAACTCTGTCTCCAGAACTTCTCATCCATCTGCAAGAGGGAAAAGACACTCCAGGTTAGCGTGGAAACATCTAGAGACGCCGCATACCGCGCCTACCCACCGCATTTGTTCTTCATAAGCGGCATCCACGCTAAAAACGTCGCGGCAGCTAAAAGACACAGAAAAATAACTCAGTTCAATGTAAATACGAAAGGGATGCACCGCGCATCGCGCTCTCACTCACCTTCAGTGCTACTCATCTCAGCAGCACGCCTCCATCCCCGGATGCCGGCCATCATCTAAGGAAGGAAAGGAACGAAGTTAGAGAACTGTTCAAAAGACTCATTATACTTACCTGTCAGACTCTTGCCAGTGAAGTAACTAGGCAGCAACGAGCCCGCATCAATCAACGCGCCCCTGCGCTGAAGGCAGGACAGAGATCACACTATCCAAGAAAACAAGGTGAGCTGTGGATCAAAGGGAAGGGTTGGACCCCGGGGAAGAAGGGGTTCAAGCACACAGACAATAGGGAGTTAAACTCTACCAATCCTGTGTTTCAGGCCCAGTCTCCAGTCGAATAGCCTCCAGGGAAGGGTTTGAGGTCGTAAGAGGTCAGAACAGGCTGAGTGACGTCCCCGTGGATACCATGTGAGCGTTACAGTACCCTTGGTTTGACAGACATGCTACCTGTAACCTCTGCTTGCCAAGGAACCCTCCCCGAGGCGAATTACAGAGCGTGTAGTCGGTTTAAACCGAAGACTCTAAAGGACCGTTCGATCAAACGTTGGGCCCACCACGCCAGGCAACGAGAGGCCATGGCAGCGACGCCATCCTATCGGGTGGCGAGGGCAACGTGGCATCGAGAGACAGCCAAGCGCAAGTCCCTGACCTCGGAAGGATGTCCGGGAGTGCAGCTATGGGGAACACCCCCGGCGACACTAGCGCTACCCACAACACATCCACTAAGCACTCGAAGTCCAACCAAGACTCAGCGCGCGCGTCGAGTTCTCAGAGGGAGGCACGCAGAGAACGGTCCACTGAATCAGTGTCCTCTGGGCGTTCTCGATCAAGAAGTCCGCATGACACCAGGCAACCATCCACTGTTGCCAAGAGTGCCTCGCTCCCTAAAGGTTCAATCGTCGGGAGAAGACGACCACCATCCCCAGGCCGCACTCCAGGATTCGGCATCAGCAGACTGCGTAACGGCTGCTCCCATGCCCCGACCTCCACTCACTAAGGAAAGGGACACTACCCCCGGATCTTGACGCCAGACGTCGAAGAGCTCCTAAAAGGTGAAGACACCGGTGAAGCACTCTTCCAGTCACGGGGAGGGGGGAAAATAGCAGAAAAAGCATTCTCAGCCTTCATCTGCACCAGACACATAAGGACAAGTCACAATCTTCTGAAAAAATATCCAAGACCCCTGCACAAGGCCATAGGTCCAGTCAGGATATAGCAGGGAAACACTCCCAGGAGAGGATAATCCCCAGCTCTAAAGAATGGTCAAGTGAGGATATAGACAGAGTTATGTCTAGAATGTCATCCCTAGCAGACTTGTTTCACAAAAATCCACAACACTTCCTCGCCTATAACCCTGACAGGGCAACCCCGTCAGGGTCTCAAGACCCGCAACCCCCTGGTAAAAAACCTCAAGTTGAGGCACCAACGTAAAGTAGGTCTTCTGACCTTTACCACGTTCAGCCATACTCTCAATATGATGAGGATCCATCATTTAACGAGGATCCAGAATTGGCCACTTTGGATGTCCATACTGGAATGGATTACTATGGGCATGACGAGGGCCAAGAGGAGGACGAAGATGATACAGAAGTCTACAGAGTAGACAAGGAACCCCCGGTTACCGACTCTCCTGTCGACAACCAACCTCTCTTAAATGAGGTTTTATCTAGAGCGGCTGAATACTTCCGCATAGATACGCAGGGAGCACAGGAGGAGAGGGACTTTGCTGAGGAACTAGTGGGAGAGAAGAGACCTGTTGCCCAGGCCATCCCTATTCTCAAGTCAATTCAAAGGAGAATAGACCCTTCCCTTCTCAATCCCAATCTCACCAGGGCAGTAAACCCCAGGATTGAAAAACTGTTCAGGGCAGCACAATCAGACCCACTCTACATAAGGGGGCAACTGAAGCCGGACTCCCTGGTAGTGACTAATACCCGAAAGAGGGCGGGAACACCCTTATCGTCTGAAGCTCCCCCGACAAGGAGAGCAAGAAGATCTATGGTTTGGGAAGGAAGGTAGCCTCCACTTCCGCCTACCAGGCAAGGATTGCCAACTCCACCACCCTACTGGTGAGTTACAACTGCCATCAGTGGGAAGAAGTTGCGGCGCTCATTGACTCCGGCCCGCAACCTTTAAAAAGCCAGTTGGCGCAGGTTGCGTCGGAGGGAAGAGCCATATCCGGTTGCATCCTTAAGGCATCCTTTGATGCTGCGGATTACGCCGGCAGACTGATAGCAGAGAGCACTGTTATCAAAAGACATGCTTGGTTAAGACAATCTGGGTTTAAACCCGAGACACAAGCATCTTTAATAGACAAACCGGTGGAGCACGATCTACTGTATGCCAAGGCGGTAGAGGATGCCTTAAAAAATGCGAAAGATGAATACGAGACTCTCAAATCCCTGGGCCAGTTAACTAACAAACCCCCCCAATCAAAGAGGAAATGGCAATTTTCGTCACCCACGCGGCCACAAATCACAAAGAGGCTCCACCTATTCCCAGGGGCAGGTTACACCATGGAATAACAACAACCAGCAGTCTACCAAAGGTTATGGCAGGGGTAACAAGAGGGAACGTGGTAAGTGTAGAGGCATCCCCAATAGAGGCGGCGGCACGCCTCCCGCAAAACAGTGACGTTCCATTCAGGGTCCCTTCTCACGCATCCCGAGTAGGGGGACGCATTACCAACTTCACCCAAGCTTGGGAAGGGATCACATCAGACAGATGGGTGCTTTCCACAGTGTCCGCAGGATACTGCATAGAACTGTTAGAGCCTCCCCGAAACCACCCTCCACGTCAAAAAGTACATTCATTAGACCACCAGAAGATCCTCCTCGAAGAAATCGCCAATCTTCTAGCAAAGAATGCGATAGAACTCGTCCCGGGACACCAGGATACAGGGGTATTTATTCAACCTACTTCCTTGTGCCCAAAAAAGATTTGACAATGTGCCCAGTATTGGACTTACGGTCTGCAAACAAGTATGTCAAGCCCCAAAGGTTTTGCATGACTACTCTCCAAGAGGTAATCCCCCTCCTAAAAAGGGGGATTACATGGCAACATTGGACATGAAAGATGCCTATTTTCATATTTCCATGTTCCCAGCGCACAGAAGATTCTTGCGCTTCAAGGTGGACAGTCAGCACTACCAGTTCAAGGTACTGCCCTTCGGTATAGCCTCGGCTCCAAGGGTATTCACCAAGGTACTGGCGGTGGCACACCTACGCAGGGAGGCAATCCCAGTGTACCCTTACCTGGATGACAGGCTCGTCACGGGGGAGACCCCAGTAATTTGCAGATCAAATATTCAAAGAACTTTCGACCTCCTCTTCGAATTGAGTTTCTCCATAAACGAGAAAAAGTCATGTCTGGTGCCAAGCACCTCCAAACAGTTCCTAGGAGCTGTCCTAAACACACAAGAATGGTTGGGCTTTCCATCAGAGGAGAGAATTCGGAATATAATGCTGCAAATTCCGCTATATCAGGCCTGTCGCCAGATAACGGTGCGCAAAGCGATGCGTTTGCTGGGCATGATGGAGTCATGTATTTACCTGGTCCCCCACGTGCGCCTGCGCATGCGTCCCATGTAAGAATGGTTGGCGAAACAGTGGTCTTAGGCAAGTGGTCAGTGGGACGATCTAGTGGTCGTTTCGACAACACTTGTACAATGTCTTCACTGGTGGACAAGAGAAAACCTGTCAAAGGGGAAACCCTTTTACGATCCAGAGATACAGGCTGTAGTCACAAAAGACTCATCCCTGTCAGGGTGGGGAGCACACCTTCTCCACCACACAGCTCAGGGTCTCTGGTCTCACTCAGTGGCCAAGAATCATATCAATCTGCTAGAACTTCTGGCAGTATTCAGAGCTCTTCAAGCGTTCGAGCCCTACCTGTTAAACCTGTCAGCGCAGATCCTGACAGACAGCACAAAAGCAATGTTTTACCTGAACAAGCAAGGAGAGACTCGTTCGCCAAATCTGTCCAAGCTTGCCCAGAAAATTTGGATATGGACACTCAGACAGAACATCTACCTGTCATCTCAACATGTTCCAGGGGATCTCAATTCTCTGGCGGATGCTTTGAGCAGGGATCCCCTCCCACAAGAACACGAATGGTGTCTACACAGAGAAATCGTAGAAGATATCTTCTCTCAGTGGGGTTTCCCCACTATAGACCTATTCGCCACAAGCGAAAACAGACAGTGCCCAGGATTCGCATCCAGGTTCCCCCAACCAGACTCCCAGGGGAACGCCCTGTGGATGAACTGGTCAGGGATGTTTGTGTACGCTTTTCCACCAACCCCCCTCATCAGGAAGGTGATCAACAAGATGCACAGGGAATCGATGACGCTCGTCCTAGATGCACCCATGTGGGCGAGGCAACCGTGGTTCCCACACTTACGCAGACTACCGGTGTGCGAACCCATCAAGCTCCCGTGCTGGTACAACCTACTGTCCCAGCACCAAGGTCAGACAGTACATCCTCAACACAACTCAATGAACCTGGCAGCATGGCTCCTGAGGTCATCGAGTTTGGACATCTCAATTTACCTCAGAGATGTATGGACATCCTAAAAGAATCTAGGGAGCCAAACACGAGATATTGCTACTTTGACAAATGGAAGAGATTCTGGTGCCAGAATAAGCAAATCAACCCAGTTGATTGCACTCCTTCCACTATAGTCACCTACATGCGCCACCTGCTGGACACAGGGTTGGTATTTAATTCACTGAAGGTACACCTGGCAGCTCTGTCAGCGTACACCACCTCGCATAACAAGGTATTGTGGTGGAAAGTACCAGTGGTTAAAGCCTTCATGGAAGGAGTAAAGAGACTCCACCCTCCAATTTCTAACGCATCACCATGGTGGGACCTTAATGTGGTGCTTGCTAAACTCATGGGCCCTCCCTTCGAGCCCATGCATAAGAGCAGTCTCAAACACCTGACATATAAAACTTCCTTCTTGGTAGCCATTACGTCTATAAGAAGGGTCAGTGAAATTCAGGCTCTGTCAGTGTAGGACCCTTTCTTTACTGTCCATAAAGATAAACTGGTTTTATGAACACACCCTAGGTTCTCACCTAAGTTTATTTCCAAATTCCACGTGAACCAGTCCATCAAGCTTCCGGCTTTCTTCCAAGACCCACAAAGCTCGAATGAGGTGAAACTACACACCCTAGATGTGCGTAGGGCGGTCCTATACTATGTAAACAAAACCAGACCGCTGAGGAAAACAGACCAACTGTTTGTCTCCGTAGCTACAGGCAAAGAGGGAGATCGCGTCTCTAAAGGTGCCATCTCTAAGTGGATTATAAACTGTATCCAGCTGTGTTACTCCCTTTCTGAAAAAACTCTACCTTTCACGCTAAGAGCCCACTCTACAAGAGGCATTGGGGGCCACTGTGGCTTTTATTGCAAATGTACCCCTTGACACCATTTGCAAAGCAGCTACCTGGAGCTCTATTCACACTTTTACTCAGCACTACTGCATTGACACCCATTCCAAGACAGATACTCAAGTGCGACAAGTGGTTCTAAGACATTTATTTGCTCATGACCCTTCTCACATCCCACCTCCTTCTAACACTGCTCGCTAATCTATACACAGCATGTGATCTAAGCAGATTCCACAAGCCTCAGAAGGGATACATTACTCACCGTAATCGTAATTCTGATGCTGGTATCTGCTTAGATTCACATGCGACCCGCCCTTCTTCCCTTCTGAGAGAAGGCGCATGGATGCTTGTAGTCTTATCTTTCTATCTTTCTGCTTGGATAATCTGTACTCGCGCTACTCCTCATGCTACCTCATGTCAAAAAAAATACAATCTGAGGGTCCTAGACTCGTGAGGGATCATGGGTACAGTGGACGTCACACTAGGGATAGTATTACTGGCATGCCCTGTGTCGACGCCCATTTTCGAAAAACAAACTGTAATACTCTGCAGCTTCCACTAGATGTCGGCCTATGCACAGCATGTGAATCTAAGCAGATACAAGCATCAGAAATACGATTACGGTGAGTGGAAGAAAAGACAGCTATATAGCGGATGCCTGTATACAATGGATGAACATGTTAAACAGATGAGTGTGTAGAGCGGACGGGTATATAAAACGGATGAGCGTGTAACGCGCATGAGTGCGTAATATAGATGAATGTGAAGAATAGATGAGTGTAAACCAAATGAGTGTGTAGAACGGATGAGTTTGTAGAGCATGTGACAGCTCCAGGTCATAGTATGCAGGTTTCCGCAGGAGAGGGAAATAAAGCGCATGATTGAGTGGATAGCGGATGAACTTGGAAGTGCAGAGCGGATGAGGGTATGGAGCGGATGAGGGAGAGTATGGAGCGGAGGGGTGTGCGGAGTGTAGGGGTGAGCGGAGGGGTGTGCGGAGTGGAGGGTTATATGGAGTGGAGGGGTGTATGGAGCGCACAAGTGCGCAGAGCCGATGAACATATAGAACAGACGAGTGTATGAGATTGAATATATAGAATAGGACATCGCTGTTGGATGCGTGAAAAGCACGAGTTTGTGCATATGTCCATGGATCAGATGAGTTCCTGGAGCTGATGAGTGCCCTGGAGGGGGTGTGTGCGCTGGACAGGGGGTGTGTGTGTGTGCGCAGAGGGGGGGGGGGTCTGTGTGCGCAGAGGGAGGGGGGTGTGCGCAGAGGGGGGGGGGTGTGCGCAGAGGGGGGGTGTGTGCGCAGAGGGGGGGGGGTGTGCGCGCAGAGGGGGGTGTGTGTGTGCGCAGAGGGGGTGTGAGCGCGCAGAGGGGGTGTGAGCGCGCAGAGGGGGTGTGAGCGTAGAGGGGTGAGTGCGTAGAAGGGGTGAGTGTGTAAATTTCAGAGAAGCGAGTAGAACGCAAGAATGCGCAAACCGGATGAATGTGCAGAACGGATGAGCGTAAACAGGACTAGTGTAGATCAGATGAGTATGTGGAGCAGATGAGTAAGTAGAGCCAACGAGTCTGGATAGCTGATGAATGCGGGTATGGACCGGATGAGGGTATGGACAGGAGGAGTGTAGGGAGTGGAGGAGTGTGTGACCGGACAAGTGTTTGGAGCGGACGGGTGTATAGAACGCATGGGTGTATGGGGCGCATGACTGTATGGGGCACATGACTGTATGGGGCGCATGGGTGCATGGGGCGGATGAGTGCATGGGGCGGATGAGTGCATGGAACGGACGGGTGTTCAGAACGGACGACTGTACTGAGCGCACGGGTGTATGAAGCCGATGAGTGCATGGGGCGGATGGGTGCATGGGGCGGATGGGTGTATGGATGTATATTCAGAGGGGATAAGTGTGTAGAGGAGGTGTGGGGGTGAGTGCGTAGAGGGGTGAGTGCGTAGAGTGGGTAAGTACGTAAAACAGGTAAACGCATAGCACGCGTGAGGGCATAAGCGGATGAGTTCTTGGAGCAAATGAGTGCCTGGGGCGATCGAGTGCCCAGATTCTAGAATGGATCAGTACGTTGAGCTACGTTGAGAATGGATAAGTGTCCACGGTACGGACTGGAACGCATTGAATTGCGCGATGTATATAGTATGGTTTAGAATGCAAAGAACGTGTGATGACTCATATCACACCGCCATGCCTACTCTCTCCTTTACACCACCACTCAAGTAGAACACAGAGATACTATGACACCATTCGGTATAACTGTTCTCATACCAACATCCGCTGCTTACTCCACATCATTCTAGGTTGACACTGCTGGTCTCACACCCCCCAGCCAGGTCTTCTCCTCAGGCCTGACGCAGCCGCAGCCGTTCTCGATAAAACCTGCCTGAACTAACACATTCTCCTGATCTCTCAACCACCACACCTACCGCTAAGAAGGAGCTACTACACGGATATCGCACGAGCTGCACACATACCCTGTGCTCACATGCATCTTTTTGTCTCTCTCTACCCCCTCTACTGATCTGAACTTCGGTTCCCAAGGGCGTTCAACCTATCAGCGCCTTTAGACCATACCAATGGTATATAAGGCGCTATATAAATGCAAAGTAACATATATATATATATATATGTTATCTTTCTCTCTCACTTGCTTGTTCCGTTAACTTGTAGGTAGCAGATTTTTGCTATGTTTCCCGATTATTTTGCCGTTTTAACCATTGCCTGCCCTAACTTGCTAGGTACAGTGGTTTGTGCATATCTGGTTTGGATATTTTGCTCCTATAAGTACAACCGGATTTCTTGTAAATTGTTCAGTACATTAGGGTGGGCCATTTTCTAGATTTAGGCTTATGGACTAATTGTACCTCTGTGCCGACCTACTATCTCTATCTTAAAGGTAAGCCTTGTTGCTCTGCCCACGCTACCCAAATTTATGAGCGGTTTGGCTTCTCTTTCTTTCAGGTGTTTTAGTCTTTTCCCCTAGATTCAGTTGATGTAGAATCTTCAATAGTGGGTGGTACAAAAACTGCCTTAACACCAGGTACCGGTTGAACATGGCAAGAATCGCAGCAAACCTCTCCTTCAGCAGCTCAGAAGACCTCCTTTATACTGGTTGCAGAACAGGAAACCTAGTGACTACTACAGGGGCAGGACAAATTCCCTTTCTAGACATGTGAAGGCCAACGGCCAGCCAGCCAATCACTATAAGGGGCTGATGGTCAGATGACCAACTTTACTAGTTGGTAAGTACGACTGCTACTCAGCCTTGGCCACCCGCACAAGAAGTGAGAGGAATAGTCCAGGGACCTTTAATGGCACAATTAGGACCAATATTGAGACTGTCATGATGAGTGTTGGGTAAGAAATGGTGCAGTCACACTGTGTGAGACTACACAAGACTTCTCTGCTTGGTATTAGGTAACCCACTTTTTGGTATAGGTCTGTACAACACAAGTTGGTAGTGTCACTGAGCAGCCAGGCTTACCAAGAGGGGTAAATGTGAGCAGCAGAGCTGCACAAGTGAAATCAGTCAATACAAGTAACCAAGTAACACTTAAACTCAAGGTTTCCGTTATAAATCGTTATTTATTTATTTGCATAAGTTTTAGTTAAGCGGGCTTTAAAAAAAAATTGTTTGTAATGGTTCAAAAAATTTTGGAATCCATTTTCAAAATCAATAAAGTTGGTGAATACTCTTTGGATATGCTAATACATTTCTCCTACACCCTGAAGTGACTTCAATAACAAGGATATTATTGCATTTATATGTAACACCAATATACTTTGTAGATTCTGAGTTTTAGAAAGGAAGGGTAAAAGGAAAGACAGTAAGGTTCGAACATACTTTCTTAAAAAGTAAAGAGAATTGCAACCCTCCAATGAAGTCTAGGTAAGCCTTTCCCAGCAATAAAAGTGTTCAAGAAATTACAACCTATGGGAGACAAGCAATGCCAAAGTCATTGGATTCAGAAGGGGTGTCTTTAGGGAGCCAGGACAGCCAAAGTCATTGGACAAAGTCTATAGTTCTGATGCACTTCTTGGCTAAAAGTCTTTCACAAAGTCAGATAGTTAAGAAAATCACTGTAGGAACACAAGCCTGTGCAAAAGGGGAGTTGAAATCAACTCAAAGTTAAGCAAGTGCAAATCTCAAGTGAGACGGCACGACTTAAGGCGAGAAGGTAAGTACCCCAAGGCAAAACAGTACCTCTGGTTAGAAGAAAAGTGGTCCAGCTGAATCCCGTCTTGATACAGCCAAGAAGACCCTGGTTCCTGAGCCTCAGTCATGGGGACAAGAGGGAGGACATCTGGAGGGCTCCTGCGGCAGTACTCGAGAAGGTAGTCGGCAGCTACGGGCTCTCTTCGTTTCAGATGCACTTTGCGGTTTCAGTGCTTCGCAAACAGCACTGATGCAGATCGAATATCTCTGGTTGGACTTTACTTGCTCCCTCGGTCCTGGACTCTGGTGAGGAGACTGTGGATCAGAATTTCCTGCTTCTGGGGTGTCCTTAGGAGGCTCCTGGAGCTGTTTGCCGGATAGTTCCGCAGCAGACGTTGCACTCGGTTATGGACACTTGACCCCTGGCATTTGGCTTCTGCAGCATCGGAGAGGCACATCAAGTCGGCGATTGCACCAAAGTGGAGTTTGTCTCTGGGTTAGTTGGTCTCACTAACCCAAGGGGAGAAGTCGTTCCGTCCAGAGCTTCTCTGACAATACAAAAAAAGCAGGTTGGCACAGTAGCAGGGCTTCACCGGTACTTCGAAGTCACGATTTCTGCTTCCGATGTTTCTTCCAGTGGTCGACTCTGCCTCTAGTCCCAAAACCCTCGCCTTTTAAGCAGGTTTTCCCATTCATGCACAGCCTAGGCTGTCAATCGCACAGCAGGGTAGCTGCCCTTTCAGGACAGCCAGCCAGTCAATCAAGACTGGTGTTGTTCAGGCACTCCTAGAGACACAGGTCAGGGGAGTTTCGGACCCTCCCTCAAATCCTGTTCTTCCAGACACACTGGAGCTAGGGGCGGGCTTCAGGGCTGAAGCCTGCGAAAGGCAAAGCACACAAAGGACTAAAACCTGTCTCAACACACAGAGTAAAAGCCAAGAAAGACCTCACAAACAGAAAATGGTGAAAAAAGAAGACCCGGGCCGGGCCATTTTGACAAAATGGACACATAGGGGTGCTGTACTGCAGCTGAGGGTTCAGCCTGCGGTAGAAAAACACCCTGGCAGTAAAAATTAGACCACAGCCACCAGCCATTTAAAGCAGTGAAGGGAACACAAAATGTTACATGAGAAAGTAGGATAATGGGCTACTAGGTAAACTCCCACCCTATTCCCCCCTCCCCCCAAGACCTCCACATAAGATGGTGTGTGCTGGATATACAAAGTAGAAAGGTAAGTAAGATCAATTTCACCTTACTATTCTTGGGAATAGTAGTTCACCCAAGAAAAGGTATTTAAACCTCAAGAGGAATCCAAAGGATTTCTCAGTGATACTGCACTGAGGGTGCTGTGTGTCACTATACAAAAAGCAGATGCCTATGGAGTTTGTCAGACTCCAAAAACAGTGAAAACATAAAATCCAAATCAGGAGAAAACACACGAGAGAGTGAGAAAAAGGTCCTACTTACTCAGGAGTTAAAATTTAAAAAGTCCTAATTCCAGCAAAAGAGCTCTGGGTGTCTAAGGTGGGAGGAATTTAGCACATAAATTAAAATCCCCCCCTATAATGAGCTCACATGGACCCCTAGACAAATAAGCCCTAAAACACAAAATGGCTGAAAGTACTATTTAAAAAAAAAACAAAAAAAAACACATTGGTACTCCAAGGGTTACTGAAATGGTACATTGGGCTACCAATGCGTAAAATGGCTTGCACTATTAGTGGATACAAAATTAAAGTATAGCTGCCACCAACCTACCCCCAAAACGTGTGTATTGTGATAACATCACCTTGCAGCAAAAATGAGGAGCCTGAAAGGCAATCCTGGTACTGCACTGGACGCGTTGGGGGTGACCCAATACCATATACCTTTTTATAAGGGGGTCAAAAGGAATATAATGGTCCCTCTGACCATCAAAAAGAGATCCAGGAACCAAACGGACAAGGGGCTTGGGGGTGTGGTGAAGGGAAGCAAAAATGTTGAGGGGTAAAAAAGAGGCCCTAAGAATTCTTGCTCAATTATGGGGGCAGCAGTAAGCCTATCTAATTGAATGTCTGTAAGACGCCCTATGTTAAGACACTTTGGCCAGACAACATATCCAGTGAGGAAGCTGTACAGGAAGCCAAGATTTCTACAAGGACAGCAGGAAGCAAAGGAAGAGCCCTGGGCAGGATTCCACCATTAGGAAAGGAGCAAGTTGCAGCAACTAAGAAGCCAGGGTCCAGCTAGTATAGCCAAACCGGAATCCTGAGCAGCAGCCCATCTCCATCATCCATCTTGCAGGAGGGAATGCACAGGGTATCCCACTGATCATATGCCCATGGTATGGCTTGAGCCAGCCCACCAATCGCCTCCATGCGAGCCAACAAAGGTTTTGATGGCTAGCCAATCCGGTTTTCCCTCAAAATCACTAGAGGTCTTTCAACTAATCTACACCAGTTGAAAATACCACCAGAGCTGCCTTTGTAGCCTTCCACAACAGCAACATGACAATTTTAGCATTCCTGCATTGTGATGAAATATTCGGGACCAAAGATGAGTATGAAAATGTGATTAACACTGGGCACTTTGAAGCAGAAATCACGTTCCTGAACAGTCATGATGTGGACGGAGACTTGGCATTCTATGTAACTCATTTTAATCATCTGTGTTTTTCTCGGTAAGAAGGATTTTCTTAATGCTGAACGGATATGAAATTGATACAATATGTGTTTTATGAATTGAATGGGTTTATGAATTGTGTGGATTGAATTATTGTAAGATACATAGATGTGTTCATTTACTGTTTTATATACTTGTATTTTGTGGAGGGGTTTAGCTAACATAACTGCAACCCATTTCGTTTTTTTAAATGGCAATTTTGGATGTGCCTTATGGTCCATTTAGACCTTGGTATGGAATAAAATGAGTCACAGCTGCAACCAGCCTACACCACAACATACTTTCAGGGTGTTAAATATGAGATGCTTAAACACCCCTACCCTAAAGCAACATGTGCTACAAAAGCAGTACACCAGAAATGATAATAGTCCCTTTAAGCATTTCATTTTAAAACCGGAGTCCAGCAAAAGGTTTACGGCACCTAGAAAAATGATCCAGAACCCCAAGTATCAAATTGGAACAGCACCATTTTTAGTTTAACAGTTAGTGAGGGCTATATATGTAGTGGGTTTTTGATTGAAGTAGATACATTCCTTCTTAAAACCCAAGACTACAGACTTCAGTAGCCCTGAACATGTGCAGTAGCCAAATATAGTTTTTAGTAGCATATGCATTTCAAGTATATATTTTTATTTTTACAGGGAGGGTTTGAGTATAAGCGCGCAATTGTGGACTGTATCATCAGCATAATCGAGGAAAACCCTGAGAGCAAAGAGACTGGACTCTCTCATCTCTGTGAATTCATAGAAGATTGCGAGTTCACTGTCCTGGCTACTCGCATCCTTCATCTCTTGGGTCAGGAAGGGCCTAGGACCATCAGTCCTTCCAAATACATTCGCTTCATCTACAACCGAGTGATCCTGGAGAATGAGGAGGTCCGTGCCGGTGAGTATCATGAATTCAAGTTGTTTCTAGCATTTTGAGACGCTTTAAAATGTTACAAGAATTATTGGCTGTACAATATAAACCTGCACCTATGCTACCATTTACCCCGACAATGTCAGACTTTTAAAACCCACAATTTGTAGTAGTGATGTCTATTACACTGTGTTGAATATAAATGTGTGACACTTGTGGGATTTGTTGTGTATTAATTTAGTTGCAGTTTCATGTGTTTGGTGTTTCATCTGGTAACCCTTATGGCATTGCAAAGGCTGTGCACGGTCGAATGTACTGCTCATATAAATCTGCAAAGACACAGCATTGGGTGGATCACCGTTAGGTTATTTTCATTTTTATGTGAAATCCCCTTCGCATGCCAGTCCCGCAGCACGTTTTGCTGGACTGCTGGATTTTTTTTGTTCTGAGTGAGTGGGAATCTTTTTCCACACTCGCTCATTCTTTTATTCTATCTTTGGGTCATCCCTTTGTCTTGAAGTCATGCTTTCCTCCAAGTTTTGTGGCATTTGTCTGTCTTTTGCAGCACACAGCACTCTGTGCAGTGTTGCTGGGAGCCCTTTGTGCATCCCTTTTTATTTTCTGCTATTTTCCTTGTGAGAACACATGTTTCCAAGAGCAGGGGGATATTTATATCCTTCCTATCTTTTCTATTGTGGGATCAGCACATCCCACCTTAGGAGTGCTGAGGGGTTACACTGTATACCCTTTCTCACTGCTCCTGTAACTTTTTGGTTACAGTGACAAGGTAATCTGAATGACTGGTGGCAGTGTTTTATCCTATCTACTTGTGTGCGATGTTTACTCAGAGGCTGGACGCTCAGAGCCGTGGTAGTGCGCAGAAGGGTCTCCATTGACCCAAAAAGGTGACAGTGTTCTTTTTTCACCAATTCAAGGTAGCATGTCCTTTCTTGGTCCTACTACTGTGCAGGGTTAGGGGGGCCTTTGTTTGACTTTCGTCTTCGGCGGGGTTCCATGGGAAAGCCTGCCAAGGCACCAGTGTGTCCGTGAAGGCTTGAAACAGTAGAGGACTCCTGAAACTCTGCTGTTCTTTGTCTTATGCTGTGCCTGCCTGGAATCAGTTCCAACTGGGGAGGCTGACTGTCCTGAAAGGACAGCCACCACCTAAAGTTTGAATGGTGCATGGGTGCTGATTGGCTGGGTTCCTGCATAAGAGGCATGGATCCTGAGGCTGAAGATAAGCTGACCACTGCAACTGAGCAAGAGGAGAGACGCCGCAGTCACTTCCAGGCAACCAGAGATGCCTTCTGAGTAATCACTGCTGTCTGACTCCTTCTTCCAAGTGTTAGGAGAGCCCCGAAAAGGATGATTCCCTTAGATTGGTGGGTCCAATCAGTCTCAAGACGAACTGCATTTCGAGCCATCCCACGACGAGCTGTGTACTTCACTGACTGCAAACCGCCAATACTCTGGGAACTGTCGCCATTGTGCAGTGCATTGCCTTCCGAAGATCGAATCCTCCCGAAGCTTTGGTGGACTCCTTCCAGATCTCCAGAGGCAAGGTTCTACTCCTTGAAGTCCCAACATCAGAGCGCTGGATTGAGAAAGCGAGACAAAGCGACCGGACGGTACCCGTTATTCACTGGTGTTTTGAAAAGGGTGACAAAATCACAGAACCACGAAGAATCCTTTGCCTGGAGCCTCTTCACTTTCTGCTGCTGCAAGATCAATTCCAGTGTCCCTTCTTTCATCTGCATGATCATGAATCTGGTGACCGGGTCTGCTGCGGATGCATCATGCTGCATCCTCTTTCTTCACATTTAAGTTACTGTAAGGGTCTTGGTAGAACTTACCTAGTGTTGTTTTGCTGCTCCTGTGTTGCTGGCGTGCTGATTCATGTGTTTGGTGAGTTCGCCCATCCACGTTCGCCCATGCCAATGCCTATTAACACTCAGGGAGCCTCCTCTGAACCTTTTTTCCTACAACAATTGTTACTTACTTGCTAGTGAAGACCTACTCTGGAACCTATGACTTTTTACAGCTTGTGCCTTGCTGGTTTGACCCTCTAATCTGACCCTGAGACACTCATTACTAGATAGTGATGGACTACTAAAGCCTAAGGCCTCTGTGAAATTATGACAAGTATTTATTTACCTGCTTTATGTTGGCCTTGTTTTATTAATTCTTACCTGAAACAGATATTCTAAAAGTTATTATAAGTGTTTTACTTACCTTTTGAATTACTTACTGCCGTTCTACAAGTATTGCGAAAGTGATTTACTTACTGTGAATATTGCTTTGGTTTTTCTAAAATGCCTTCGTGTATATATAAAATAAACCTGACTGCTCTGCTACAGCTACCATTGGAGAGTCTGGTATTTCCTTTTGGGACGACGCAATGCTCCACCATTAGGTTAGATGATTACACTGCCCTCACCAGAGGGTTGTGCAAGAATCTCCCTAACAACCTTACTGTGTGCACAGGGTTTACAACCAAGGTAATCCAAACTCTCACCAGGGTAATGTGACTGAGGCATGTCGCTTAACTCTTAGTCGAGAAAAGGACTGGTAGAATGTACAGCTAGTCAACACCTGACCAAGGACTAATTCCAATGGACGCACATACCGACGCACAGTTCTCAGCTTGAAGTAATGTGCTACTGTTAAAAGAAGCCAGCCGCAATGCTGGCTACCCTCACTATGTTCGCTGCTCTGCTTCTCTCAAGCTAGGTCCGCGCTTCTCAACTTACCAGCTGGGGCGCTGTCCCTTTGACGTGGCAGGACCAGCTAGGTTGAAATCCTCCAAGACCACTATGCTTCCAGAAGAAGCTTTGCTGCTTGCCCTGCACAGCCTAAACCAAAGAGGATACTGCTGGATGAACAAGCGCTAAACACAATGAGTGGCCTACTTTTGCCAAATATTTTTTTTATTTTAGTTATTTATTACATTTACGTAACGCCCAAACCCAGGGGTATCACTGCGCTTGTTTCAGATTTACAGGTTGAAAGTACAACAGGTGAAAACAAGCTTAGGAGCATTAGTCGTATATGCCGAATAGCCAGGTTTTTACAGACTTTTTGTACCATCTACAACAGGGAAGGTTTCACATAGAAGACTCAAAAGGACCACAGATGTACCCAATATGTACTGCCTGGCCACCTTCTGCACTTGTATTCTAGTTAACCTGCAACAACTGCTACTGGACAGCTGCAGATTACCCTGACATCAGTTCACCTTTGTCTCTTATGCAACCACGTCTCTTGCAACTCTAAAGCGTTCCTGCCGAACCTTTTCTCATCACCTAAATCTGTGATGCTAAACCACATACTGTCTATGCCACATGTGCTCTTTGACCAACGTATACACAAACATTTTCAGTTGGATTCCTATAATTGACATTCTCTTTCTCCTATAGAATTCAATGCAGGGGCGTAAAGTCCCTTTACAAAAATAGCTGACCTTGGAACTTCTCTAAGCCCAATTTAGTGAACCTTGGTGTCCAAAGGTGCCGATTGGCCCTGAACTCTCCAGGTGAGCTGGACTTGCTAGGGTCACAACCTGAATACCACCCATTTTACAAATATACCTACCTAGAATTACATATTACCTGTTTCCTGCACTGCAAAAATAAAGATCTATTTAACTAATCAAGTGTGTGGGTGTTTCCTTATTTAATGTCATAATGATTACTTTAACATTTAACATGTGAACGCTCTGCTCTCCACCTCCTAGTGCTGGCTAAGAAAGTCTGGTAGATGTAATGGAAACCATGTTGCCTAGTTAGTTGGTGGCTGACTCCGCTCAACGTAGGGTGGTAAAGTGACCCTGTGTCTGTAGCCAGAAATTATAGTGTGGTTATTAATATAGTCACTCATTTGGTTAGTCATACGCAAATCTGTTTGAGTCAATGGTTTCACAGATTGCTGCTTGTAATTTGTGAATGTTTATTCCCACAACGTCACAAATGTCCTAACTTATCCAGAATGGAGAGATTGATTTTATACAGGGACAAGAAAATGAATTTGTGTGATTAAATGTGGGGCAGATTTTTGGATTTATAAGTCTGTTGTCTTCCTGGTTTAGATCAAATCCGTTATTTTCCTGTTTATAGGGAATGTGTAATCATAAATGTGGTGATCCTGGCTTTTATGTTTTATGTTTATATATTGGTTGTATATTTTGTGTTGTATTATATTTAAAATTAATAAACATGAAAATATATATTTTTTTTAAAGTCGTAACTTTAGCTTTGTTGTATGGACGTTTCAGAGTTATCACTCGTAGAGCAGACGCAGCTTACTCATTTCATTATGTAGCATGGACTGTGTTGAAGAAAATGGTAATTCATAAACTACTTTCTTGTCATTCTATCCCTCGGAAGGTTGAGGAAGCGCGGCCATTGGAAAATGCCCGGATATTGGCAGAGAGCCATGCTTCTTTAACGTTTGCCACTGCAGCCAGTGCTCTCTGTGAGACACCCCTCTTATCTCAGGAGTGCTGGTGAGCCCTGCCACGTGACTGCCGCCATTTTCACCTGCGTCATTTCTGCCAGATGCAGCCCGGGCCTTCACCCCTGGCAGATGCGACGCAGGGCCTCTGCTCCACCCCCTACTACCGCGCCATTCTTGCTGGGCTGCACCTGGCCAATGCGGCCTTGGCCTTAAACAAAAAAAAACACATCTTTCTCGACCTTCTTTTCATTAGGATATGTGCTGAAAGTACCCTCCAATCCCACAAGGAGTTTCATATATCTACTGGCCCATGTTTCCTTTTTTTTCGGGCCATAAAAGTTTTGTAGACCTTCTCGGGCCGCACCTCAAGTTATGGGCCTATAAACCTCGTTGAAGACCCTCACTGCACTTGGGTCTTTAACATGGTCTTACGTGCCTATGACCCTCGGTCTGGGTCTATAAAGCTTAGTTCTAACCATTACAATGTTCAAAGAGTGTTCTCGTTGGAGAATCTATGGTCTTTATGAAACAGTATATTATTCAGAACGCTACTTTCCAAGACCCTTGGCAGCGTGGCATGTAATCTTAGCCAATTCCCTGTGACTGCCCAGGAGAATGTATGTACTAACCACTTCTATGTACTATGAAGAGCGCCACAGGTTACAATAGCTGTTAAGATGGATTTCCAAAATGAATCCTCGGGTAGATTTTAGGAGGCCACTCTATTATGGTGGACAGGGAGACGCAGAGACTTTAGCTAAACCCAATCAAGCTAATGCAGAGCGGCAAGACTTACTCTCGGAAGTGGTGTGAGTGGTCTACGGATACAATGGGTACACACAGAGCAACACCAATAATTCCAGTTAGAGAGGTAAGTATACAAATACAATTATTTATTAGACCTTTACAATACACACTAAGCAAGTAAAAACATCTAGTCCAATATTGTCACACCAACACTTAAAAAACTGAAATATACATTCACCCTTAGAATAAATAGGAAAGCATTTGATTCAATAACCAGTGCACCACAAGCACGTAGTCGGATGCATTAGAAGTAGAAAAGGTCACTTTATAATAACCATAAACAGCGTCCCTAGCTTTTATAAAGTCCAACGCTAACATGGTTTAGGGACTTGATGATGATTAAAAGAGTCACAAAGTTGGATAAAGTTCAGATAAGTAAATTCACTCAATCCCAGACACTAATAAACGATCCTTACCCAGGCCTTCACCAACCAAAGTCAGGCCGATTGGCCGGCTGGCTCTCCAGGAGTACAGCCACCCTGCTGGGTGATTGACAGCCTAGGGATGTGAATGAATGGGAACTTGATTGGTTAAAAGGCAAGGTTTTTGAGACTAGATGCAGAGTTGACCACTGGAGGACAACATCTGACGAAGAAGATGTGACGAGACAACAGCAGCACCCTCCTGGACCGCAAAGTGCCCGGTGAAGCCCTGCAGCTGTGCTGACCCCGTTTTTGTTTTAACTGGGAAGACCTGTAAGGGACGACTTCCTCCTTTGGGCTGGTGGGACAAGCTTCATTTTGGCGCAACCCCCGACTTGCTGTGACTTTCCACGACTGCAGAATCCCAATGCCTGGGGACCCCTTACCGAGCGCATTTTGTCTTCAGAAGTGCGACCCGGCCAAAACTTTGTGGGCATCCAGAGGACACTACAGAAGCAGGAAATCCAAATACAATCCAGGGTCCCCTCACCAGAGTCCAGGACCAAGGGATCAAGTAATTTCCAAACAGAGCTGTCGTTCTTCTTTGGCGCTGAGAAAAAGGTTCGAAAACCACAAAAGGCAGCTGAATCAAGGAGAATCCATTGCTGCAGAGCCCCTCTCTCCAGTGCTGCTGAAGAAATCTGCCAGGCATCCTCCCATTCGTCACCACGAACAAGGACCAGTAACAAGGGTGTGCTACACTGCAACAGGAAGGCATCCAGCTGGAACAAATTCTTCAGTTCACAGGTACTGTGGGGCTTGGGGTACATCTACCGTTTGCCAATTGTGGTGCTTCCTAGCTTGGGGAGTGATATTTTACCCTCTTTGGAGTGGACCTCCACTCACTTGCACTGGCCTTGCAACTTGTGCTTCTTCAAGGTGGCTCCTCTTGTGCTTCTGTGATTTTTCTATTTGAACTACTGACTTTTCTAAAACGTTTTCTAAGAAGAGAGCATCAGAACTTTGAACTAGCCCATTGACTTTGGCTGTCCTGGCTCCCTAAAGTCCCCCTTCCGAACCTATTGGCTTTGATGGTGCTTGTTCCCTTACAGGTTTTAATTGTTGGACACTATTATTGCTGGGATAAAAGACTGCCTACATCCCTCTGGGAGAATCTAATTGTTTTTCAAAGTACAAAGTATGTTCTGATCTAACTAGAACGTCTCCCTCCCTATAACTCAATATTGCAAAGGTGATCACAAATAAGTGTTATTACTGACCTCAAATGACATCACTCAATGTGCTGAAAAATGTATAGCATATGAAAAGTTACTCGCCTGCTTTATTGCTCTCATTGAAATAGAATCCTAACTTTTGGGTTGATGTTACTATTAGTTGCTGTTTTTTTGTGTGTGTGTGTGTGTGTATGTGTGTAATATATATATAATTATTATAACTTTAAGTGTTTACGTGTTTACTTGGATACCTGTATTTACTGATTTCATTGTACAGCTCACATTACCCCTCTTAAGATATGCCTGGCTGCTCAGTCACGCTACCAACTTGTGTACTACAGGGTTACCTAATACCAAGAGATGTAAAGAGCCCTTTGCGGTAAATACAAAAGTGCATGAGTAAAAAGCATAAAACACAGTAGAAAAATATCTGGTGCCACTAGCTCATTTTAAGCACACTGTAAATGTAACCAAAAAGCCACTACAGAAAAATGTGGGATACAAAATATCCTCATTTACACTTTAGGGTCATATGTGCAATTGTAATGACTCAATACAATAAATTCAAGAAGAGGGACAGTCCCTTACTACATATTGGGCCTCATTACAAATCCGGCGGCAACCCTGCCGGTGCTGCCGGAGGGTTGCCGCCAGACTTGCACTATTTACTGGTGCTTGGCTTGTCAGAATCACTGGGGATTATGACTCCGGCGATCGGGACGTCGGGCGCCGGTAAATTGTTAATCCCCATTCCCATCTGAGTCTCAAATGGAATGGGAATGACGGAAGCACCAGCACCGTTAATAACTGTGCTGGTGCTTCTGAACAGCGCTGGTGCTTCTGTGAAAGACTGCGGGCGGTTGCCGTTCCGCCTGCCTTGTCTGTCACGTAGTGTGCCGGTCTGCTAACAGTGCCAGTAGGCTTACCGGCACTGTTGTTACCGGACCGGCACACTTGTAATGAAGCCCAAAGTCTTATGGACTATCTTGTTTCCCAATGCGAATGAGCAAATAGACAAGGGAAGTAAAGCAAAAGGCTTTGCTTTGAATCATGTCTCTGGCTGAGCGAAATCATTATTTTTTAAAATATATTTATATTGACATTTCTTTAAATGTTAGAGACATCACATACATTCTGAGCAGTTAATTCAATTATAACTGCCCCCCACCATACAACATGTGCACTGCTGGTCGTACAAATGCTCTTACCATTTTAAGAGACTAACTAGGGCTAAAAAACAGAATTGCACCTACATCCTTCCTTGCCATACATCCAGGCTCCACCTCTTGAAACATCGGCATCAACCTGACCGTTCTACTGGAGAGGAAGCTCGGTGTTCCCAGCACCCGAAGAAAAGCACCGATTTCAGTGGGCTGCTGGCAAGTCTAGTTATAGGTAATCCTTTATTCAAGCTTTAGTAAATACCTATTTTAGAATATGGGCAAAGTGGTGACACTCCACTGTATATTTTGGAGAGTTTCAGGGGGTCCGGATGCCAGCAATGCAACATTTTAAAATTATGCTCAATGGTGTTGGGGGGAATTTTCAGTTTCTGTGCTAATTGTTATGATGCCTACCCCCGGGCATCAGGACCAAGGCCCTCAGCTCCGGGAGCAGGCATCCAGACATTTGTTTAAACCTCAGCAGCCCCGGCTAGGGGCTGTCTGGGTTCAGTCCTGGTGCCTTAAGCGCCAGGCTCATAGACTTTACTTACCTGATGCAGACCATGCTGCAAAAGAGTCCAAGCCTACATGAGGCCTGGATGGGACTTTTTTGTTACAGGGACTATTTTTTACTCGGGCGTGGCTCTAGGGAACTTCTTACCTGGACCTACTTTGGAGGCTATTTAAACCACACCTGAACAGCAGCACATAATTCGCGTTATTCTGCATCCAGCAGCGTGACGCTCACCGAGCCTGCAGCCAGCATCCAGTCTTCTGCCACGCCCGCGTGCCTGCAGCCAGCATCCAGCCTTCTGCCACGCCCGCTTCGAATCCGGAGCTCCTAGAATAAAGAAGAAGAAAAGGACACGGTTAGAAAGCGAACTTATTTCAAATTCCTCACCTAATTCCGGAACCATTCAGTCCTGCACGCGTCGCTTCGCCAGCTCCAGCACAGCACCATACTCACCAGTTCTCACAGCATCTTTCGATCTGGCACTGTCCATCATTTCTTCGCCGTAATCCGGCACCTAGGGGACTCAAGAAAAAACAAGGTGAGCCAAGGGAATCAACAAATACAACCTCTTACCACCATAGACTTACCACCGGCGGTATTATTCCATAACTCTCCACATTTTCATATGCCGCATCTGTAAAGAGGGAGAAAAACAACACGTTAATGCATGCAATAGTTACCGGACAGCGTTGGGTAACACAGACTCTTACCTGAACGCCAGCAGCAGCTACGAGACCTTCCTCTCACAAACTCAGTTGCAATTTAAGGAAGGAAGGGGACAAGAGTGAACATCAGGCACATTGAACTCTTTGAACTTGATACTTACCAATCCCGCCAGGGACTTCAGAGTCAATACTTACCGGAACTCTCCCAACGCCTTCAAACCAGTGAAGTAACTGGTATCTACGCGCCCCTGCAAGACACGCAGGATGGAGAGTTCATCTTTTTCGAACATAAGGTGAGGTTACTAAGGGGATATCGGAGGTGATTAGTGGGTGAGAGCGAGAACAGTTGGGAGGCCATCACTAAAACCCACAGATAGTTCATCCCTGTCTCCACTTGCAGGAAAATACTACTTCGGGTCCAGCAGACAAGACTAGGCGGGCCAGTCCAGACAGTCATCTCTGCACTACGCATCACGTTGAAGGAGACCGCAGCTGTCCGGGTCCGATCGACACCCCTGTGGGGTCCAGGTGAGCGTAACACTAATTCCCTCTAACCTGAGAGACCTCCAGCACATTTGCTGGACTCTGTTCTTTTTTTAATTTTAATCTCATGACTAAGTGGAATTTTTCTTCCACTCGCCCATTCTTTTTCTCTGACTGGGAATTTTATTTGTACTGTTTTATGCAGTCTGGTAAACTCCATATGTTTAACACAGGCATCTGCTTTTTGTTTTATGAAACCCAACACCCTATGTGCAGTGTCACTGAAAAGTCCTTTGGACTACTTATGTTTAAACACATTTTCTTGTGAGAACTACAGTTCCCAAGAAAAGTGAGAACTATCTTACCCTTTCTTTTGTGGGTCCAGCACGCACCACCTTTTGTCGGGTGCTGGGGGTTAGTTACATTGTAACTCCTGCACACACTCCTCATGTAATTTTTTGTTACACTGACTAACTTAAATGGCTGGTGGCCGTGGTTACTTATTACTATCTTTTGTGCAGGTTACTAGCAGGTTGATTTCTATGCTGCAGTACAGCACCCATGGGTGACCATTTTCTCAAAATGGCCTGTCTCCCTTTTTCACAATTTTTCATTTGTCAGTTCCTTCTGGGCTTTTCTTCTATCATTTAGAGTACGTTTGAGTCCTTTGTGAGTTTTGCCTTTGGTGGGCTTCAGCCCTGACGCCTGCCCAAGCTCCATTGTGTCTGGGAAGGCAGGAAGTGAGGGAGGAGCCTGAAACTTCTGTCCTTTGTCTGTAGGTATGCCTTGCTGAAACCAGTTCTAACTGGGCGGCTGGCTGTCCCTGAGGACAGCCAACCCCCAGGTGATTGACAGCTCAGAGTGTGAATGACTGGGATCCAGCATAAAAGGCGAGGATTTTGGGACCACAGGCAGAGTCAACCGCTGGGACAAGAAATCCGAAGCAGAAGACGAGCAGAGACGCAAGCAACACCTTCCAAAACCGCAGAAGCACCGGTGAAGCCCTGCAGCTGTGCTGACCCAGTTTTCAAATCGGCAGGGAAGACCTGTCTAGGATAACTTCCTCCTTTAGGTTGGTGGGACCAACTAGCCTCAAGACCTTCTTCATTGTAGGCCATCCCTGACTTGCAGCGACATTCCAGGTCTGCAGAATCCTAATACCTGCAGTACCTGGACCGTTATCGAGTGCATCGTCTGCCGAAGATCGAATCCGGCTGAAACTAGGCAGGCTTTTGCATGGACCTCCAGAGTCAGGAATAATTCACTGAAAGTTCCCTCACCAGAGTTCGGGACCGATTAATCGAAAAGAGAATCCAAACAGTGATATTAGTTTCTTCTTGGTGCTGAGAAAAAGACACCAAAACCACAAAGTACCGCAGGACTGAGCTGAATCCATTGCTGCCGAACCCTTCTCCCGAGTGCTGCCACAGGAGCCCGCCAAAGGTCCCCCCTTTTTGGGGAGATTTATCATTTTTATGTTTCATGCTCTCCCCTAGTAAGACCCCCAGGACTTTTTGCTAGACTTCTGGACCTTTTTTATTTAATCATGAATGAGTGAAGCCTTTTTCCACTCATTCATTTTCATGGGTTTTGTCTTTTGGAGCTCCATTCTTGGTAATCTACCTGTACTATGGAGTCTGTCTGCTCCAAAGCTCTTAAAGGCATCTGTGTTTTACTACTGCAGCACACAGCTCCTTATGGGCAGTGTTGCTGGGGACCCTTATGGTCCTTCTTTAAAGATTTTTTTATATATCCTCAAGTAATTGCAGTTCTTACGGATAGAGATATAATTGGTATCTCTCCCAAAACTCTAAAGATTGGCACACACCACCTTCAGTGGAGTGCCAAAGGGATACTTAGTATCCCACTTCACTCTGCTCCTGTGACTTTTTCGTCACCTAGACAATACCCTAGTTATGGCTGGTGCTAGTGAGCGTGTTCTACCAACTGTATTTTATATACCGCAGGCTATGGCCTTCGCCTCAGTAGTGCACAATAGGGGCATCCAACTACCAATTTGGGGCCTACCTTCTTTTTTTGCCATTACTAGCGTGGTTGTTCTTTGTGAGTAGGTCCAGCTCCCACAAGGGGCCTGGTTTTCCTGATTGGACAGCCAAACGCCCCTTCCTGTAAATTTCTGAGAGAGATTGCAGAGGAGTATGTGCTGGAACTGTATGAGCGGTGAGTCTTCTGGAGTGTAAAGGAAGTCGACCACAGGAAACAGAAGTAACTGAAGAAGAAGACAACCAACAACGCCTGCAGGCCCTTTGCAAGACCATCAAGCGACCACTGCTGTCCTGACCTCGTATGCGACCAAGGAGCTACGAAGAGGATCACTCCTTTCTTTGGCTGGTGGGAACAACTAGTCCCAAGGCGAGCTTTGAAACGAGCCATCTCCCGAGGTCCTAGGAGCTTCCAGAGCTGCGGAAACCTCAATACCAGGAGACCTGCTGCCAATTTCGAGTGTATTGTCGTGGTAAGGCTGAATCTGCCCAAATCTTTGCTGAATCCGTAAGGACACTCCAGAGATCCGATCCAAATAGCCCTGACCCCTCACCAGAGTGTGGGACTGCAGGAAGCAAAGAAGTTTGACCGGGCTATCCATGTCCTTTGTTGGGGCTGCTGAAAAGGCGCCAAAATCGCAGAGTGAACCAAGAGGTTGCTGAAAGTCGTGCTACATGTCCTCCCTTGCGACAGCTGCTAAGAGACAGTCTATTGTCCTGCCTTTCGTCACCATACCAAGGAATCTGGAGGTCAGGTTCAGAGCTGCCACAACGTGGAAAAACCAACAGGAACACTTTCTTCAAACCAAAGGTACTTTGGGGAAAAGGGTATTGCTTACCCGATTCCAAGAAGTCGCTCCAGAGCATTGGAGTACACATAGAAATGCCCAAGGAAACCACCTCATACCTCTGACCCAACCCGCTGCTTGTGTCCCCTCTGAAGTCTCTTTTAAGGTCTCCTTTGTTAGTTGCTAACCTGCTGTTTCAATAACTTTAGACACTGGAAGAAATCCGCAATGACTCTTCATAATTCACTGTTTGTCAAGACTTCAAGCCCTCTCCGAACTACCTCTAGCTAGGGTTGTGATCAGTCTCTAGAACTTTGAACTAAGTTCATGTTGCACTAACCTCTTATTTACCTCCCTTTACGTGACTTTTCTGTGTGTTTTCAGAGTAAATACATTACTGTATAACGAAAACAGCATGACTGCACAATTACCAATAATACAATAACTTTGTCTTTTCCCTTTCTACCGTTGTTACAAATGTAACCGCGAGCAAACACAAAAGTGAAAGTGCCCTTTGAAGTGTATTATCTAGCCTTCCTAACTGTTCTACCGTAAATACTGTAAACGTCTGAAGTATTTAAAGTGATTCTCTGTTGTGCCTGTCTAGCTAAGACTCACTATACACACCTACAGCTCACATCTTCCTCTTAAGATAAGTCTGACTGCTCTGCCTCACTACCAAGGTCCTGAGCTAGTAAAGACTGATACTAAGAGTTGGAGATCTACAAACCACTGGTATAGTTTACTAAAGTCTTACTGCCAGTAGGATTTTAGGAAACCTCCCCTAACAACGATCTTCAACGTTGCCCTAGAAGGAAGCCAGCTACAATTTCTTCTTCACTTTCAAGGTACTGCGGGGCTTGGGTTGTAATTGCCTCGTGCCATTTTCGGTGCTTACTGGCTTGGAAAGTGCTGTTTTCTTCAATTTAAGAGTTGACCTCAACTCCTCTGTTCAGACCTTGCAACTTGTGCACTATCAGGTACGCTCCCCTTTAGCTTCTGTGTTTCTTCAAGAACCCTGACTGGATAACTAACTTTTCCTCTGATGATCTTCAACAGAACTGGAACTGTCCATTTGACTTCGACTGTCCTGGTTTCCCAAAGTTCCATCTTCTTGATCCTATTCGCTTTGGCAATGCCGGTTCCTCCATAGGCTTTAATTGTGAACACTTTTATTGCTAGGAAACAGACTGCCTATATCCCTCTGGGAGAGTGTACTTGTTATTAGCAGTTGTAAGTTGTGTTGTGCCTAACTCTGAAACTTTCCCTCCCCTCTCAATTTTGCTAAAAGGTGGTACATATAATTGCTGCTACTGACCTTAATTGACGTTGCTCTGTGTGCTGGATATGTAAAGCATACAAAAAGTTACTCACCTGCATTATTATTCCTTTTATAAATTGATTCCATTGAACATTGAATGTTATGTTAGTGGCTGCATTTTAGATTTGCTTGTGTGCCTTCTATACATAAATACATATATTTTAATATAACTTTAAGTGAGTAAGTGTTTACTTGGATACCTGTGTGAACTGATTTCATTGTTTTGATCTACAGCTCACATTACTCCCTCCTAAGATAAGCCTTGCTGCTCAGCTACTCTACCCACTTGTGTAGTACAGGCCTATATTAAGAGCTGTGTCCCTTATACCAAGAGATAAGTCTTATGAAGTCCCACACCAGTTGGACTTTAGAAAAATGTACAGAACACATGGCTGCAGTAAAGAAATGGCCATGGAACATAATTCTATAAACCTTGTCCCAAACCTCTTCTGAAATTTCCATTCTGACCTGTGTTACCCAGTACTCCTTAAATGTTTGCTTCCCAGAGATATCAACAGTCACCAAGACCTGATGAAGCCTGGAGAGGGTACATATATCATTTTTTTTGTTGGTGAGATCAGAGAATTAAAGTCTAGGCCCAGGAGAACTCTGGAAACTTTAAAAGTATGCAGATTGCCTGAAACAAATTGTAGATTTTAGGATTTGTTTTGCTATAATGTGATGTATGAGTAGTGCCACAAATAGCTCGTCTATACTCCTTTACATACCAAGCATATATTGCCTTATAGGGCCATGTTAGCATTGCTAAATTAGAATAGACTAAGCATACTTTCACCAAATCCTAGAGGATATATTAATGGGTTTGGATGATCACCCTGGGGCAGTGAGAGTAATCTAAACGGACTAGCTGTACCAAAATATTGAGACTAGTTAGTATAATTTAGCTATAGTAATATAAAAAGCAAATGGCATCTAACGCTGTGGCTTGTTCCTTTATTTTTTTTTATGCTTGAGGAGGCAGTAATTGCATGTGTGCACTGCAAATTGTCTTCTGAGCGGTACCTTGAGAGAAGCTATGCATGTGCACAGCATAGTGGGAAATAGATTCTGACAATTGTCAAAAGCTGTCTCATCTGTGAAGATAACCTTGTCTTATTGCTGCTAGGTGCTGTCAGTGCATTGGCAAAGTTTGGAGCTCAGAACGAGGACATGCTACCCAGCGTCTTGGTATTATTGAAGCGGTATGTTTTTGAAACTTATTTTTTATTTGTAATTATTCTTGTGATGTCCCCGACATGCAGTATTGCAGATTTGAATGTTACTTTCTTCGATAGAATTTGATATTAAGTCTGCACATTCTTCATACTAGAAGTGTTCTAGGGTTTTGCTTACTTTTGGACTTGTGGTCCCCTCATTGTTTTTGTTCCATCCAATTAAACCCAGACTAGGCATTCACCAGTTTCAAGCATGCAAAGGTAATGTACAACAATAAAGACACTTATTAAAAGAACATCTAAACAATTTGCTTTGTTTGGGTGTCTCCCATTTGGGCTTTACTTTTCATTGTCAACCCTGTTTAGTGCTGTTTCTTTGATATTTTATTTGCATATTTTGGAGCTAGCCCTTCAGCAAATGATTACTTTTTACTATTCACTAAAAGCCTATACAAGTTAACTCACTGTTGTAAACACGCATAGTTTGTGTATTTTGTGTAACTGTAGTTACTTTAGGATATAGAAAAGAATCTCAAAGGAGGACCCCAAGTATCTCCAGCAACACTGCCCATAAGGAGCTGTGTGCTGCAATAGTAAAATACAGATGCCTTTAAGAGCTATGGAGGTAAATTGACTCCAAAGTACAGGTAAAATACAAATAATTCCACAAGACAAAGCCCATAAGAATGAATGAATGAGTGGAAAAATGTTCTACTCATTCAGGATTAAAGAAAAAGATCCAGAGGTTCAGCAAAAAGTGTTGTGGGTCTCACTAGGAGAGGGGATGAAGCATAAGAATGATACATCTGCCTAACACAGTCAGAGCCCCAGTGCGAGCTGGTTCCATTCAGGCACTCAGAGGGGAGGGAAAAATCTCCTGCCCAGACACACTGGAACCTAGGCAGGGCCGACCAAGGGTTCCCACCAAAGACAAAACACTCACACAGACCTCACCCTCCCAAACTTCTTCCCAGTAGAAGGGCTAACAAAGAACAACCACGCTAGAAATGGCATAAAAAGAAAGAAGACCCCAAGTAGGTAAAAAATAGCACAATAGCACAATAGTCTGTAGAACACGTCCACTGCCACCAACCATATCTAGAAGGTTGTCTAGGTGACTGAAAAGTCCCCCAAGTATCCCCTTGGCTCTCCACATAAGTGATGTGTTCCAATCTCTCATAATATAAAGTTTTATGAGAGATACAAAGTATCTCTATCCTTAAGAACAGTCAAAAGTAAGGATAAGGTAAGAATCTCAAAGGAGAACCCAAAGGTGTCCCAGCAATACTGCCCTTAAGGAGCTGTGCACTGTAAAAGTAAAATACAGATGCCTTAAGAGAGATGGCGGAAAGAAGACTCAATAAAAAAAGTAAAACGCGGAGAACCGAGTTCCAAAAGGTAGAGCCCATAAGAATAAATGAGTGGAAAAAGCTCCACTCATTCAACATATAAAGAAAAAGGTCCAGAAGTCCAGCAGAAAGTGGTGGGGGGATGAAGCACAACAATGATACATCTCCCTAACAGCCGCCAACCTACCCCCTTAAACCACGGCATGGTGATAGATTCATCCTATGGCAAAATTTGAATCCTCCCTGGAACTGGGCACCCTAGGAGTGACCCAATAGCATATACCGTAAGTAATCTAAATCTAAAATGGCTCGCAATGGCAGAGAGTCCCTCCGCCATCAAAAATAAGTATGTGATCAAAACGAATGAAGGGGAAGAAAGAAAAAAGCTGAGGGGACCCTAAAAAGCGGCCATAGAATTCCCACAAATAGGAATTGTGGCTTTACCATCTGATGTGGACGCTTGATAGTCTCGAAGTGTTAAGTGCACCTCTACACCGAACCCCTTATCTTCCAAGTTTAAGACTTACTCCTCTACTAATGCAATTCATTGAGAGTTTCCAATTGTGACCCTGGGTGAAAAGACTTTCCAGAGCCACTGTTAGGTAGATTAATTTCTATGCCAAATCTCTGGCTCCCGTCTGACCCCCAGCACGTTTTGCTGGACCGCAGTCTTTTTGTATGGAACCAGCTCGCACTGGGGCTCTGACTGTGTTAGGCAGATGTATCATTCTTATGCTTCATCCCCTCACCTGAGTAGCTGGGAGCCTTTTACTCCGTAAATGGGAACTCTTGTTCATTACCTTTGTATTTTATTTCATGGGGTCATGTTTTCCTCCATATTTTGTAAGGCATCTGTAATTACTTTTGTAGCATGCAGTACCTTTTGTGCAGTGCTACTGGGACCCTTTGGGATTCCCTTTTGTATTTTCTTTTATTTTCCTTGTGGGAACACATGTTCCCAAGGGAAAAGGGATACTTTTTATCCTTTCTACATTTTATATTGTGAGATCAGCATGCCCCACCGTATGTGGAGTGCTGAGGGGTTACATAGTACCCCCTTTCTCACTGCTCCTGTAACATTTCTGTTACAGTGGCAAGCATACCTGAATGGCTGGTGGCAGTGGACGTGTTCTACCGACATTTGTTATTTTTACCGTGGGCTGTGTTCACAGCCCTGGTAATGAACAAAATGGTGGCATCTTTCTTTTTTTGCCATTTCTTTGTCCTTCTGCCGTATTGTGTGGGGGAAACCCTGGTTTCACTTTTGTCTTCGGCGGGAATCCCTCCGGTAGCCCGCCAAGGATCCAGAGTGTGTGTAAAGACTTGAAACGTGGGAGGAGTCCGGATCTCTACAGCCCTTGGTCTTCTGGCATGCATGACTAGAACCAGTTCCAAAAGGGAGGGTTTGGACCCCGTTTTTAAATCGACAGGGAAGATACAAAGAGGATGGCTTCCTCCGCTGGACTGGTGGCCATAATCAGTCCAAGACGACCTGCAATTTGAGCCATCCCACGATGTGCTGCTACCTTCCTTGGCTGCAAACCGCCAATACCTTAGGACCTGCGACCATCCTGTATTGCATCGTTTTCTGAAGGACGGAACTTCCTGAAACTTTGGTGGCCCTCTGCTGGCCCTCCAGAAGCAAGATGTCGCTCCTCGAAGTCCCCTCAACAGAGTGCAGGACCGAGCAAGCGAGACGAATTACCGGATGAAAACTGTTTCACTGGCGTCCATGAAAAGATGCCAAAACCACAGATCCACATTGGAGCATGAAGATTCTGTTGCTTGGAGACCCCTCTCTCGACTGCTGCTGTGAAATCCCCTCAAGGGTACTTCTTTTTGTCACCCCGACCAAGGAACAGGAGACCCGGTCTGAAGCTGCTACTGTGTGAAGGCGTCCAGCTTCATCTTCATCGCTCCTAAGGTACTGTGGTACTTGAGGTAATACTTACCTAAAATTATTCTGTCGCTCCTGTGCTGCTAGCAGGGTAATGTGTGTGTTTGGGAGTTCACCCATACACGTTTGCCCATGTCTAACGCTGGAATGCATGCCAGGAGTCTTCTTCGAAGATCCTGGTCCGCTTTTACCTACAAGAGCTGTTACTTAACTGCTCCAGAAGATTTCCACAAGAACTCTTCTTGACTTTTCTAAAGCTTGTGCCTGCCTTTTTGACCCTGCTTCTGACCCTGAAAGAGACTCAGAACTAGATGGAGAAGGACTCCTGAAGCCTAAGCTCTGTAAAAAGTTTATTAAGTAACTTAGCTTGTGTTGGTGTTTCTATCATAAGGATCTGAAACTCCTAAGGAACCCTGCACTTTCCCTTCCCCCCTCCCCTGCACTTGTATAGTCTCAATGTCACCTGGCCTAGTAAGATCGTTGTCTTGCTCTGCCCTCTGTGCCCCCTCCCTTGCCTTGTCGCGCCTTGAAATACTTGTGTATAGGCGTGCTATAAATGCCATATCATAAAGTTCTTGCTTACTTTTGAGTTGCAATTCTAAAAAGTACATCTAAAGTTATTACTTACCTTTGAATTGTGTAAATATTCTGAAAAGTAACTAACAAGTATTGTACTCAGTTGCTCCATTAGGTAGTTTAACTGTATTATTACTGAAATAGAATAAGTTAAACGTGTTGCCAATGACTTTCTTGCAAATGTTAGTAGTACTATAAAAGTGGTTTTACTTACCTAGAATTGCAGACTGCCATTCCATAAGTCTTCTACACTGTGGTTTACTTACAAGAATTATTGTATTGGTTTTATATTGTTTTTGCTTATTATGATAGGTGTGTGTATGTAATAAAAAATAATTCAGGAGGGGCACAACCTTCTATATTTCTACCGATATGTTCAATCTGCTTATCACATAGTATATCTATTTCTGTTATCTGTTAATGAACGCTTCTGGTGCATTTGGGTATAGCCCCCAAGCCTATGGAGACTGGACACAATTGTTTAAGGCAGCCTTTTATTGCCAACCGGTAACCCAGTTGCACTCTTCATGGACCAAAGTCCTTTTACAATATTCCTTTAGTATATTTCAATCGATGTATAAAATGCACAACAAAAATGTCCATTGTAAAACTTCAGTGAATCTTCAAGAAACATGAGAAATAAACAATACCAATACTAGTGTAAGCGCTTAGGTAACCAAAAAAAGTTTCCATATTTCCTAAGAATTATCCTCATCTGTTCCCAAATTTCATCTTTGAAAAAAGTTGACCAGTGATTGATGGTTATTATTCACATTTGGAAAGCCCAGACCTGTATAGTGCGTAAGCTCCTTGAATGTAATGATCTTAGTCTTATGTGGGTTTATTTTTAAGTTGTTTTCCGATGCAAAGGTGGCAAAGCTGTTCAGTCTCCTCTATAAACAGACTGCAGTGATATCCAGAAGGAGCGCCTCATCAACATATGCCATCCAACCCATATGGAGATTAACCAGTTTAGGTGGCAATGCCTTACACGTTAGTAGGGCATCATGAGTTATATGTGATTTTACCCAAAAAAAAAGTGGTAAATTTCAGAGTGGTCAAAATACCGAATTTCTTTTTATTTTTTTTATTTTGGGTAGTCTTCCCCACAAGCCCCCCTTTTTTGTATCATTGTAACTGCATCCCAACCCCATCCCCAACCATTTTAACTCCTTACCGCACTATCAAATATATATATAACATTTTTTGTATTTTTTCAGTATTTTGGCTCTCTGTGAAACTTACGACTCTGTTTTATTTTCAGTAAAATGACTGGATACCGAAATATGCTTAGGCAGGGGGCCAAAGTACTTTGCTACTAGTGCCTATCAACGATATGGGTCAATTGTTTGACAGAGAGGCGTGTTGGGTAAGATTTCCACATGTATGACGAATCTTCCTGACCTGTGTCAACCCCCGAACATTTTGCTTGGACTTGGTGATTATTTTCCATTGTACCTAGGTGAAAGGGATTCTTTTTCACCTCTTAACTAGCCTTTTGCTCTTTTTATGGGGTGACCTTTTTATGTCACTCCATAGTGTATGGTTGGAGTTATAGTTTTCTATAACTGTTGGACTTAGGTTGGGTTACCCCTTTTGGGCTTCCCTGTTAATTTCTCTTTAATGTACTTGGGTGAACTACTGTTCCCAAGGGGTAAAGAGGGATTTTCATCCACTATATATTTTATGTAGTGAGCCAGTACACCCCACCTTATGTGGAGTGCTGGAGGGGGGGCACAATGTATGCCCTTTCTTACTTACCTGGTAACATTTTTGTTAAAATTGCAAGTTTACTTGAACCACTGGTGTTAGGGAGATGTATCTTTGTTATGCTTCATCCCCTCGCCTAGTGGGACCCCAAGCACTTTTTGCTGGACTTCTGGAATGAGTGGAGCAATTTTCCACTCATTCATTCTTATCGGCTCTGTCTTTTGGAACTGTTATCTGTGTTTTACCTATCCTATGGAGTCTACTTTCCTCCAGATCTCGTTTAAGGCATCTGTGTTTTACTTTCCCCCACACCTTATTTAATTTATATGTAGCAGATTTGTGGACAACAAGCAGAGAGTGGGGAGGGTATATTCCCAAGTGGCCTAGTTTGAAGATGAGGTGTGTTGCGTACGCAGATGATTTAGTATTGATGGATTATACACAGCTAGGTTAGAGCGGCAGCTGGAAGGTTTACAAAAATATTTGAATGCTAATCACCAGATCAATGCAAAGAAATCCTACGTTATGGTTGGTACAACCCATAGGAAAACTAAGAACTTTATCTGGAAACTGAATAATAAACTAATTCAGAGAGTCGGATCATTTTATTATCTGGGTCTCAAAATTTCAGTAAAATACCATCATGAATACCTCGGAATACGAATGGAAGAAAAAAATGCACCCATGTTTAATTGTATTTGTATTTTCTATTTTCTTTATATAGGGCGCCGGCACCGTGGGCATCTGGGCGCATATCATAGGAAGCAAAGTTACGATTACATACATGGAATAGAATACTACCAGTTTACAGTAAACATGCGGGTAGAACTCTGATATGACACAAATATATACAAAGTAAAGAATAGTGTTTAGCAAGTACAGGCACGAGGGATATGCAAACAATTCTTCAGTGGAGCATATGAGTATAGGCAGTTCAAACAAGAAAATATGCACAGGAAGATGAATTATTTACATGCAAGAGATAGGTGCAGAGAGGAATATACGCGTTATATATATGTGGATCGTACAGCAGGTGCGCAGGCATTTGACAGAATAATGGTAACCAGAGTGTGACATCAGATGACTCATGTTTTGTGCCGAGAGCCACCCTTTAGTTTTATTCTTGAAGGCTGGGAAGGAAAGCTCGGCTCTAATGGCGTTAGGAAGTGTGTTCCAAAGCTTAGAGGCAAGGACTGGGAAGCTAGCGCCACCAGCTGTTTGTAGTTTAAACCTTGGGAGGTGTAAGCTATGGGCTTGGGCCGCTTTCATGGGCCGGGTGGAGGTTTGTGGTGTAAGTCGGTTGGTTAAGTAGATGGGTGCCCGGTTGGTAAGGCACTTGTGAGTCAAGGCAAGTGTTTTCAAGGAAATTCTATGTTTAACAGGAAGCCAATGTAGATCACACCTGTGGTTAGAGATAAGGCGATTTCTGGGTATGTTTAATGCAGCTCTGATGGCATTATTCTGAGTGACTTGCAGTTTAAGGTTGGATTGACTCGTCCCTAAATAAAGGGCACTACAATAGTCTATCTTGGACATGACAAGTGTCCTAGCCAAGGTGTTGCAGTTGGGAGTAGTCAGAAATGGTCTACATGCAGCGATAAGTTTACATGTATATGCAGACGCTGAGCTGACAGTGTTAGTTTGTCTGCACAGAGACAGTGTAGAATCGAGATAGATTCCTAAGGTTTTTGTGTCCTTAGAGACTTTGATGACGTTGCCGTCAATGATGAAAGACTTAAAGGAGGGTCAGGTTTTTTAAGCCGTTGGTGTGAACCCAGAATAAGTAGTTCTGCCTTGTCGTCATTGAGGCAAAGCTCATGTTGAGCCATCCATGCCTGAATAACCAGGTAGATCTCATTCAGAGCTTTGGTGTTCACTGCATAATCCCCAGTGATGGGGATGAGTATCTGGGTGTCGTCAGCTTAGTTAGTATATGGGACACCCAGATAGTCAAGAGCATCAAACAAAGGTTTGGTGAACACATTGTAAGGAGTTGGAGACACACAGGACCCTTGTGGTACACCACAGTTGGTGGGAGCCGGGTCAGCCGATGCTAGCGGGGAGAAGACTCGCATGGATCTGTTGCTTAAGAAGGAACTGATCCAGGCGGTGGCAGTGTCAGTAAAGTGGGCGGCTGAAGTAATGTGCTGCCAAGGGATGTGGTGATTAACCAGATCAAAGGCCGCTGAAAGGTCAAGTAATAGTAGCAAGGCTATTTTCCCGTTGTCTTTTAGTACCTCGATATGAGTGTTTTTAGGTCAATAAGGGTGGTTTCCATCCCGTGCCTGGCCCGGAAACCAGATTGCCTTAAACCAAGAGGATTGTTGGTTTCCAAATAGTCCTGGATCTGGAGGTAAGCGGCACGGTCCAGTATTTTGAGCATGAATGGGACAGTAGTAATGGGCCTATAGTTGGTAGGTAAGCTAGGATCAAGGGAGGGCTTTTTAAGCAGAGGGATGACCCAGTCATCCTTAACGTTGTCCGGTACTATGCCTGTTGTGAAGGATGAGTTTATATAGGCAGTGATAAATGGGGCTAGCTCGTAGGAAGCCTCCTTGATGATGGGGGCTCGGCATGAATCTCCTTGACAGTTAGAGGGTTTGATTTTGTTAATGATGCATTCAACTTCCGCTATAGAGAGTGGGGAGAAGCTGAAAAGTTTGCTGTCTTTAATGCAAGGATCAGGCAGAGTAGCAGGCGATTCAAGTTCCTTCAGAATCTTAAATAATTATTTGGTGTTGGATTCAGCTTGCGTTATGCGTTTGTTAAAGATGTCTTTTTTGGCCTGGAAGCTGGCTTCTTTATAGTTCATGGACACTATAATCAGACCATCCTTATGGGCATCTGATGAGTGACTTTTCCACTGGGCTTCGGCATTGAATTTTTCTTTTCGTAGCACTCTCAGATGTGGTGTAAACCATGAGTTGAGATGTGCACGAGGTTTAGATTTCCTAAGTTTAATTGGAGCAATTAGGTTCAGTGCTGTCAGCATAACCGGATTATATGTTTCTCCAGCATGGGGTCTGGCATGGATTCACATGCTCATGAATATTCCCTGTCGTCAGGCCTTGGAATCCTCGGTATAGAAAAAAATCAGTATCAGTTTCACTTCTGATTTGTCTTTCTTAGTGGTAACCAATCACTGATCTCTGGGTCATACTGCCCCCAGCCAATGACTCTCCCTAAGCCCCGCCTCTGGCAGCCATCCTCAGATTTTTACTGCACGTTCAAGTGTTTGGAGTCCTCGTACTGTAGCTCTTGAGATTTTGCTGTGTTTTTGCGCTTTTTCAGGAGATTTATTCTAATTTTTCGGTTAAATAGAGCCTCAAGCTCCACCGTTTCTACATCCGATCAACGGGGATCCGTTTCAGAATTTTCTACGCCCCTCAAAGGTGAAGATTTCGTCGAGTTACGCTTTTGGAGGATTCCAGAAGTTCCCAGGCCTACCCCGGACATGGCCCAGGAGAAAGGAAGCTCGACGCTCGGGAAGCGGTTCAGGACCTGCCCTGGATGCCAGCTTCAGAATGTTTTCAAGGAGGACGAGCATTCGCTATGCCTCTACTGTCTCCATGAGGACAAGACGCTGTCCACTTTCTTTTCTTGTTGAGGCTGAATGTCCCACTTTCCCTCCTCCACCTCCTCACCTGAGGAAATAGTGTCCTTTTCCACTGGACTCAAGGATCGATGGGATCTGTAGTCCTTCTCCTTTTTGTTTTGAAGTTTGAGTCTCACACGAGAGGAAGCCACAGTGAAGGCTACTAGAGAGCACTTCCCTGAGGACCCCCTTCCCGGGAGGGACGAATTAGGGGAAAAAGCCAAACGTGGCAAGAAACCCACTTGGAATTGTGGCAGCTGGACTGGAATATGCAGGATTCAAGTGGAAGAACGTATTTGTCTCAATGTGGGCACAGGAATCCGAAATAGTTGAATTGGAGTTCGGACAACCACGAAAGCCCAAAGCATAGGCAGCAGGACAGAAAGTGAAAGTAAGATGCGGCGAGGCCACTAGGAAAGTAACCCGTATCGAGGTCCATGCACTGAAAAGTAGCATAAACGGGAGGGAGTACGGGCAGAGAGGGAGAGAAAGATAACAAGGAAAGAAAACCGGAAGAGACCGGGAACAAAGCGTAGCGCATCAACGGCAGCAAAGGAAAAACACAGCTGACCGAAAGGTTGCAACACGCAGATGTCAAGAAAAGGAGTGCCTAAATAGTACTACGTACATACAACGTAAAAGAACTAGACCGCTGCATGTACGTAGTTGAAGGTGTGCTGGAAATCAGGAAGTGCGGTAGCGACTCCAATGGAGCCATAGACTCCAATATCCAAGGCGTCGCATGACAGACGCACACGGAGAAGGACTGTGCGTTTTGTGGGAACATGTCGGAGCGGACCATGAAGGATCGCCACCTCCGTCTCGCCAACTGGCTGGAAGGGAAGAGCCCGTCAGTCGAGAAGAAGAAAAAGAAGTCTGAGCGGTCTTCTAAGTCCTGTGAGGGCGCCGCGGCGACGGGGGCCCAACAAAAGGCCAAGTACCGCGAGTCCGCGGGCGCCGAACGGTCGGGCTCTTTGGCTGCCATGCAGGGCGCATCCTCCCCGATGCCATCAACCACGAGCCAACGCTCTGGTTCGGGTAAGAGGAAGTCCGAGAACCCGGCAAAGCTTCTGGAGAGGCCCCGGTCGATCTCAAAGATTCCGGCAGAGGGGGAGCGAGGCTCGGACCCTCCCTTCAAGGTGAAGGCCCCAGGCGTACAGAAGGTGATGATGGCCTTAATTCACCCTGCTAAGACCTCGATTGAGGATGTCACAGTGGCCCTGGCTCAGCCTGTGGAGGCTACGCCAGTGGAGGCGACCTCAGGACCCAGAGTCTGCCTGCCACCGCGGAGGGAGTCGTCTTTCAGGCCCATTGAGAAGACCCCCGTGAAGTCCTCGTTGGAAAAGGTGGGGGAGGGGCAGGTGGCCATCGTGGATACGGACACGACCTCTAAAGAAGAGCTCATCGAAGTCGTAGAAGAGGCCCAGCCCATCGGGAGGGATCCCGATGAGGGCGACGACGAGAGCAACGGTGTCGCCGACGAGGTTCCTCAAGAGCCCTCGAGCCCGTCGTTTCCGGTGCTGCAGGACACTTCGGCGGCCATTTTGTCAGCGATTCAGTCCTTATGCTCGGAGATAAGGACAAGGTTGCCCCTCCCCGCGACGGGGGTACCTGAGCCAGACCCAACGGGGGAACCGGAGCCGGGACCTTCGGAAAGTCCACCGCATAAGAAGAGGACGACGCATCCTACGCCACCTCTCCTACCTCTGCGGCCTGCTCTGCCTTCCCCCCGGTCTACTACCCACATGGATGACACAGGCACGGACACGGCTATGACAGGTACAGATGACGACGGAGGCGACGACGGGACGTGTCTCCCGTCGCACCTTGCTCGGGCGTCCCCGCCCAACGAGATTGGATCCTTTCATGCCATGATTTCCAGGGCATCCGAGCTCTTCCAGCTCTGCCCAGAAGAGCAGGAAGGGTTCCTTTACCAATGGCGCGAGGCTAAAAGGAAGACGGTCCTCGCCGTACCACTTCTTGATGACATCTGGGATGAGAGGCTTGCCCTCATCAAGAACCCTGCCACGGCGCCGCCAAAAAGGGACCGGTACGAGAAGAAGTACCGGGTCCCCGACGCTGCCCCCTTGTGCTTTCAAGCACTACCTACCCCGGATTCCGTCATCTCGGCGGCGGCAAAGAAGAAAGCTGGGGGGGCATCGGCCTCGACATCAACTTCCCCGCCGGATGCCGAGGGCAGGAAGCTGGACACGATGGGACGACGGGTCATCTCATCCGCAGCGACGACTATCAAGGCGGCCAACGCCCTGGCTATCGTAGCCCGCTGCGACAGGGAGTTGTGGTTCAAAAAACTTCCTTCCGGACGCCAAAAGGGCGTAGGCCCTTGAAATCCTACAGGAAGGTGACATTGCTTCGGACCACGCCATCACGGTGGCAACGGACAACGCCGACGCCGGTTTCCGTCAGCTGGGCAACAGCGTTTGCCTGAGACGACGAGGATGGCTCAAGGCGACGGATTTCCGCCAGGATGTACAAACCAAGGTTTTGGACATGTCCTTCGACGGGAACAACCTGTTTGGGAAGGCGGTTGATGAGTCCCTTCAGGCCATCAAAACAGACACGGGGACTGTCCGGGCACTGGGAGTGCTCCAACAACGACGGCTGTCCTTTTGGAGCTCCGGAGGCAGACAAGGTAGGCAAGGGATCTGGAAGTGGCTCCTCCACGTACTGCCAAGTGGCAAGATCTTCATCCCAGGAAGCCTACAGGGGGCGCGGCAAGTCAGGTGGTGCCCGTCGGCATCGACAGGGAGGTCAAGGAGGCAAGGTGGCCTCCAAACAAGATTGAACCAACCATGGGGTCGGACCCCCGCCGAAGCACCTCGGTGGGAGTCCTGCTGGTGAGGTTCGTCAGCGTGTGGGAGTCCATCGCCACCGACCGTTGGGTGCTGGGCGCCCTTGCCCAAGGGTACGCCCTCGAGTTTCAGAAGAAGTGCCCTCGCGTTCCACCTGTGGCCAGGAAGGAAAATCACAACCCTCAACTACTGTTGGAAGTAAGGGCGATGCTCATGAAAGGTGCCATCGAGCTCGTCCCAAAGAGGCTTCAGGGCTCCGGAGTTTACTCAAGGTACTTGCTCGTAAAAAAGAAGACGGGAGGATGGCGCCCCATCCTGGACCTGCGACGACTGAACAAGTACATCAAGGCACAGAAGTTCTGGATGGGCACCCTCCAGCACGTGCTGGGACAGCTGGAGGAGGGCGATTTCCTGTCGACGTTGGACTTGGAGGATGCGTACTTCCATATCCCCATTCTAAAAAGACACCGAAAGTTCCTCAGGTTCGTGGTCCAAGGGCGGCACTACCAGTTCAAGGCCCTCCCGTTCGTATTGAAGTCAGCACCCAGGGTGTTCACCAAGTGGCTCGCACCGGTGGTGGCGCGGCTGCGCCTACAGGGGATCCCATCAACTTTCCAAAATCCCACCTGGTTCCGTCGCAAGTCGCCCTGTTTCTGGGAGCCAAGCTCGACACAGTGGCGCAGCTGGCCTCGCCGTCAGAGGAAAGGACCAGGACCATTCTGGGCAAGGTGCAGCGTCTGCTGGCCACGGACTTGGCCAGGGTAAGATCTGTCAAGTCCCTCCTCGGGATGATGTCCTCCTGCATTTATCTGGTGCGCCTTTGCAGGCTTCGGATGCGCCCCTTACAAGAGTTCCTCGACGCCCGCTGGGTTCAGTCGACAGGATCCCTCTCAACGCGACGTTCCGTTAGGCGATCCGGTGGTGGGGTACCGCTCTCATCTGTCAGCGGGCACGGACTTTCAGACCTCAGCTCACCAGGTGACTGTGACGACGGATGCCTCCCTGGAAGGTTGGGGAGCGCACTCCGGAGATGTTCACGCGAGAGGCCTTTGGCTCCCGGAGGAGAAGTCACCAACACCTTGGAGCTCCGCGCAGTGTTCTGGGCCCTCAGGTCTTTTCTTCCGTCCCTCAAGGGCAAGGTGGTGAGGATCTTCACCGACAACACCACCACGATGTTCGACATCCGGAAGCAGGGCGGAACCAGATCCCCTGCCCTATCCAAGGAAGCCCAGGATCTGTGGCATTGGGCCGTCGCCCAAGGGATGTTTCTGGTGCCTTTTCATCTGGCAGGAATAAAAAACACCATCGCCGACTCACTCAGCAGAGAGCTGCGCTCGTGCCATGAGTGGGAACTACGCCAGGATCAAGTGGATCGACTCTTCCGTCGATGGGGCGAACCCCAGATCGATCTCTTCGCGACGGTGACGAATTCCAAGTGCCGGAGGTTCGCCAGCAGGTTCCCCCAACCGAGGAGCATGGGCGATCCTTTCTCGTTCCCCTGGGACGGCCTATTTCTTTATGCGTTCCCTCTGCTGCCGTTGCTGCTCCGGCTCATCAACCAGCTCAAGAGGTCCCGGTGCAAGATGATCCTCGTCGCACTGGCGTGGCCGAGACAGATCTGGTTCCCGGACCTTCTGGACTTGTCAACGTCCACACCAGTCAAGCTGCCGACGGATGCAGATCTTCTCTCCAGAGAAGGAGGCGCCATTCTTCACCACAACCCGGAGTCGCTGAACTTGCAAGCCTGGCTCCTGCAGCACTAGAGTTTGGAGGGTACGACATCCCGGCCGACTGCAGAGAGGTTCTTGCAAAGGCCAGGGCGTCCTCAACTCTCAAGTGCTACGGACATAAATGGAAGAGGTTCTCTGTCTGGTGCCGCGCACAGAAGATTAACCCTCTGCGGATTACGGCCCCTCAAGTATTGCCGTACCTACTGTCATTGGCCAAGGCTGGACTAGCTCACGCTTCCATCAAGATACATCTGGCCGCCATCTCACGATGCACCAGAACTACGGGACGGGCGTCCTTGTGGTCTCATCGACTGGTGAAGGAATTTTATGAAAGAATTGTTCTGATCTTTCCCACCGGTGAAGGCTCCCGCCCCGGCTTTGGAGCTCAACGTGGTGCTGACAGGCTCATGGGGGCCCCATTTGAGCCTATGCATTCGGCACCGTTGAAGTTTCTGTTGTGGAAGACAGCGTTTCTCGTGGCCATCACCTCCGCACGACGAGTGGGAGAGATCCAGGCCCTATCTTGCAAGCCGCCATACTTGATGTTTCACGACACGAGGGTGGTGCTGAGGACGCACCCCTCCTTCATGCCCAAGGTGCCGTCGGACTTCCACCTCAACGAACCCTTGGTGTTGCCAGTTTGCTTTCCGTCCCCTTCATCGCCGGCTGAAAGGACTCTGCACTCGCTGGACGTAGATAGAGCGCTGAAGTTCTACGTGGACCGCACGAAGAGTTTTCAGATGACATCACAGCTGTTTGTGAACTTTGGGACTGTGAATCAAGGGAAGGCTCTCTCGAAGACTTCCATTTCCAGATGGCTCTCCAGCTGCATCATGCACTGTCACCGGTTGGCAAACCGACCGCTGCCCGGCCGTCCGAGAGCCCATTCGAGTGATCGCTGCTACCACGGCGTTCCTGTCTGGTGTGCCCCTGCTGGACATCTGCAGGGCTGCGACGTGGAGGTCGACGCACACCTTCACAAGATTCTACTGCGTCGATCGGGACTCCAGGGAGGAGTCCAGGGTCGGCCAAGCAGTGCTGCGCAACCTGTTCGCTTAAGGTGAGCCTGGTGAGGAGGTAAGAGATGCTTAATGTTGAGTTGTTGTATTGCTTAATGTTGAGCCTGTTGCCACCTCTCGTGGTTGTGCATGTGTGTACTGCTATGTATTCTCTTATTCATGAGCATGTGAATCCATGTCAGACCCCATGCTGGAGAAGGAACAAGTTACTTGCCTGTAACTGTTGTTCTCCAGCATGGGTCTGGCATGGATTCACATGCAAACTCTCCCGCCTACCCCTCTGCGGCTCTTCACTTGGTCATACTGCCACTTTACGTGCTACCAAATCTGAGGATGGCTGCTAGAGGCAGGGCTTAGGGAGAGGGCAGTCATTGGCTGGGGGCAGTATGACCCAGAGACCAGTGATTGGTTACTACTAAGAAAGACAGATAAGAAACGAAACTGATACTGATTTTTTTCTATACCGAGGATTCCTGGCCTGACGACGGGGAATATTCATGAGCATGTGAATCCATGCCAGACCCATGCTGGAGAACAACAGTTACAGGTAAGTAATTTGTTCCTTCCACTAGAATCGAAGGGTCAGAACATGAGGCAGACGCTTTACTAGGGGACGGAAGAATAAGAGGGAGAAGTTTGTCTCTTGTTATATCCCTTTTTTAATTATCACTGTTGATGGCCAAAAATACCAAATTGTGCACGTACATTCTAATTCCGTTCCTTGAGTTCTATAAAGTCAGTGTCAACAGTCATGCTGAATGGCTGTGAACTGTGAAATATGGTTATGTGATTTTACCAGAGGTAAAAACATTGTGGTAATTTTCAAAGTGGTCAAAATACAGAACAAATACTGATTTTCTTTTCTTAATTTGTGGGGTCCCCTCCGAATCCCCGGTTTTGCTATCCTTTTAACCCTACCCCAACACCATCTCCACCCATTTTGACCCCTTACCCCACTACCATATTTATATTTAACATTTTCAGTATTTCTTCGGTAATTTGGCTTTCGGTGAAACTTACCACTCTTGATTTATTTTCGCTAAAATGCCTGCATACCCTAAATATTAGTGATGGGACATTTTTTGATGTTGAGTCCAAGGTTCGGAAGTGAGTATTAGGCCTTCCAGTCTCAGTTCCAGTCAGTGTCATCAGACTGGAATTGGGACTGACTCACAATACACCAGGAGGGTCCTTTCTTTGATGGATAACCTGGAGCAATCGGGCAAATCTGCTCTTGGGTTCTTTGTAATGGGGTTATGATCTACAGATTCCAATCCCTATTTAATGAAATTCAAGAGTCAATGTAAAAGGATGAGGGAGGTTGTGGATTTTAATGTTACAGAGCCGGAGGAAGCATTGAAGAGAAAGATTAAATGCTGGGATAGAGCTACGGATCTGCGAGATTTGTGCAGACTAAATCTCTATGCTGGGAAGGAGCCTTTGTTTCTGCCCATCTCTGATCCCAAGGCATTACTTAGTTACATGTCCATGCCCAAAATTCTGATACTGGTATTTGGAGTTTAGACTCCAATGCCTGCCCGCTCTGGAGTTCATTGGCCTATTGTTTCGCCAAATATCACAGATCTTATCGCAGGACTTATGACATAGGCTGATGAATAGTCCGCAAATTTCACTTATTGGTCAGGATGCTAATGGCCATCTTTTTAGAGTTGACCAACAAGGCATCAGAGATTTGCTGCTGTAGATTAAGTCTGGTTCTTTTTTCTTACTCTTTTCCTGAAATCTGTATGGCAGTGTCATGTACAATTTTATATTTATAATACATTCTTTCTGTATTTTTAACTTTTTGTGTAAATTAACTTTTTGTACTGGAAAAGACAAATAAAAAAAATATATTTTTTTATTTTTGCAGCACCCAGCTCCTTATGTTGCTGGGAGCCCTTTGGGTTCTCCTTTGAGATTCTTACCTTATCCTTCATTTCGACAGCTCTTAAGGATATAGAGATACTTTGCACCTCTCCTAAAACATTATATTCTGAGCGATTGGTACACACCACCTTATGTGGAGTACCAAGAGGATACTTGGTATCCCCCTTCCCTCTGCTCCTGTGACTTTTTAGTCACATAGACAACCTTCTAGTGGTGGCAGTGGACCTGTTCTACCGACTTTTGTGCCATTTCTTTTTTACGGCAGACTGTATTCACAGTCCAAGTTGTGCACAATAGGGCCACCTAAGTACTAACTAGGGGGCATCTTTGTTTTTTTCGCCATTTCTAGCATGATTGTTCTTTATTATCCCTTCTTCCATTGTCGGAGAGCTAAATCTGTGTGAGTGTTTTGCCTTTCGTTGGGAACCCATGGGTGTTCCCACCTTGGCTCTCGTGTGTCTGGGTAGGCAGGAAGTGGGGGAGGAGTTTTTAATCCCCTGCCCTTTGTCTGCCTGAGAGCATTAATAGAACCAGCTCCCAATGAGGGTATGGCTTTCATGATTGGACAGGCACCCGCCCCTTTCAGTTAACTGCTGAGAAAGATTGCAGAGGAGTGTGTACTGAAATTGAATAAAAGGTGAGGTTCCTGAGATGAAAGGCAAGTCGACACTGGAAGCTGAAGTAACCGAAGCAGAAGACGACCAGAGCCGCCTGCAGACCCTTTGCAACACTGTTAAGCAACCGCTGCTGTCCTGACCCTGTTGACGACTCCTTCCCTTTGACTTATGGGAACAACTAGTCCCAAGACGAACTACAATCAGAGGCACCTCCTGAGGTTCTGTGACTTTACAGAGCTGCAGGCCGCGAAAACCAAGGGTCCTCCGACCCAATTGCAGTGCATCATCTTAGAAAGGTTGAATCTGTCCAAGTCTTTGCTGAGCTCCAGGTGAACCTCCAGAAACACAATCTGACCAGTCCATGTCCCCTCACTAGAGTGCAGGACTTCAGGAACCGAAGAAGATTGACCATACAAATCGCATCCTTTGATGGTGCTGCAGAAAAGACGCCAAAACTGCAGAGTGACCAGAGAAGTTGCTGAAATCTGTGCCAGAGGTCCTCTCTCAAGACTGCTGCTGAGAGCTCCTGTTCATTGTCCTGCCTTTCGTCACCAGACCAAGGAATTTGGAGGTCGGTCCAGCGCAGTCACATCGAGGAGAATCCAGCCACGAACATTTCTTCAAACCAAAAGTACTGTGTGGAAAAAGATATTGCTTACCTTAGTCCGGAAAGTCACTCCAGAGTGTTGCAGTGCAGGTAGGTTGGTTGTACCTTCATGCATTTTAGAGATTAGAAAATATCCACAGAGTTTTCATTGTTCTGCTGCTTGTCAAGACTTTGAGACCTCTCCGAACTGCCTTTTAGCTAGGGTTGCATTTTGGACTTTAAGGGGCCGATTCATGGAACAAACGTGCGCCGAAAATCCATGCTCAAGGGAGCGCAAGCGTGAGAAACGCAGCGCACGCGTGCGATTCAAGGAAGACGCTGCGCGTGTGCCCAATCCAGCCATGGCGCACGCAGGCATACACGGCGTGCGCTACGCGCACAGCAAAAGCGCACATAGCGCGGCGCAAACAACCAAAGTGGGCGGAACAGTGGGTGTAACACGCGGAATGGGGAACAACGCATGAAAAAGAAGGCGTAACTGGGGAAGTACTGCAGGGAACTACACGGAACGCCCACACGCACGCGAACAACCCGTATTCATGGATCCGAACACGGGAAACCTGTGCACGGCAAAAGACGCGCACAGGCGTCAACGCGTCCGCCACACGAAGGCAGGCGTAAGCGTCCCCGCGCACAGCATAAAAGTGCGCGCAAACAACAAACGCGTATATAGAGCTACGATGAATGCCCCATTTGTCGCAGCACTGATCGTGGGACACCGCAGGAGGAGGAGAATAGCCAGGGCACGCATTTTCGCACCACGGACAAGCCTTTTTGGGATGCCTGACGACCAGGTCTATGGCAGGTATAGGTTTCCACCCCATATCATCCTAGACCTGGTCAGGGAGTGGGAAGATGACCTTACATCCCCCACCCTTTGCTCCCAAGCATTGAGCCCCTTGGAGAAGCTGCTCAATGTCCTGCATTTTTTGGCCACTGGGTCATTTCAGCGGACCACTGCCATAGTGGGGGGGTCTCACAGGCCACGCAGTCACGCTGCCTACACCAGGTACTGGCAATCATGACAGCGCGCCCCTCAGTCCGCAGGCACATATACATGCCCAGAACACCCGCAGAAAGGCAGGCCGTTGTCCTGGGTTTTATCAGGGTGGCACACTTCCCCAAAGTGCTCGGTGCCATAGATTGCACCCATGTGGCCCTACGTCCACCTAGGGCCACTGAGCACATCTACCGAAACCGCAAGCACAGGCATTCCATCAATGTACAGGTGGTATGCGATGCAAAGGGAATCATCACCTCTGTCTATGCAAACTACCCTGGCTCCACCCATGACCGTTTCATATACAGAATGTCCGCCCTGAGCCGGGCCCTGGAAGCTGGGCAGCATGGCGACACATGGCTCCTAGGTTAGTACAAATGCCCTTGCACATGCATGCAAGTCACACACAGACAAATATCCAAACCCTAATAATCTCAACTATAATCACCTCCCCAGGGGACAGTGCCTACCCTCTGAGCAACCACATGATGACGCCAATCCGGAACCCCACCACGCCACCCCGGGTAAGATACAACGCCGCCCATATTGCAACCAGGGCCATAGTGGAGCGCACATTCGGAGTGCTCAAGTCACGTTTCCGCTCCCTTGACCGCTCTGGTGGGCAACTACTCTATGCACCACCAGTAGTGTGCAGGATCATTGTGGCAGCTTGTGTCCTGCACAATGTTGCAACACGGCAGGGCGTCCCGGTGGACATGGTGGTGCCCCCACATCCCCAACCACAGGCACAGGCTCTGCCCATGGGAGGGGACAGGGCACGTGGCGAGGAAGCCCGGACCCAGCTTGTGGCCACATTTTTCACCTAAACTCCCACCCCTGCACACAGGCCTGGCACATACCAGGTGACAATCGATGATGACAAAGAGACAGTCAACTGTCACAACCCTACCACCCTGAGATAGTTGCCATGGAAGTGCCACATCGTCTGCATCCCTAGCTACTTAAACACAAGCTATCCCGTGTGACCAAAAGGCACACATATGACATATGACATATGACATGATATGGCCTATACACAAGTATTTCAAGGTGCGATGAGGCAGGGAGGGGGGAACAAGGGAAGACAGACAACGGTACTACTAGGCCAGGTGTCATTGAGATTGTGCAAGACAGGGGTAGGGGGAAGGGAAAAGTGCAAGGGGAAGAGGGGGAGGGGAGGGCAGTACAGGGGAAGTAGCCCAAAAAAAGAATACATAGGTCGGCTGGTGGCAACTGTAAAGGTAAGTGCAGACAAGTGCTGGGAAGGGTGGGCTGTAGGGATAGAGAGACAGTACCGCAGTGCAGGGGTTGCCAGGGAGGCAGTGCAAGTGGAGAGTGGCTGGGCCAGGGACCGAGGTCGATGAGAGTGGCCCAGTTGCAGCTCCAGTGCAGTTCCAGTGAAGAATTCTGCAAGGGAGAGGCAGAGAGAAAGCAGAAGCAAAGAGGAAGGTCTTGAGGTGCTTCCAGAACTGGAGATGGTTCCCCTCAAGTTCAAGTGAGGCAGGAAGGCTATTCCAGAGGGAGGGCCCTGCCGCGGAGAGAGATCTACCTCCAGCTAATTGCTCTGAGAAGCAGATGACCCTGACATGCAAGGTGTGCATCACCCACACCTGCAAAACAAGCCATGGCCATCACTGTCACGTCACTCAAACCCTCCCAAACCACAACATGACATGGCAAGCAATACCCATACACCAACACAGTAACAATAAGGTACACATTGCCATGTCCTAAATGTACAGTGGCATCAGACAATGATGCCTGACCCGGAATCAGATGAAATGACAGACCAACTAAATCTCCCACCCAAAATAAGTCATTTCCAAATGCATTACAAGAGTCGTAGACGTAACATAACAATGAATGCTTGTCTACATGCACATTGTGCATTGCAAAATCAACACTGCAGCTCATGTGTGCAGTGTCCTACTCCTGCAACACGCTGCTCAGCGCACAGCACAGTGAACAGCCATTGTGTGTGATGCACACCCTGAGCATCACATCTAAGTGACAGACCACATCAAACAGCAAATTAGGCATGTACAGGATCCATAATCAGTCACAGAACATGTGCTGCAGGGACACAGTGGGCACCAGAAGGCAAACAGTGTACACGTGGATATGCAAGGGTGGGAGTACATGTAGTGCATCAGAGTGCAAGTGTGTGGTTCTGCAAGGACATGCACTCCACATATGCATGTGCACTCAAGTGACCATTAGTGTTCTCTACACATCACATGTGAACATTCACCATGTGTACACCCCAGCATGTCAAACCACAACTATCCCCTCGCACCTGAAAGGTAAACACAACACATGAACAGGCATTAATCAGCAGAACACAACATGTACATAGGATACCACCATTACAATGTCAGAGTTCCCATCACACTGCAGGGCAAGGCAACTATCAACAACAACCCCCCCCCCCTCCCTCACAAATGACCATGACCCACTGAACAACTGCACCTGGGTCATGGAGCCTTCAAACCTCAATTCCACCTGGCCACAGGATCCCCTTTACCCTTCGTCACCATCTCCCACCTTGTGTGTAAAAAGGTGCCTGCACCCTCATAATCAATGTCCAAAATCACAAAATCCAAGCCAGAAAAACGAACCAGAACACCCTCCAGTAGATGACTTGACGTAGCAGTACCTCACAAAGGCCAGGTACTACCACAATGATGCAACAACCAAGGTAGCACAGTAAAACAATGTCACGACAGGATGTGAAACATGTGTGGTACATGACATAGGATGATGCACCATGAACGGATGTCCCCTGTACAGGCGCGGGAGTGTCACGAAACAACCACCCCCACCATGTCCCGGGTGCCTGCAAGGTCAAACTCACACAGGCCCCTGAGACCCTGGTGGGGAAGGAGGTTCAGGGATATGCAGTCGGGACAGGTGTTGACACACTGGATGACTGGAATGAGTGGCAGAAGAGGGGAGGAGGAATGACACATGAAACTAGGGAATGCACGAAAATGTACTACCTGCATGAACACATACACAATCCAAACAAACTTGGACATCATTGTCATGGCCTTCTGTAGTCCAGGCTCAGGAGTGGTACGAACCAACCACCCCCTCTAGGGTTTTGGCGCCTGCAAGTTCGGGGCTTACACAGGCATCCGCAACCCCAGCGGGGAAAGAGGGTCAGGGAACGTTGCTTGGATAGGTACGGGAAGCAGAAACACCGGGTAGAGGGTACAGGGTTCAAAATTGCATAGGATCACGGGTGATTAGGGAGAAAAAACATACCATATTGAACCACACATACATCCATGCATTAGTACACTCCCCAGCAAGCCTATGCAGAGCAGTTCAAAAGAAAAACAAGACACTTAGCTCTGGTTTTGAGTGCTGGCCCCTGCCTGCGCACTCTCAGTCCGGTTACAGGAGCACTGCAATGCTGCAAAGAGAGCCACAGTCAACAACCTGTATGTGCCAATTACACAAAAACACAACACCAAACATGCCCCATAGCAACAAACTACTCTACAAACAGACAATCTGGTGTAGATGCTTCGTACCCATATATAACATCACACCTGTGACGGGTCATACACAGTCAATGCAGTAAGTCAACCGCTGGTGGGTGCGTGGCAAATGGAACACCAATGTGTCACAATTCATACAACATGCAATGTTCCCTGGGTAAGCAGACAGACCCATATAGCAAGCCATGACTTCAGAGCAAGTTGCGTACCACCATGACCGAAACAAAGTTGGCAGTGCATTTATCATAAAGTACATGGAAAAGACATGCACTGCACCCGAGTATGTCCCTTGCTGTATGTCCCTGTGAGCTGCCCCTTTCCATGTCTCGGAAGGCTATATGGTTGATACAAGTGCCTCAATGGACCTTGGTGTACCGGAGGGTATGTGCCACTGCCCCTGCATGTGTCCCAGACAACCCTACTATCAGCAGCCATCAGTCCACCAACACATCTGAGCTGCATTGTGTGCTTCAACACCAATATTCGTCTAAGCTCACCCTCAGTGCTGTGACTAAGCCTGCATGTGCAACTCGCCTGGTGCAAGCTTTGCTGTGTCGTGGCCCCCCTGTGCTGCTCACCTTGCCTGGAGTTCCTTGGAACATGTCAGCAGTTCTAGGATGTGGGTCTGCAATCCCTGTGCCTCTGCTTGTGCACACATGTGCATGTGGGCACCAACAAACGGGTCCAGAATTCCGTCGTCCAATGGGCCATGTCTGCTGGCAAAGGTGCTCTGGAGGCTCATCCCCCTGCAGAAAGGGCATGCAACACCTGATTAATGCTTCAAAGTCATCTGTGTGTGTCATCAGGCATCTCATTACTTGACCATGTCAGAGAGTCACATCACAAATCACACCATCAGTCCGTCTTTCACATCCAAAGTTTGGAACACTATCAACAGCATGAATTGCAACAAGCACGTGTACAGGAAAGATATGAAACATACTACACAATGCATAGCAATCAATGTACACATTAATCATGACACACCCCATCT